>NC_053157.1:29274165-30001665 GCF_016835505.1 Polypterus senegalus
CATCCAATGCCACCAGGTTGCACCTCAGACTGTCCAGGAGCTCAGTGATGCCCTGGTCCAGATCTGGGAGGAGATCCCCCACAACACCATCTGTCATCTCATTAGAAGCATGCACCGATGTTGTCAGGCATGTATACAAGAACACAGGGGCCATACAAAGTGCTGCATACTATTTTGATTTGCTGCAATTAAATTTTGGCAAAATGGACTAGCCTGCCACATAATTTTTTCACTGTAGGTTGATCATTTTCATTTCCATCAAACGATGTGGCATCCTTTTGTTCCTAACACATTACCCAGTCTATATAGAGGATTTCTTTTCCCATTGAGATCTGATGTGTTTTCAAAGTGTTCCTTTAATTTTTAAGCAGTTTATATATATATATATATATATATATATATATATATATATACACACACACACACACGTATACATCTATACTAATAAAAGGCAAAGCCCTCACTGACTGACTGACTGACTCATCACTAATTCTCCAACTTCCCGTGTAGGTAGAAGGCTGAAATTTGGCAGGCTTATTCCTTACAGCTTACTTACAAAAGTTAAGCAGGTTTCATTTCGAAATTCTACACGTAACGGTCATAAAGATCGACAATGTCCGCCATGTTGAACTTTTTTTATTTATGGCCCCTTCTTCACGAAATTTTGTAGGCGGCTTCCCTGCGCTAACTGAAACCGATGTACGTACTTATTTCAGTGGTATGACGCCACTGTCGGCCACCATATTGAACTTTCCAACGATCTTTGTTACTTATAGGTCCATCTTCAAGAAATTTGGTATGCGGGTTCCCAACGCTAACTGAATCCTACTTACGTACATATATACGTCCATAGCCTGCAGCTCAGTCACCGTGTGAGGCGGCATTGGGTCCCCCATCTCAACGCCTCCCACGTTGCTGGTTGCCTGCCTATATAAGGCCGTCCGTCGCTCCGGTCTCTACATTCCCTTCCTTGCTTCGCCACGGGATTCACGTCTCCCTGCTGATAACTGCAGCCTTGTTATTTAATCCACGGCGTCTCCGCTGTTTTATTTTTTGTTTATTACGATTATAGTTATTGTGTAGGTATTTTAGACTTACTTTACATTGTTCAGGTACCCATTTCCTTTATCATTCCAACCGTACCCCCATTAACATGTCTATTAAGGTGATCACCATCGATCAAAGAACTGTCACTTACCGAGTGGTTTCCATGCCCGGAGATGGCACCTACCTTTTTCATTCTCTTTGTTACATATTGCACGGCCATATCAGGCTCACTCTTGATATCCAGAGGAACATTGTGTCTTATGTATTGAATGACCGCGACAGGTTCAAGGTGTGGACTGATGACGGTACAGGAGATAATTATATTACACAGGAGCACTAGAAGAGTGAAATACTTAAGCCCTTCACCTATAGTTGTGCATGTGAGTTGATGGCTGCCGCTGAATTGTTCAGTTGTTGCTTTCAAGTGTACCAAAATGGCCAAATATTTTACACCTTTCGACAACCGCCAATGCCTCTTAAACATCTTAGATTCACAGGTGACGATTTCAGTAGTGGACACGTTGATGTTTATGAATGTTTAAACTCTCAAAAGTTGGATGTGAAGTTATCGATGAAACCGGTTGTATGCTTACAACGCTTGACAGATGCCGAATGTCACTTCAACACAAGTCCTGCAAATACTAAAGTAATTGAATGAAACCATGAAACTCAAACCGATTATGACAGCAGCAATCTAAGCTGTGAGATTTGAAACAAGATTACTGTTCACATGGCCAACTGTACGTTGCATGCTCAAGAGTAAGCTCAGCGCACAGCTTGGTCATATTACAACCGGAGGGCCGAACTGACAATGTGGTATACAAAGAGATCCTTAACAAATAATTATTGGTATATTTTCCCTCAGTTTAAAAATGTTTACTTTTCTTCTTAATAAAAATGTTAAGGCAGTACTATGCTGCCGCGAAGCGTGGGTATTTTGCTTTATACATACACATATATAATATATACATATACATATATATATACTGTACACACATATACATATATACATATAAAGTATATATACATATACAGTATGTACACATATATACACATACACAAAATGAGAAAAAGGAAATAAAACAGCAAAGAATCGGTCAATATGAAACACAATTGTCACAAGTTGAGCTTTGAAGACATCACAAATATCTGCTTGACATCTCGCCATTATAATATTTCGACCGAAAGGAGGGAAAAAGAAAAAAACATGCACACATTTACAGAGAACCAGAATGAGTCCACCTTCTAATAATTTTGTGAAAACTTGAAACTGCACTGAGAAATCATGAAGGAGTGCAGTGTAATCTGTCATCCCCTACAATTCCATTCATGTAAATCTGCAGTCCACAAAGCAGAAGGATCCAGCTACCGCAGACAAGAAGCATGACAAACTCTCTGATGCAAAGTATTGTAGAGTGACTCTGGCTCCAGGCTCAAGGAACTTGCTGTAATGTTGCTAGGCATCATCAAACTTTTATGTTAAGTGAAAACAACTCTTCTTCTTCTTTCAGCTGCTCCTCTTAGGGGTTGCCACAGCGGATCACCTTCTTCCATATCTTTCTGTCCTCTGCATATTGTTCTGTTACACCCATCACCTGCATGTCCTCTTTCATCACCTTCTCTTAAGTGAAACCAACATGAAAAAAAAATCCTGTTTTCAATCCAATAATCTTTATGGAGGTGTGATAAGTGGTTCCCGAATATAAAAAAAACAAAAAATTGCAAAATTCCTAAAGTAGGTGCATCCCTTATGTATTTAAAAATAACAAGCATCAGTCATCAGGGACTTGCAGTGACAGCAAATTACTGCACCACGTGCTTCAGCGAGCCACGAACCATCTGCAAAAGTTTCCATAGCTCAAGTTTTATTTGCTACATTTAACTGTCCATCTGCCCATTCATCTATCCATTTATTTGCTGAACCCGACTTAGGCTCACCAATAATCGTAACAGCATTTCATTAGACTGTGAGAGGAAATGCATCTATCAGAGGAAATCAATCTGTCTTTATTACAGCCCTGGTAACACTTTGTATCAACACACAGCTCTTTACAGGGCAGCCAAGATTCCATTACCCAACATAACCCATTCAGGACAACGAAGACAAACCTGCACAAAAAAAGTAAAAAATGTGGCCTCAACAGATGCCATAAGGAGCTGAGAAGTATTCCTGGAAAAAAATGTCAACAGCAAGTACCCAAGAATACGATTTTATGATATTTTTGTTATCTTTCTTTCTTAAAGATAGTAAAAGCATTACAGATGATAGCTAATGATACGGTTATTTTTCTTTTATTTTTTTTTTCTTTTCACTTTTGATCTCTTTAATAGCAGCTTTCTTAAATCACATGTGTTTCTGCAGAAGTCAGACTTTCAAAGAAAATACTTTTGAACTTTAAAAGCCTTTGCCCCATTTTTGGGCTTTTGAATTTGGGGACAGGCTGCCACGGGAAAGGCCTTTTCAGTAGATCAAGACCTGCAAAGGCAGCACGTTTGAACTATGGGATTTTTGAGGCCTACATCCCTTTTGCTGAGCCTCTGTTTGACAAGATCACAACATAAATCAGAGAAGAAATGAGGGTACCTGGTGAAAACATATGTGAACAAAGGGAAAACATGCAATTTCCACACAAATTATACTCCAACCAGAGCTCTAGTGCTGTGTGATGGCAATGCTTCCCACTGCACGATTGTGCCATTTCTCATATAAATATCCATTGATTTGTGCTTAATTCTATTCACCATAACAGAAGGGTTGTAGTTTAATTTCACATTATCCAGCACAGGGGAGGCATGGGTCCACCCTGAACACACTCACTGTTCTGCCAGAGATGAAAGTAACCAGGAGATGCAACAGAAAAAAAGAATTCAGTCTCTAAAGGGTCAAAAACAGAAGAATAAAGATACTGAGAAACCTAAGCCAAACTTAAACCAAGAATTGAGCATCAAAACCACACGAATGTCATTGCACTGAACTGTAAAGAAGGACACCTCAACACCAAGGAATTCTGTTTGTGTTATCAACAAACTTGGACATTAACTGGCAGCAAGATGACAGTTTAAACAATGTTGCCTTGCTGACCGACTAACAACTCACGGTCATGTCCTAACGGCAGCACCAACACTAAAACTTAAATGTCCTTGCAGGAGAGACACTAAATAATAGTAATTGAATATAGTTTAATTTCTAAATTATATGACAAAATAAAAGGGAAATGAAAATCTCCATTTGTAAGAGCCATCTGTTAGTTATTTAGGTTATGTTAAGTTGATAGAAGTATTTTCCTCATCATGTTAAATGTTTGCCTATATATTAGTGTATAGTCTATGGGAGGTCCTATTATAAATCCCACAATCTAAACTGAAATGCAATATTCTATTTCTTGTCTCTCTGACTGCAGATTAGTTAGTTAGTGAGCTACCTTGCAGTAGGTAAGGCATGGAGGGCACACAGTTTCAAACTGTGCCCAGTTGTATGCAACATAATGTACTCTACTGAACGTGCAGTGCAGTATATAATGTACTGAATGTAATAAGTAAAGCATAGAGAAGTAACTCATCTTTAAGTATAGAAAACAACTGAAGTTTAAAGAAGAAGCCATTTTTCCTTTTTTGCCTTTTATTCTGCATGTGTAACAACTTTTTTCTCTGTTTCTGTGTGAACTGTTTGCTTGGAATTTTCATTAAACCTTTCTAAAACAAACTTTATTGGACTGAGAATTTTGCTTGATGCTTGATCCTGCCTTACCAACTTAGCAGATACACTGAAAAAAAGTTATCATAATATTACTCAACATGCATTCAACAACAGAAAAATTATTTAAGTTTCAGTTTTAATTCAAAGCATGAACTTGGAGCTAATTTAGAATTACTAATTACCCTAACATACTGTATATGCCGTTGCATTGTAGAAGGAAAACTGAAATGAATGCTGAAAAAACAAAGCAGACATGTGCTATGTCAGCAGCCTAACAGTTTTTGGGAGAATAAGGATATAGACATGTGAAAGAAAAAAGGTTGAAACTGGGAGATCAAAAGACACACTCAAGCCAAGCTAAAGTCAAAAATGTTAGTAAAAACATTCAAGCCACAATAAGAAAGTCAAACAGAAAAAGTTTTAACACTACAATTACCAAAGCCACGAAAAAACTTGTAAACCCGTCCCACCTTAAATCCGTTCGCACCTCTCCGTCAGCGTCTTTTGTTTTGTAAGTGTGTTGATAAGTGCAAGCAGCAAGCAATCTGCTATCCCATCCTCCCACTGCCACAGAAATGGCAAAAAGCCTTATTTATCTGGGAGTGGGGTACCTGGAGCTGTACACTGTGTGCACAATTATTAGGCAAGTGAGTATTTTGACCATATCATCATTTTTAATGCGTATATTCCAACTCCAAGCTGTATTAACTTGAATGCTTATTGGATTTAAGCACGTCAGGTGATGTGTATTTGTGTAATGAGGGAGGGTGTGGCCTAAGGAGATCAACACCCTATATCAAGGTGTGCAGAATTATTAGGCAGCTAGCTTTCCTCGGGCAAAATGGGCCAAAAAAGAGATTTAACTGACTCTGAAAAGTCAAAAATTGTAAAAAGTCTTTCAGAGGGATGCAGCACTTTTGGAATTGCTAAGATATTGGTGTGTGATCACAGAACCATCAAACATTTTGTTGCAAATAGTGAACAGGGTCACAAGAAACGTGTTGAGAACAAAAGACGCAAATTAGCTGCCAAAGATTTGAGAAGAATCAAACGTGAAGCTACCAGGAACGCATTATCCTCCAGTACTTTCATATTCCAGAGCTGCAACCTACCTGGAGTGCCCAGAAGTACAAGGTGTTCAGTGCTCAAAGACATGGCCAAGGTAAGGAGGGCTGAAACCCAACCACCACTGAACAAGAAACATAAGTTGAAACGTCAAAACTGGGCCAAGAAATATCTGAAGACAGATTTTTTCAAAGGTTTTATGGACCGATGAGATGAGAGTGACTCTTGATGGACCAGATGGATGGACCTGTGGATCAGTAATGGGCACAGAGCTCCACTCCAACGTGGAGGTGGGGTACTGGTATGAGCTGGTATTTTTAAAGATGAGCTAGTTGGACCTTTTGCATTGAAGATGAACTCAAAATCAACTCCCAAACCTACTGCCAGTTTATCGAAGACACTTTCTTCAAACAGTGATGCAGGAAGAAGACCATGATTTTTATGCAGGCCAATACTCCATCACTTGCATCGAAGTTCTCCACTGCGTGGCCAGCCAGTAAAGGCCTTAAAGATGAAGGAATAATGACATGGCCCCCCTTCCTCATCTGACCTAAACCCTATCGAGAACTTGTGGGCACTTCTTAAACGCTAGATTTACGGGGGAGAAAAACAATACACCTCTCTGAAGAGTGTCTGGGAGGCTGTAGTCACTGCTCCACAAAAAGCTGATCGTCAACAGATCAAGAAACTGACAGACTCCATGAATGGAAAGGCTTATGACTGTTATTGGAAAGAAGGGTGGCTATATTGGTCATTGATTGATTGATTTATTTTTTTTGAAATGTCAGAGATGTTTATTTGTAAATTTTGAGGTGTTTGTTTATTATTCTCACTATAACAGATGAAAATAAACAAGTGAGATGGGAAAATTTTCATTTTTCCTTTAGTTGCATAATAAATCTGCACACTAATAGTTGCCTAATAATTGTGCGCACATATGTATTCCCCTGATGATGTTCACACTCACATTTCCGTTGTGAAACATTCAGGTTTCAGGTTTATTAACATTTTGGATTGACTGATAGCACTGTGTTTGTTCCATATTAAAATTAATCCTCAAAAATACAACTTGCCTAATAATTGTGCACACAGTGTATAGTGTAAATAATATACCGTTATGTGGAACACATGAATTTCATGTGTGTTCCATGTCTACAGAGATCTATGTAAGTGTTGCATGACAGAAATGTTGAACACATAACTAAAAGACAAACTTTTTTCATGTTTTAGTACGAAGGACAAAATTTTGAAATGAAGTGTATAATGTGTGAAGACTGAAGTCCAAATAAAATAAGCACTTTCACAAAAGGTATAACAAAGCAAATGCGCTTTTATTCAAGACTATAACCGAAGAAAAAGAAATCGGGTTAGTGTACTTCATTGTTATGATTGCTTTCGTAGTACAGCAGTAAGAACTACTGACTCATAATCAAGAGGTCACGGGTACGAGCTTTGCTGCGTCACAAAATAAACATTTTCAGTAGTGAGCTGCTCGTATTGTTACTATTATAGAATAAAAACATACATTTGATTTGAGTCTGTAACAGCCGGTTTAAATGTATAGTACTTGTAAAGGTTAGCGTTTTTTTGTTTTTTTTTTTATTCAGTTTTATTTCCGTACTGTTTGTTTCCGTACTGACCCCTACTCTCTTTTCTGTTTCTTTTTCCGGTTTCTTTGTGGTGGTGGCCTGCGCCACCTCCACCTACTCAAAGCTTCATGATGCTCCAACAATGATGGACGGATTAAAGGCAGAAGTCTACGTGACCATCATCATCAAGCCCTTCCGTGAGAACCCTAAATCCAAAGAGGACTGTTTCATTTATGTTAGGTAGAATGCCCAGAGGGGACTGGGCGGTCTCATGGTCTGGAATCCTACAGATTATATTTTTCTCCAGCCGTCTGGAGTTTTTGTTTTTCTGTCCCCCCTGACCATTGAACCTTACTCTTATTCGATGTTAATTAATTGTTGACTTATTTTGTTTTCTTATTGTGTCTTTTATTTATCTATTCTTTATTATGTAAAGCACTTTGAGCTACTGTTTGTATGAAAATAGATAGATAGATAGATAGATAGATAGATAGATAGATAGATAGATAGATAGATAGATAGATAGATAGATAGATAGATAGATAGATAGATAGATAGATAGATAGATAGATAGATAGATAGATAGATACTTTATTAATCCCAAGGGGAAATTCACATAATCCATTATCCATAAAAATGTGCTATATAAATAAATGTTGTTGTTATTCTTTCAGTCGCATTCATGCTTGATCCGATCCGACACTGCTGTTTTCAAATAAAGACGTGCAATAAGAGAGGTGAACTTGGATGAGGACGAGGGTTTTACATCAGAGAAAGAGAACAGAAGCCCTTCCCGCAAGAAACGTCCACTCACATATAAGAACAATGCAGCTGCACCAGGCGTAAAGGCGAAAGATGGAACCATTTGGATGCAGCAAGAGGTCCGGCGTCATCCTGTCAATCAGTGCGAATGGATTTAAGGTGGGCCGAGTTTACGAGTTTTTTCATTGGCTTTGGTAATTCTAGTGTTAAGCAAAGGATGTAGAAAAAGGTTGACTCTGAATGTGAACTTTCATCTGAAAATTTAACCCACAGTGTTGATTACCTGCAGGTCACAAACTCTAAGGATACGCACCAGGCTACTCAAGGCCTTGTCCAAACAATAAAAGTTTAAAACGAAAACAATCATTAAAACACAAGATGACAGTCAAAATGCACTAATAATTAAACAACTCAAAAAGGAAATAATTCAATGAAAAATTAATGTCAGAAACGTTCGCGAGTGAGGGAAGAAGTGAGCGGAAGATAGACAGGCGGATTGCAGCAGCATCCATGTATCAATCTGACGTGGTGCAGAACAAGCTAAGACAAAAGACAAAGCTCTCAATCTACCACTCTAGCTACATTCCTACCCTCACCTAAGGTCACAAACTTTGTGTAGCAACCTAAAGAAAAACACTGTGAATGCAAGCGGCAGAAATGTGATTCCTTAGCAGGATGTCTGGGCTCAGCCTTAGAGAACTGGGTAAGGAACGCAAGCATTTGGGAGAAGCTTATAATAGAGCTGGCTGCTCTTCTGTATTGACAGGAGCCATTCGAGGTGGTTCAGGCATCTGATAGGAATGCTTCCTGGATGCCTTCCTTGGGGTGTTTTGAGCATGTCCAACCCAGAGGACACCTAATGTTAGACTCAGGACATGAGGGAGAGAGCCTGGGAACATATCGGTGTCACCCTGGAGTAGTTGAAATAGATGGAAAAAGGACATCTGGGCATCTTAGCTCAGATTGCTGCCCTATGACCTGGACCTGGATAAGAAACAGAGAGTGGATGGGTGGAATGTCAGAAATGAAATCTACAACTTCAAAAACAAGTGTAAGATTTTAAAATTCTGGTTGAAATGACACACATAAACATATAAAGAGAACACGAGTCACAACAACATGGAGAAAGCATTCAAATTCCAACACAGACAGACTGGTTTTGTGACCAGGATACTAAATCTGTGAGCTGCCTCTCTAACTAGGGTGCCACCATGCCACCCTCCATCCAAAGGAATACCCTTTTCTCTTATTGTCAAAGGGAAATGAAAAAATATAATTATACATTATACCATGTAATAAATAACATAGTAAAGAATTAAATCATCCATAAATCAGCAAAAAAAAAAAACACAGTTTTGGTGTTGTTGCATGCCAATTGGCAAATCAGGGCATTATAACAGTGGCCAAATTTGAGGTTTTAAAGATCACAACATTCCTTTTACATTATTTGGACAACAGCGGTAATACTGGTGGCTGGACGCTCGGGATATAAAAACAGAGAATCTGGGTCACCACATCAAATCAAGCAAAAGCATTACTAACATTTATAGTGAATGGTTAAAGCAGAAATAATCAGGAGGAGGAGGACGCGCACAGCTCTTAAAATGTTGAGCTAACCTGTCCTTTTATGTTAGGTCAGGACAATTTAAAACATTCTTTTATCACTGTGATCATCAGCCCCTTATCAACAAAAATGGGCTTCACTCTTTATTGTTTTGAAAATGGAATGGATTACGAGGAGTAAAGAGAAACTCAAAAGTGGCTCCGATAAATAATACAAAGCTCTGTATCCATAACTCTATCTTTCCCATCCATCAGGCTGCCTGCTGCTTCATTACTGTTAACAAAGGTACTGGCGGGCATTTTACACTTATCTCTGCATTTGCAATGTCACTGCACTGTTTGTCCTCGGAAAGCTGCTTTCTTTCCCTCTCAAAGAAAACGTTCAAACCTTTCCCGTAAATTTCCCTTGGAAAATGTGCTTGAAAGATCATCTATCCTTTGTCAATTTCAGTTTTTGCCATTTGCTAATTACCTTGGCTTGCAGCATTTAAATGAGTTTTGTACTGTATTCATTCAGTAAATGAAAAATGAAGTCAATAAGTTCTAAGAAATAACACTTTTATAGAAATGTCAGCAAACCTTGCACCTTAAATCAAGCTTGTTAGAATTAGTAAAACATGGCCAGAATATGAAAAGAGATGTGTTCAGACACTTTAAAGTCAGTGCTTTAATCCCCAAGTTTAAACACATCATTCAATCATCCATCCTTCCTTCCGTTCTCAGACATTGTTATCTCAGTTCAGTTTATCAGGTGCCAGTCCTGGCACCTTCACTCAAACAGTGCCAGTTTAACAATCACCAATTAACCTAACGGCATGGCCTTTAGGATGTGGGTTAAAAAAAAGAAGATCCAGAACACATTAAGACACTAGAACAACTGGCAAACTCTACACAGGCAGCAATCAGACCGGGCCATGTAGCGTTCTCTAACCATTGCAGATGGAATCACAGCAGATATATTAATGGTGTTGGACGTGCTTGTCATTTCAAACATCATAAACAAATCCTGGAACACTAACTCAACAGATTCTCTTCATATACCAATGGTCTACTTAGGACTGGGTGTGAGGAGTCAGACATCTTACTGTATATAACAGTTTATAACATGTCTATGGGCCCACAGATGAGGATTTTTTTTTAGGTCATTCTAAGGGGTTTAGGATGTTCCATATACTCCATATTACATTTTAGCACTTTATTACATGAAATAAAGACTACATTATGATAGTTTTGGGAGATTAATGCAAGGAAAGGAAAAAAATATTGAATTTAAAGTCAAGTCATGTTTCTTGTTTTGGATACAGAGTACCACGGAATTCTAGCTGACAAAAAGTACAATAACACAATAACATTTATTTCTATAGCACATTCTCATACTCTGGATGCAGCTCATAGATGCTTTAGAAGATGTCAAAGAAATAAATAAAAAGTATTTACAGCATGAAACATATACATATATATTGTAATGAATGGTAGGCATGGGATGGCATCCCAGCCGGGTTGTTTCAAGATTCTTTACCTGGATGGGATGGCCAACTGCGCCAAATAGGCAGGGTGGCCCATGCCACAGCCAGAAGATGGACAGGATGCTGGCTTCCCTGAAGGATTTGAAAAAGGTCCTTAACCAGCTGGGATGCCAGTACAATGGAGGGACGGTTGGCTGGGGGGAGGGCAAGTTATTTACTCCCCAGAAACACTAGATGGCATCATCCCTGGATTATAGTACCTTTACGGATACAAACGAGTTGGAAACTGTAGCCCTGAGGGGCAGTCCTGTAGGATTCTGTGGGTGCTGCCAGTGGGCACTGAAGTGATTCATGCTCCCTACTTCATGGGACTTCCACTTAACCCATGAGTGCTTACAAGGGATAGTGTTGTGGCACCGGATGTACTTACGGGTCCTGGATAAAGGAAGCAGGACTGTTTCAGTACAATGGAATCAAAGTCAAGGGGAGAGGAGCTGGATGACACTCTCCAGGGAGAAGTGGAGAAGACAGAGAAGATACATTCTGGTATTGTGTTGTGTTATATACTGTTGGAATAGAGGCCTGCCAAAGGTAGTTTACAAAATAAATAGTCATGTTTGAACCTGGGACTGCGTTAGGGCTCGAAAGCTCAGTGGCACCCCCATCTGGTCATTATAGTTTATTTAAATATAAATACATACACATGTAAAAAAGAAAAATTATATATATATATATATATACACTCACCTAAAGGATTATTAGAAACACCTGTTCAATTTCATACATATATATATACATATACATATATATATATACATATATAGTTTACTGTCAAATAATAGTGCTTTATGCTTGTAAATATGTTTAAGTGCTCCAAGTCTCAATTAAGAGCACCTGACAAAAACTGAACTGAACAGAAAAGTTTCAAATAAAACATGGCCTAGCCTCATAAATGTTCTTCATACTCTGCTTGCATCATTCTCAAGGTTGTGCCACAATTTAGATGGGACATTAAATAAGTGCCGACACCAACTGCCTTAAGGTAACGAAAATCAAACCAAAAGCAAAAAAGAAACGATCCAATCCTCACTGTTCCAAATAAACAGTACATACCACGCATTTCCTGAACTTGTCTGGTGACTCTCTTACAAAGAATATCAAGTTCACAGATAAAATTAGCTTTCTGTAATTAACATGTATGCCTCCTGCATTATTACTAATATGCGGTGACACACATCACCACCCTTCTCAAGAATGCATTGAGCAATCAGTCCTGTCGGTTGCTGGTATGTCAGGTTTGCCACGTAGGCTCCACCTGCAGATCAAAGGACTCTTTACAATGACCACCTGCCTGCTTTTGTCAAAGACAGGCTGAGTGACAGGTAAATAAATGAAGTAAAAGTGTGCTCAATAAAGCTGTCATTTACCCAGTTGGATTTGTGCATGAAGCTTATGGGTAGTTGCTATCCACCGTGACCAGGGTTACCTGTTGTATGTGTCATAAGCAGGGAGCTTTGCCTTGCAACCAGGACAGCTTTAGTTTATTATTATTTTTCTAATTCCAGCAATGTACAGGTTCACTGAAGGAAAATTGCTAAATCTTGCTTAATCCAACTCAGGATCGCATGGACCAGGACTCTATTATGGTGGCACTGGGTAAAATTTAAGATCTTTAATGCATTCAGGCATGCCAACAGCCGGCCTACTTGAATGTTCTCTTATACACACATATGCAAGAAAAATACAGAATTTTGCCTTACACAAGCCAAATCTCACTATCCAGCCCACTTAATCCATGATTCTGGTTACGTAGAATCGAAGTACAGTATATCCCAGCTGCAATGGGTGCAAGGCCAGAAGCAACACTGGACAGGGAATCAATCCAATGATGTACACACTCATGCACCGGGTCAATTTATAGTTGGAAAATTAACCTAAAACGTATCATTTTTGGGGTTAGACAATAAAACAGCTGTCACACGATACTAATATTAAAGTTATATTGTTTGTAGTGTACAACTCCATTCCCCATTTTCATCATTTTTCAATTACATCTACTTGTATTGTCTGAATTTGGTCAGCAATTATTGAATGTCTGTCAAGAGGGTTATAAAACTCACCCATCCATCATTTCTTTACCCACATTCGTCTGAACTGGAAAGACTAACAGTAGGAGATTATGCAGCAGGAAGTCCAAGTTCCTTCTCATCAAAGAGGATATGGAGAGCCATAGCTAACTTGGACCAGACAAGTTTTGATCACAAAGGGAACTTAATATAAGCTTATAAAAGAATACACATCACTTATACAGAGTTGTACAAAGTCCCACCCTTAAAATAACACATTCAGATGTTCAACTTTCTAGTCTGATAAAGCTAACTGTGCAGTTTTCTCTTTGTGACCATGAGCCAAAGAGTGATGCACACATGGTTTATGCTAATTGAATATTAGAGAAACCTTTGTAATTGCATTACCACCACTGAAAATTTTTATTCTGTTCACTTGGGTTGCAAGATAACGACATTCCTAAAGTCCAGTTCTGAGTTCAAAAATGGCCAAAATGAAACAACAGTCTCAAGAAACATGGCAGGCTTATTCCATTTCTTCTTGAGAGAAGAAAGCAGACTGGTTCTAACCAGAATAGAAAAAGAAGAGGAAGGCCCTAATGAACAGCTGTATAAAAGAACAAGGACATCAGAGTCTGCAGTCTGGGAAACAAATGTCTTACAGGTCCTCAGTTGGCTTCCTCCATAAACACACGGCAAACACCAGTGTCAGCAAAAATGAAAATACTACAGGATGCTTACCATAATATGCTTTTTTAGTCATCTTCCATATGATGACTGCATTCTTTTACCCATTTTAATCTTTTCTTTTCATTTGCCAGTTTCAGATATGGCATTTTCTTTAAAATTCTGACGCATGGAGCACAGACATTCAGGAGGAGCACAAAGTAGGGCCAGTTGATGTGGTTCGAACATCTGATTAGGATGCCTCCTGGACCGCTCCTCTCTGTGGAGATGTTACAGGCATGTACAAATGGGAGGAGACCTTGGGACAGATCTAGGACACGCTGGAGAGTTTATGTCTACCATCTCACCAGGGAACACCTTGGCATCACCTAAGAGGAGTTGGAAGATGTGGACGGGGAAAGTGATGCCTGGGAATCTTTGGCAAGAATGTGGCAGACTGAGCCCAGATACCCTGTGAATGATGCTCATTTGTTTCACTTTTATCTGTTATCTAGTCCTGCCGCTCTAGGCCTAACACAACTGAACTGCCATTCTGAATCTGCAATATCGTAATCAATAGGCAATAACACATCGGAGCAATCCAGCACACAATCACACACACAAAGAGTAAAGACTGTCACACCACAACACTTTCAACACTCTTTAATTGTGCAATATGACACACATGGTGCCAGCCTGAGCTCAGCAAGGCTTCTGAGAGTTTAATAATGGCTCATTACACCTATCTTGCAAACTTAGGTTCTTAGTAATACTGTGTCTGCTAATGTGCATGAGAGAAAGACAAACTAGGCATCTATGGTGGTATTCCACACAAACCACACTGACAGCACACTTACACAACGAAATAAAAATGTCTTATCATATAAATGAATATCATTGCACTAAATATGATTAGATTTTGAAAGTGTACAGACTGGACCTTTATTGGCTAAAATCTTCTTGAAGTGCAACTTCTATATTAATGTTCTAATCCAGTTCATGCTGTATTAACATTGTAGCCAGATGGTGTTTTTGGAGTACCTACTCTTTCATCTGTCTCTCCTTTTTGTATTCACAGTCATACAATTTTGGTCATTTTAACATGCTGCACTTCGTACTTTCATTGACAGCCTAATGATGAGACTAGACGATTCCTGATGCCTGTGTTCGACATGCTCAAGTCTCTAGTTGTCTTAGTGATATCCAAGATTGGATGAATAATAATTACTTGCCATTAAATAGTAATAAATCAGGGGATGTACTTATGGGCACTCCTTCTCGGGTAAAAAAAATCCAACATATCTGTGTTGATCGTCACTGGTTACAAATCTTCGGGTTAAACTGGATTCTGCACTTTCATTTCAAAGTCACAAGTTCATTCTATCACTAACATAAAATAGCGAGAAATATAACTTTGTTGCAAATGGACAATACCAACAAGTTAGTTCATGCTTTCGTAACATCTCATCTTGATTACTGTTGTTTCTTGTTTTTTGGTGTTCCTGGAATTTCCATTCAAAGCTTACAGTAGATCCAAAAACCGAGCTGCACATGTTTTAATCAAAAAGTTACTCATATAACCCCAATTTTATTATTCTTGCTCTGACTACCTATAAGAGAGAAGAACCACTTGAAGATCTCACTGTTACTGTAAGTTTCCAAATGTATGGCTGGTATTGTCCCTGTCAGTCTTTGAGACTTACTTATCACAGCTGCACCGGTTAGTTCTTTGCACTCGGGGTCCTCTACCCTCCCGGCTGTTCGATGGACAAGACTGTGCACAATGGATGATGGAGCCTTTTGTTCTGTCCGACTCAGTCTAAGGAACTTTGTGACACAAACTGTTTTTAAGAAGAATATAAAGACTTATTTGTTTTAATGTCCTTTTAATAATCTACGATAAATAATATTTAATTTTGTTTACACTGTTCAAATTTAAAATCGTAGTTTTTTTTAAAGTTCTAAATAGAATTATTACTTGTTTATTGTGTTATTTATTCCTGATTTGTACAGCACCTATGGAGGGCCATGTTATTTCAGTTTTCTATACAAATAAAATGTATTATTATTATATTTAATTGGATTCAGTGCTCCAGAGTTGGAGGTGAGATGACGTCTTAAGATAATTAGAAGGAGCTTAGAAGAACTAAGTGCTCTGCCATGAAGATCCTAATAGATTGCATAATAAAGTGGTACGTTTGCATAAGGTTCCTGCTGTTAGAAATATACAATGACAGGGCTATCTTATCATATGGGCACATGATGTTTCTGATGCCTATGTATATTTGTCTTGCTATCAAAACAGGGGCCTCAGCACACTACATTGCCCAGGGGTCTGTGATGCTGGTAATTCGGCCCTGCGCACCACGTCTTGTTCTGATCAATCACCCAATTTGCCTATCCAGACAGGACTGGCTCTGAGCAGGCATACCTGAGTGTGATGTTCTCAAATTCAAGTAAAATATAACAAGGCCATGGAGACAGCACCACCTTTTCAGATTATATTAGAAAATAAGAAGCAGTCCAACCAGCTTTACCATTTTATAGCAATCCCTTGTTTTTATGTTTCTTGATTAATTCTTTTGGTTAACTTTGTGCTTTCTAATGCTTTTTTTGTTTACTGCTATTTTGTGTTTTTCATGCTTGTGCAGTTGAAAGGAAATTCTTACTTAAATAATCATCAGATAGCACAGTTATAAAATTAATAGTGCTCTTTTCTGACGTGTAACCAATGCCTTTTTTTAATATGAAAGCCACTGCTAACTTTGCTACTGACAATTTTATTTAAGCCAAAATATGATCAATTTCAGCTCTGTTTGGTCAGTTTGCTCACCTGTAACTCTGTGGAGCAATAGTCAGCACTGGAAGATTGCTGTCTAAACATTTTTCAATGTATTGTGGTGCTAAATTACAATACAGCAGCTGTTTACCAGTCTGTAACATATTCCAAAAAATCACTTACTAATTGCTTCTCAAAGTGCACATGTGCCAAGTCATAAGTGGGGCATCACACAAAAGAAACACTGATAGCAGACTTGTCTCTGAGGAGACAGAAACTGAAACCTTCCCATGTCCATCAGTACTAAAATGTCAAAGGTACTGTGCTACACTCCACCTATATTAAAAGCTTTTAAGAAAGAATGTATTTCAGATTTGGGATGACACAGTAGGAGGTTAGGGTCCTAATGAGCCAAAATAGTTCTGGGTGCTTGCAGGTTTAGGAAGTGGCATATGAAAAGCACTAATCAGCTCATAATTATTATAATAATTAATTAATGAGGGTTGCCTATTAATCTTCATGCTGCAAACTATCTACAGATCTCAACTCAAAAGATGAAGGCAGAACTTCCAAGTTGAGTGTTAGATTGTCTTTATTAAAAGGTAGGGCTTGGGAATGCAGCACAGGCTGGCACCAGCAGAAGTCGCAATGCATGTCTGCCTCAGGCAATTCTGACTTTTGATTGAACAGAGGAAGTTTCTTTAGAAAGGTGAAAAGACCATTTGAAGGTATGTTAGTGAACTGTGCCTCCTTTCCAGTGAATACAAAGAGGAAGAACTTAAGAATTTCTTTTTTGTTTTGATCTTTAATTAAGAGAGACACTCCTTGTGTGGATGGTAGGCGGGCCTGGAGTCTGTAGAGCAGCTCACACTTTTAATTGTAAAAAAGAATTTGCCCTTCTTACTAAGTAAACAATAGGCTTGTTAGCTTAAGATCCAAATTGGCTGATTTTACGTGTAAACTTGTTATGCATATTAGCCTGGCATCTTCTTGATAAACATGAACATTATACTAGAACTGTGGTTTATAATTATGACAAGCATTTTATTTTCTGGTATGTATTATGGATAAATATTTTGCACACGTTTTATTAGGTAAGAAAGTACTGTATGTTCAGGTGTTGCTCCTGCCTTGTGCCCAATGATTGCTGGGATAGGCCTCAGCTGACCCACACTTGGATAAGCAGGTTAAGAAAACAGATGAATATATTTTGAGGAGACTTTATTTTAGTATTTTACGGTCACTAAACAATAAGCCTAAGGAATTCAGTTTTAGTAATACAATTTAAACATGTAAATCCTGTGGTCTGTGATTTAACTGTAAAAATACCAAGGTTAACAATTTAATACAGAATACAAGACTTCTACATGCTTGGTGATGCAGGAGAAAAATATGTATAAAAGGACACAGAAGAAAAAGAGTCATTATGGAATGGTCCGTCCATATAGTACTTTCAAGTAAATTACAACTGAAGATTTAACAATAAAATAAAACTGGTCATACAGTACCATAACAGAGTTAAGTACTGTACATTAACCTATATAATATTTAAAATCCACATACATAAAGGTAGAGTAAAATGAACAGGAAATTGAATCAAAACAACTTTGATAATACTTCATTTGAAACTTTACACGCTGGGTCAAATGAAATAAACAAGCTGCATAGCCAGACAAACTGGTGCAAGGGTGGCCTAATAATTCTGTGCATATCATCCTTTACAGGTCTAATATGATGTGTTTGCGAGTGTGTGTGTGTGTGTGTGAGTGTGTGCGCGTACACATTTCTTTCTCTTCATCATCCAGCACATGCTCTGGTAGGCTAAATAAGATGCCAGCTATCTTCAATTTCTTAGAATGTAACTGTGTACGTGTGTGTGTGTGTGTGCACACGCAGTGCATGTTCTTGCATTTGCTTCATTGTATGCATACATATTTATTTAAATAAATTATGTATCTCAAAAGCTACTTATGCAAAAAAATGTATCAATCAATACTGTATGCCTGGGTCCATGACTAAACAGAGTAGACTGCAAAACTACTGCTTAAATTAAATAATTTGTACTGCTGTCACAGTTGGATGTACAGTAGTTCTGACGGAACCTGTAACAACAAAAACAAGAAGCAACTTATTTGAAGAATATAGGTCAAGTCTTCCCCAAGGTATCATTGTACATAGGTCTCGACATTCAGGGCAGATATTTCAGAAACTGCTTGTTCATAAACGTTCTCCCTTTTCTGGGATGTAGTCATCCAGAAGTTCTACACAACACAAAAACACACCACTTTCCGACAAAACTTTTTTTCGACAGACATGCGTGCACACACACACAGTGCTGAAATCATCTCTTCGACATTTTGAACATTGTACAATCAGAATCTAAACTTGACTCAAGAGCGAATTTGCGACCGCATCACCAAACGTCCATTTACAAAGAAGTAAAAAATCTGAATCTGAGTGGTTAGTATTGGCCATAAAAAATCTGGTCAAGGGATCCAGAGTGAAGAGATGTATACATTGAACTGGAGTGAATAGAACTACACACGTGAGTCCTTGTCCCTACTGACTGAACGAGGACCCATTCAGGGACACTTGTGCCCAGTGTTGTCCGGTCAAGCTCTGCCTGCCAGTGACTCTAAAAATGGTTTAAGTGCGTTTATGCAATGAATGAATGGATGGATGAATAAATAAAATAATTGTTCCTGTGATAATGCAGTGTCTCTTTGATGGCTAGAGGAACAAGTACAAAGTACTGTGCAATGAAGCGATTTTACTTATTTTATCCTCTTTACTATTATCAGTTATTCAGCAGACTGCTAATTTATTCATTGACTAAAAATATAAATATCATCGGCTTCTGCATTCAGTACACGCTTGATCATTTTCATGCCACAGATAGCGCCTTTTCCCGCTGCTGCACACTTGTACAGACCACTAGTCATGTTCTTGGTAAAATAAGATAGGAAATGATCTGTAATGCATTTTGTCTGCAGAGTGTTGCATTAAAAAATAACATTCATAAATATTTTAAGTGCCAGCATCATGACCCTGACAAGACAAGTCTCTGTCAATAATCAGCCTTGAGTGGCAGATACCCTGCAGTATAAATGAAAGTATGTCAGAAGTAAGTAAGAACAGTCAAGCCCCGGTCTTCCATGGCACTTTTTTGATTCACTAAACTGGTATTCTCATAATTTTCAGTAACTTTCATGAAAAAGTACATTCCAGGACCTAAATAGAAATCAGGTAGTAGGATAACAGATGTTACTTTGTCATAGTAATTCAATAAAAGAGAAGCCAAATGTGAATAATTCAAATATATTGTCCCAAGAGGGGAATTTGGCTTGTCAGCAAAGCGATCAAAACATCACATTCAAAACAAGACATCAAAAGTAGCTTTGTACAAACAAAAATGATCATAGCAAGCATAATGCTTATTGTATAATAGCAGATCATGCAGATTAAACTGGCATATGAAAATTAAACCAACATTAAGACTCAAAAAATGATTAACAAGGGTGACAGCCGTGTAGCCCACAAGTGAAGCTGGTGGCTGTTTATTAAAGTAAAACTTATTTAGGAAATTAGAAAGAGTACCTAAACCGGTGGCTTTTAATCTTCAGAAACCCGGACCTCTGATCTGATGGCAACAGCAGGAATTTTGAGTGTAGTTGGTGAGTTCTGTCTGAGAGGATACTCCCTGCTCTTTGCAATATTTACTTATTAAGTGTATCTGTCACATTTGACATTTGGGACTTTCTAATTTTACAATTTGATTTATTCTATTTATGATGCTAACATTAAGAGTTCTAAAGCTGTCAGGAGAAAAATTGACATAAGTGAGTTTACTTTATATAACCAATAGATTGTACAGACTTTCACAATAGTGAGTTAAAAATGTTTCTCCAAGATTATCATTCTTTCACAGAAATAATGCACCTTTGGCCCACTCCCCCATAACACAGCTTTAGTTCCTTTGTTGTATATCTCAATCATATACAGCCTGTCATGCACAGAACACATACAGTACACCCAGGACCATCTGAAAGAGGAAGATACAAACTTGCTACTATCAACTACCATCTCCCAGGGTTCTGCCTGAATTGAATTTGGCAGATCAGTGTAAGGATAAACAGTCCAGGAGATGTTGAGAAGGAATCAAAGCTGATAAGAAGCTCAGAGGTCAAAGCTGAGAGACAGTAAATCAGAAAACAAGTCGGTAAAACATTCAAAAGTCAAATACTTGCCCTGTAAAGTTCTAAATCTCCCCAAGCCACCGTAAAGGTCTTTGTTTTTATATCTACCATTAGTATGATGCCTGTTTAAACACCGTCACATTGATGTCATCCTCCGATGCACATTTTGGTAACAGCCCCCTAGAAAATTGCCACTGTGTCTTAGCAATAGCTGTATAAAATGGAAATGGCCGTGGCAAAACAAAATTAAATTGCAGGAAAAGTCCAAAGTAATAATAATCATATATAACTTAATTTCTATACAAAACTATGTAAAAAATGAAGCTAAGAACTCCACCACTCCAAAAATACAGAAAAATTACAAATAACTATATATAAATGTATCAAACATAAGAAAAAAATTATCAATACCAAGTCCCAATTTCAGGCATAGATATGACCTGTAGATCGTCTGTTCCGAGTAATGATGAGCAAACTCCAGTGAATTCACTTTACCTTGAACTTCAGTGAACTTGGAAAAATGCATTAAAGGCAATGGGGAAGGAGAAACTGAACTGGTTTTGACTGGATTATAAGGTGTAATGTTTCTTAAATGCCCCTAAAGGGATAAGGAAGTATGCTGGACCAATTATTGTGGCCTGACCTGTGAGGCACGGGTGTGAGATAAAGTATAACACTTCAAGTCCTTTCTCTCTCACTCTCTGCACCTCCTGAACTTCGATCACTATGACTAACTAATTCCTTGCCCAGTCACTGTCTATGCACAGTTTAGATGGTCGCCCCAATTTCCTCCTCTTACGTCAGTTTCTTCCTACATTCCCAAACACATGTATGATAACTGGAAAATCTGAATTAGTCTCGTGAAAGTGCAATTATGTGGTAAGTTCCTTCAACGAACTGGCATTCCCATTCGGATTCAGCGGGTTTGAAAATGGGTGGATGGATGGAAAAACAGCAAAGTTTCAGTTTTTGCACAGTGTTGCAAACTAAAACTAAAATTTGTTTGCTAATTATGAAACACAAAACTCACTGCTTACATATCGTCTGTTCCTTATGAACAAACTCCATGGAATTCCCTTTGCTTTGAGATCGAAAAAAACGTGAAAAGGTTCGGGAATTTTGGCAAACTTGGATAAAAGCATTAAAGACAATGGGAAAGGAGAAACTGAACTAGTTTTGAGTGGATTATAATGGTGGAATGGCTTTTAAATGTCCTTAAAGGGAGATGGATGTGTCTTTAAAGTATGCTGGACCAATTATTGTGGCCAAAAAGGTGACCTGACCTGAAAGGCAGCAACACTAACTATGGCACTAGTGTACCTCCCCGAGATAAAGTTTTTTATCTGGCTCTCTGCATCTCCTGTGCTCCTATCATTATGACTAACACACACCCCTGTGATTTAAGGGATTAGCGTTATATACTGAGGGGTTATGTCCCTGTCACTGCTCCATCAGTAATATATAGCAAGGGCCATAATTTATTTAATCCAGCAGTGAGGACACAATGTTAAATTAATCTGTGAAGAACAATAAAGTAAATTTCATAATATTTTCATTATCGTTAGCTAATGTATCCCTCAAAAGAAAATACTACGAGTTATGTGTATCCACATGCACAGTTCAGATCAGGTTGTGCCATCAAATGTAATGTTAACAGAACTTTTTATTTATTTAACAAATGCAGGGAGCAAATCTAGCTGGAGTACCAATTGGGTTGTGACAATACGCATGTGTGTATACTCTAGCAATTATTCACACATGGGCAAAGCAAACCGGATAGCGCCATAAATGTGAGGTGAAATACGGTTATAGGACACATGCATGAAAGTTCTGCACATGATCGACTCTAATCATGCAAGAAGTACAGATCAGGTAGAAATATCCTTAAGCAAGCTGCAACTCTTTAATGTCATGCTGGCCCCACAAAGCATCTGGGATGCTGGGGAAAAAAAAAGTTTACCAAAGGTCACCAGTGAACCCAGCAAATTCGATAAAAAATATTCGTTATGGAAAAAAAAATCTCTGCTTCAGTGACTTTCACCCACATTGCAAATACAAGTCTCTTAGTAGGTCAAAGTAAACAGAAACCCACTCAGTCCCTGAGGACAATTTTCAAGAGAGGTGATGGACAATCAACAAGGGCCTTAAATACTGCATTTTAAAATATTTTTCTCTTTTTGTTGTCGACTGATATCTTTTGCACAGTTTTGTGATTTCTTTGTATGATGTGAACCATTCATAAGAATGATGAGCTAAAAAGGAAATTTCAAAACAGCGAAATTTGTATACTTCTCAATTTCTTCTTCTACAATACCCTGCCTCACTAAAAACACAACACAAACCCCTCATTATCAGCATAAACTTTACTTACACTCTATCATGATTTAATCAATCACAGCCTGACTTCAGACTTGCCATTAGAAAGATTACCTGTCAGAAGAACGAATGTAAAAATAAAGCAAAAGCCTAACTAGAAAGATGCGTTTGGAGTACTACCAACAGTGAGAAGACCAACTGCTTACTTACTGCTTAGGCAGCAAATGGGAAGGCCTGACACGAGAACCTGACGTATTGCTTTTATTTTAAAGAGTCAAATACAGTACAAGCAATGAACAATCAATTCATTAACTGTCTGAACCTGACTCTTTGAATTTAAGGTAATGCGGACATGGCGTCTATCCCAGCAGTATCAAGGGCAAGGCAGGAACAAATCTTGAATGGCATGCCAGCTCATCAAACTCATGGACTTGCTAATGTTGAAAGGATATGTACAGTAGCTATCACATTACAGGTAAAAAAATTATGCAAGTGCTATGAGCCTGCTGTTAGTGAAAAACACCACACAAAAACAACTTGAGTTGAATTTAATAAATTGCAGCAAAACTGTACGGAGGTTAGCATCATTAGAATTAGAGTTTTTAATCTGTTACCTAGTCACTGCCTATGCGGCGTTTGGATGTTCTCCCATTTTCCGCCTTTTACCAAAGACATACATGCAAGGCAACTGGCAAATCTGAATTAGCCATGTGAAAGTGCAAGTATGTGCGTAAGTCCATTCAAAGAAGTGGCATTCCTATTAGTGATGTGCAAAACAGCAGAATTTCTATTTTCACACAGTTTTGTGAAAATGAAACTAACATTTGTTTCGTAGGCAATTTCACAATTACGAAAAACAAAACTCACTAAAATGAGCTTTAAAGGTTTATAAAGGTGGAAAACAGGAAATAATGCTACCTAAAGCCTTGTTCACATTTCCGTGGTTACCCGTGCTCTTTTCTGCAGCTGTGTAATGTTGCTAATCTGACACACACCAGTCAGATATATTTTATTAATGCCTCTTATTCACATAACAACAGAAGAGCACAGTGCATTTATTTCTTTTAAACTAGGGGGATTCACCCCCTGCTGGCTTCACTCGCAAACAACTTCCCCTGCCGATCCAACTAGCACTATGTGCTGTTGTGCTGAGGTGGGCTGAACGCACCCCAAGGAGACAGCGCTTCGAAACATTTAAAAGCCTATACAGTAGCTGTCCTACTCTTTGTCTTTTATTTCCGGCCCCAGGCATGGTTAAATCTCTTGGGAGAAATTCTCGTCTCGCAGGACGTGAGTTCTTGATATTTTTTAGTTTAGAATTTAAAAACGGAATAAGATTCTGAAAATCTAACAGCACCACATTAAAATTCTATAAATTCTGACAAGAATGATACCAAACATATATATGTAGGTTTTAAAATAAGCTCGATTTAAAGCGTGACAAAAAACATGAAATAGAAACGTCACCATTGCACTTTTAGGCTTAGGATTATATATATTATATTGTAAGGCCGGCTTGCTGCTGCTGCCGTGCCACGTGATCTGCATTTCATGCGGCGCTTCAAACGTTTAAAAGCCTGTACAGCACCTGAATAATCAATCTCGTTTCGCTGTTCCGGTATTTCACCAAGTAATATTTTCAATTTGTTTGCGCTAATCCGATCTTTACTCTCATTTTTTGAGACTTTTCCTACTTCCATTATCTCCAACCTTGCAGGACTTGCTTGTATGACGTGACTTGTCCATCTTGCGGGAAGTGAAAGTGTCTCTCTGTCTCTTTTCAAAAGATCACATCTCATTGCAGAAAATAGTCTTGTATTGTCTCAAGATTTTTTTTATAATAGAGAGATGGGCCATGCTGCATATTTTACACATGAAGACACACCAAAATGCCCCATCGTATAGACTACAGGCCAGCCATTACCCGGTATCTTATGCACATTACATGCACTATGGAGTTTCTTTTCTGTCTCAGATGCAGTTTAAGGACTGTGACTGTCAACACTGTACCAATAAATCAACCCCAACACACTACAGACAGCTCAACAAAATCTACACATGATAGAAAAGGAGCCTGGTCATGTTTTTATTCTGTAGAGATCTTTATTTAAATACTAAATGTCGGGAAGATGTATGCAGAATTAATGTATGTAAATGTTTACAGGCAGGCTAAACATCTTTTTTCTTGTATCAATGGGACCAATTTTGTTGAAAACAATATATTTTGTGGAATTTGTTGCAAATCGAAACACACTATGACATTTTTATTTAAAATAGCATTTTTAAACTGAAATAAATTCTCTGTTCACATTAGTGTTTTCACATCATTTACAGAAGTATCTCTGTCCACACTAAAACAACTGAAAACGAAACGCAAATATTAAAAGATGTCTTCAAAATCCTTGAAGGGGCTATACTACTGATGGCTATGGAATTTATTAGAAAAATGGAAAATTATTTGCCTTTTGTTTATTTATGCTGCATTCAAACTGTACAAAGTGCAATTTAGAAGCATACAAGAATGCACCACATTAAGTGCCAGGGAAAGCAACTCTTTTACGTCCACTATGTTGGAATAGGGCTTTCTTCATGAAAGGCATCCATTCAGGGAATGACACATTGCAATCAGCAGGAGCCAATCAGGGAAGGGCTAAGTAATAGGCACAAACTAATCAGAGTGTGTTTCGAGTTTTCATTTTGAAAAGTGTAATGTTTTCATCCATCCACAATGCAACACTGAGCCAGTGTTTTCAGAAGTATACAGCTCTGAGGAGCCTCCATTTTTGGGGTATGAACAAGCCACAGTAGTGAGGACAAAAGGCAAACATAGAATCTAATGTGTGTTTATTAAAACACAAATGTAGTAGCGTGGACATAGCCCAAGCTTAATTGTGAATTTCACAAAAATCATTTCGCTCATCACCCGTCCAGGAATGTTATCTACCGGAAGGCCAATACTACCAGCAAACCCTAAATAGGAAAATGCATGTTTAAGAATATTATTTAGATAAAATAATGCTGGCTAGAAACTGAAATTACTGGAACGAGCTAATGTTTGGAGAAAAAGAATAATTGGAAGCCAGTGCAGCATGAGGTAAACCAATCCTGCACCAATTCAACAGATTACAGATATGAACTAATAAAAAGCACCATCAAATGTAAACTGTTATCTGAGGAAATTGAGAAATCAATTTCTTAACCAATGTTTAATTCTTGACCAACATTAAGGACTAGTATTACAGTAGTGTCAAAGATCAGACAAAGTGCAGTTAAAACATTCAAAACGTCCTTTCTATAATTTGCCATATTTTCTAATTTCTCCCAATGTTGCTTTTTCACGAATTACCAAATTTCCTTCTGATCTGAAAGTCTGAGGTATAGCATCAACTGAAAATTACCAAGGGGACCTCCACCACATCAGGGTAGAGTTAATGAAAAAGGGTTCAGGAAAGCAGCCAGAGAGAGATTGCGAGACTCATTTTCAAAAACATTCTTGACCATATCCCTTGCATAAAAAAGCGATTAACACCACAGTCTACTTCAGCCTCCCTCTGTGCGGGTGCTCTTTTGCTCTCTATTTAGAAAAAATAAATAAATTTCCATTTGGCAGACAATGTGGCCTAGTGACAGAGGGGTTGGACGGCACAAAAGCAGCGTCCACCACCGAGTTCACGTGTGACACAGAGCGAGTCATTTAACCTGCCAGTGCTGCAAATGTAGCAGTATGTAAAAAAATAAATAACCTTCATGCATTTCAGATACAAAGTATGTAAGACACTATGAATAGAACCTAAATCAAAAAATGTCAGTTAAATCTACTCTAAAAAGATAAAGCTAGTCATTATTTTTATAAGTACTTTCAAGTATGTAAAGATTAAATCAATAAACCATGTATAAGCATGTAAATTGGAAAAACAATAGCGTAATAAAGGCAACGACTGAGTACGAGTCAGAGGACTACAGGAGTTAAAACTAACGACCAGATAAACGACTCACATCTACAGAGCTTGCCAATGGCAACTTACGATAACTGAAGTGTTTCCTATAACTCAGTGTTATACTGTAACAAACAGGTAAGCTTCATAACAAAGCCCTAAAAGTGGCATGTATTGATTTGATCTTAATGAAGGCACTCTTTGAATAAAATAAATATAGGCATAACTAAAGTATGTATAAGCAAGACCGCTGCCCATTTCACTAAGCCAACTCTGTTCAAGTCAATTCAGTTCATTTTTTCATAGTCCACTGAGTACAGCACTTACACAAGCAGTATTTAATGTAAAAGGCGATGGGAACTGGCACCCAATCCAAGTGTTGTGTCTGCCTTACGCCCTATGATTACTGCAATGAGCTCCAGCATCCCTCGAGACACTGCTTTGGATAACTGGGTTAGAAAGATGAATGCTAACAATAATGTACCAAGCCTTACATTTGCATGAATAACACTACAGGTATATCCAAGTAAACAAATAAAAACATTGAACTCAATCTCAACTACAGCATGCTATACTATTATACATTTTTTAACAAAAGCATTGAGATTGGCTTGGTGACAAGAAGAGGAAAATCAAACCTCTGGGGACCATGATCATTTATAACAAGCAAAGTCAAGCAAAGTTTTACTTACTTCAGGTCAAGTAACATTTAATATGTCACATGGTGTGTAATAAGCTTTACATTCATATACATGACATGCTTTTGTATAAAACTTATTTCTACTTATTATTTTTTATATTATCACATTTAATTTTTTGCTTTTCTTTTTTATGGTATATATTGTAAATTTCAGATTTTTGCCACCGTATCAAAGAAAAAGTTTTGATTGCATTTTGTTGTTTTTTATTGCTGTTGTGGTTTTGAGGTGGTACTGCAAGCGAATTGCTCCCTGCTGGACACATTAGTTATTCCAAATGGCCATCCTCCCCCTCCCATGGTCACCTCTAGCCCTACACCTCAACAGGTCATCTTGGATTCTCCTTGTCTTCTTAAACTGTGCCTACATGGATTTTCCCCTCACATTTCAAGGACTTGCAGGTTAGGTTGCCTGAATATTGTAAATTGGCCTTATATGAGTGAGTATAGAGATGTGGGAGTGACTGTGGCCTGTAATGGTTTGGTGTCTCATTCAAGATTTTTCCTTGACTTCATTGTTGCCGTGATGGGCTCTTCTCTGCCTGTGGCAATAAATTGGGCTTAGGATGTGTAAGCAAATTTAAAATATTTTATATATATATATATATATATATATATATATATATATATATATATATATATATATATATATATATATATATATATATATATACACAGTACAGGCTAAAAGTTTGGACACACCTCCTCATTCAATGTGTTTTCTTTATTTTCATGACCATTTACATTGGTAGATTCTCACTGAAGGCATCAAAACTACTTGGTCAAATAGCCCTTACACAGCCTGGAGGTGTGTTTGCGGTCATTGTCCTGTTGAAAAATAAATGATCGTCCAACTAACCTGACTTCTGCACAACACAACTGCTGGTCCCAACCCCATTGATAAAGCAAGAAATTCCACTAAATAACCCTGATAAGGCCCACCTGTGAAGTGAAAACCATTTCAGGTGACTACCTGTTGAAGCTCATCGAGAGAATGCCAAGAGTGTGCAAAGCAGTAATCAGAGCAAAGGGTGGCTATTTTGAAGAATCTAGAATATAAAACATGTTTTCAGTTATTTCACCTTTTTTTATTAAGTACATAACTCCACATGTGTTCATTCATAGTTTTGATGCCTTCAGTGAGAATCTACCAATGTAAATGGTTATGAAAATAAAGAAAACACAGTGAATGAGGAGGTGTGTCCAAACTTTTGGCCTGTACTGTGTATATAAATATTAATAAATATATAAATAAATAAAAATATATTAATAAATATATATATATTAATTATTTATATATATATATATATATTGTGAACGCTGGCCCGGACACACACAGACGGACAACCTAGTTCCACCCAACACACGTTTATTTTCACAATATTTACAATTAGTGCACTCACAAACCTCAGTGCCTCCAGCACCGATATATATATAAATCAGAGTTACACTTTGGCAAAAATGTTAAATTTAAGTATACAAACCCATATAATTTGAAACATTTCGTCTTTGATTAAATCGCAAGATTTTACATTAAATGTTAACGTAATTAGTAGCTGGAGGAGGCATTGTGATGTCCTGCCAAAAGCCGATGCTGCTGTAGTATCCGACTCTTTGGACATGACTTCCATTTGTGTGTGTTTCTGGTGATAATCCTGTTTCAGCCTGTGACCTAGATCAGACTGACTAGCCTTTATAAATGTGTCCTGCTAAGAGATGGCTTCAGTGTCACACCAATACGACCACCCCCAAAACCACTATCATTAAGTGAATTAAAACGGTTTGAAAATAGACTGATGGGTGCATTATACATTTCATATTACTTTTACAAGGTTTACAGCTTACCATTTGACTGACCAGTTAGTTAAGGATTAGGTCTAACTGCTTAAATTTAACATAGAAAATGGTGGTGTGCACTCATCTTCACATGAAAATTACTTTTTACAAATAAATGCTTCTATGTTAAAGGGAATAATGTTTGAATAATCTTTTTAACTGTTTGTATATCTGACAATATACAAATGAGAATAGAAAAACAAAGGTAACCGATAGAATAAAGATATGAATACAAATTAATTGTATGACAGCTTAGTTGCACCACTGACATTAATTTATTTTCAAATATTCATTTAATTTACATAATGTGAACTTGAAACTGTATTTTATGCCAAAGTCCATAAATTGTAAATCACCTTTCACAATCAAAGAGAAAAAAGAGGGTAAATTCAACATTTCTAATATAAACTCTATTAGCAGACTTCCCCACAGAAATACTGAATATACATGTGATACTTACAAAGGATCTACACAAAATATGAGTGAAGTCTGTTACAGAAAACACATTCAGCATACTCAGAAAATTAATAACTATGTTAGTTGCCTAGATGTAAGTATGTTTGACTAGACTGTAAAACAATATGCTTATTTCCTGGAGGAGACGTAAGTGTAAGTGGATGCATCCTTCCTTCTTGGACATTACCCACCTACCACATGATTTCCAACTGAATTTTTTATTTCAGTGGGAAACAAAGGGAAGATGATATTCACCATAGCTACATATTAAAATTCTAGCCTGTCCATTTACAATAAGCATATGATTATTTATATTTGGCTACTGTATATAATAAGTTACTTCTCAGATGCTGACGGACAAGTAAGACACAGATCACAAGCTCAAAATACAGTTGTTTCTATATATCTAAAATTAGTACCCTGGCAATTTAAATGATCCGCTCAGAGCACACCGGTTCCTACTGGTTAACAGTCATGTAAGATCAAGTAAGAAACCAGGCCAGACTTACTTTAGACTACAGGTAAATGGTCTCCATTCAAAACAAATGCACAAAACATGCCATATGCAAGTCATGCAATATTCCAGGCAGCCAAACAGCTGCCTACATGTTTTGTAGGCGTACTGCGAGAAAATGGTGAATCAGGGGTTGATACTTTTTCCGTTATAAAATGGCACCCCACCAACTGAACACCTACTTTTAATATACGGCCAATAAATTTTTTTTTTTATGAAAATTAATAGTAATAATTAAACATGCAGAACAGAATGTATTTCTGTATACCGAGGATAGCAGTTCTCACAAGAAGTTCTCAACTCAGTAATAAGGAAAATTAATTAATAATTGTTTACAGCAATACAGCCTCCACTACTGGGAAGGACTGTGGATTACTGCTGATACTCCAGTATGAGGTTTAACTATACAACTTAATAAATACTATAAATACTACATTAAACAACACATTTTGACAATGTTGGCATGCTGCACATTAAAACTCACATAAATAAAAATTCATACATATTAAAAAAAAAAGAGTAATACATAGTAGGCTTTGAATTCTCAGAACCGAAGCTCATATTTGTCTTGTAGAAAGTTAAAAAAAAATTGCATTTGAACTGTCTAAACTTTATAAAATGCAATAATACTGAATGTATGTATGTATGTATATATATATATATATACACACACACACATACATATATATATATATATATATATATACATATACATATACATATACATATAAGTGATACCTTGAGATACGAGTTTAATTCGTTCAGTGACCAAGCTCGTAAGTCAAAATGCTCGTATCTCAAATCAGTTTTCCCCATTGAAATTAACTGAAATGAGATTAATTTTTGCCAGCCCCCAAAAAACCACCCCAATTTTTTGTTCAATGTTTTCAACATAAGAAAAATGTATTTATAGTGAACAAATATTGTATACAAACAAAATAAAACCTAATACATAAAAGAGAATCTAAAGAAATAAGCAGATGTTGGCGAAGCCAATTAGCGTATTGTAATGTTGTTCACTTTTGCTTAACTCAATTTTCTTGCCGCTGCACTATCAGTTGCAACTGGTGTTTCTTTTCAATAAAGTCAAGTGTTAGGCAAGTGTCCTTAAATAGCGCTGCTGCACGATCAGTTGTAACTTTTTCAGGGTGTTTCTTTACTATAAAGTTCAAAACTTTTTCCCACATTGCAAACACTTCCTTTATCCCATTTTAAGAGATAACCTCCTCCACGATACCAGTCTCCTGCAGAACCTCCGTATGTTGCCGTGTCTGTGGTTCCGTCAATTCCACCGTCGTCAGTTCCTCGGAATGCTCTTCGATGGCTCATATTTTGAATTTTGGCTCATAATTCAAGGCAAAAAAATCGACCAAGTGATGGCTCATATCTCAAAAAACTCATTGGGGCACTCGTACTGTATCTCAAGGTACAAAGAATTCAATGGATGTTCTGTTGAGCATGCATGCTGTCTCTGTGTGACGTACCAAACTCCCAGTTCCTATCCTTTCTTTTTCTTTCACCACATAACCAATCGCCACACGATAAACGTCTTTGTGAAATTAAAACTAGTTATAAACCACAGAGTGTTCAAAACTTAAAAAAATCTTCGTTATACATGTATAATTATGCCATCCATTCAGGGTTGCGCCCATCCCAGCACGCATTGTGTGTGAGGCAGGAGGAAATCCTGAATGAGGCACCAGCACAGGGTGAATACGAGCAATACATACACTAGCAGGGTCAATAGAGCATAACAAAACCCAACATCCTATATGACTTTGAAAGAAAACTGAAGCACGCTGAGTAAACCCACCAGAAAAACAGGCAAATTCAAGGCAGGGAACACCCGGGACTGCCTTGCTACGAGGCAGCAGTGCAACCACCACGTCACTGTGCCCCCACATGATTAATACATGCTTTAAAGCAGTGCATCATGGGAATTTTTTATCTTAGCATTCTAAATGCTCAGGGAGCAGGAATATCATGAAATTAATGTATTCTGTATGGTGATCACTGCCTGCACCTCCTCTTAGTGCAAGAGGAAATCAGTTTAAGAAGCACATAGCGATTAACATGGCTTGGGGAACATTTAACACAAAGCATTTAGAGTGCCACATAACTTATGACGGGGTTTGAGAAAATCTAGTAAATTAAACATTCATTTTAAGATGAAGTTTAGTTTACGATGTTCTACAGTATTTTAATGACAAATTATGAGAATAAAGTCAACATGTCGAGTATCGTCATATCAACAATATTATGTTCTGCATCTATGCTTAAATCCCTAGCTTGCAATGAGTCATACAAAGTTAAGAACTGCAAGTACTCTGCATAATGCTAGTTGCTTGGTGGCCTAAGTGGCTAATCAATTGAGCCTAAGTGTTTAAAGTTTCCAAAGATACAGGATGCTTATAATATCATTTGGCGGTCTGATCAATGAATGAGGTCCTGATGAAGAAGGAACGTCATGCTCTATCCAAAGAATAGACATTGTAAAGAAATCTGTTTTAGCTCCTTTAGAAAGCTTACTTGTATCTCCCATTCTGTCCACTGCCTGGAGTAGCCAGCTATCGAACTGTACTTCTACTAATATAATCCAGTTGGTCACCGTTTTTCACAGGGGCTCTTTAATCCACACATGTGAACTGTAAGCCATGCTGTCTCTCTTTATTCCAAACTGCACCTAACAAGCTGTCACAGAATGACAAAACACATTCATTATTGTTGTTCTAGCGTTAACAGAATTGAATTTCCTTAGACTTTCTTTAAGGAAGTTTTTATTAAAGTGTTCTGTAGTAGATGGCAGTTTCATTAATCTGCCGCTGATTAGCAATGATAAATCTAAACCTTGCATCTTATTACAGGAGAAATTTAATAAGAGCATGCCACCACAAACCTTAGGTACCACAGTTTCCAATGTAATTAAAAAAAAATAAAAAGTGCCTGAACTCTACAAACTCAATAGAACTTCATCTTTAATTCATGTGTAACAATCAGGACTTCACTAATGGACAATTTTAACTCCAATAAACAACGGTTAAATAATGCTTAACAAGCATTAGAAATAAAACACCAGTCTGACACATGCAGAATACTGATACCATCGTTATTTTGCTCCCACTATATATCTGAAGTTTCATATGAATTGATTAGCCAGCAAAAAACATATGAAAAATAATAGCACCAGAAACGAGAAATTACTTTTTTAAGCAAGATGATGTATTCCACAGTATTATTAGAGACTTCAGCCATCCTGCACAGTCACTTTTCTCCATTCTGCAAAAGGCAAATTAGCACCACCAGATTGAGATACAGTTTTTATAATTACAATTATATTGTTGATTTAGCAGATTATTCTATCAAAACTGACTTTTAAAAGAGGTCAAACATAATTAAGTAACATCTGGACACGGTTTTGAAACAAGTGCTACTGGACAAGTTTACAAAATTGACCATTACAAGTGAAGAGTACTAAACCAAACCCCTCAAGACTAACTTGTTGTATCTTAGCTATTAAGCACGTTGCATCAAAACTATTACAGGTAAAATTCCGTTACAACAACCTCCCAGGGACCTAAAAAATATTTAGTTGTAATGAGATTCTGTATTTGCTTCTATAGTGCTGTCTTTAACTTGCGCCCAGGCATTTGCAATCATTTCAATAGCTTCTTTTGTGTTAATTTTAATCTCCTCCTGCCTACAAGTTATGTTGACAAGAATTTTTCTCAGCATTATCTTGCGATAATACACTTTCAGGGTGCGAATGATGCCCAAATCCAATGGCTGAAGCACTGGTGCAAAATTGGGTGGGAGGAATTCAACACAAAATCTAAATGTGGAAGCATGTTGTGGGCAGCACAGTTATCAATCAGGAGCCGTGAGGTTTTTGAACTCTTTTAAAACCCACCCCATAATAAGTCAGAATAAAGCGCGTTCCTAAGACTGATCAGAGGAAAGTTTAATTTCAAAAGCCGACGGAAGCCGTGATAAAAGCATGGTTTTGTGCACACTGAAAAGCAAGCAAAATTAGATGCATTACAAAAAGCGGACTTTGTGGCTTTGTGACATTGGACCTCCATGACCGTTAGTAATTCTAATTACATCTAATTACAAAATGTTCAATGATCACACTGTTTTAGCCTAATGTACAAAATAATTTTTGCTAAGGTTACTCAGAGTTTAAAGGTGAGGTTGGTCAAATTACCTGTTTCTGCCTTATTTTTTTTAAGAAGAAAAACTGCACTTTATGTTGAAATTTGGTTATTATTATTTAAAGACAATACCATTCTGAAAATGAACTTAAAGTACTTAAACTACCACTTTATTTTTAAGTCTGCCCAGTTTTAGCCAGGGATGATATTTTTGTTTCTTTTTTGAATTCAAATGCAGTTTAAAAGCATTTTTTTTTTCAGAAATTAAAAGAGCTTGAGTTTACAATATTCATGTCCATGTCTATTATTTGATTCTGTTGCCCACTAAAACCCTTTTAAATTAAAAAAAAACATTTTTGGGGCAAATTTTCATGTGTGATTACATACGATTAATCAAGATTAATTATTACACAGCCTCTAATTAATTAGATTAATTTTTTTAATCGAGTCCCACCCCTAATATATATATATGTAGATTTGTATATGTATATGTGTATATACAGTATATGTTTATATGTGTGTGTATATATATGTATATGTATATATATGTATGTGTGTATATATATGTGTATATATGTACATATATATGTCTATATTTGTATATGTAATATGTGTATATATGTTTATATGTGTGTGTGTATATATATATATATATATATATATATATATATATATATATGCCAACAACACTCATGACAATGACAACACAATTACATTGTCAATCATGTTATGTTATTATATAAATGTTTCCTTTTCTTTTTCATTACTTCTTTAACACACTACTTCTCCGCTGTGAAGCGCGGGTATTTTGCTAGTATATTATAAAAGACCGGGGCACCACTGATCCCCAAACCCCAGACACACCACACTAAACAGTCCTAGGCACAAAATAATCATTTTATTTTCTACAAAATACCTTTACAGCTGAATTCCACAGCCTTCCAATAACTACTCCTCAAGGTGAGCTTTGCCTTCTGCCTCCCAACTCTGACTCACTGGAGAAGGCATCCAGGTCAGATGGAAGCCTCCTGAAACAGGGAGTCCTTCTCCCTACAGTTCCTTCTGGCAGTACCCCTGCAGGTGTCCTTACTAGGTCCACGCCAGTGGTGAACTGCCATCTATTATACTGGGGGAGGAACTACTTTTGATATCCCATCTCATCCCTACTGTCTACTAATTTATCCCTTTGTATAGGATGCTGATTCAGCACCATCCCAGCTGTGTTATGCCTCCTTCCATACTGTCCTTCCTATATACAGTATACACACACACACATTATATACATACAGGAACGGTGCACTACACGATAATGTGCAGTGAATACACTTGACTTGAGCATTCATAGTTTTCATCCTCTTCCTCTGTACGTTCAGCATTTGTTTGTTCAGAGGTTGATGCACTTGCTGCTTCCTGAAAAGCTCTTCTTTTCTCCACCCTAGTGGCCCGCTTCTTCTCTTCTTTGGTCGGTATATTTTTGCGTTAAAACTGATTAAGTCAGTTTTCGTATTTAAATTACTTAGTAGGTTTTCCTTAATTTTTCACTTAAGCTGGCAGTTAAGTCTTCAGTCTGCCTCAAGAATGATTTAAGATATGAAGAGGTAGAGGATGTGATGGCAAAGGTGGTAGGGAATGAGAACAGCGCCCATATGCATGCGACACACAGCCGTCCTGCTGGCCGCTGCCGAAAGTTGATTCTACAATAAAATAAAATCTACATAAAAAGAGTAATAAAAATCATCACCCCGAAAGCGGATAGTAGACATCATGTAGTATATGTGTACTAAATTTCAAGTCAATAGTTGAAATGGTTTGCGAGCTACAGGTGATTTAAAATCCTGAACAGACAAACGAACAGCCATGGTAGCATATTATATAAGAAGATATATACATATACACATATATATATACAGGTAGTCCCCAGGTTATGGACATCCAAACTACAACTTACAAACGGAGCCACAGCTGCGACGCATGCGCCTCAGTAACTGCTGCTCCATCATCTTTGGCCTGTGGACGCTGCAAGTTTTGGCTGGAGGGGGGCAATTTCACTGCTCGCGCAGTGTAGTGTCCCTCGGGTGGCTCCCGGTGACAAGCAATGTCCATAGCACCGGGGCCACAGCTATCGCTCGTGTGCAGGATGGAGGCTTGATGGGGCAGTTTGCTGCCTGCCCACTACACCACCACGGCTACTGCTCCTGACTGGACGCAGGCTAGATAAGGCGGAGAGGGGCGTTTCACTGCCCACCCACCACACACGGCTGCCCCGTTCGTTCTCGGTGTGTGGCTGGTAATGCTGCAAGCAGTGACCTGATTGTGGCTGAACGGAGGCCATTAAGGGTAAACGGGGCAGCGGGAGGTAGCATTGTAGTGTGCCTCGGTTGGCTGCCTGTTGAATGGGGGTGGTGGTGGGCGATTCACTACCCGCCTTTGGCCGTACCAAGTTCCTTCTCAGTGGGCGGACACTGCAGGCAACATACTGTAGTGGAGGTGACTGTAGTGGTGGTGAATGGTGAATTACCCCTCGCTGCCCTCATTCATTCTCAACAGCAAGCCTGCTTGTACTGTTACGGACATAGCAGGAAGTCTCTTGTCATTACATCAGATGTGTTGACGACGGGTGCCTTCCTGCTGTGATAGTGTGTACAGTGCTGTGCAGCAGAAGAGGTCTTCTTAACCTTTTGTCTTCACCCTTCAAGAATGTCTCTGAAACACAAATCTGATGCAAGTGCTTGTGATACAGTAAAGAAGAGAAAAACCATCATCATTGAAAACAAAGTAGAAATAATACAAAGGTCAGAGAGAGGTGAAACTCCATTGTTCACTGGCAGAGCACTTGGTTACAGTCAGTCAACAATAGCATTTATTAAAATAATGTACCTGTTTCGACTTACATACAAACTCAACTTAAGTACAAACCTACAGTCCCTATCTCGTACGTAACCCGGGGACTGCCTGTATATACATATACATACGTATACATCTATCTATTATATAAAAAAATCTTGGGTCAAGATGTGATCATCTCGGAGAGACACTTTGACGTCACACGAGACTAGACATTACAACCTTAGGAAGCAAGACCCGTGAGATGGTGACTTTTGCATGTCACGCCCTACTTACAAACAATTTAAAACAAGTTCACGGACATCTAACCTCGCAGTTGTTGGAATGCTTTTGGCAGACACACTTCATGTGTTCGCAGCTCTTAATAATGTTATGTTCTAGATGGCATGTGAATGACTAAGTGAAGAAGAAAGAGACATGAAAAGACATGAAAGCGTTGGAGAGAAAAGAAAGCAAAAGAGGTTGCAGAAGAGAACACTAATAATCTATATGCAAATTCAGAAAATAAGGAAAGTAATAATCAGCCCGGATGTCTCGCGAGAGACACTAACATCCCGCAAGACAAAGCAGACAAAAGAACAGCTGCTGTACAGGCTTTTAAATGATCGACACATAGCGTGACAAGCTGAACACGCAGATCGGCAGCAGAAAGACCGCAGCTGATCCATCTGCATCTCCTTAGCGTGCATTCAGCCCATAACCCATATAAATATATGCCTCCACTTAGCTTGCAATACCTTTTTGTTTATTAATTTTTAAAGTTTGCTCTGTTTCACTACTACACGGGTGGAGCCGCGGGGAACAGCTAGTATATATTGTGGACTGTGCCCGGCAGTTTATCCCAGCCAAGTCCCCCAAGCCACCAGATGGAGCCCTCCCTGCAGTATGGAGGTGTCCCGAAGACCAGCAGGGAGTCATGGACTTTGTAGTTTTTATCCTCAGCCCTGCTGGATACCACAGGGGCCGCAAGAGGGAGCTGCAGGGAGGACCAAAGACTTCTTTTTGCCCTATGCCCCGGAAGTACTTCCAAATGCCATGACAGGAAGAAACAACGTGCTTCCGAGGTGAAGATAAGGACTATTTACCCTGACCCAGAAGGAAAAAGGTCTTGTGGACTGTTGGGCAGGAACACCTCTGGGCCAGGGAGTATAAAAGGACTATGGGAACTCCCAGACAATGAGCTGAGCTGGGTGGTAGGAGGGCAACGCGTCTGGGAGTCGGAGGATTGGTATTGTGATTATTATTATTATTGTATTGGTTAATGAATAGTGTGGATTGGAGGGTGCTTGGTGCACGTAATTCTTATAATAAAACAAAGAATTGTAGCACTTTTACCTGATGTCTGGCGTGGTACCTGAGGGTTCAAGGGAGCACTAGCGCCCCCTACTGCGACAATATATATATATATATATATATATATATATATACATATATATATATATATATATATATATATATATATATATATATATATATATATATATACACTCACCTAAAGGATTATTAGGAACACCATACTAATATGGTGTTTGACCCCCTTCGCCTTCAGAACTGCCTTAATTCTACGTGGCATTGATTCAACAAGGTGCTGAAAGCATTCTTTAGAAATGTTGGCCCATATTGATAGGATAGCATCTTGCAATTGATGGAGATTTGTGGGATGCACATCCAGGGCATGAAGCTCCCATTCCACCACATCCAAAAGATGCTCTATTGGGTTGAGATCTGGTGACTGTGGGGGCCATTTTAGTACAGTGAACTCATGGTTATGTTCAAGAAACCAATTTGAAATGATTCAAGCTTTGAGACATGGTATATATATATGAAACTCCCATTTAAAAATCACTGGTGAATATTTTCTAAAAGAAACATTCTGTGTGACCTCAATTATAGATTCATTTACTCTGTTGGGAGGTTATTCTTACCTGTATGCATTTCTCTTTATGTCTAATAGCTGCTCCTGACAGCAAAACAAATCACCAAAACAAGTTATTATCAATCAATCACTCACGTCAAGGCAGAAAAGGGTTACTTAAAGAAATTAATGTAAGTGGGGAGAAACTCTAAGTTTGTGTGGTTCTGTTACCATGTGATGCTTGTAGAGAACATACATGTACGCAATATTTATGTCACACCATAAAACATCCTCATGGTTGTATAACCTTAAGATTACAATGATTTAAAGTTTCACTAATGACCTGCTATCCATCGTGTTCAACACTATTTGCACCATCAGTTTTAGCAGGAGACTTCAGCATATTGTAGATTTTGGCTCTCCAACATGTATATCTTCATAGATTTAAGAAATAAGCACTTAAATTGGCCAAAGTCCTTCAACAACCAACAACTAACAATTAATAATAAGACATCAATTGATGCAATCTTTACATCACTTGGGCGCAAGTCTGGAGTCTGGAAAAAGCATTTTAGCTACCACAAAGCTATCTGAGCTCGGTTACTAAATACATGATACTGTAAAGTGTATTTAGAAAACATTTATTTTATGTACTCTACTAATACATATAATTATATTCTGTCATCGCTGTTATTTGTGAATATGACTCACTGGTACAAAAACATTTAATAAACAAAAATTGGATATCTGCCTCTTGGAAGAAGTAAATAAACAAAAGTTAAAAATACCTCAACTTTCAAAACAGTTAACTAAATCCTGATATGCACCCAAATGTTACTCTTTAAGTACATTTTCTAACTTTTTTTTTCTTTTGTACGTTGTTTTTTTAGTATTACTGTCACAAATCTGAAGGACACATGCAAGTCAAATAATTAATTGTATTATGCACATGACAATTACCTCAAATAAAAACGTAAACAGCAGGAATTCCTTTATATATGCAAATGTAGTGAGAAGTTAAACAAAGACCCCTTCTTCAGGCAAGGGGTATGAGTTGCCTCGAAAGCTTGCATATTGTAATCTTTCCAGTTACCCAATGAAAGGTATCATTTTGCTTGGCTTCTCACGACATCCATAATAGCTAACACGGCAACACATAAGTTTAAACATTTCCCCTGTATCAGGTTAGAAAGATGCTTGTATTTTTTAATTAAAGCAAGCTTAATTGCAACAAAAATATAAATAAATATACAAAGCAGTCACATATTGTCTCATGGTACAGTACTTATAAAAGTATTCACCACCTTGAAAGTTTTCACATTTTACTGTTATACAACATTGAATCCTAGTTCATTTAATTTGGATTTTTTGACACTAATCAAAAAAAAAATATTCTTTAATAGCAAAGTAAAAACAAATCTCTGCAAAGTGGTCCAAGTTAATTATAAATAAAACACAAAGTAATTGATTAGAGAAGCATCCATCATGTTCAAGTCAGTATTTAGCAGATGCACTTTTGTCAGCCATGACAGCTTTTCACCTCTGGACGCTGCCATTTTTCTACATTCTTCTTTCCACAACTGCACAAGCTCGGTCAGGCTGCATGGGGACTGTTAGTAAATGGACTTTTATCAAGTCTAAACACAAATACTCACCTGGATTGAGAGTTGACCTCTGACTCAGCCCCTCAAGGACAATAACATTAATGTTCTGAAGCCATTCCTTCGTAGCTTTGGCTTTAGGTCTGGGCTCATTATCTGGCTAGAAAAACAAATCTTCTTCCACACAGTAATCTTCAGATAATGCAATCGTGAGGTTGGTTTGTTGTGTAACATAAAAACCACCTACATGAATGTTCATCGCATGCATTAATGTATTACAAAACACTTAAGAGAGTTTCTTTCCACTTGCTTTAACATCTTCATAGTTTTAAGCAAACTTTTCACCTCTTTGATTACAAGACAGATCGCTAAAGTGTGCATTGCAACTGTGGCAAGATCTCCAAGAGGCTTGGGACAGTCGATCAGGTGAGAGCCTTCAGAACCTGAATGCCAGTAGACCTAAGGAAACTGGCAACAGGTGGACACATTAAACATTTCTTTCATTTTTGTTTTTTGTCTGTTTACAGCACTTTTTTATGAAGTTTACTGATTAAACTATTCATGGCAATATTTTAAAAATTATTCCTGATTAATAACATTTTTCACAAGTGCCCTTTGACTACTGGACTATTGGGAAATCGGAAGGAAACATGCATATATGAGACAGAATTCACATCAAAACACATGGAAAACATGCAAACTCTGCAGAGCTGACAATCAAATGATACAAACTGAGGCAGCTTATCACTGTGCAGGTCCCTAACATAAACATCTTTAAAATATTTTTTTTTTCTTTTCTTGCTTTGCCCCCTACTCGCTTTGCTCGCCCACCCCTTCTCCCACTCCATCCCCCGGGCCGTTGTGAAGGGGAGGCGGAAGGATCAGCTGCTGCCTTGCTGCTCCTGCTTCTCGCGCTGCGCGTCAATCATTTAAAAGCCTGTACAGCAGCTGTACTTCTGTCTCATTACGAGACAAGGCATGGAGAGACGATCACATCTCGAATGATGTCAAAGTGTCTCTCTGAGATGATCACGTCTCGACCCAAGATTTTTTTATATAATAGATAGATTTATACTGCCGAATGCTGCTAGGATAGCCACTGCCGAGTAGGAGCGAGTTTTATTTTGTTTGGTTATGTTTTTACCTTTATTCCTCGCTCATAATCATAATAATAATCTATATATATAATTCACTAAGGGCACACAAGATGCACGTAAGACAGACAGCCATGCCCGCCAACTCACAGAACTCCACCCGCCACCTCTAACAAAGCCCTGCCTGCCAACTGTAAGACCATGGGATACTATGAGATACGCACGACAGGGCCCCGTCCGCCACTCTAACCCTTCTCCTGCGTCATGGGATACACAAGACAGAGCCCCGCCCGACAACTGTAGCCCTCCTCCTGCGTCCACCGTCGCTCTCGTGGCATGTGCACTGCCTGCTCATGTACCTGCACACAACAACTCACCAAACACAGCCTCAGTCGCTTTCGTCTGTGCTACAGTCCACATGCACCTCTGAGCCACGTTGACTTTTCATTGTTCTTTTTCGGTTCCAGCTGCTTTTCTATCTATCTACAGGGTGGGCCATTTATATGGATAAACCTTAATAAAATGGGAATGGTTGGTGATATTAACTTCCTGTTTGTGGCACATTAGTATATGTGAGGGGGAAAACTTTTCAAGATGGGTGTTGACCATGGTGGCCATTTGAAGTCGGCCATTTTGGATCCAACTTTTGTATTTCCAATAGGAAGAGGGTCAAGTGACACATCAAACTTATTGGGAATTTCACAAGAAAAACAATGGTGTGCTTGGTTTTAACGTAACTTTATTCTTTCATGAGTTATTTACAAGTTTCTCTTTGTTTACAGCCATTGACATGTCGCAGAGGTTAACACGTGAGGAGCGGATAGAAATTGTGTTGATGTCTGGTGAACGCAGTAACCGGGTCATTGCAGCAGATTTCAATGCAAGACACCCTACGAGACCACCCATCTCCCATGCTACAGTTAGCAAACTGCTTGCTAAGTTTCGTGAAACTGGTTCAGTGTTGGATTTGCCAAAATGTGGACGCATGAAAACTGTCACTAATGAAGAAACATCAGTGGCTGTCCTAGCTTCATTCAGCAAGAGCCCACAGCGTAGCACTCGCCGCATGTCACTGGAGAGTGGCATTAGTCGAACATCCCTTCTGCGGATATTAGCTACTCACAAATGGCACCCTTACAAACTCCAGCTGCTGCAGCATCTCAACGAGGATGACCCAGATCGGCACTGAATTTGCAGAATGGGCAAAACAAAAATTGGAACAGGACCCTCAGTTTACACAGAAGATTTTGTTCAGTGATGAGGCAAACTTTTATGTGAATGGTGAAGTTAACAAACAAAACCACCGCTATTGGTCTGACACTAACCCACATTGGATAGATCCCTCCAAGACTGTTGGAACAAAAAATTGATGGTATGGTGTGGTATATGGGGTACAAAGATAGTGGGGCCATTCTTCATCAATGGAAACCTCAAGGCCACTGGATATGCGAAATTGCTACATGATGATGTGTTTCCCTCTTTATGCACTGAAGCTGCCACGTTTTTCCAGCAACATGGTGCACCACCACATTATGGGTGTCAGGTCCGAGCATTCCTAGATGAACAGTTTCCTGGAAAGTGGATTGGTTGTCGTGGGCCAGTTGAATGGCCCCAAGGTCTCCCGATCTGACCCCCATAGACTTTTATCTTTGGGGTCATCTGAAGGCAATTGTCTATGCTGTGAAGATACGAGATGTGCAGCACCTGAAACTACGGATACTGGAAGCCTGTGCTAGCATTTCTCCTGCGGTGTTGCTATCAGTGTGTGAAGAGTGGGAGAAGAGGGTTGCATTGACAATCCAACACAATGGGCAGCACATTGAACACATTTTATAAGTAGTCAGAAACTTGTAAATAACTCATGAAAGAATAAAGTTACGTTAAAACCAAGCACACCATTGTTTGTCTTGTGAAATTCCCAATAAGTCTGATGTGTCACATGACCCTCTTCCTATTGAAAAACAAAAGTTGGATCCAAAATGGCCGACTTCAAAATGGCCACCATGGTCACCACCCATCTTGAAAAGTTTTCCCCCCTCACATATACTAATGTGCCACAAACAGGAAGTTATTATCACCAACCATTCCCATTTTATTAAGGTGTATCCATATAAATGGCCCACCGTATATACTAGTACTGCCTTAAAATTTTTATTAAGAAGAAAATTAAACCTTTTTAAACTGAGCGAAAATATACCAATAATTATTTGTTAAGGATCTCTTTGCATACCACATTGTCAGTTCGGCCCTCCGGTTGTAATATGACCAAGCTGTGCGCTGAGCTTACTCTTAAGGATGCAACGTACAGTTGGTCATGTGAACAGTAATCTTGTCTCAAATCTCACAGCTTGGATTGCTGCTGTCATAATCAGTTTGAGTTTCATGGTTTGTTTCAATTACGACAGTATTTGTAGGACTTGTGTTGAAGAGACATTCGGCATCTGTCAAGCGTTGTAAGTATACAACCGGTTTCATCGATAACTTCACATCCAGCTTTTGAGAGTTTAAACATTCATAAACATCAAAGTGTCCACTACTGAAATCGTCACCTGTGAATCTAAGATGTTTAAGAGGCATTGGCGGTTGTCGAAAGGTGTAAAATATTTGGCCATTTTGGTACACTTGAAAGCGACAACCGAACAATTCAGCGGCAGCCATCAACTCACATGCAGAACCATAGGTGAAGGGCTTAAGCATTTCACTCTTATAGTGCTCCTGTGTAATATAATTATCTCCTGTACCGTCATCAGTCCACACCTTGAACCTGTCCCAGTCATTCAATACATAAGACACAATGTTCCTCCGGATATCAAGAGTAAGCCTGATATGGCCGTGCAATATGTAACAAAGAGAATGAAAAAGGTAGGTGCCATCTCCGGGCATGGAAACCACTCGGTAAGTGACAGTTCTTTGATCGATGGTGATCACCTCGATAGACATGTTAATGTGGGTACGGTTGGAATGATAAAGGAAATGGGTACCTGAACAATGTAAAGTAAGTCTAAAATACCTACACAATAACTATAATCGTAATAAATGAACAATAAAACAGCGGAGAAGCTGTGGATTCAATTAAAAGGCTGTAGTTATCAGCAGGGAGACGTGAATCCCGTGGCGTAGCAAGGAAGGGAATGTAGAGACTGGAGCGACGGACGGCCTTATATAGGCAGGCAGCCAACAACGTGGGAGGCGTGGGGATGGGAGACCCAACGCCGCCTCACACGGTGACCAAGCTGCCGGCTAAGGACGTATATATGTACGTAAGTAGGGTTCAGTTAGCGTTGGGAACCCGCGTACCAAATTTCTTGAAGATGGGCCCATAAGTAACAAAGACCGTTGAAAAGTTCAATATGCCGGCCGACAGTGGCATCATACCACTGAAATAAGTACATACACCGGTTTTGTTTAGCGCAGGGAAGTAACCAACCAAATTTTGTGAAAATGGGGCCATAAATAAGAAAGTTCAACATGGCGAACGTTGTCAACTGTTATGACCGTTACGCGTAGAATTTCGAAATGAAATCTGCTTAACTTTTGAAAGTAAGGTGTAAGAAATGAGCCTGCCAAATGTCAGCCTTCTACCTACACGGGAAGTTGGAGAATTAGTGACGTTGGAAAGTTCAATATGGCGGCTGACGGTGGCATCATACCATCAAATAAAGTACATACATCGGTTTTGGTTAGTGCAGTGAAGCCACCTACCAAATTTCGTAAAGATGGGGTCAGCCTTCTACCTACACGGGAAGTTGGAGAATTACTGATGAGTGAGTGAGTGAGTGAATCAGTGAGGGCTTTGCCTTTTATCAGTATAGATATATATATTGTGGTGAATGGCCGGCCGTTTAGCCCAGCCAATACCACCAAGCCGCCAGGTGGGGCCCTCCTTGCAGTATGGAGGTCCCCAGGAGACCAGCAGGGCATCATGGACAATGTAGTTTTTATACGCAGCCCTGATGGATGTCATGGGGGCCACTAGGAGACGCTGCAGGGAGGAATAACGGGTATTTTCCCTACGCCCCGGAAGCACACTTGGACAAGGGGAATGACAGGCTTCCGGGGTGAAGAAAAGGACTTGTACCTGACCCGGAAGGGATTGAAAGTCACATGGACTGGGGATTGGAACATTTCCGGGTCAGGATATATAAAAGGACTATGGGAGCTCCCAGACAGAGAGCTGAGCTGGGTGGAAGGGTAGCAACGCGTCTGGGAGCTGGAGGATTGGTTTATTGTTTATTATTGTTATTACATGAGTATAGCGGAGGAGAGGGTGCTTTGTGCACTGTGGCAATTTAATAAAGTCAGCATTTGGACTTTTACCTGGTGTCTGAAGTCCTGGACAGGGGTTCAAGGGAGCGAGAGCACCCCCTATCTGTCACAATATATATAATCGACCAAGTCACCAGACCATGGGGTACACACGACAGAGCCCCGACTGCCCACTCTAACCCTCCTCCCGTGTCATGGGGAACGCACGACAGAGCCCCGCCTGCCATTCGCTAAGGGCACGTAAGACACACGCAAGACAGAGAGCCACGCTCACCAACTCACAGAGCCCTGCTCGCCAACTGTAAGACCATGGGATACCATGTGATATGCACGACAAGGCCAGGCCCGCCAACTCCTCTGATGAAGAGCATTGCAAGAAGTACATACTGTGGAAGGTAGGCCAATGTTATGTTCTTGGATAGGAATGGCGGTGTCTTCTTGAAAAGTAGCATAAAACTGAATGCGATGACTGTGCATGGGGTTTGCGAGTTGCCACTGAAAGGAATTGGAATGAATTTGTAAGTGCTTCTTGAGAGCACGAGTTGTTTTGAAGCACTGCTGGCAATGTTCACATTGCATAATTCGTTCAGTGGAGTGTGATTTTAAATGTGCGTCGAGATATCTCTCCAGTTGGAACGTTTTTGAACAAAGAGTGCACTGAAAGACCTGTGTGGAATGTGTTTGTTCAGTGGAGTGTGTGTTTAAATGTGCTTTCAGATATTTCTGGAGCGTAAAGGTTTTTGAGCAAATGTTGCATTGAAATTCCGGTGTGTAATGCGATTTGTAAATGTTTTTCAGTAAGAGGATAGTGGGAAGGTGACGTCACATCAGCGTGGCTGCAGACAAATGTTTGTGTTGAATGGATTTGCACATGGTTGAGGAGATCCATCTCTGTAATGGCACTAGACTTTGTTACCAGCATTCACCACAATGTACTGGAGTGTAAGACTATCACATCTGCTACCTCAAAAACTGTCCTTATTCCCTGGATTTCACTTACCCCATCAGTTTCGAATTTGCCTTTTACTTTTACACGCAGACAATGTCCTGTTAGATTGGCGTTTGCAATGACAATTAATAAGGCACAGGGCCATACTTTCAAAAAGATATGCCTGTATTTGCCAAAACCAGTTTTCAGTCACGGACAATTGCATGTTGCTCTCACCAGAGTTCCATCTTTTCATTCACTGACAGTTGTATCCTCAAACCCTCCCCATTTGGACAACTGTGTCTTTCAGGAAGTGTTCACACATCAATAAATAATTATGGCGGGTTGGCTAGTACATTTAATTTATATAGCGCCTTTCCCATGCTCAAGGCGCTCCTGATCTTTGTTTTTCATCTCTATGAGTTCTGCCTCATGGTCATTGAGTGTGGCAGTGTGTTCATGCCATGCTGCTTCAGATTTACTGAGCTATGTAGCTGTGTTTCCACTAAACCACGGGTAACTTGTTCAGGGAAGTGAACCAACGCTACGCTTGGCCAGTAGCATAATACACAACCAAGTGGTGTATTCAGATATGCAACCATAGAGATAAAAGCTACTACTGCAATGCTAAAGCAATCATCTAAAGCTGAAACAATGACTTAAACTGCAAACAAAAAATACTCATTATTTTAATGGGTATATGGGGAAAAGAGGGGGACTAGGAGGAGTGAAGAGCATATAAAAGCAGGAAAGAAGGGCAGAGCTTCGAACAATACCCAAAACTTCATTTAATTTATTTCTCACTAATGCTCAAAACACAAAACAAAATTGGAAAAAATAGTTAAAAATAAATAATACACTTTATGAAAAAATACATTTTAAACCTGCTTATTTCACATGAGGATTCTAGGGGCCTGAGCCCACCTCAGCAGCCTTCATCACAAAGGAGGGTACACTCATGAAACATCTCCACACTTGTGTGTTCAGCACCAAGTTGGAGTCTCCAGATAACCTGACACACAACATTCTTTAGCATATGAGACACGGGCCTGAGTCCTCCCCGCCATGACCACCAAATTAGTAAGCAAAATAAAAAGAATAATTCATTGCTTATTATGTCTGAAGACCCATCCCAACACAGAAGGGTGCAAAAAGGACTCCATCATCCTGCTGGCTCACAAAGTAAGATTTCACATTAGTACTAAGATGGAGAAGAACAACAAGCACTGTACTTGGCATATCTAAAATTGAAAAGGTAAGTACAGAAAATGTTTTTACAAATTACATATAATGTAAAACAAAAACATAGTAATCACAAGTGTACCCATGCGCAACAATGGATTTAGAACAGACTGTACAGACGTGAAGGAAATACATGTTTATGACCTACCTATTATTACATACATTTAATTCGTACACAAATCCCAGAAAAATTGCATAAAAATGTCTTACTTTTATGGCTTATGGGTTTTTGCAGAGAATGCAGGAAGTTATTTATTACGCTCCAGGGCACACCTAGCATTTTACATTCTATGGATTGTAATGGAAAGTGGGAAAGAATGATTTTTCAGAGAAGAAGAAAAAAATTTGACTTTTGCTCATTTAAGAGAAAATAAAAATGGAAAAAATGTGAAGAGAAAAAAAAGGCGTTATCAGTAGAAAAGAACAAAAATAAGTGGAAGCTGTGAGGAAGTGGCTGGACTCAGGACATAAGATTCAAATCTCAGGAAATAAATATTTAAGAAATGTGGGACCTATACAGCAGACTCTGCAAAAATGCCTTTTGGAATCGCAGAAGAGAGTAATCCGCAGCTGCATGAGCACAAAGTCACTATTTTAAATAGAAAGCTTAACCTAACATCTGCAGTATGCATTCAGATAAAATGCTAAATAAAAGAAAGAAGATAAACAACCATATTGTAATGTTTCATTCATTATAAAAGCACACGACTGGATGCACTGCACTCCTCTCTAAAAATGGCACAGTACAGCACAACACAAAGCCGTTCAACATAACACCTACACGGCGTGCCTGTTTTGAAAGCCTTACCTGCTATTAGACAGACCACTTTACTTTTGGAGTATACTTTATATCTCTTTTTATTGAGCATTGTTCACTAAACTTAACTGTAAGAATCACCTTACTAAAAAAACCCACCCATTACAAACAATACAGTGGATTCAGAAAGTAATCAGATCTCTTCACTTTCTACACACTTTATTGTGGTGTAGATTTAATTTTAAATGGATCATTTTTGCCATTTTTACTGATTAATTAACACTCAGTAACCCACAATGACTGAACATTTTTACAAAAGGTTTGCAAATGTATTAAAATTCAAAAACTGAAATCTCTCATTTGTATAAATTTATAGAAATACAACAGTTGTATCAATCAATAGAGAGAAGGTGATGGTGGTGTCATGATTAGTATGCTGGTCTTTCAGTCAAGGGAGTTGGGTTTGACTTCAGTCTTTACATTGAAATTGTCCTGTAATCAGGCATTTTTGTCAGGGTTCCCTTCTACCTGGGTAGGGCCATTTTTCACCTAAATTATTTTTTTAAATTTGGCATCACAAGCATAATGTCTCATCACTAAATTACAGTGGAGAGGCCACTGCGTCAGAATGTTTAATTCCTGCCTCCTCCAAAGATGCCCTGTACTCATACCCAAGTTAGGGTCAGAAAACCTGGAATGGCTAAAAGTGATTCAAAGGCACTCCTTGGGGCAAACTTACAAAGGTCAGGTCAAGTGCACTATCTGGGATACCCCAAAGTCTTTTATGGCATTGCATAATTCACTAATTGACATTTTATTTTGAGACTGACTGGCACTCTAATGAGATGGACAGAAAACGGCAATAGAAGGAGAAGGTGGAGAAACCAGATTTGTATAATGTTTTGCTTCAACGTTTCCTTTTCTATATGTCTGAACACCTTAACCAAGACCAGAATAAGGCCCCCATAGGCCTTGGGTGCTCCAAAGCCCCCATTCCCACAGCACTCGCCTTTAAACCTCAGTTCATCTCACTACCCTAACTGAAGACACCACCACTAGGCACACAGATAACCTACACATTCTGAGCATCACATGTACCTATGTAATATGCTACCCTGGCTGTCCTTTTGTCTGTCCAGGATTTTAAATCACCTGTAGCTTGCAAGCCATTTTCATCTGAAATTTGGTACACATATACTACGTGACGTCTACTATCCGCTTTCTGGGTGATGATTGACCTCCAAGGTTATTCCTCTTTTTATTTTATTGTCGAATCAACTCTCAGCAGCGGCCAGCAGGGCAACAATGCAGCACACGTGTACGGGCGCAATTCTCATCCCTCCCACCTTCGCCGTCACTTCTCCTACCTCTTCATATCTTAAATCATTCCTGAGGCAGAGTGAAGACTTAACTGCCAGCTTAAGTGAAAAATTAAAGAAAACGTACCAAGTAATTGCAACACAAACACTGACTTAATCAGTTTTAAACGCAAAAACATACAAACGAAAGAAGAGAAGAAGCGGGCCGGTAGGGTGGAGAAAAGAAGAGCTGCTCAGGAAGCAGAAAGTGCATCAACCTCTGAGCAAACAAATGCTAAATGTACAGAGAAGGAGGATGAAAACTAGGAATGCGCAAGTCAAGTGTATTCACTGCATGTTATCATGCAGTGCACCGTTATTGGCATGTTAATAAAATACCAAGAACAGGAGTTGAAGTTGAAAGTGTATCCAAAGTTTTATTCACTCTCCTTTGTGTACAATGAATGTAACAAACTAATTGATAAGTGCAACACTAGCTACTAGGAATCAACTTTCTTCTGAGAGCACAGTTAACAAACACTTATTAAACATTTTTTAAATGTCTATGCCACTTTATGGCGAAAGATGAATTGTAACTGAGCCAAATAAAGTAAAAGATCAGAAAGAGGAGCTCTTGTTCGAGTTTGACATTGCTTGATGCATCATATCTTCTACAGCAGTAATGTTGTCCACCACATTGTTGTTCATGTCTATAATTGTGACTTTGCTTAACTGGACTGCACATTGCTGTTAAAGCTTATAGAAACAGAGATATTAGCCTCCTCCTTATGTTCTGAAAGATCACAACTCATTAGGCTCAACTGCAGGATTAATGGCTTGATGAACTTCAAATCATTACTTTGTGTTTTTTTTTTTTGTTTTTTTTTTAAGTCATCCATGGTTCTATTTTGTTATTTTTCTTTTTATTGCACCAGTCTCAATTTGAATGTTCCACGTGATTTTTTTTTCTAACACACCAAACAGTAACACATCAAATGTACAATCCCATAAAAGTGACCATAAAATGGGACAGCTGTTCTAACCCATATTGAGAAGCAAAAACGGCCAGTCAGGATTCCAGTTTTTCTTTTAAAATCATTTTTTTGTGTTAAAAAAATAAATAAATAAGTAGAACATATGAGGTAAACAATATTGGAGTTATTATAGATTCAGAACTTGGTTTCAAATCTCATATTAAATAAGACACCAGAATTGTGTTTTTTTAATTAAGAAATATAGCACATGTTCAGTCCTTTATATCCTTAAAGGGTACAAAAAGTTTAAGGTTACTGAAATGCACTCCTAACAGGTCTGCCAAAAAAAAAAAAAGAGTAAATCGACTGCAGTTAAAAAGAAGGAACTTGAATAACTTCTTATATCTTGGAATGTTTGTCCCCTTACACTTCCAATTCTAACGCTAGATCCTCAGATTCTGCTTTGCTTGCTGTTCTGACAGTAAAACACAGGAAGTGCTGAGACTGCTTTTAGTTTCTATCCTCCAAAAATATGGAATAATCTACCTACTGAGATAAGTCGGGCCGGCACAGCACAGTTGTTTAAAACAAGTCTTAAAATGTTTCTTAAACTGTCCTTTTGTTAAATGTGTGATTTATCACATTGTTTGTCTTTTGCTTTCTCCTCTCGGTATCCAATGGTGGCCTGGTGCTACCACCATCTGGACCAAATTCTCTGAGGCTGGAGGAAGGATGAGGAACACAGAGGTCCTGTCCTTCATGAAATCTGCACAGGCTGGAGCTCTTCTTATTTTATTTTTTTGGTTCGCTATGCAACAGAATGCCCAGCAGGGCTGACCTGGGTGGGCTTTTGGACATGGGACCCCAGAGGTTTTTTTTTTTCTCCACCACTGACAAACTGACCTTTAGTGTAATTATTTATTTGATTATTAATTTTCTTTGCTTTTACTTACTACCAAAAGGTACCTTGAATTATAGTTTGTGTTGGAAGGTGGCAGATAAATAAATGGTGGTGTTGTTATTATTTACTTGGTCTGATTCAATAGGTGTATAATTGTTATGATCAAAGGGGAGTAGTGGTGTGTGCTGGACAGCAGGCTGCTGTGATTGCTTCTATTGTGGGTGAAAACACAAATTATTCCTGTTATTCTGGGTTTTATTCTCTCCTTTGCATATGCAAAGGCCACTTTGCAAGCAGGGCCCCAGGGTGAACACCCAAGTCAACATAATGGTAGATCAGGCCAGGTCTTCATCCATCAAAGGTTACACATATAACCTTAACAAGCATCATTCTCATCTGAGGCATATGTGAATGAAAAACGCACATGCAGTATGTTGCAGGAAGAAAACAAGTATAGATTGATTTTAAATCAGTTTCACATATTACATTATTTCCTCTTCATTTTCCCAACTTTTTTGACTTATGGTGTAGAGTTCTTGTTAGCAAAGCCTGAAAAATCACAAACAGAAGTTGAATGCAGTTTTATGGGGATCACCTTCCTATTTCTGAGGCTACTTAATTCAGTTCAGTGTTGCAGGGAGCTGGAGTTTATCCTGGAAGCGTCACAAAGCACATACACACATTGCTCATTTGGGGCCCAATGTAGATTAATCTATTAACCTAATGCACATTGTTACACATGAAAGTATGGGAGACAGCTTAAGGGCTTGAAAAACGGCGATTACCTGCCAATCCAGTGGTTGGCGCTGTCCTCTAACGCTTTTTCTCTTTCTCATTCTGTAGACCAGCTGGCTGACCTTTTCAACACTGACATCACTTCTGGTTCCTGTTCCTCTGGACCCGCCCCTTCCCATCATCCCATTGTTATCAGTTCTGTCTGAGCTCCCGTCTGTAAAGATTGTTTTTTTTTTTTCTGGTTGCACAATTCCAAGTATACAGGGTTGTCACGCTGGGACCCCAACTCTTTATCTTTGTCTTGTGCTTTATGCAAAATATCTTTTCAATGCACATAATCCACATTGGAATTCAACACAAGACCTTGGGGGCTATGATACAACAACACTAAACCAATATGACGCTGTGCCACACATTTTATGGGTACCAGTAAGACTGAATTGAATTAAAGTAATACTCAGCCATAAAGTTAAGGTTAGTATGCCCATCAGGGCAACATTAAGCACACCTCCACATTAATGACAATATAAAACATGTACAGTACTGTATATTTAACAAAGCTTATGATCATCTGTCTTTTTTATGTTTTTATTAATGCTCTAAAATGAATTCTTTAAATCTTGCCATTGCAATTTTGCTCTCTATAAATTTAAAGTTATATGTTTTTTCTCAGTGATGAAGCCTTTTCCTAACCTATTCATGCCTCCAGTTGCTGTGGGAGTTATGTGGTTTCTCTTGTTTGGGAGGACACAGTGACGATAATTCAACTAGATTTCAGGTCATGATAGCTTGATCTCTACTAGAGTGGTGTGACGCTTCGCCACACCAAAGTGATCTTTAATTTCCATGGCCCATTTGACTACGATTATTTTCACCCTTCTATTACTATATGTATCTGATATACCGTTTGAAAGCCTTTCTCGCTAGGAATGTCACAACTGGTTATCTTTGTGCAATTTATAGATGTGTGTCTTCTTTATTCCTAAGCTACTTTAAAGCTGCATAAAGAAAATAAAACACAGCCTTCAGCACTGACTGTCATATGGGATATTATTTGTACTCTGAAATCTACCAGAGACCTGGATTTGTGAAAAAAGACAGCATCAACATTAAGGAAGGTCTCTCAGTAAAATTATACCAACTACTAGTATATACAAAATATCAACCTACTGCATCTGATAAATCAATTATGTATCTAAGACTTTTTTTCACAAGAATCTATATGTAATAATTTATTAATAATCACTTTTAAAAGCACAGTGGCACACAGGTTTTCTCTGCTGCCTCTCAAATGCTCTGTGTGCGGTTTGCATATTTTTCCCATGTCATTGTAGGTTTTTCCAGCAACTTCTGTTACTTTACCAAATTCCCAAAGCTGGCGATTTCAAACAGGCCATGTGCAACTAAGCCTGGCCATAGCTAACAAATAAAAAACAAATTGTTTATTCTTTTGCCTTTAAAATATAATTTTAGATGTAATTCTATTTGTGTTGTTTCTACTTATATGTTACTATTTTGTATAAGTATTGTTTTGTTGATTTATTATCTTCTAGGACTGCATTACGTTATGTCACTTGTTATTGAGCCTAAGGGGGCAGGACCATCTGAGGCCACAGGCGGTGGACAAAACAAGTAAGTCTGTACGTCTGCAACCCCTACAGTACTGTGCTTTGGTATTGTAGTCAAAGCTGTGGATTCAGTATACAATGCCTTTGACTCCTACTCTTGACTCTTCAATTTCTGATACGACAAACTTCAACTCAGACTCTGACTTTTTCTGCACTCCAACTTCGACTTAAACCAATATATTTACGGTGTTGATTGAAAGCCCAAAATATACAAGATACAAGGCATTTCAACATTTCCAGTGCGAATCATCAAGCTCTTTATAGCACTCGGACCTGTTAAAGTTCTGGTTTAAAGGCTGTTGTTGAGGCTTACAAACACTCAGTAATATTAAACAAAAGACTAAACTTACAAAATAAAAAAAGCTATATTTTTATCCAAAGTGTAGAACAAAAAATAGCTTAATTGAATCAGCATTTGTGAAATTGGAAATGTTAACACATTATATTACACTTTATATTTGGTCAGAGTCTGAGTCAGCACATTTTCACCAACTTCAACTCTTAGTCAAGTAACCCAAAAATTACTTCCAGCTCCAACTCAGACTCCACAGCCGTGATTGTAGTTAACTCTTCTGTTTTTTGGCTCCCTCGTTTTGGATTTCTCAAACCTTTGTAAATGCATCCTTTTGATTATCTGTTTTTTGTTGTTGTTGTTGTTCTTGGATTACAGAGTGGCATTGTTTGATTTTCACAACTGCCTTTTTATGCATTTTCTTTTTGACACAGTTTCTGATTTATTTTTTTTTAATTTTGGACAATAAACTCTTTAAATTATAAGGAATCTTTTCTTTCACATTTGTGCCTGAGGGTTTTACAGTTCTTTTCTTCATTTTCTGAGATTTTTCTAAATGTAATAATATAATAATAATAATAATAATACATTTTATTTATATATAGCGCCTTTCCCATGCTCAAGGTGCTTCACAGAGTCTTAGAAAAAAAACAGCACGGTATATGTAACATTGGATACAAATGTTTTCTTGAATAGAACAATGAAACAGATAACAAAGCATTAAATAGAATAAAGGACAATAAGCCAGAGTAAAATACTAAATTCAGTACTAAAAGAAAAACCTAACAAATAACCTAATTTGTGATATAACAGACACACAAATTATCCTGAGCACCTGGACAGAGTGGTAAACTAAAAGAAAGGGCAGAATGTTAAGTTAAAAGCCTTCCTGAGTAGATGAGTTTTAAGTTGTTTTTTAAAAGAATGAATGGAGTCGGCTGATCTAATTAATTTTGTGATGTCCTTCCAAAGTCTGGGTGCTATGGAGCTGAAGGCCCTGTCACCCACAGAGTGCAGGTTAGTGTGAGGCACAACAAGATTACCAGAATCAGAGGACCTTAGTAGATGAACAGGAGCCTAGAGATTTAGAAGGTCACTGATGTAGTGCAGTGCAAGGCCATTTAAAGCTTTGTAGGTTATTAATAGAATTTTATATTCAATCCTGTAAGACACAAGGAGGTAGTGAAGGCGAAGCAGGATGGGTGTGATGTGCTCACTGTTGCTGATCTTTGTTAGGACTCTTGCAGCAGAGTTTTGAATCAACTGGAGCTGTGATACAAGATTAGAAGGGGTGCCTGCCAGCAGCGAGTTACAATAATCGATGCAGGACGTGATAAAAGCATGGACAAATTTCTCAGCATTAGAAAAGGAGAGGAATGAGCGAACACGGGATATGTTATGGAGGTGAAAGTAAGAAAGTTTCTTAATGTGGTTTATCTGGGCAGAATAAGAAAGGGAGGAATCTAAAATGACACCAAGATTCCTTGCATCAGAAGAAGGTCTGATGAGATCACCATCAAGATGGACTGAAAAGGAGCTCATTTTCTTAAGTAGTGCTTTAGTGCCAATTTTCAGGAGTTCAGTTTTGTTCCAATTTAATTTTAAATCCATCCAGGTTTTAATTTCACTGAAGCAAGTTGTGAGCTGCACTTTTGACATTGAAATAGAGTTGAGTGTCATCTGCATAAAAATGATAACCCAGTCCATAGCTATGAATAATATGGCCAAGGAGAAGCAAATAAATACAGAAGAGAAGAGGGCCGAGGACAGAGCCCAGAGGAACTCCTTGTGTGACTGGCGCCGAGCTGGATCTGCCGTTGCCAAGACTAACAAACTCTTCCCCATCAGTCAGATAGGATTTGAACCACTGGAGGGCAGTGCCAGAGATTACCCATTCTGGACAGTAGAATGTCATGTCTGACCTGAGTGTCAAATGCTGCACTGAGGTCTAATAGAATTACTATGCTGGTTTGTCCAGAGTCTGCTGCCAAAAGCAAATCATTGGTTACCTGCAGCAGAGCAGTTTCACAGTTGTGATGCACCCTGAAACCAGACTGAAAGGATCCCATCAAATTATTAGAGGTTAAGTAATTAGTGAGCTGGTAGGCTACAACACGCTCAAGAACTTTTGATAGAAAAGGTAAGTGGGAAATAGGCCAAAAATTTGAAAGACCTGCCAGCTTTTGTTGGGCCAAAAACCTGTTTCTTGAGATTGTGGTTGGTTTTGAGGGTTATTTTGATTTCTAGGCTCATTTGGAGTCTAAGGTTAGATTTTGGATGTGAAACCTCATTTTGAGATTGTGGAGCCCAGCAGATCACAAAGCTACCTAGATAAACTCCAGCTCAGATGGGCCCTAAATTGGGTAAAGTAAGATTGAAAATGCTGTGTTGTGCTACACAATTAATTCAACATGTGGATGTAACTGTGAAACCTTCCGAGACATGTATCATTCTAATTTCAAGTGCCTGCTAAAAGACTCACAGTTTGTTAGTTTTAAAGCAAATACATCTGCTGCCAAAAACTGCAAATACTACCATTGTTACTAGGAGCTCAGTCTCAATTCCAAACATTGACATTTCCACATTAATACATTGATTCATTTCAATTAGACATTGGATTCAAGGAAAGTGGACTCTAGTAATTGAGTGATTAATCAATATCCCAGTTCATGTTTGAGACCATCTGTGCATGTCCATCCCTCAAAAGGCACACTGCAGCCAGCATTAGTGTAATGGATGAAACAGAAACAGGGAAAGGTTTTAACTCAAAAGAGAGTTCCATTTTGCTTTACTATCAAGTGAAAGTTGTTGGTGTACATCTTTTATGGCATTTTTTTTCTTTTGCACCTTCATACTCATGGAATAGACTTGATCACTCTCTTATTTTGCAAAGTTTTCAATAATATTTTTGAAGAAGTGTTCCACCGTTTGACCACTAAAGCCACGGTAAAGATGGCTCCTGTGATTCCAGTCAATGCCATTGGGCTCCTCATAGCATGATAAACACTAGAGACCATTTAGACATAGTCAATATCAAAAAGGAAGCAGATAACCATAATTGATGCTAATATTTCTTTCATATACATTATTTGGCCACTTGAATGTTTTTTTTTCAGAACTGTATTTCTAAATAAATATAATTTAGTTTGAATCCACAACATGATTTTGATTCACAGTTTATATGGCTACCTCTAACTAATGGAATACGACAAACATGAATTTGAGCAGTAAAAATGTCTAATATGGACTTGGACTGGCACATTGGGTCCAGGCGATACTAATGTGTGTTGCTTGGAATCAAGGCAGATAACCCCTAATTAGCTGTTGTTTTGGGTTATGGATGAGACTCACAGAGGATTTATCCATCCATCCATCAATTTTACAACCCGCTATATCCTAACTACAGGGTCACGGGGGTCTGCTGGAGCCAATCCCAGCCAGCACAGGGTGCAAGGCAGGAAACAAACCACGGGTAGGGTGCCAGCCCACTGCAGCAGAGGATTTATGAACAAACATTTTATTTTTTTTTAATGTAAACCACAGCAAATCATTAATGAATGATCATTGATCACTGTGAAAAGAAGAAGAGATCAGCAGAAATTCAATTAAAAAGAAACTGCTTTTGGTGTGCAGTACTCATTATGACAAGAGTCAAGTCAATTTACTGAACGCACTAAATCAATTGTATGAATGTAAACTTAAACAGTACTATTACTTTCTTCTTTAATCTCTCTAAACTTGTTCACCTATTGTATGTTCATGTAAAATAAAAATATGACAATGAGATGATATATCTCATTATCTGCAGCACATTATGGCGTTTCATTTTACTCAGTTACCTCTATTTATATTTCTTTAACTGATTTTCAAAATTTGCTCTGCCCTCTTAAAAAGAAGATTTTCTCTTGTTAGATTATGCCAAGGTTACTCTACAGTTTAGAGGATGTATTTATTCCTCCTTGATTTGCCTCTATATCCTCATTTTAGACTGCTATAATTGCTTCTTTGCTTCTGAACCATATAATGAAATGCACGACAATACTATCTTAATGATCTCCTTCTTCAACACCTCATTCATAGGTTACATTAATACTTTCCACTTCTTGTTAAATGAATCTTTCAGCATTGAAACAAGTAGCTTTTAATCTAATCTTCATATCTTCCTTTGCCTGAAATTAAGGTACTCTTGCAATTCTCCTTCTCTTCGTTCTCTCCAGTGTGATGTTCAGCTCATTTTTTGCTTTTTTTTTATTACTACCAATTCTAAAACTCTTACGAGATTTGATCTTTGTTTGAATTTTACTGACTTCATAAATTTTCCACTAAGAGACAAAAAGCTTTACTAAGACTTTGATCTTAATGTCATATTCCTTGACCGTAGAGAAAATGAAGTCAAGCTTGTATCTTGCTGTCAATAAGACCTTCACAAGTGCATCTTCTCGTTGCTTGTTTAAAGAGGACTTGACTTTCTACTGAAAAGCTTTATTGACTGCGCTTATCTATAATTTATTTTCATGATAACATTACTATTTTAAGTATTCTGCCTTGAAGCCAAGTCCTACCAACAAAAAATTTTTTTGTGTGTATGCATAATGACAATAAAGAATTCTGTCTATCTATTAATTCACATTGCTAGCTTTTTCTATACCACCTAATAGTCCATCACTACGTCAGGCACTTATAATATGTGGGCTTCCAGAGTTTTCATGCCCCACGTATAGATATTAAAAAAAGGGGGAAAATAATTAATAAAATTAACGGCACATATAGACACATTCATTTCTTATATGGTACAAGGGTCTCACTCATTCTCACTAATTGCAACACGTAGTGGTTAATGAAGAATAGTGATGCATTACCCCAAAATAATCCCTCCATCTAAGGACGCACCTCTCAAACTGTTTTACATTAGAACATTAGAACAATCTGGATGAGAACAGGCCATTCAGCCCAACAAAGCTCGCCAGTCCTATCCACATATTTCTTCCAAAAAAACATCAAGTCGAGTTTTGAAAGCCCCTAAAGTCTTACTGTCTACCACACTACTTGATAACTTATTCCAAGTGTCTATCATTCTTTGTGTAAAGAAAAACCTCCTAATGTTTGTGCGAAATTTATCCTAAACAAGTTTCCAACTGTGTCCACGTGTTCTTGATGAACTCATTTTAAAATAATCCACTGCACTAATTCCCTTCATAATTTAAACACTTCAATCATGTCACCTCTTTTTACCTAAACTGTAAAGGCTCAGCTCTTTTAATCTTTCCTCATAATTCAACCCCTGTAGACCTGGAATCAGCCTAATCGCTCTTCTCTGGACCTTTTTCTAATGCTGCTGTGTCCTTTTTTGTAGCCTTGAGACCAAAACTACACACAGTACTCAAGATGAGGCCTCACCAGTGTGTTATAATGCTTGAGCAGAACCTCCTGTGACTTGTACTCTACACATTGTGCTATATAACCTGACATTCTGTTAGCCTTCTTAATGGCTTCTGCATACTGTCAGGAAGTCATTAGCTTAGAGTCCACTATGACTCTGAAATCCTTCTAATAAGGTGTACTCTCAATTTTCCGACTGCCCATTGTGTATTCAAACCTAACATCTTTACTTCCTATGTGTAATACATTTACTGACATTAAATTTGATCTGCCACAAATCTGCCCAAGCCTGTATGCTATCCAAGCCCTTCTGTAATGATATAATGGATTCCAAATTATCAGCTTGTTAATTATATTCCTATCTAAATCATTTATATTTATTAAAAATAGCAATGGCCCTAGCATTGACCCCAGCTGGACACCACTCTTACCATCTGCCAATTCTGATGAGGTTCTTCACACCATCACCTTCAGCTTTCTGTGTCTGAACCAATTCTGCACCCATCTAAAAACATAACCCTGAAGTCCCACTTTTTAGTTTTATGCCCCACCTCTCATGTGGCACCTTATCAAATGCTTACTGTCTACTCCACCACAGAAGACAGATTAAGACATGATCCTCACATACTATCAGCTTGTCTCACTTGCTGGGATAAGGAGAAGCAAATGAGAGTGCAAGACACACCACTTCATACTCGCACTGTCCCACTCACCATGAGACATAACAGTGAAATAAGATGAAGTCCGGACGCCTTGTGTGCAGTCACTCTCCCACACAGACCGTGCTGTATAGTGGAACAAGAAAGAGAGAGACGCGTGGATTCCAGCATTCTTGCTGCTAATCATGCTTGGGAGCACAGGGAGGAGCGAGATACACTCCTTCCATGCTATTGACTTGTCTATCTCTGATAGTGCATCATCTCATGTGTCTTAACTTATGAAAGGTTCCATGCAGACCTCTGCTGTAGCTTCAAGAACAGAGTAAAATTACTGTATAGAATCAGGTTTATTTAAATCCACTGATGTTTCTTTATATTTGTCAACCTCTCATTAGTAGCTCATTTTTTATTAACCTGAACCACATGTCCTTTGGTCTCCTTCAGACGTTGCTGGGATGAGCTGGCTCCTGTCTGCATCTTTTGTCACATCTAAAATGTGTCCTGGGCAAATTTCTGGAAATCCTTACACAGAAACAGAGCAGAACAGATCCCAAGGCATTTCAAGTTGTCAACCCCCTTGCCCCCTGTCTTCTGAGAAAATTTTGCACAAAGAGACTGGATTAACTGCGACTCTCATGTTCTCCCACTCTCTGTATACAGGGGTGGGCAAAAGTAGGTTTACAGTGGTTCATATGGAAAAAGACATGGGCTTTATGATTATTATAATAGCTTTATTAATTTTTTTAAAATCAAAAGAATGTCACAATGGCACAATGCACCTAGCTACATTCTCATAAGTGTTCAAATTGCCAGCCTTGCATAGTCACAACTGTAAAACTACTTTTGCCCACCCCTGTATATTACAAATGCTTACAACGATGTATTGAGAAATTCTTGGCAATATTGAAATCTTCACCATCTTAACTAATAAGTCCATCTATTGTCCCTCAAATGAAATGAAAATTACATCACCTGTCTAAATGACATAATCATGGTTTATTCAGAAAAAATAGCTGACAAGGACATGTCTGTTCAACAGTGTGTGGAAACTCTTGTGACCATGATCCCCTATTCCCACATCCACTCCCTTTTCTCCACTCACCCTGTGTCAGTCCTCTTTGGTGAGCTCATCAGTTTGTTTCTGTGTTACTCTCAATAGAAGCAATATACAGGCAAGTGATCAGTAATGTCTGTTTACCTGTATTTAAAGTTCATTACCTTTCATCGATCACTGCTAGCAACCATGCAGACATTTCCATAAATCTATTGCTTCTTTGTGCGAATGTCAAGGAAATGTCTTCCTTCATAATAAATTCAATCCACTGTTCTACATGGGAACCCTTTACTAACCATACTGTTTAGGAGACATCTAATGACTACCTGATCCCCCTCACTGACTGCTTTAATCCATTAGCACCCATGAAGTAATTCTTCCCCAAACAAATCCGGGTGGATGCAAGGGGTATTACTGATAGTATTCAAATATAGAGTTGCGCTTTATAAACCAAAACTGCATATATAAGTTATAAACACACACACAGTGACAATTTGTGGTAAATATTTTAGAGGAACAGGAAATGGGGTACTGAAATGGCAAAAAGTTTCTAGCTCAATATGGATGAGGAATAGCTAGGAGGACAGCTCACGGAAAGCCATTAACTTTCCTAACATGCAAATGTTTGTATTTGGAATAGTAAGGACATGCAAGCACAGTTTAAGACTTATTGCCATAAACTAAAAAAGCAAGAGATCAGTTAAAGAGAGGGTATAACAGAATGAGAATGTTGTTATCTTATCAGAGATGTAGGCAAAGCTTAAATCAAGTAAAAGCAAAATCAAGGCAAACCTTAGGTATGAGTAGTGGTGCCAGATACCCAAGAAGCCAAATGAGGACACCAAAGGCAGGAAAGGAGAACAAAGGAGGACATATTGAAAGTTTCATTCAGGGAGTCCCCTAACAGCATTGTGTCCCCTTGGAGTTTCGACCACACTAATGGCACTACAATGTGTCAGAAAATGGTTTTATAGACCATGAAGAGTCTGCACACAACCATTTATTGCCAGTACTAAACCCCCTTCAATAGAATCTCGGGCATAGCTGGGCATTTCCCAGGTTTTGGCTTTAACTGCTGAATGCAGAACATGAGATCAAAAAGGATAACATGTCCTCCTTTTGCCGGACATATTCTAACCCAAGGTATGAGGATCATCTTCTCATAAATACTTTTTGTCATTAGAAATGCGCGAGATGCTGAATGGTATGTAATGAGCTAGTGGGTACAATACATGTGCATTTTATTGTTTTGCTAAAGAAAAGCTTTTATGAGATGGATCAGGAGAAGAGATGTAACCAAAATGCAGAGAAGGTCAAAACCAGGACATCAAAAAGCCTTTAACAAAGTACCAAGAAGCAAACAAAACCAATGAAAAATCTAACAGCATGAGTCAAACCTGGAGGATACAATAATAATGAGAATTAGGAGCAAAACAGCAGGCAAAAAAGGTTTTCTATCTGCAATTTGTGTTCAGATTGTGGACCTTCTAACCCATTGTGTGATTAATATTGCGACCCCACCTATACCAACAGCCACGGCCACCCAACAACAGATGGACAAAATGGTGTCAGTGACATGTTAAAACACATTTTTTCATAGCTTATCACAAAAAATGAAAATTGTGCTAACCCAATTTGAGAGCTTTAACAAACAAATAAAGAAAAATATAAAAATTCATTAAACACGTATTATCACAAAATTGGGCGGCACGTTGGCGCAGTGGTAGCGCTGCTGCCTCACAGTTAGGAGACCCGGGTTCGCTTCCGGTCCTCCCTGTGGAATTTGCATGTTCTCCCGTGTCTGCGTGTGTTTCCTCCGGGCGCTCCGGTTTCCTCCCACAATCCAAAGACATGCAGGTTAGGTGGATTGGCGATTCTAAATTGGCCCTAGTGTGTGCTTGGTGTGTGGGTGTGTTTGTGTGTGTCCTGCGGTGGGTTGGCACCCTGCCCAGGATTGGTTCCTGCCTTGTGCCCTTTGTTGGCTGGGAATGGCTCCAGCAGACCCCCGTGACCCTGTTTTCGGATTCAGCGGGTTAGAAAATGGATGGATGGATTATCACAAAATTCATATGAAACTCTGTTTTGATTTTTCCACAATATGTTATGTTATGATTAAACTAGAAAAAAGTCTTATGTTAAAATTCCTGTGTGTTTTTGGTTCAGTTTTAACAATTTAATTATTGTTTATGTTAATATTGCTATTCACATTTATTATTATTAGCCTAATTATGCATTTTATGTCAGTTTTATTTATTATGTAGTGCCTTCATTTGTTCTGCCACTTTCCTTTGTGTTTTGTGGGTGCTTCCTTAAGAGGCGGGACCACCTGTCAATCTCTGAAGGTGTGCTCCCAGTTCAATAAAGGCTCATCGGAATTATAGTCCCTCAACTATACATTGTATGCACTTGATGACTTCTTCTCTTTATGTTTGAAGTTATTCTTTGGTTTTTGGTTTTACTGGCTATTTTACTACAAGACTCTGTTTTTGGTTTATGATTCCTAGATCTCATATTGTAACTTAGTTTGCTTAGGATTGCATTTTAGGAAATTCCTTTGTGTCACTTTTTGCTCTCTCTTTGGTTATTTCAAGAATAAACTTCCTTTCTATAAAAATGTTTTGTCACCAAGCTCTATACTAGCCAGAACTTGAAAGTTGCACCTCCGCAGTGGCGCATTTTGCATCTATTTTGAGACATTTCAGAGTATATGTGTGAGGTTTAAGAGTTAAGCACATTTCAGCCTGGTGTAGGCCCAAGCGAGTCACTCAAGTAGAAGCTGGCTGTCATTTAGTGCACTTCCTCTGGGCAGGCTGATGGGGTGCAGGCCTGCTTCCCTGGCTGTTTCTGAAGGCCTCACACACTTTGGCTATTTCAGGTGAGTGAATCACAAAACAAGCAAAGCCACCTGAACAAATGAGGTTAACTATCGTTGCGGTATTTCATTTATAAGAATTTTAATTTTTTCCACTTTAATGCATTATGGATTTTATTTTCAAAAATTTATTTAAAATTCTGATTCTGTACAAGTCCCCAACTTTTGGTTGGTCAGATTATTGGAGAGAACCAATTACAGCTCAATAAAATTTTGGGGTTAAGATTAGGGATGGCATGACATCCTCTTATTTTAACCAAAAAGAATATGATGAGAGCATTTCTGATCAATTTCTTTTCATTATAAGAACATACTGTACTGTACCTATTTTTATTATGTCATTATTTGACAAAGCTAACAATACTGCAATGATGTACCAATTAAAGCTCATCAGCTTGTTAATTACAGGTTTTACAAGAGTAAATCAGAAATGGTGTATGTTTCAAATTGCAAGGTAAAAAATCTATTAATCATAAACCAAACCATCTCACTTATTAAATGTCACCCAAAAAGTATGAATTAGAATGTGTGAAGCCTGCAAAGCATGTTCTGGCAGTACATGTAGATGCGCTCTGTTTAAAGCCAAAGTCGCATATCTTAGATAGATAGATAGATAGATAGATTAGGCCAAGTTACACTTTTTCTGATGTGTAAGCACACACACTGAAGAACTAAAAACTTGGCACTAAATAACAGCAGACCATGTGAAAAGACTAAGCAAAGGCAACAAGAAAATAACTACTAAAGAAAGGCAGTTCTTAACATTCAGGGATACATTTTCTGATTAAGGTTTACAGAGAATTTCGTGCAACAGGTAGGAACCAAACCTGGATGGAGACTTGGTGCATTGTAAGGTAATACTTCTGTAGGCACCCACACTCATTCATACCGAGTCGATTTTGAGCTGCCTGTTAACTGGATTAGGTCCCAAGGCAGACTCCTCTGCTCGAGAATATATAGGCTTAATTCTCAGAGTCTGTCAGAGTAGGCCATGTCCGCTTTATGTGCATACGGCCCTTTTTTTTTTTATAGGCATATGGCTGTACTTTTTCAAATGTATTGCATTACTGCAGCACAATTGGTTGATCGGTCAGTTATGTTCAAACTTACTGCTCATTATTATTTAAAAAAACTAGGGGTCTCCGCCGGATATACAATTTAAAGAGATTGTTATTTTCATGGGAATTGTTACATATGCATTATTTTCATTTTTGCTTTAAAACTTCTGTAAAAACAATACTTGTCCTTTATTTGAAGCACTGGGCGTGGTTAAATCTCTCTCTCTCAGGATGTATAACGCTGCTCACGTTGTGTGTTGTCGGCTGAACGCACGCTAAGGAGATGCCGTCAGATCATGTAGTCTTGCTGCTGCTACTGCTTGCGAGCTGCGTGTTCTATTTGTCATGCTGCGCATCGATCATTTAAAAGCCTGTACAGTAGCTGTCCTATTGCCACTTCACGTCTCTGCTACTTCAGTTGTGAAGGTGGGGTGCTGAACACATGCTTGCTGCTGCTGCTCCTAGCAAGCTGCGGCTTGCTGCTGCTGCTCCTAGCAAGCTGCGTGTTCTGCTTGTCACTTGTCGTTGTTTTAAGAGCTGGGAGCACATGAAGTGTGTCTGTCAAAAGCATTCCAACAACTACTAGGTTAGATATCCGTGAACTTTTTTTAAATGTTGTCTCACTGCAATGTCTCACGTGATGTTAAAGCGTCTCTCGCAGGACATAAAATTGTCTTCCGAGAAGGTCACGTCTTGTCTCCCTAGTGTCCCTCCCAAGATTTTTTTTACAATAAAGAAATATTATCCTTGGCTGACTGAAACATTAAAAGTTGTTTAAAGGCAAAACAGGCAAAAAGCACGGATTTTCCATTCTACAAAGCTAAGTATCTCTTTCCTGGCATTATATTCTACTAAAGAATATTTTATTTATGCATTTAGCTAACACTTTAATCCAAAATTACACATTTTTAAGGCTACAGTTGTATGCATATTTCAACAGTGGGGGCACTGGCAGCACACATGTGCACTACACAGCTGCAATCACAATAGAAAAACGTGAAAAGCATTAAAAATCATAGCAACAAAAAATAAAAATAACAGAACAAAACAGATATACAGTATACTGCGGTGGGCTGGTGCCCTGCCCAGGGTTTGTTTCCTGCCTTGCGCCCTGTGTTGGCTGGGATTGGCTCTAGCAGACCCCCCGTGACCCTGTAGTTAGGATATAGCGGGTTGGATAATGGATGGACGGATGAATGAACAACTATGTCATACTAATGCACACCTGATCTTAATCAGGCTGAAGTAATAATGAAAGGTGAACAGTATGAAGGTGGCTTTGGCTTAAGAGGAACGAACTGGTGGGTGGAAGACAGAAGGACAGAACTGAGTGGGACTTGGAGCCCAGAGGGGCCGAGGGGGTAAATCCAGGCTGCTGGATCTACTGTCATGCCTTATATCTGAGGCATAATGAGCTATTCGACAATACACCAATAAAGTGATGGGAGAACCATTTTAAAAAAAGATCGAGTCAGTCTGGTCCAGATCTCAAGGCTCTGTTTGAGGGAGAGAAGGGCTCATTTTTGTCAGGTAAGGCAGTTTTACATTTTACGTTTTACACTTGGGAATAAAAATGAATACACACAGAGATAAAAAAAAAACCAAACACATACTGAAACAAACAATTAGTCACACATGCTTTCGTTGGCAGTGTTTTATGTTTACTTTGGGGAGCTTGGCATATTTTGGGCACAGAAGGCTCCCAAGCATTCCAACTTCTCTGTAACAACTTTTGCGTTTCAAAGACACATACATTTAGATAAAGGTGGCACTTATCATTATTAACCCCACTATCTCTGCCCACCATAAACATTTTTTCATGGCTCCTTCTTTTACTTAATGTTTCATTTAAACAAGTCATTAATTCAATACAGCCATCCCGATATCAAACCTCCTATGTAACAGCCATGGTCCTCTGTAATGACACATAAAACAAGCGCAGAAAGGCTGTAAAGTATTTAACTCCACTTTTCTCTGGAAAGATTTGTCAACATCACAAGCTATGAATGTTAAGTGCCTTCCTAATGAGCACTTCTTCACCGTATTCCAAATGGCACCCGAGCCTAGAGAATAATAACTTCTGCTGACCTAAAGAGCCTCAAGATTAATAAAGGGTTAATTTTTAAAATGTCTCAACTGTCCTTTTTTAATGTTCAGTCCAAGCTGTGATTTGTAACTTTTTTCATTGCATGTCTGTTGATCTGAAATGTATTATACAGTTGCTATAAAACATGAGGCTCTCTCTTCTGCACTAACAAATTAAAACTACCAGCCTACTCATTAAACATGTATTTAAAAAAACTCCCTGGAGAGCACAGGGTTTACAGAGGACATAAATGCAATGTGGGCAAGTTTACAATTTAAGGAAACCAGGATTCTGATGTTTGAAGGGATGCATTGTACTATAATACGAGTAACAAACATGATAACACATTCAGACACAAGCAACATTTCTGATATGATTTATTTAACAGCATGACTGAAACCATCAGCTGGCAAAGGAAACGCTAATAAATGGTTCATTTCAGCTGCATAATCGTAGAGTCCAAATTCTTAAAGTCCACTTTGAAGCCAAGTTTTCCATCAGCACACATGTCTATCTGCTTTAATGCTCACTTACTCAATTCAGGTCACGGAGGGCCAAACCGTATACCAACAGCAAGGAGCTCAAGATAGGAATGAGACTATCTAGCGCTGAAAACAAAGCTCTTGGCAATGAAAAGTTAAAACAAATAAAGGTAATGAAACTGCAGCAAACACCACCACCAGAATAGAACTTTGAAAATATACTGCCTCTGTGATGTGGAGGAAATAATGATTAAATAAATCTTCAGGATTTATAGGGGTTAATACTGTATACCGAAACTGCCTGCCAGAGTCTTGATAAAAATGTTCTTCCACAAAACCTTCATGTGTAAGTCATGCAGGCCTGCATACCCAGACTTGGTGGCTAACAACAGTTCAATGGAGTTTGCTAACTGGATATGAATAAGTTTAACACCATATACTATATATATATATATATATATATATATATATATATATATATATATATATATATATATATATATATATATATATATATATATATATATATATATATATATATATAGTATATATATATATAGTATATATATATATATATATATAGTATATATATATATAGTATATATATATATATATATATATATATATATATATATATATATATATATATATATATATATATATATATATATATATATATATATATATATATATATATATATATATGCATATATAGTATATATAGTATATATATATATATATATATATATATATATATATATATATATATGTGTGTGTGTGTGTGTATATATATATTATATACAGTATCTCATCACAAGACTGTCACTAATTAATTAACAAGCTTTTTGTGTAAAGTTAAACTGAAACAACTATAAAATGAGTCATTTTGGAATGACTATTCAGAACAGCCCGTGTCCTGCATGGTAGAGGGTTTGTTCTCCTCATCAGAACAACTGAGCTTAATGATTCAGCCTACCATAGTGTCTAATTGAACCTGATTCTCGACTAGCCGTCATCAGATCCTGTTTTTTTCTAGGTACTAATATTGCATTCCATTTGAAGTAGAAATTCTGAATTTCTAAGTTCCTAGTTGGGATTTTCATCTGGAATGCCCCCTTATGTCAGATTTCTAACTCGGAAACTCCAGGCTGGTCTGTCAAGTCCGAGTTTGTCTGAGTCCAGATTATGACGTTAATCCATAATGGCGACTTACACTGCAAACTTAAGCAAAAGCAGTAGGGTTACACTGTTTATTAACACTTCCGTCTATTTGTGTCTCATTAAATCATTTGTATACAGAATGTTGTCCAACTTCTATCTCTGGTGCTGCTATGGTGTTTAAATATCAGGTGGTCCAGATCTAATTATGCAATTTTCATTATGCTATAACTTATTAAGTTTATTACATAGAAAATCACCTGAAAAATCCCGGACCATCAAGAAGTGTGTGAACTGATGACATGAAGAATCATTTTCACGGCAAACTGGAATTGTTCCTGTATAAATCAAAGTCATCCAGACAATCTGGATCTGCATAATTAGATCTGGATCACCCTATACACAAAACAACTACTGTTTATTCGAATGGAGCAAACACAACAAGTTTTTCCTAGATATGTCCACATTGGTTTTCTGAATGTTTTACTGGAATGACTCCGTTGTGATGTTATTACCAGCTCATACATACAAATTCCAAGTTAAATGGACCGCAGCATAAGAATCATCAGATTTTATGTTTAACATTTATTATTAAATAAAGTTATTTCAAAAGGGATTTACTGAATACTAAAAGCCTGATGTTGTAAGCTGCACAGCGAGTTCATTAGTCATGCCACCTTTTACAAGCCTAATACATTAAATTATAACCTAACAACTTAATTATATTTCCTTACTGCTACCATTAAAACTTCAAGAACACTTGTATTTAGACAAATTGGAAAGAATACATTAAAACAAACTAAATCATACTGTCTCTTCAAGCAGAACAAATCAAAAATTATTTAGATGCAGGAAAAATGGCTTTTCATCTTACGAAAGTATAGATGTGCAAATGTATTAATTCAGGTAAGTGAGATATGTATTGCTTTATTATATAGCATTTAAGAAAAAATACTAAAATAAATGAAAAATAGTTCTGAGTATTAAGTCTATGAACTTGTAAAATTGTGTGAAGCTTTGAAGGGTATGGTTGAAAACGGTGGTTCAGTTGTCATATTTCAATATTAGTAGTAGTAACAGAATCATAACTTTTAACTTTGTGCCCCAGAGTAAATCAAACCACAAAACTTGGAAATAGTTCACTAGACAATAAGAAAGAACTACAGAAGAAGGTGAAAACTGAAATCAAGAGTACAAAGCTTAAGTATAAGGACACAATAGGCAATGCCAATATGGATAAATTGTTGAATGGCATGAAGATGATGGCTACCATGAACAGTAAATGCAATAATTTGTGAGTTGTGGTAATCACATCTCAAAGACACATGATATCCGATATGGTGTTCCACAAGGCTCTATCCTGGGTCCGCTGTTATTCTCAATCTACATGCTTCTGTTAGGTCAGATTATCTCAGGTTACAACGTGAGTTACCACAGCTATGCTGATGACACACAGCTGTACTTATCAATAGCACCTGATGACTCCGACTCTTTCGATACACTAACACAATGTCTTACTGGTATTTCTGAATGGATGAATAGTAATTTTCTCAAACTAAATAAAGAGAAAACTGAAATGTTAGTAATTGGCAATAATGGATTCAATGAGGTTATCAGAAATAAACTTGATGCACTAGGATTAAAAGTTAAGACGGAAGTAAAAAACTTAGGGGTAACCGTTGACTGTAATCTGAATTTTAAATCGCATATTCATCAGACCACTAGGACAGCATTTTTTCACTTAAGAAACATAGCTAAAGTTAGACCTCTTATATCATTGAAAGATGCTGAGAAATGAATTCACGCTTTTGTTTTCAGTAGACTAGATTACTGTAACGCACTCCTCTCAGGACTACCCAAAAAAGACATAAATCGTTTGCAGAATGCAGCTGCTAGAAACCTAACTAGGAAAAGAAAATCCGAACACATCTCTCCAGTTTTGATGTCACTACACTGGTTGCCTGTGTCATTCAGGATTGACTTTAAAATACTGCTTATGGTTTATAAAGCCTTAAATAATCTCGCTCCATCTTATATATCGGAATGCCTGACACGTTATATTCCAAATCGTAACCTTAGATCTTCAAATGAGTGTCTCCTTAGAATTCCAAGAACAAAACTTAAAAGTGGTGAGGCGGCCTTCTGCTGTTATGCACCTAAAATCTGGAATAGCCTGCCAATAGGAATTCGCCAGGCTGATACAGTAGAGCAGTTTAAAACACTGCTGAAAACACATTACTTTAACATGGCCTTCTCCTAACTTCACTTTAACTTAATACTGATACCCTGTATGTTCAGTTCATCACAATAACTATTCATAGTGGCTCTAAAATCCGTACTGACCCCAACTCTCTCTTCTGTTTCTTTTTCCGGTTTCTTTGTGGTGGTGGCCTGTGCCACCACCACCTACTCAAAGTATCATGATGCACCAACATTGATGGACTAAAAGCCAGAAGTCTACGTGACCATCATCATCAGGTCCTTCCATGAAAACCCTAAATACAAAGAGGACTGTTTGACTTATGTTAGGTAGATTGCCCAGAGGGGACTGGGTGGTCTCATGGTCTGGAATCCCTACAGATTATTTTTTTTCTCCAGCTTTTGGAGTTTTTTTTTTTGTTTGTTTTTTCTGTCCACCCTGGCCATCGGACCTTACTTATTCTATGTTAATTAATGTTGACTTATGTTTATTTTTGATTGTGTCTTCTATTTTTCTATTCATTTTGTAAAGCATTTTGAGCTACATTTTTTTGTATGAATATGTGCTATATAAATAAATGTTGATTGATTGATTGATAATTATGTTGAATTGACAAGGGCTAAAATGGACTATCAGCTGGCTCAAAAATACATTAAATTCTACTTAGGGTTTGAGACACAGGATTTTGCTTTAGAAAGTATTCATCACAAGAACAGACTCAGGACTGAAGATAGGAGTCAGCCTTTCTCTAATCAAAATGATGTCAAAAGAATCCTTCAAAAAAGAAAAATCAAAAAACCCTTCTGATTTATAAAATACATATTGTAGTGTTTCGATGGTGCCAACCCAATGGATTCTCTCTTTACAATGGTCTTTTTAGGTTGCCCATGGTCATAAGAAAGATGGCTCAATAGTAGGAATTTGTCTGACTTTAGCGGACTTGCCCTTTTTATAGGCTCTCTTGCAGGTGGTTTGAAGCTGTTCATTTCAAGGCTAAAGTGCCAGCTTGTACTGATGGTGAATCAACACCAATGCCATCCCCAGGCTAGTACAACCAGTCAGCACCTTTACAATATATATATATACTAGGGGCGCCCAACCCTCAGTTGCGGCCAGAATATTAGTAAAACCTTTAAATGTACAAAAGAAAAATTGTTATTTATTGGAGTCAAAATCATGAAATTCTATAAATATGTAAAAGAAAAAAATCATTATTATTTAATGAAGTAAAAATCATGAAATGAGAATAAAATATTTACTCTCTTACCGATTGGAGTATTCCCGTTAAACTGAAGTCCACTATGCTCGATGAGTATTTATAAGAGACTAAATAAATGATCCATTCATTTTAACTTCTTATAGATGAAACTTTTTTTTTAAAAATGACTCATTTAAATAACAGGAAAAATCATGTGAAAACAAAACTATGCAATGGGTCATTGTAACTCAACTTTCAGCTAACTAAATCGCCTAAATACAAACATTGGTGTTATGAATAGATCTTTTTTTTTTTTTTAAATAGTTTGTTCCTGTGAAAGAAAGTTTACTCGATCAAAAATAAAAACCCCAACTTTCTTAATATTAAAAACCACAAGTTTCTTGATATTTTAGTTTATAATTTAAAAACGGAATAAGAATCTGAAAATCTAACAACATCACATTAAAGTTCGGTAAATTCTGAAAAGAATGACACCAAACATATATATGTCGGTTTTAATATAAGCTCGATTTAAAGTGCGACAAAAAATGTGACATAAAATTGTTGCACTTTTAGGCTTAGGATTTTATATATTCTGGCACGTGGCTGGGGGTGGTACCCAGCCGGGACGCCCAGTAGGACCGGAGGAGGGCTTGCACCTCCTCCAGACCATGAGGGGGTGACCGCCCTGGTTGCTTTGGGGACCACGAGTAGAGAGCATTGAAGCTCAGCCCTGTAGGGGCCCATGGCCACCACCAGGGGCAGCCCCAATGCCTGACGAGCCCAGGACCTCAGCACTTCGGCCACACCCAGAAGTTCTGGGAGGAAGAGGAGCAGGGACACCTGCTGTTTCCAGGGATGCAGCTGGCACTTCCGCCACACTGGGGCGTGTCGGTGGAAGATTGCCGGGAAACACCAGGGGCCTCATGTATAAACAGTGTGTACGCACAGAAATGTTGCACAAGAACTTTTCCACGTTCAAATCGCGATGTATAAAACCTACACTTGGCGTAAAGCTACGCACTTCTCCACGGTACCTCATACCTTGTCGTACACAAGTTTTCCGCTCGGTTTTGCAGACTGGCGGCACCCAGCGTCAAAGCAATGCTACTGTTCCTGTGTGGTTACTCCTTATTTTCCTGACGCGGCTTTATAAATACACTGAAACTAACCGCATATTGTTTGTTAGTGTAACACATCTGATTGTAATTAACTCGTAACAATATAATGGTCCAGGGAATAGCCATAGTATTCCAAATACCATAACTGCTTTAGCGTTGTTACTCTCACTGCACCTTCTTCTTCTTCTTTCAGCTCCTCCCGTTAGGAGTTGCCACAGCGGATCATCTTTTTCCATATTACTCTCACTGCACCACTCGGTGTATTTATATCACTGTATCTGAGTGTGAATCACAGCAGCAGCTGATCGGAAAGAGAATTATCGAGATACAGCTTCAAGCACACGCTGCCTCAGCCACGGCAAAACGTTTCAAAGCCTTTCCTGTACGGACGCGTATTTACATATGATGATGATATCATTTTTAAGGTGAAATGCAGCAAAATATGTTTATAATATTATACAAATAAAACTAACTTCATTTAAATAATCTATGTTCTTCACTGGGAGTGTCGTGAAGGATAGAATAATTAAACATGTACTACAAAGATATTTCAATGTACCTTAAACGTTTTGAAGACTCAGCGCTCTAAGCTTACAGATGGCTTAACTTCTATTACAGAGCTGATTGTGGGTATTTGGGGAAAGAAAAGCAAGGACTGCAGTGGTAGCTACGCCAATATATATTGAATATAAAACAGAAAGAGAAAATAACAACACAGCTAAAAACGCAGCGACAAATTTCGGCAAAAGTTAAATGCTTGCGTCATGAGCACGAGGCGGCTATGCAGTGTCCGCAACGGACGTGGCCATCCACCGTGCATAAGCTACCTTACTGACATTGGCGGGCGAAGGAGCCACCGATTCTTCCTCTGCCCAGTGCCACCACAAGCCTAGAGCCGCCCCCGAGTACTGCTGCAATAAATTATTTCACTGAAGGTCGCACACAATCACTGCACCGTGAAAGCCATGTTTAATAACGTGCTTTAACTCATATCATCATAAAAATGATATCACGTACACATCTCAGTATTTTAGTTATTCAGATTGCTGTAATATCACAAATTTAATGGATTCTGTGTCCATTTGGAGAAAGAGAGCCGGTTTAAGAAGCAAGTAGTGATTCACACAGATAGAGCACATAGAAGATCACATACAAAACAAAGCATTTAATGTGCTACTTTAATTACGATGTGATTTGAGAAACTGGTTAATTAAATGATTTTAAGATGAAGTTTATGACGTTCTACTTTAATGAAAAAATAAACTACGTAATTAAAGTGGAAATGTCGAGATTGAAGTTGACATTTCGTGCTTTTTCCCCCACTGTGTGCCCTTTTTTTCTCTGTACCCTAATAAGCTTTCATATGACACTCAGACAGTGGGCTTACAACTGGCCTTTTCACGGCGACTTTGATATGTGACTTCTTTTTTATTTCTGGCACTGTGCGACTTTGTGAACATGAGCTTTCAAGTTTCTCCAACACGCTATGTCACTCGATCAGCTTCTTTTTGTTGATTATACCACGGTTTATTTGAACAAATACTATGTTCACCCATGCATTTCCCATTGTCTTTTCACAGAAGGCTGAGCTTAAGGGCGATTTATATTGATTTGCATATTCAAAGAGGCGTAATTCTGGGAGGAGGAGTTGGGGCATTACATAATGCGCGTGCACGAGCGTTACTTTTCACGCTGATCGGGATTTATGGAGCGGAAGAACGTTGAAGTTGGAGTACGCACAGATTCCTGCATCTGGATTTTGCTGTGCGTAAGCACATTTCGGCTTTTGTGCTTACGCCATGTTATAGTGCGAGTTCTATGCACGGCGTTATACATGAGGCCCCTGGAGCACATCCGGGTGATTATAAAAGGGGCCGCCACTCTTCATACAATGGCTGGAGTTGGATGAGGAGAAGAACAGAGCTTGGTGGAGAGGAGCGGAGGAGGCCTGAAGACTAAAGGCATTGAGTGTGAGGCCTGGACTTTGGGGAGTCTTGAGGGGTTTTGTGTGTGTACTTAGTACTGTAAATACTAGTTGTAAATAAATGTGTGGTGGTGCTTAAACATGTCTACCTGTCTGTGTCCGGGGCTCGTTTCACAATATATATATATATATATATATATATATATATATATATATATATATATATATATATATATATATATATATATAAAAATCCTAAGCCTAAAAGTGCAACGATTTTATGTCACATTTTTGTGCTTTTTCACGCTTTAAATCGGCTTATTTTATTATATATATATATATATATATATATAAAATTAAGTTAAATTCAGTTTATTTTTGCATAACACTTTTATATATACACATAAACACACACACATCTTTAGATAGCTTGGCATGGCTGTAGGCAGTGGGTTGGTTGATTAATAAATAAAATAATAAAATGGAGAGTGCGATCAAGCAAAGAGCACCAGTTGAGGTAGCAATTAGTTGCACTATAGGAGCAGTGTGAAGCTCCCACTAGCCACTCAGAGCTCCTGAGTTTTGAGTTCATTATTTTTGGTTTTTTCGGGTTGGTTCAGAGCCCAGTTTTGATTAGATTTTTTTTTTTTTAAAGGCAGCTACATTACCTGTGGACTGCGTTTATATTTAGGTAAAAGCCTCTGAATTTCCATTTGGATTTTTCTTTCTAGTTTCAAAGACAACTGTTTTTGTGAACATTTTTTCCTTTTGATAATTTGCACCCTGAACTATGAGTCCTTTAAAGTGATTGTATGGAATAAAATGTACCTCATTTTTTTTAAAACATCTACCATCTGCATTGCATCTCATTACTACCTTTGGTCCCAGTCGGAGTCAAACTAGGGTACTAGCAGAACATCTGCTCACATAGGCGACTTGTGATATTTTTGGTATTTTTTTTTTTTATTTCTTTTATTGTAATTACACAACATTCCATACAGACAGATCAATGTTTACAAAATTAGGATTGAAAACAAATCAACCCCTGCCCCTGAAAAAGAGAGTAAAACTTAAAGCTAGTAAAAATAAGTAAATCGATGAATTAATGAGCGGATAAAGATACATGGAGAAGAAAAAGAAATGGAGAGAGAATCTGCTTCCTCAGTGCTTTAAGAGCTTAATCTAAAATGTTATTAATTAGATCCTGCCAGGTTTTGAAGAAGTTCTGCACAGATCTTCTAAGTGAGAATTAGATTTTTTCCAATTTCAAACAGTAAATAACATCGGTTACCCACTGACTTAAAAGAGGAGAGTTAGGATTTTTCCAGTTGAGTAAGATAAGTCTATGTGCGATCACAGTTTGTTTGTTTGTCCTTCTCCACTTTAAGCCCCTCTGTGAGCCCACCAAACACAGCTGTTAATGGGTTAGGAGGGATCGTGACACCAAGGCTGTCTGAAAGGCATTTAAAGATGTTGGTCCAGAATGATGTTAATTTGGATATATTTCATATAAACAGTATACGAACACAGTATATGTACTTCAATAATCAAAAGATGGTGTGATTACAGAAAGAAATGTCACCCTATGGCATTCTTAACAAAAAGGTGCTGCCTATCAAGACTTCTTATGACAGATTGAAGGAGCTCGGTTTCTCTAGCTCTTGTGTCAACAAGTGACACCTCCTTGTGGGCAGCTGGGCTTTTTTAAGGTCAGGGGGCAGGAAGGGGTGAGGTGAGTTGCCCTCACTGTAGCAGAGGCAAAGGAAGATGACACAGTTAGCAGCAGTGCCCCCTCTCGGTCCGTGGTGGTATTACATACCTGGGAGAAACCTGGTGCTCCATTGATGCATTTGCATGACAATATATTTCCAGACACACACACACACAATACATATATACAGTACATGCATATAATGTACGTATAATGTATGAACATCTCAACATGGCTGCATGTAACACACACACTCACTCATGCAAGGACAATTTAGGATGGACAAACAACCAATGAGTACGCCTTTAAAACATGGAAGGAAAACTTGAGCACCCGGGGGAAACCTGCATCAGCACCTACAGAAAATGCAATCAACAAACAGATAGCCATTGCCCCAAGGTCGGAATCCAGTCTCTTAGAGCATCGGGGCACCATTTCCTCTTTCAAAACTCCATGAATGAATAATATCAGACCTGTACAAATAGCAAGAAATGATCTAAAATATGATACACTAGTGGGATTACATTTATTGTACATTCTGGAGCTCCTTTACGGCAGTGAGAAATGAAGCAGTGTAACAATCTGTTATTATACCATATTTTATTTATACTGCATCTGAAAATTTGATTCCCTCATCTGCTGTTGTACTATAATCATAATCCAATATGTCACCGTATATAAAATGTTATGTGCAATTCAAACTATGTAAGAGAATGTAAGGTGAAGCATATCAAGGTAAAAGTGGTCTCCAAATTTCAACCAGCCTTCGGCACAAAGCATGAACAAACCCTAGATGGGGGCACCAGCCCACTGCATGACTTTCATTAAAGTGAGTCCAGCTTAAAGCTGATGACTAATCTAATATACACGCGGGAAAGAAACACCACAAAAGGTACAGGGAGAACATGTAAACTCAGCACAGATAGAGAACAGGCCAACATCCAAACTCAGGACTCTGAAGCCAAGAAACAGCAATGCTAATTACTTAAAATTTTACAATGAGTATCCATTTAAAATAATCAGTATGGATTGCTTTTCACCAAATTGTTTAGTTCATCAGTTTCTACTTGGTCACCCTCATCATTAGTTCAATTTAAAAGCTTTAGCCAGAATTCAAGAAAGGTAACATTTTTTGACATAAACCTAGAATACAATGTTTGCAATATAATGTAATATTCTGCCCTCACGCTAATCCAAAAGTCAGTTCAGTGCGCATCATTGCATGCATGGCATACTGATTCCATTATTAGTTCAACAAATACATACCTTTCCTGTCACAACATATTTGGGTTGAAGCCTAAAACTTGACTACCAGCAGCTTATTGTCTAAAGGGTCGGCAGTAGGTGCCTTTTTACCATGCTTGTCCCCAACAACAAATAATGTTCTGTACAAGACACTGGCTCCCGTTGACCGATTCTTAACCAACTGATCTAGCCTTTATACGGCGACCTCATTATGTCGCTTTCAATCGGACAGTTGTTTAGTAGTATTCCTTTATTGTTCTGTTTCTTTTCATCACTTGAATAGAAGAAACTTTCAAAGTACATCATCTGAGCCAACTGATATATTTGAGCCTTATTAGTTAGTAGTTTAGTCTCTGCTAAAAAGCTCATTAGGATGGCCGCTCAACCATGTACTTTCTCCTATAGTACCCCACACAATCATTCCATTTTCTTGCCTGCTTATTCACTTCATGGCTGTACTGAGCCATTGCCTACACCAGGAGCACTGAATGGTTGACATTTACCAACCTTGGATGAAGCATCTGTTTATCGCAAGGAAGAATCGCAGCAGGCCAGTTGTGAGCCACGTATCAACATGTGGGAATAAATCAAAGCCCTCTGGGAAATCCCACAGATACAAAAGGAGAACACAGCCAGGATCCATGAGGCAGCAGAGCTAACCACTGCACCACCATGCCCCTTATGTTGAATGATCATCCTTTCCTGTCTGTTTTTTTTTTTTTGTTTGATTGTTTTCAGCAGACAGTGAAAGAGACTTATTGATATGGAGTGGAAGGACTTCCCCTGACATTTACCTTAAGTTGCAACAACAAAGAAACCATTGATTTTAAACTCCCTTAGCCTGATTAACTGTACATGACATGCTCCTTGGTGACTGCAAACATGTAAATTAAAATTAATTCTTCCGATCGATTGATGTAATCTTCCATCTTAGTAGCAGATTAAGTCTGTGTTCAACAGGGATACAAAGATTTCTAATTTATATTCTTTAGAATGAAGAGACGTTTCACAATGAAGAGACTGAATATCACATACAGTTATTTTAAGAGATAATGAAGTGAATTCCGTGTATCTGACAGGGGAGCATGTGTGCCGTGGAACTGTGTTCTGTTTGAATTGCAGCTCATTCTTTGAACCTGTCCATATCCTTACCCAGTAGCCACAACAGAAATATTAAGACAAGACAAATAAAGCAAAAAAGAAATGATATATATATTTAACTTGCTTTAAAATGCAGCTTTCACTCCTAATGTACATATTAGCATAATATGAGGAGATAATTCCTTTTCAGCCCTACACTATTTCCAAAGAGAAGAGAAGGTAAAACACACGTTTCGGCTGCATATCCTTCACCTTTCTACAAGGGGGGCAAAGCAGTTCAACTTGGTGAGAGTCCCAAACCCACATAAATAGAGAAGGTTAGTGTCAGAAAGGGCATCTGGCTGTAATACATAGCTAAAACTTAATAATCAGCTTTGGAAAATCAAGTGTGCTATCATATATAATATACTGTATGCATACAGTACTTACAGCTGAAGAGAAGCCATTGGAACAAAGCAATTGGTAGGTGGCTTCCCTGTGCTAACCAAAACCGATGTACGTACTTATTTCGGTGGTATGACGCCACTGTCGGCCGCCATAATGAATTTTCCAAACGTCACTAATTCTCCAACTTCCGTGTAGGTAGAAGGCTGAAATTTGGCAGGCTCATTCCTTACAGCTTACTTACAAAAGTTAAGCAGGTTTCATTTTGAAATTCTACGCATAACGGTCATAACGGTCATAACGGTCAACAACATCCGCCATGTTGAACTTTCTTATTCATGGCCCCATCTTTACGAAATTTGGTAGGCGGCTTCCCTGTGCTAACCAAAACCAATGTACATACTTATTTCGGTGGTATGACGCCACTGTCAGCCGCCATATTGAACTTTCCAACGTCAGTAATTCTCCAACTTCCCATGTAGGTAGAAGGCTGAAATTTGGTACTTATTTCGGTGGTATGATGCCACTGTCGGCGACCATATTGAACTTTTCAACAGTCTTTGTTACTTATGGGCCCATCTTCAAGAAATTTGGTCCGCGGGTTCCCAACGCTAACTGAATCCTACTTACGTACATATATACGTCCATAGCCTGCAGCTTGGTCACCGTGTGAGGCGGCGTTGGGTCCCCCATCCCAATGGCTCCCACGTTGTTGGCCGTCTGCCTATATAAGGCCGTCCGTCGCTCCGGTCTCTACATTCCCTTCCTTGCTTCGCCACGGGATTCACGTCTCCCTGCTGATAACTACAGCCTTTTTATTTAATCCACAGCTTCTCCGCTGTTTTATTGTTCGTTTATTATGATTATAGTTATTGTGTGGGTATTTTAGACTTACTTTACATTGTTCAGGTACCCATTTCCTTTATCATTCCAACCGTACCTCCATTAACATGTCTATCGAGGTGATCATCATCGATCAAAGAACTGTCACTTACCGAGTTGTTTCCATGCCCGGAGATGGCACCTGCCTTTTCCATTCTCTTTGTTACATATTGCACGGCCATATCAGGCTCACTCTTGATATCCAGAGGAACATTGTGTCTTATGTATTGAATGACTGGGACAGGTTCAAGGTGTGGACTGATGACGGTACAGGAGATAATTATACTACACAGGAGCACTAGAAGAGTGAAATGCTTAAGCCCTTCATCTATGGTTCTGCATGTGAGTTGATGGCTGCCACTGAATTGTTCGGTTGTCGCTTTCAAGTGTACCGAAATGGCCAAATATTTTACACCTTTCGACAACCGCCAATGCCTCTTAAACATCTTATGTTCACAGGTGACGATTTCAGTAGTGGACACGTTGATGTTTATGAATGTTTAAACTCTCAAAAGCTGGATGTGAAGTTATCAATGAAACCGGTTGTATACTTACAATGCTTGAGAGATGCCGAATGTCACTTCAACACAAGTCCTGCAAATACTGTCATAATTGAAACAAACCATGAAACTCAAACAGATTATGACAGCAGCAATCCAAGCTGTGAGATCTGAAACAAGATAACTGTTCACATGGCCAACTGTACGTTGCATGCTCAAGAGTAAGCTCAGTGCACTGCTTGGTCATATTACAACCGGAGGGCCGAAATGACAATGTGGTATACAAAGAGATCCTTAACAAATAATTATTGGTATATTTTCCCTCAGTTTAAAAAGGTTTAATTTTCTTCTTAATAAAAATTTTAAGGCAGTACTTCGCCGCTACGAAGCGTGGGTATTTTGCTAGTTTATTTATATAGCAGATTTAAATAACATAGGAATGCTGTGGTCAAAGTGCTTTACAATAATAGAATAAAAGAAAACATACAAATAATATAAATAACATAAATAGAAATAAAATAAATGAACATAAATAAAATTAATAAACAGAAGCAATGCTATATAATCACAATGAGGAAACCATCATTACTGAAGGTCGCGGAATGCAAGTGAATAGAAAGGAGTCTTTAATCTTGTTTTGAACAGTTCAATTGTAGACAACTCCTTTATGTAATGAGGTAACGAGTTCCACAGGCGAGGAGCAGCAGCTGCAAATGCTTTGTCCCCCTTAGTTTTACATTTGGTACGAGGGACAACAAGAGACAACTGACCAGAAGATCTAAGCACTCTGAATGGCTGGTGTAAAAAACACACAATTCAGATAAATAGGCAGGAGCAAGTCCATGTAAAGATTTAAAAACAAGCAACAAGATTTTAAAATCAATTCAAAAACTGATAGGCAGCCAGTGTAAAGAAGCTAAAATAGGAGGAACAAAATCAGACTTTCTTGCTCCAACCAGAAAGTGAGCGGCAGCATTCTGGACCAACTGTAACCTGCGTATCAGGGATTTGCTAATCCCAGAATACAGCGAGTTGCAGTAATCAAGGCGAGAAAAGATAAAAGCATGAGTAGCTTTCTCAAGAGCCCTAGAAGACAAAAAAAGCCTTGATCTTACCTAATAGAGCTGTAAAAACCAACTCTTGACTACAGAATTAACTTGTTTCTCTAAAGAGAGGTTACTGTCAAAAATAACACCAAGATTGCGGACTTGAGGTTTGCAAAAGACAGAGAAAGAGCTGAGAAGTCCAAGACAAATTTGGGCTTATGCTAGCTGATGGACCCACTATAAGCACCTCCATTTTATTACATTTACATTATAAACGGTGCTTTTAAACAAAAATGCTTGCCATTCATGCTATCACTTTCACATTGTTTACAAAAGTATCTCCGTCCACTTCTACAACAACCAAAAACATGCATGACGCTGATATTCAACTATACTAGGCACGTGCGCATCGGCGGTACAGAGACAGAAAGGCTGCCTGACACAAGATTTATTGCAAAACTTTAGCGACCACTGCATTATTTGCATTTTGCAAATGTCTCATTGAAACTGTACAAAACACAATTTAGATGCGTACAGGTAAGCAACACAACAAGTGCCACTGAAAGCAACTGTTCTATGTATGCTATGTTAGAATACGGTTTTCTTCTGTGAAGGTTGACCAAACAGAGAATGAGATGTTGTAATGAGCAGGATTCGATCAGGGAAAGGCCACATAATAATCAGAAACAATTCAAAGCATGAATAGAGTCTATGTTTTCAGAAAACGCCTGTCCACATTACAATGCTGTGGCTACATTTCTAGAACTAAACACTCTGAAGAGTGTTTTCAAATGTCTTTGGTTTCATGGGTTGAAAACTCTGGAGTACAGTGGACAAAAAACTTTAGTCTCCATGTTCGCTGATGTTTTTAAATGAAAACATAGTTGTGTGGACAGTACCTAAGACCCCAATACATCAATCCTTTCATTATCTGCAAACCATGCCCCTACTCCAATAACTAAAAGTTTTAAAGTTCCTTTTCCGAAACTTTTGCCTGCTTCGCTTCAGTGAGCAAATGTGTGCATGTATACTAAACATGAGATTATTAGGCTCATAAATCATGGTTATTTTTTCTATTCTGGTTACTGTATGTTTGTACAAGTAAAACAAATTCACACATTGTACTGTTGCAACATGCATGAGCAGGGTCCGATGTAAAGGGAAAATGGAGGAAGCAGTTAAGAGTCACGCTGCAGCCTAAATCTTTTCTACTTTCACACTCAACCAGGAAGACTTGAATTAATCAGAAGGCCAATGCCCAATGCCATCCAAGCCCGCTTCCCCTCACACCTCTTCCAGTCAATCCTCTTTTTAAACGTCACTTTAAGATCTGCACGGGAAAACAGGGTAGTCAACCCTACTTGTAGTAAAATCTGTAGAAAAAGAAACTGGCAACAGTTACTCCAATAAATGGGTGGCCATGCTGGATCCAAACACTTCTTGTTGCTTTTGCCGACTTCTTTTTATTTTTCACAAAGTATATATGCTCAGTGGTTTGAATATGTGGTCATATTGCACAGATAACATGAAATTCTCAAACCTGCTCTTACTCTACTGTAGTTCATGGTCATCAGAGTCTGTAAGGCAGGACGTAATCCTGGACAGGGCCTCTTCATGTGCACACACACACACACATACACACACAGGGCCAATTTAAAAATCACCAATATTAACCTAATCCAGAATCTTTTGGAACTTCAGGTCAAATTTTCAGAAGATAAAATGAATGCATTATTCCTCAAAATATCTTTCACTATAAAACACATGAAATGGGCTGAGGCGTTTGTTACCAGGATAAAGAAAAGTACAGGACAGCTTGGAAGTGAATATCACCATGGGAATGTTACAGTTTTTAGTGACATCTGTACTTCAGATATTTGCATTTTCTGTCTAAATATTTCAGACTAGATCAGTTTTGTTGTATTAGTTTCTTATTTTCATATGTATACAGTAATTTATTCTGGTTATATATGTATTTTTTTTTTTAAATGCCTGCAACTATTTCAGGGTTAGCGCTATTAGAACTTGCACCATTTTAGTGTGCTGTCAATTATTTTTAGTATGCAATCCAATGATTAATATTTTTCATCTGGTGCACTGGGAGTACACAAAGTATTTGAATATATGCACATTTTTATAGATTTTGTTCACTTTCAAACCTCTTTAATCCGGTTTAGGTTCCAAAGGGCCTGAGCCTATCCCCATGGCAGTGGGCACAAGGCAAGAGCCAATCCTAGACGATATGCAGGCCAATGATTGCAGGACACATTTCTGTGCACACTAATGTTTGCTCATTTGAAGCTATTTAAAAATCACAGTCACAACGAATGCATCGAGAGAAAAATCCACAATGCAGAGGGAGCATATGAAAACTCCATACAGGCCATGACCAGGAATCTGAATCTGTGAGATACCAGTGTGAACAGCTGCACCACCATGCTACCCCTGCAGTCCACTTCTAGTGCATTTAGAGAGAGATTCAGAAGCTTCTTTATAATTAGTTAGAGTAAGTAACATTCTTGAACCTTTATGAAGATTCCAAATGGCACTAAGTGAGTGTAAATGCCCAGTGATTGACTGGCACCCTGTTCAGGGCCCCTTTCTGCCTTGCATCCCATGCTACCAAGATAGGCATCTGCCACTTTAAGACCCAGAACTTGATTAAGCAGGTTTAAAAATATTATATATTTACTATATGTGAAAACAGAAAGTATGAGCACAAACAGAAAGCTGTGAGCTAAATTGTAAACAACCACATGTCCGAACAGATGGATGCTGGTCTACAAAAAAGTGAAAATGGAAAGAATGAAAAAATACTGAGTGTGACGTAACACTGATTTGAAAATCATACAAGTACTTTGTACATGACACAGCTAGCATAAAATTAACCCGAAAAATGGTGAATCTGAGCTGTACATGACTAGAATTTGACTGCTGAAAAAGACCAACATCTCATGTCAAGAATCACTGTCTTTTGGTCTGGTGCACTGGTGCACCAGTTTTCAAAGGTAAAATGAAGAGTCTGCTCAGCAGTGTCTTCAGCAATAGCTATGATCAACTGAGCCTTGCTTACAGTTACGGAGAAATCCATGGACTTCGACCTACCAGAGAAATTCTATGACAGGCGGCTCACTCCTTCATAATCTCTTGGCAGACGTGTAACTAAGACGTTCCAGTTTGGATGGTGGTGTTGCTCTAGCATCGTACACTTAGTGCCTTTGCAAAAGCTGCCATTCAAAGCACCAAGTATTTTGGTGTTTTGGTTCTTATAGTTTTTAATCTGATTTTTTTTTTTTTTTTTGAGTTTCATCTTTACATCTGTACAATTATTGTTGTAAGTCAGAGGGTAACAATGAGGCTGATTAACTGATTAACACACTGGCAGAAGTACCATGGACATTGTTCTGAACTGCAGTGGTAATTTCTATACAAATGAGTCAATCTACAATTCCAAATGTACATGTTTTGGTGTTGAGTCACTGCTGAGGCAAGCAAAGTGAATTCAAGGGGTTTACTTACCCTGGCAGCGACATTCATGTCTCTGGTGACTCTTTCTATGAAGTCAATAGACGGATTGGGGGAGCATGGGGTGTCAAAAGGACACTGGAAACGAATGTGTGGAGCTTCTGATATCTTTGCAAAATGACAAAGTCTTTAGAATCCTGGTGCTTCCTGTTTTGCTATATTGTTGTGAGACATTGACGCTATTCAGTGACCTGCGATAAAGACTGGACTCCTTTGGTGCTGTGTCTCTTCGGAGGATCCTTGGGTACCTCCGATTTGACTTTGTGTTAAATGAGCAGTTGCTCATTGAGTCCCGAATGTGGCACATTACCTGCACTGTGAGAGAGCGTCAGTTACGGCACTATGGCCATGTGGCACAATTCCATGAGGGTGATCTGGCTTGCAGGATCCTCATTGTTGATAACTCGAGTTGCTGGACCAGACCAAGGAGATGCCCACATAACACCTGTCTGTGGCACTGGACCGCATATCTGCCTGGGGTGGTTGCCAACCAGGATCCCAAGCTGTTTTGTTGTGTGGTGGGTGTAGCAACACACTGTACCAGTGCATGTTCCCCAACCTGACCTGATTTGGAGTAAAAAGATTTCAAGGTGGATTAATTAAAATACTGCTTTTTAAGAGCTATACACTCTTATATTAGGGGGTAAAATGTGTGCCATAAAAACTTGTTTTGTCATCATCACTACAATCACCCTGCTATAATAAGATTTAAAACGATAGTTACATGGCCTCATGAGAGTTTTGCTGTATCCCAGTTGTGTCGAATGTGTTCCTTAGGCCAATGTGGACACTGGAAGTTGGCTGCCATCTGTGCAAAAGTATACAACTGTAATACTGAGTTGCAGGACATTTTGTGAATCTCCATACACCAGTACTCCAATTTTCATCCAACATCCCCAGTTTGTGGAAGTTAAATCAAATAATGACTTTAAATTGGTAGTCAGATGTAAATGTGCATCCCCCACCATGGCTAGTTTTCTTCGTAAGAAAGAAAGAAAGAAAGAAAGAAGCAGCCCTGCAATTGAGCTGCCTTATACATCAGATAGGCTTCGACTGCAAGAACGTGCTGACCTGATTCCTAACTATGATACAATCAAAGCACAATTGGAAAAGACAGGTGAGGAAAACTGACCTCTAGAATAAAGTTTCACAATGAAACGGAACTGGGACAGCTGAGGGTGTAATGCACACTCATTTGGCATATTGAATTCTTTATTTTGAGGGATCTCAAATGCTTTCCTGAGTAAGATTAAAAAAGAAAATCAGAAAAATAGGTCAAAAGTAGAGGAAGAGATTTACACAAAACTAGGTTATCGGCTGTATTATTGTCAATGGGCAGCAGCCACACCCAAGGCCCTGCTATGTTGGCACTGATAACAATGAGCAGGCAGTTTCAGTAACCTCTAGATTTACACTCCATTTACCAAAACAATGATTCAGTTGTTGAGTCAACCAATCCGACGGGCTCTACCTAGTCTATTTTTCTGCATTTTCCTTATTGTTTGCTGGTAAGAGACAGTACTGCATCTTTCTTTGTAACACTTTAAGGAAATGCCATCCATAAATCCATTATCCAACCCGATATATCCTAACCACAGGGCCACGGGGGTCCGCTGGAGACAATCCCAGCCACCACAGGGCGCAAGGCAGGAAACAAACCCCGGGCAGGGCACCAGCCCAACGCAGGCTTTAAGGAAATGCTAAAATGCATCTCTTACTCATATATTGTTAAGCAACAAGCCCTTAATAAAGGCCTTTTTTGTCATAATAACACTGACAAAGCATTAATAAAATGATTATTCATCTCTGCAATGTGGCCTACTAAAATAACTTCAATTTGGAATAGGCAGAGGTGACTTATGGAAGACATATTTCTCTTGATATTGCATACTTCAATAGATCCTTAAATCTTCCAAATTCACAAGCAATGCTACCCGAGTCTTAAAGACTCCTAATACGTCACTTAGTATAGACACAGATAACCACTGTGGCAGACGACCAGGGACCTTGCCCCACCGGGATGCCTGGAGAAGGGAAGGACCGGGAGAGGGGCAATATCTTCCCTGGAGTGCCAGAGAGCAGCACTCCTGGATTGCATCAGGGCCACGGATACGGAGTTGGGAAGCTCAACCCTGTGGGGGTCAGTGGCCACCAGCTCTGGAGTCTTGGCATGCAGCACTTCTGCCACAGTATATATACACAGTATAAAGGTGGCCGCCTCATTCCACTCGGGGGGCAGGAATCGGGTGGAAGAGGATGGAGCTTGTGAGAGAGGAGTAGAGGCGGCAATGAAGTAAAGGAAAAGAAGTTAAAGAAAGAACTGTGAGTGATTGGTACACCGTGCTGTGCAGAACTGAAAATAAACGTGCGGTTTTGACCATTGTGAGTTGGTGACTGTCTGTGTCGAAGCTGATCTTACCACACCACTTTACTGATGCTTCGTAAGTGTTATTTTAGGTTCTTGTTATTGTTATGCTTGTCGTAAAAGGAGGCAAACTTTGAATAATGGAGGTGATCGAGAGAAGAAACATCGATAAATACAAGCAAAGAGATCATAACAGAAAATCCATCCCGACTGTCATCAAACATATTTGTAAATTGAAAATCAAATCAATATCAAGTCTATTAATTCTAATGAAGAGATAAACAACAACCACAAAGAGATTTGTTCTGAATTATCCACAATTTCAGGTGAGGAAGTCTTGTCACAGGCAACCTTCTAAACCGTCACATCAGTACCTTGGGTCCTTTACTTTTTCTTCCATTTGCTTGTATTCTAATTGTCTTTTATATACTGATGACACAGGATTTTTTTCTCAAATCAAAATGTTGATGTGATTAACTCAAGACCATCTTTTAATCCTGGTTTATTGCATGATTGGATGCAGTTCAATCATCTGTCTATTAATATAAAGAAAACTGAATGTATGCATTTTCATTCTTCAAAGAAATCTCTATTGTGTCCTACAAACTTTGCAAATCAAGTTTTACAGATAATTATAAATATCTTAGCTTTCATCTTGGTTATCATATTACCTATCCAATCCATATTCAAAACCAAATCAGAAGCTCTTTGTTTATAAGATACAGTGCCTTCCATAATGTTTGGGACAAAGACTCCTTTCCCTTGATTTATCACCTCTGCTCTGCAGTTTAAAATGACAAATAAAATAATTCAGACATGATTAAAATGCACATTGCAGAATTTCCTTTAAGGGGATTTCATACATTTCAGTCACAGCATGTTGAAATGACAATGACTGTTTGAAGTCTGCCATTCATAGACATCACCAGGTGTTGAGAAACTTCTCTGGTGATGCTCTGCCAGGCCTCTAAAGCAGCCATCTTCAGTTTCTGCTTATTTTGGGGTCTTGTCCTCTTAAGGTGTCTCTTCGGTATATGAAGACATACTCAAATGGATTTAAAAAGGGTGATTGGCTTGGCAATTCAAGACATTTCCATTTTTTAGCTTTGAAAATCTCCCGTGTTGTCTTATGTATGTTTGGATCATTATCTTATTGTAGGATGAAGTGCCATACAATGTGATTGGAGGCATTTACTGGAACTTGAGCTGATCAGATGTTTCTACACATCTCAGAATTCATTGTGCCACTGCCATCAGCAGTTCCATAATCAATATGAGAAGTGTGCCATACAGTACATGACCAAGCCATAATGCCCCCAGCACCACATTTAACAGATGAGATGAGATGAGGTGGTATGCTTTGAATCGTGGGCAGTTCCTTTTCATCTCCACACTTTGCTCTTGTCATCACCTTGTTCACCTTTGTCTCATCTGTCCACTGGACCTTTTTACCAGAATTCTGCAGACTCTTTTAAGTCCTTTTTCACAAACTTTAATCTGGCCATCCTGTTGTTATGGCTAACTAGTGGTTGGTATCTTGCAGCATGTCCTCTGAATTTCTGTTCATGAAGTCTTCTTTAGATAGTCATCTCTGACACAAACATCAGCCTTCTGAAGACAGTTTCTTATCTGTCAGACAGGCACTTGGAGTTTTTTTCTTTATCATACTCAGGATTCTTCCATCATTAGCAGTAGAGGACTCCATTGGCCAACCAGTCCCTTTACGATGGCCGAGTTCACCAGTGTGTTCTTTCTTCTTAATGATAATCCAGAAAGTTGAGTTCGGTAATCCTAAGGTTTTACTGGTGTCTCCACTGGTTTTATTCTTGTTTTTCAGCCTCATAATGCCTTCTTTGATTTTCTTTGGCACAGTCTTTGTCCTCATGTTAAACAATAGCAACTTTAGACCCCAATGGGTAGAAGCAAGCCAAGGTATTTTAGGAGCAATAAAACACACCTGAATAATCACAAACACTTGAGACACCAATTGTCCCAAACATTATGCTGCCCTGAAATGGGGGGGACAGTATAGAAAATGTGTTGTCATTTCTACATGCTATGACCAAAATGTATGAAATACCCTTAACAGAAAGTCTGCACTGTGCACTTTAATCACGTCTGAATTGTTTGATTTGAAATTTTAAACCATGGAGCAGAAGGATAAACCAAAGAAAAGTGTGTCTTTGTCTCAAACATGATGGAGAACATTGTAGTTAGTAATAGTAACTACATAAGTGCGTAATTTGGCAATCACATTATGCATTCAGTTTCAGTATAATTATCTTTTTTTTCTTTACTTTACAATACCACAAGACAGTAAAGTGTTACAAGTGTTATCACGCATTGATTTAATCCTGTAATAATATTTTTACTATAAACTATTCTAAAATTTAATATTACAGTATATAGTAAAAATGGGCAAAGATCTTTTTTTTTGTATTTACACAAAAATCTGGAACAGCCCTGAGATGAATTTGCAGCCTGTGTGGAGTCTGAACATTGTCCCAGTGTCTGCTACTTTCAGGTTACCAGAAGACTCTACATTGACCTTTAGTGAGTGACTGTGTGTGTCAATGTGTCCTGTGACAGACTGGCGTTCCAACTGGGGATGGTTCCCAGCTTGCATTCAGCACCATTAAGGCAGGCTCCCCATGACACTGAATGGAATAAGTGAATTTAAAAAATAGATGATGGATGATTACAAAATATTAGAATAACCAACTACCGGTATACAAAATGTTACAATACATACAGGCATAAAAAGATGTACAAGAGCGGCAAGACCATTCAATCCGTTGACTTCTCTGGTTAGTCAGTAAGTACGGTAAACTCATCTCATCCAGATGTTTTAATTGAAGCGGGAGCTGTGACAGTTTAAAAAAAAATAAAAAATAATAAAAAAATAAAAGACCCAGTAATTTGTTCCAGATTCCCATGGTGCATTGTATGAAGAGCCTGCCTTCTGGACTGATTAAATATATCCACCAGTTAAATTTTAATCACAAAATGATCTCTCTGAAGTTCAAAGTCAGTAAGAAGTGTAGAACTTATGGTACATCTGTCAAACTGCATGCGTGTTTACATTATTTTTGATGAGAAAAAAAAAAGAAGTATAAAGATTGAAATAAATACTAATCAGCATGGTAGCACTATGGGAGCACTGCTGCCTTGCAACAAAGAGACCTGGGTTCAAGTCTCAGGTGTGTGAAGTTTCCCTGTTCTGTATGGGTGTCCTCTGGGTGCTCCAATTTACTCCAACAGTCCAAAGACATCCAAATTAGGTGGATTGACCTCTGATGTATACATGTGGGTGTCCACCCTGTGATGGGCCACTGAGGGATTGTTCCTGCCTTGTGCTCAGTGCTTGTTGGGATATACTCCAACTTCCACACAACCCTGCTACCAATACACAGGTTCTGAAAATGGATGGATTGATAAATACCAATCAAACCATTATGCCAGTAACCATACTCGGCCAATATAAGCTCACTGGACACAAATTTAGTCATCAATCGTGTACAATGTGATACATACTCCAGACATCAATATAGGGTCCCCCAGTATGAATACCAAGTAGCTGTGACATGTGCTAATGGGCTCATAGAGTGGTGAGGAGTAGTGGTGCACCATCCTCTGAGAAAAATGGGTCACACAACAGACATGAATGATGGCAAAATGGGGTTATTGCCTTTGACTTTTCCAATGGGCATAGTGTACAGGATGTTGCCGATTTCGCAGGTGCTTCAAAGCGTACTGTCCAAGTGGTCTTCCAGCCATGGCATACATCACAGTCAACCAATAATTGTCCTCAGAACTGCAGTCAAAAGACAGAGCTGACAGATAAGGTACTTCTCAGTGTGACAGCAAGCCATTATGCCATCAGGAAACAATTTGCTGCAGACAGTTAATGCAAGCCCACCAGAAGCCATTTCTGAAAAAACACTCAGAATGGAACTGCATGACATTGATATCTGAACCAGAGTAGAGCAGAAGAGGACCTTTCTAATGGCTATTCACAAAGCTGCATTTTTACAGTGGGTGCAGTGGGTCACAAACACTGGTCTATTGAGGTCTGGAAACACATTATCTGGGCTGATGAGTTTCGTTTCAGCTTGTACTCTAATGATGCAAGGCAACTGGTACTGTATATTGTAAACCTACTTCAAGCATTCTTTGAGGACGGTGTGTAAGATACTGCTCAAAAGGAAGGTGGTTCTCTCATGTTCTGGAGATGTTTCAATTAGTTGAGGTGGCAACATGCTTGAACCAGATGGGCCAAATTGGGCTCCTGAACAACCTTTTGTGTTTCATCTTAAGTATAAACACAGCAGGAAGATGGCTCTCAAATGATCAAAGATTTTTTAATTGAAGGATGTGGGTCCTTTAGTTGAGGTGACAACACCCTTGAACCAGAAAGACTACATTGGGCTTTTGGATGACCATGTGTTAACTTTTTGTGGTTCATCTCCAGAGTGAACACAAAATGGGTAACCCCTGTCTTCCAAGAGGACAATTGTCATGTGCACATTTTAAAGCATTAACTCATTTCACCTGGCCACAAAATTCTGTAGATTTGAATCACTGAATGTGACTATGTAAAGCAACAAGTGAAATGCTATCTCAGTCTGGCCAAACTGAAGGATTTGGTGCGGGAAGAGTGGATAAAAACTGATTAAAAAATGCAAATTGGTGGTGTCTATACTGGAATGAACTGCACTATTTCTTCGGTCCTACAGAGGCGTTACACACTACAAGATGAGATTTAGCCAGGGTGTACAGTAAACTTCAACAAACAAAGAGCAAAGACCTTTAGAAAAATAAATGACAGCAATTTGTGAGTTTGCATTTAAACGCTAATAAGATATTTGTCTGCTTATGATGCACATTCTGCACATATTCTTCCAAATTACTTAACTTTTGAAGACAGTACCATGTGCTATTTCTAAAAACCTGCGAATTTACTTTTACTGTACAGTCAGAATGGGTTCAGAAGAGGAAGGTCATGTTTTACTAATATGCTGGAATTCTATGAGGAAACAACAAAAGGTTATGATCAGAGTGGAGCATCTGATAGGATTTATCTTGACTTTTAGAAGACAAGGTGCCACATGAGAGGTTGGGCATCAAACTAAAAGAAGTGGGAGTTCAGGGTGATGTTTTAAGATGGGTGCAGAATTGGCTCAGACACAGGAAGCAGAGGGTGATGGTGTGAGGAACCGCTTCAGAACTGGCCGATGTTAAGAGTGGTGTCCACAGGGGTCAGTGCTAGGGCTGCTGCTATTTTTAAAATAATAAATTATTTAGATAGGAATATAAGTAACAAGCCTGTTAAATTTTCAGATGACACCAAGATAGGTGGATTGGCAGATAATCTGGAATGTATGAAATTGTTCCAGCAGGACCTGGACAGCATATAGGCTTGGGCAGATTTGTGCCATAGATAGATTAGATAGATAGATTAGATAGATAGATACTTTATAAATCCCAAGGGGAAATTCACATAATCCAGCAGCAGCATACTGATACAAAGAAACAATATTAAAAAAAGAAAGTGGTAGAAGTGATCAGTGAAATAGAGAAATAGAGAAAAAAAAATAGATAAAAAGGTAAAAAGTTAAAGTCATACACGGAGCTGCTATACGTAGACTCTGCCTCCATACCAAACCTGGCTAAGTATGGCGTGGCCTTGTTGTGCAAAGTCTAGTGCTGCTGGGTCATAACTACAGGGACCAGGAGTCAAGGACCAGCCTAGTCACTCCCGCAGTGCCGTTTTCAAGTTCTACGCTTGTTTGCGTGCATTTCTTTCAAGCCCCTCTTAATCCCCACATGCCATGTCTCATACACACTCATGTGACATGAATTATTCACACTACACTGGTCTGGTGTGTGTGCGAACAGGAGTGTCCTTAGTGATGGAGTGCCATTGAGATATCTGTGAATACACACTGAGACATGTGCACAAACACAAAGGGAAGTTGTGCCTAATTATAATTGTAGACACAGTCTAATTTTAAATAAATAAGCGCAGAAGAAATACATAGTGTGAGGAGAATGGAATAGCTGAATAAATTGGCAGTGTTGATTTAAAACAAAGTTTAAATACTCTCTGCATACACTGTAAACACTTTTAAGGGTTACTTTAATACTTTAAGAGTTCAGTTAACACTGACTATTTTGCTGTGCACAAAATAAATACAATAAAAAAGCAGGAAATGTAGGCCACTAATCTCTGAATATCTCTTGCTCTGTTTTCTAATCTTAGGATCTAACTTGAAACATCAGCGTCTTTTAATCATTTTAGATAAGATTAAAGAAAAGTGATAAATAATTAATCTACTTCAAACAATTTATTTCTGTGCTAATGCTTCATAAATGTACACACTTCTATACAATTACTTACTCAAATGGCAAAATTTAGCTAGTCACTACTCTAAATTCAAAAATCTGATTAAAACAGAATACATATGTTTGTTTAATTTTAAAATGTCTGTGCTTTTCGCTATCATTATTATTACTTGCTTTTTGACTGACACCTTCATTCAAGGCAGAGTATGACATTTGAGAGATATCACGGTTTTACATGTCTGTTGTTTTTTTCCAGTTGGAGCACGGGCAGTTGAAGTGGCTCACTCAGGGTCACAAAGTGTCACTGGTAGGATCTGAAACTACAGCTGCAGAGTTTGAAGTCCAAAGTGTTAACCACTACACCAGGGGTGGACAACTCCGTTCCTGGAGGGCTGCAGTGGCTGCAGGCTTTTGTTCCAACTCGGTTGTTTATTTAGAAGCCAATCCTCACCAATGGCAGTTCTTATTTAATTTCATGGCTTGTTAGTGTTTTAACTCTACCGTGTTGTTTCATTCTTAAAATTATAGTTTTTTCTTTTCTAATGATACCTGTACCATCCAAGTGATTTGAAGCCTAAAACAGTAATTTTTCAGTTCTTCACTTTCTCTTCAGTTTACTTTCTGAGTTATTATTTAAACCAAACAGTGAATGATGAATACACACAGGTGGAAATGGAGACAAGCTAGACCGATAACTGCTGATTCCATCGTCATTTGCATGTTACTGCTAATAAGGAGCAGTTAAAACAATGAATACAGGTGTTTAAGACTAAAATAAGCAATTAAGTGTTCAAATTCCTAATAAGCGAAACAACTAAAATGGAGCAGAAAAATGTCACTTAAGAAATAAATGCGTCATCATGAAGCAATTGGGTTGAAACAAAAACCTGAAGCCACTGCAGCCCTCCAGGACCGACATTTCTCAGCCCTGCACTACACCACACTGCCTGCTGCCTTTACACCAACTGCATCAATCTACCCATTCATCAGTTTTCCATGTTTCATCCAATTTCATATCATAGGGGCTGTACCAGCCTAACCTTTCAGGAACCAACCCTGAATGCTGTGCCAGTCCATTACACAAGTCTTCACACACTTAACCCTTGGTCACATTGGGGTTAATTTAGTGTCGCCAATATGCCTAACATACACACCCAGGGGATGAGGAAGGAAAATTTAGACAGACAGTGCCAGGGTGAGGAACTGAGCCATGTCTCTCTGAGCTAGGAGTCAGCAGCATGAACCACGTCAACTTAATGCACACTAACATTGCTTGTGGTCCTGCATTATACACCACTAACATGGCGAGACTTAATAAAACCTATGTTTTCGGTATCTTACATAGATAATCAATCTACAGATGAAACCCTGTTTAAATCTTTCCTTATAGCTCATATGTCACAGTCCTGGATTCAGTGCAGTTCCTCTTTTCTGCACTTTTTACTGCTGCTACATCTTTATTATAAAATGGGGACCAAAACTGCACACAGTATCATGGATGAGATCACACAATGCAGTCACAGCTCAAATTGTGCCATGTATCCCATTTCTTTCAAGCACTTCTGCACACTGTCTGGGAGTGGATAGTGACAAGTCCACTACGATCCCTAGGATCTTTCCATAAAGGGAGCTGGGTTAATCCAGGCAGTATGAAGAATAATGCAGTAAATATGTCTGTTTGGTGTAGCAGTTAACCACAGGGCACACATGCACACTAAGACCTGTAACTGCAACCACAATGTGGCTCATGTAATTACCATACACATCTTGTGGGTGAAGACTGCAGTATCCTCAAGGAAACCCTCATGGCAAACATCACAGAGACAATGATCCAACTGGGGTCCAAACCGACATCTCTTAATTGGATATAAAGTGCCAATAAGCAGACTGATTAGTTGAGGTGTTACATACACATACAAGAAGTATAAATGAAACAATTTGCCAGCTCACTCATGCACATATCAATCGGCTACAATCCTTCTTATTCATATTTTACAACTAAACATGTCATCATCCTAAAGTGCACCTGCTCAATTTTAAAGTCCAAAACCATGCTAGCATGTTTAATATTTTGCTTAATTTACCAGCAATGAGCTCAAAATTACATTAGGGTAATAACAACGATGGCAGATTTGTGACCGCGGTGAAGTCTCTTCTGGAGTTCAACACACATCACTTGAGCTGATTGCTTCGACTCATTTACAAGCAAAATAGATTTGTGTTCTGTGGGATGATTGCCTCGATAAATAAAAATACTCACCTGCCACCGATGCTGACAAGTAAGCCTTTTATTTTGATTGTTTTATCCTGCAAGAATGCAGTCATAGGGGAGCAGAACTGCAAGAACTGAGCTTTACAGGTCAGTTGGATATTTTTGTTTATGCTTTTCCCAATTTATTTTATATTTTTTTATTTTTTAGAAGAGTGCAAAATACAACCCACGCAGTGCAAGGTCAAAATAAGGTGTAATGTTAGTCCCATGATAATTATGTTAACGAAATGGCAAAAGAAAAATGAGGGGCTTATAGTTTTTATTGCATTCTTTAAGGCATTCACAGAAGAACAAAAATGCTTCCTTCTCATTATTCTGTGGAGATTGTAAACTATACTATAGCATTAGAGAAACATATCTATTGTACTTCATACTCTCAAAGGAATAACACCCTTTTATTTATGCTCAAACCAACAAAACTTATATCCTGTTTAATAAAACCCCTGTGTGCGTCCAGGTGTCCATGTGTGTGTGTCTTCTGGTGAAGTGCGCATGCGCGGGGCCACACAGCACATGTTCAGTCTCTAACTGTGCATTCCCTGTGCAGAGAGAGAGACAGACAGACACACACACACACACATGCGCGCGAGTGACAGACACACACACAGGCGCGTGAGAGACAGACTCTCACACACACACAGGCGCGCGAGAGACAGACACACACACAGGCACGTGCGAGACAGACACACACATACACACACACACACACACAGGCGCGCGAGAGACAGACACACACAGGCACGTGCGAGACAGACAGACACACACACACACAGGCGCGCGCGAGACAGACAGACACACACACAGGCGCGCACGAGAGAGACAGAGACACACACACACACAGGTGAGAGACACGGATTACAACCAGAGTTTTGGAACGACTTATGGTCGTGAACCGAGGTTCCACTGTATTACTGTCAGACAAAATTACAGGAATTTTCCGGAAATACAAACCAGTATTACTGAGAGAGAAAATTAAAGGCACACAATACAGTGACGCATATTACAGCCACATACCAGATCCCTTGCCATTTAATATAGACTGTTTCTACTAATGTTTATGCACTACTGTTCTAGCGCCTGTTAATGTCTAGTACATATATAATACGCTACCGTGGCTGTCCGTTTGTCAGTCCAGGATTTTAAATCACCTGTAGCTCACAAACCATTTGAACTATTGACCTCAGATTGGGTACACATATACCTCGTGACGTCTACTATCTGCTTTCGAGGTGATGATTGACCTCCATGGTTATTCCTCTTTGTATTTTTATTTTATTGTAGAATCAAGCGGGTAGCAAGGCGGCCCAAGCAATGCATGTGTACGGGCACCGTTCTCATCCTCACCATCTTCACCATTACTTCCCCTAGCTCTTCATATCTTCATATCTTAAGTCATTCTTGAGACAGATTAAAGACTTAAGTGCCAGCTTAAGTGAAAGTAATTGCAGCACAAGAAAGAAGAAAAGAAGAGATCCTGGAAGAAAGTCGTGGTGCACCTGGGGCACTTCCAGGTGCCCTATAAAAGGAGCCAGCTACCACTACTTGAGGAGCAAGAGTCGGGAGGAGGTGGACAAAGCTTGCTGGAGAAGGAGTGGGGGCAAAGAGAAAAAGTAAGGACGGTGTATTGTGCTTGGTGAATTGTACTATGCTGCTCTGGGGAACAAGGGAAAAAAATGACTTCCCCACTATAATAAATGTGTGCCGTGCTTGAACTTGTGTCTCTGCCTGTCCATGTCGAAGTTGGGGTGGTTGGAGCGCCCCTGGTTTCCACAACACATATATACCCTATAAAGGGATGCAAAAGTGTGTGCACCTGGCAAGCCCCAATAAGGACGAAGCATGTGTCATGTACTCTTTGTATTATTTGGCAGATACTGTATCACATATATATGATCTGCTTCTCACAACTGAGAGGACATGGCGGATGTCTGACAGAATATGGAAACACCCAAAAATGTTAATGATTTTGGTAGAAATCAATATCTTTGCCTTGTAAAAATACCAATAAATTAATTTAAAGACGCAGCCAAATATTTATCAGTGTTCCTAATGGCTATTACTACTTGAAATGACTGACTGTACACGCATACAACTGCAAAGACTCATTTTCAGCAGCCATTCTTTCCATATCACAATTGTCAACTCCCTTAGCTTATCCTTTAACTGTGTGTAAATAAAAATGAGTTATTAGAGAAACCTTTCTAAATGCATCTGCGCTGCTGAAACCTGTTATTCTGTTTGCTTCAGTTCTGTTCTGGTATAGAAAAATGTTATTTTTTGGCCGAATGAAGGTCATTCCATGCAACAGAATGCCAAAAAACTGAATATTTCATACAAAGGTGTCTCTTACTGACTTGAAATAAAATGGCAAACTGAATGTAACCAGGAAAGAACGAGAAAGGGAAGGCCCAAACAGACAAGTGCATAAGAGCACCAGAGTGATTATTTTGACAGACAAATGCCTTACAGTCCTTGATTCTCTTCTTCATTAAATACACGACAAATACCACAGCAATTTGCAGCAGAGAAAAGACAATTCCAGGACATTGTCCATAAAATGCTTTTGAAGTCATCGTCTGTCTGTGTTCTTTTCTTTTCTTTTTATTAGCCAGTTTCAGGTTTGGCCTCCTCTTCCAAACTCTGCCTCTTAGGCCAACATCCCACAATCTGGTAGGATCTTAATATATTTGGCAAAAAGTAGCTAAACTATTGCGTATGTTTATAATACAGAGTAATTATTATTTTAACAAATCGCAAAATGTGAAGAGACGTGATCAGGTCCAGTATTACTGGGTATCAGCACACCTTATTGATGGATAAGAAGACAAAATGCATGGCTATGCCAGGAAATACCTGCAGTATACAGCAGTGAAGTAAAAAGATCAGAATCAACATTGCTATACTGTATATTAACAATTGCAATATCAGGTGGCAGTTTTGGGATTTATTTGTCCCTCTTTTAATTATAAGAAACTTGTGTACTACAGCACATGTACTGTATACTTAAGTAATGGAAGCCATTCAGAGGTGCCCACTGTGACTGGAATCCTTTAAAAACAGAAATGAAATGTGTGTGTGATGAATAAGAATGGATGTTACAGCAAAAGAAACTTTTGTGGCATAAAAAAAAAATCATTAGTAATCTGGCATCAGGAATGAGAATATCAGCGAAACTCATTCTCTAAACTTGCCTCTTCTTGTGGCTAGAAATTAAGGCAACGTGGGATATTTAAAAAACAAGTATGTGGAGGGAAATTGGAATCTTATGAAAATTATCTTGCACATTTTTATTTGACTGTGGTGGGTTGGCACCCTGCCCCGGATTGGTTCCTGCCTTGTGCCCTATGTTGGCTGGGATTGGCTCCAGCAGACTCACCGTGACCCTGTGTTCGGATTCAGCGGGTTGGAAAATGGATGGATAGACATTTTCATTTGAGTAATATGTTAACAAAACAATCAGTACTGAAAATGGTGCAAAACATGATAAAATCGAGAACTTGAGGTAAGAAAATAAATAAATACATTTTTGTACTATTTTTGCATTGACAGTTAAAGCCTTTTTTCTGCCTTTATTTAATTCTTGGCAGACTGAAAGCACCTTTCTCAGGTGAAATGAGGATATCCTGAGTTCGACTCGCCACGCTTTATCATGAGGGCTTAACCAAATTGATAAATGTGAACAGCCGTGCCAAAAGATGGAGGCATCAAAAGGAAACTATTAGAAATAAAGTCTAATTAAGTACCAAAAGGAGCAAACCAAATCAAATTTTAAAGCCACAGTGTGAAATAGAAATTATTTGAAGAAAGAAGCAAAGATTCAAATCCAATCTTGTTTTTTCTTATCCCTACCCACACTAATCATGTTATTTGTTTAGCTTTCTTTTGTAAAGGTGTCTTGGGAAGTCTCTCTAAATGTCAAAAAAACAAGGAGATGGTCGTTGACTTCAGGGAGTCGTGTTCTGCTCACAGCCCACTTTACATACACGGCCTCAGCGTTGAGACTGTTTGACGTATCAGGTTACCAGAGTGCATATTGCACAGGATCTCACCTGGACAAAAACTATTCTTATGTTACAAAAAAAAACACAACAATTGCTTTCCTTTCTGAAACAGCTAAAGAAAGCAAACGTTTCTTCCTACATCCTTAGCACATTTTACAGGGGTGTTATAGGACACACTAACTAGCTCTGTTACTGTCTGGTTCAGAAAGATAGAAAGAATGAGATTGCAAGTATAAGCAGCCAAAATGAGGTTTCGTCTTACTGTGGTTGGGCTAACACTCCATATTACCGTAAGAAGCTCAGTGATTTAGGAAAGCCTCACAGTAGAGTCACTGACGCTTCTGATTGACGGCAGCCAGTTGAGGTGGTTTGGACATGTTGTAAGGATGCCCCTCGGGTGCAAACCCCCCGAGCTTCTCCAAGCACTTCTCACTGGGTCGATTTATGACTATCGGCTGGCTTGGGAACACCTGAGGATTCTCCAGAAAGAGCTAAAATATGTGGCTGGGGACAGGAAAATCTGGGTAGACTTGTTTGACCTGCTGCTATCAGGACCCTCACCAAGAAAAGTGGATGGTGAAGATAAGATGAGATCAGATAAACTTTTATTTCCATTTTATCATACAGTTTTATTAGTCAATCAAGCAACAGTTTCAGTATGTAAAAAAACAAAGAGCAAAGACCTTTAGAAAAATAAATGACAGCAATTTGTGAGTTTGCATTTAAACGCAAATAAGATATTTGTCTGCTTATGATGCACATTCTGCACATATTCTTCCAAATTACTTAACTTTTGAAGACAGTACTATGTGCTACTTCTAAAAACCTGCGAATTTACTTTTACTGTACAGTCAGAATGGGTTCAGAAGAGGAAGGTCATGTTTTACTAATATGCTGGAATTCTATGAGGAAACAACAAAAGGTTATGATCAGAGTGGAGCATCTGATAGGATTTATCTTGACTTTTAGAAGACAAGGTGCCACATGAGAGGTTGGGCATCAAACTAAAAGAAGTGGGAGTTCAGGGTGATGTTTTAAGATGGGTGCAGAATTGGCTCAGACACAGGAAGCAGAGGGTGATGGTGTGAGGAACCGCTTCAGAACTGGCCGATGTTAAGAGTGGTGTCCACAGGGGTCAGTGCTAGGGCTGCTGCTATTTTTAAAATAATAATTTATTTAGATAGGAATATAAGTAACAAGCCTGTTAAATTTTCAGATGACACCAAGACAGGTGGATTGGCAGATAATCTGGAATGTATGAAATTGTTCCAGCAGGACCTGGACAGCATATAGGCTTGGGCAGATTTGTGCCATAGATTAGACAGACAGACAGACAGACAGACAGACAGACAGACAGACAGACAGACAGACAGACAGATAGATAGATAGATAGATAGATAGATAGATAGATAGATAGATAGATAGATAGATAGATAGATAGAAGCTTGGCCCGGACACAGACAGGCAGAAAGTTTGAAATCACCCAACACTCGTTTATTGTACATTATTTAAGTGCACACAACCCTAACATCCCCAAAGTCCAGGCCTCACAGTCCAATACCTTCCTTTCCTTCAGGCCGCCTCCTTGCCTCCTCCCAGATGTCATCCTTCTTCCACCCGACTCAAGTCCCCAAATACACAAAGGGAGGCGGCCCCTTTTATAAGCACCCGGATGTGCTCCAGGTGTGTTCCGGCAATCTCCCACCAACACGCCCCAGTGTGGTGGAAGTGCCAGCTGCATCCCCGGAAGCACTCCAGGTGTCCCTGCTCGTCTTCCCCCCAGCACTTCCGGGTGTGGCGGAAGTGCCGAGGTCCAGGGTTCCAAAGGCAGAGGGGCGTGCCCTGGTGGTGACCACGGGCCCATAGAGGGTTGAGCTTCAAAGCTCTGTACCCGTGGCCCCCAAAAGGTACCAGGAAGGTTGCCCCCACATGGTCTGGGAAAAGCGCAAGCCGTCCTCCAGTCCTCCTGGGCGTCCCGGCCGGGTCGCCACCCCAGCCATCTCCGACAATAGATAGATAGATAGAGAGATAGAGAGATAGATAGATAATACTCCAGCAGCAGCATACTGATAAAAAACAATATTAAATTAAAGAGTGATAAAAATGCAGGTAAAACAGACAGTAACTTTGTATAATGTTAACGTTTACCCCCCGGGTGGAACTGAAGAGTCACATAGTGTGGAGGAGGAACGATCTCTGCAGTCTGTCAGTGGAGCAGGATGGTGACAGCAGTCTGTCGCTGAAGCTGCTCCTCTGTCTGGAGATGATCCTGTTCAGTGGATGCAGTGGATTCTCAGGGTGCTGCGTTTGTAATTGAGCAACAGTGGAATGGATGATATCACCGGCAATAATTTATTACACATAGAAGTAAATATGTTAGGTCTGAGAGTACACCTTATGAGAAGGATTTAGGAGTCTCTAAGCTATCAACTTCCCATCAGTGTTCAGAAGCCATTAAGAAGCCTAACAGAGTGTCAGGTTATATAGCGCCCTGATGTGTGGAGTACAAATCCAGCGAGGTTATGCTCAAGCTTTAGAACACACTGGTGAGACCTCATCTGTAAAACGTCCAGAGAAGAGCCATCCACCCATCCATTATCCAACCCGCTATATCCTAACTACAGGGTCACGGGGGTCTGCTGGAGCCAATCCAAGCCAACACAGAGCACAAGGCAGGAAACAAACCCCAGGCAGGGTGCCAGCTCACTGCAGGACACACACACACACCAAGCACATGCTATGGACAATTTAGAATCACCAGTGCACCTAGCCTGCATGTCTTTGGACTGTGGGAGGAAACCCATGCAGACATGGGGAGAACATACAAACTCCAAGCAGGGAGGACTCAGGAAGCAAACCCAGGTCTCCTAACTGCGAGGCAGCAGCGCTACCCACTGCGCCACCATGCTGTCCCCCAGAGAAGAGGGTAATTCCAGGGGCTACAGGGGATGAGTTACGAGGAATGATTAAAAGAGCTGAGCCCTTTCAGTTTAAGCAAAAGAAGATTAAGAGGAGACATGATTGAAGTGTTTCAAATTTATGAAGGGAATTAGTCCAGTGGATTGAGACTGTGACTCAAAAATGACTTCACGGGGATACAGTTGGAAACGTCTTAAGGGTAAATTTCACACAAACATTAACAAGTTTAGCTTAACACACAGAACCATAGACAGTTGGCATAAGCTACCAAGTAGCATGGTAGACAGTAAGAATTCAGAGATTTTCAAAACTGGACTTAATGTTATTTTTAGAAGAATTAAGTAGATAGGACTGGCAAGCTGTGTTGGGATGAATGGCCTGTTCTCATCTAAACTGTTCTAATGAAATGAAATACAAGCAAGGATTAATAAAAGACTGTAGTAAGCACAGCAGAAGCAGCCAGCCTGAGCACATACTGTGTATAGAGAACAATATTTTAACACCCTGATGGTCATGGAGTCATTTCAGCTTGCATGTTCTTCCCATGCACTTTAAGAACAGGCTTCATTTCGCAGGCTATAAAGACAAGCTGCTAGGCAGACTGTCACCTCTCAGATGGCCACTCTGAGTATCAGTGTGGTTAGGCTCACTGAGGCTGGGATAGGCGCTGGTATCGAATGCGGAGTGACGAATGGATTGCTTTTAAAGTTCTGTCATGCTATTTCATTACCTTCTTCATTTTGATAAAGGCCATCCAAAGGTCAGCAAAGGTCATAGAACTGGAAAATTTACTTTGTCAGGCATTGACAGAAACCTCTTAAGCCCTAATTGGTTCCAAGTAAGCCTCATGGTGTTACACCAATTAATGTTTAAAGAATTTAACATATTATGTACATTAAAGAAAGTACAATATACATTGAGAAGCTGCCAAAAAATTGAAATATTTTAAATTAGATTTAAATATAAGAATGCTTCATACAATCATTAGCAACAGAATATTGACATTATTGTTGACTGAAGTATGTTTTATGTTAACGGTAGTCTTAAATCAAACAGGCTACTTAAACATTTTATAATTCTGGTTTAAAGCATTTCTCTCTGTAGCACCAAAGTAACTAAGCCAGCACACCTTTGCAAGTTTAAGAGAGAAATCAGAAGTTAAAAGTATTAGATAGATAGATAGATTAGATAGATTAGATAGATAGATACTTTATTAATCCCAAGGGGAAATTCACATAATCCAGCAGCAGTATACTGATACAAAGAAACAATATTAAAGTAAATAGTAATAAAAATTAAATTATTAAATTATTATTAAGCAAACAAATGCATCTGAATAGCATAAAAATAAAAAAAATCAGGAGTGGTCTCCCCTTAACTTTCTTGTATACTCAGATATGGAAATGGATATTTGAGGAGAAAACCACAAGACAATGATAACATTTTTATATTATGTACATTAGAACCATCAATAACAAATCAAATCAAATGAATATATTGAACAATTATTATAAAAGGAAAGTTAAATAAATCGAACCTACAGCAGCATGAATAAAAAAGTACCACTTCTGGTTAGCAGAAATAGCCCAAAAGTTGTTTTGTATCGAATACTTGTATGCAAAATTTTTTTGACCTAAGTGAAAGTGTACTCAAGTTATCGTGTTTACATACACAGACAGACAGACCGAATTCCAAAAATGGTATTTTCAAACTCGGGGAGGTCCAAAACATCGAGATTCATCAAAATCTCAACATCAAAGTTTTGGACGATTACAATACTTTCCTTATAATTTGTATACAAGAAAGGAAAAAGTGCAGGCATACGTGTACCTTCTAAACAGACAAAGACAATAATACCCCTACAGCGACGTGCTTTAGTCAGGGGCCACACAGACTATTTCGTGCATTTCTTACGGTACCGTTTTTCATTTTTCAATGGCTACAAAACTTATGAGAATCAACCATCATTGCTGAATTCATAATGATCAAATGAGAATAGGGAATAATGAAAGCAATAACTGTGAACATCAATAATCAATATCTTTCTGTCCTTCAGTGTCTTGTATGACCACCCTGGCAGCCACTACCACTTGGCACTTCTGCTACACAGAAGCAATGTGGGATGTTATTCTATTCTATTCTATTCTATTCTACAATGACCGTCATCATCAAGTTCTCAAATGAGAACCCTGAATACAATGAGGACTGATTGAGGTCATTTATGTTAGGTAAAATGCCTAGAGGGGGCCGGGTGGTCTCGTGGACTCAGAACCCCTGCAGATTTTATTTATTTCTCCAGCCGTCTGGAGTTTTTTTTTTGTTTTTTCTGTCCTCCATGGCCATCGAACCTTACGTTTATTCTATGTTAATTAGTGTTCCCTAATTAAAATTTTTATTTATTTTGTCTTTTTTCTCTTTCTTCATCATGTAAAGCACTTTTAGCTACATTAGTTTGTATGAAAATGTGCTATATAAGTAAATGTTGTTGTTGTTGTTGTTATTCCTGCAGAAGGGCCTGATGCCACTGACAGGCAGAAGGCCACATCTCCAGGTTTGGTGATCTGGAGCAGTGGTTCTCAACCTTTCTGTCCTTTGTGTCCCAATTTTATTCATTTTTGTGTAGTGATGACCCTTAATTAGCAGTAAGTTTAATGTAAACTAGCCCCCTGAATGGCATATTTTAACAAGTAACAGTAAATATATATTTAGCATTTAAATACAGTGTGTATAATATATATGAAACAGACTGGTACTCCTCCAAAAATAGCACTGCATGTGGATGTTTAATGCAAAATCAAATTTAGGGTTCATTTGTTCTCTTAATAGGTAACCTTGCCTGATTTTCACAAGTTCATCAAAATCACAGTAAGTGAAGAAAGTGCAGAGAGGCCTACGTGTTAAGTTTGCTGGCGGCGGACTCGTCTAGAATTTCAGTACAAATAAATGTCTGTTTCACAAGGCAAGACAAGCTGCAGTCATGCGAGCTTTCTTATATTTGGCAATTCGATGTGCAATAACCAGTGCCTGCTGGCTTGTAGTACTGACATGCCAGAATATTTTTGTGGTTTTCTTTTTTTTCCATTTAGAAAAGTCAAACAATATATAGTGCTTCTGTAAGTACCTTTGCTTCCAAATGTCTTTCTAGCCAAAGGCTTTGTGTTTTCTTTTTGTAGTACCAAACGGTATATAATACAGAATGGGCGCTGCTCAAAATGCTTTAGGGAGAAGGTAACTCTACACCTCAGATAATCTCGCTGTATTTTCTTTTAACTTTCCTGCTTGGTTCATGTTTTGAAGATTAATATTGTGAACTGGAAGAGTTTGAAGTAGGTGATGCTACGGGTGCATTTGAAGAACTTGTCCAGTTTGTTGACTTTCTTAAAGAAGTGTATGGTGTAAAACAGGTTAACACCTTCGTGTAAATGGACTTGCAGTAGATATTAGCAACATAAATTTAAAAATAGTTAATATCTCTTGCCCTATGTGTACCTTCAGCTCTTCAGTTTGGTGCCCGTGTGTGTCTGTGTCAAGAAATTGGGATTAGCTTAGCATAAAGTTCCAAAAACTGTAGGGGAAAAACTCCCACAATTGGAAAGTAACCTTCAGGGTGAAGCAAAAGGGGGCAAACACAGAATTGTCATAAAATAAAAGATTAATTTCTCAAAAATCTTTAAATACAATGAAGCACTGAAGAGCACAAAAGGCACTAAAGTAGTTGCCTTAAACAGCAAAGGCAATCCAATTCAAATGAGTCACAAAACACAAATCCAGAAGGCACAGTCAAAAAGAAATCAATAAATTCACAATAGCACTATCATCATAAGAACTCACCAAAATCATCAAGTGCCTTCAATGAACTGCAAGGGACTGCTTGTTTCCTCAGCCTTTATAGGCTGAGCGAAGACCCATGACGCAAATGAACAACTGGCTCCACCTTTTGGTGAATGGCCCGCAAAACTACTTGGGACATAATAAAAAATACCTGGACACAGAAATTAAGCTATCAACAATACTGACGGTGAATACATAATTATACAAACAATAAACATGAAAAACAATATTAATATAAACAATCAAAAATGACCAAATAAAAAAAGACTTAAAGGAAACTTAACAGTCTAAACCTCTCTCAACTGTCATTTCTGCTCTCAAGTGAGTTCCCACAAGGCCTGGGTCTCAGACTCGATCATTTCAAGGCAATTTCTGTCCTCCTGTCCACTTTTATATGTCCCAACTTTGAAGGCGACTCTCCTTGTGTCTCCTGTTTCTTAGCTCTTTCTCCTTTGTGTGTCTATACAGTACTTTCACTTCCTCTTTCAAATGCATTACCAAAGCCAAACTGACCAATCAGATTGCTTATAGGTACTGGAGACACACACAGACCTAAGCATTTTATTATATAGTAGATATACAGTGCATCCAGAAAGTATTCACAGCGCATCACTTTTTCCACCTTTTGTTATGTTACAGCCTTATTCCAAAATAAATTCAATTCATTTTTTTCCTCAGAATTCTACACACAACACCCCATAATGACAACGTGAAAAAAGTTTACTTGAGGGTTTTGCAAATTTATTAAAAATTAAAAAACTGAGAAAGCACATGTACATAAGTATTCACAGCCTTTGCCATGAAGCTCCAAATTGAGCTCAGGTGCATCCTGTTTCCCCTGATCATCCTTGACATGTTTCTGCAGCTTAATTGGAGTCCACCTGTGATAAATTCAGTTGATTGGACATGATTTGGAAAGGCACACACCTGTCTATAGAAGGTCCCACAGTTGACAGTTCATGTCAGAGCACAAACCAAGCATGAAGTCAAAGGAATTGTCTGTAGACCTCCGAGACAGGATTGTCTCGAGGCACAAATCTGGGGAAGGTTACAGAAAAATTTCTGCTGCTTTGAAGGTCCCAATGAGCACAGTGGCCTCCATCATCCATAAGTGGAAGAAGTTTGAAACCACCAGGACTCTTCCTAGAGCTGGCCGGCCATCTAAACTGAGCGATCGGGGAGAAGGGCCTTAGTCAGGGAGGTGACCAAGAACCCGATGGTCACTCTGTCAGAGCTCCAGAGGTCCTCTGTGGAGAGAGGAGAACCTTCCAGAAGGACAACCATCTCTGCAGCAATCCACCAATCAGGCCTGTATGGTAGAGTGGCCAGACGGAAGCCACTCCTTAGTAAAAGGCACATGGCAGCCCACCTGGAGTTTGCCAAAAGGCACCTGAAGGACTCTCAGACCATGAGAAACAAAATTCTCTGGTCTGATGAGACAAAGACTGAACTCTTTGGTGTGAATGCCAGGCGTCACATTTAGAGGAAACCAGGCACCGCTCATCACCAGGCCAATATCATCCCTACAGTGAAGCATGGTGGTGGCAGCATCATGCTGTGGGGATGTTTTTCAGCGGCAGGAACTGGGAGACCATTGAGGATAAAGGGAAAGATGACTGCAGCAATGTACAGAGACGTCCTGGATGAAAACCTACTCCAGAGCGCTCCTGACCTCAGACTGGGGCAACGGTTCATCTTTCAGCAGGACAACGACCCTAAGCACACAGCCAAGATATCAAAGGAGTGGCTTCAGGACATCTCTGTGAATGTCCTTGGGTGGCCCAGCCAGAGCCCAGACTTGAATCTGATTGAACATCTCTGGAGAGATCTTAAAATGGTTGTGCACCGACACTTCCCATCTAACCTGATGGAGCTTGAGAGGTGCTGCAAAGAGGAAAGGGCAAAACTGGCCAAGTATAGGTGTGCCAAGCTTGTGGAATCATATTCAAAAAGACTTGAGGCTGTAATTACTGCCAAAGGTGCTTCGAAAAAAAAGTATTGGGCAAAGGCTGTGAATACTTATGTACTGTACATGTGATTTCTCAGTTTTTTTATTTTTAATAAATTTGCAAAAACCTCAAGTAACTTTTTTCACGTTGTCATTATGGGGTGTTGTGTGTAGAATTCTGAGGAAAAAAATGAATTGAATCCATTTTGGAATAAGGCTGTAACATAACAAAATGTGGAAAAAGTGATGCACTGTGAATACTTTCCGGAGGCACTGTATATATGTACACCATGCTCAGTTTGTAACCAAATGTGAAGATCAAGAGGTAATGAAATAATGGCTCAAGGAGGAGTTGAAGACTTAGCCTCACGTCTGTCTTGCTTCAGGTATTCTTGCTATATAATTCTCATAGTTGCTTTAATTAACAGTTGGGATTACCTTAGCATAAAGTCCCAAAAACTGTAGAAAAGTGGAAAAAGACTTGTTAAACTTTAGGATGAAACAAAAGGTGGGGGACATGGAATTTTTATAAAATAAAAGATTTACTTCTCAAAAATGAGTGAACAATATTACAGAAGGCAGCATTATGTGATAGCAGGAGACTGGGTGTTTCTTTCATTTTTTTTTTATAAACTTGTGTTGCCTCTCTTTTATTTGGGGAGAATTTCTATATTTCTTATTCTGTCTAACTACTCATAAGATCTGGACTTGCTGATCTTGCCCTGACTGTACTTCACTAGACTATAAATATTTTAAGTGAGATAGCTTTGTATTCTTTGAATTGCATAATCAATATTTCTCAAACTGCCTGAGGGTAAATAGCACACATGGCCCATGTAGCTTTTCAAGCCGTGCTTTGCATAAGTCACAGGACTCCATTGTTATGTCACTCATTATAGAAGTCCCGGTGGTGAAACAGAAGAACGTTTCTGTCACTTCAGCCTTTAGGCTGAAACAATATAACAGGCTCTTATTTCTTTCCCCTTACAAACATGCACATAGATTCTTTATATGGAGCGATTTTGACAGGGATGCAGCAGAAAGCTTTACATACTACGTCACTTTCAGTGCATCACAACTGAGCAAAACAGGATCCCAAATTAGAGCCCATCCAACGTAACATACTGTAGAGCAGGGGTGTCAAACTCCAGGCCTGGAGGGCCGCAGGTTTTCATTCTAACCATGTTCCTAATCAGTGATCTGTTTTCATTGCTAAGGAACTTCTTTTCCCTTCATTTTAACTCACCTTGCTTTTAAGGATTCAGTCCCCTGAACTGATTCTTTTCTTCATTAAATGATAGCCAGACAGAAATGAGATGTTAAACGAGCCAACAAATGACCAGCTAAGCTAAGATTTCAAACTCCCACCAATTTCACTCCAACCAGTCTCTTTATGAGAAGCTGATTCTTGCTGTTAATTAAATCTGTTATTTAATTCCAAGGATTGTTGCTGTTCTCATTCTGCCACAGCAGACATTTCCAAAACTGTTGATTTTCTGTTTTTTCTAAGAACACCTTGAAAATGTTTGGGTGACCCGAGAGATCCACCTTACTCAGACCCTGACCTTTCTTTATTTTCAGATATTGTGTGATGGACACAGGTGAGATGGTCTTGTGGCGGCTTGTTTTGTGTCTCATTATTGTTTGGCTGCTAATTAAGGAAAAAGAGACACCTAAGGGAGTCTGAGTCAAGTTAATTAAAACTATGACAAAATAAGTTGATTAGCAGCAAAAAATGGTCACTAATGAAGAAGATGGTTAGAATGAAAACCTGCAGACATTGCGGCCCTCCAGGACCAGAGTTCAACACCCATGCTGTACAGTGATGTGAAAGTGTAACTACACCTGTCTTCTGTACTAAGGCTTTCCTGTACATATCAGGACTTAACATATAACTACCATCTCCTCCTCACAAAGTCCAAAACTAATTAAGCTCAGGAGGAAAACAACATATAACAAATTTTAAGTTTGTTATTAGTGTAATAATAAGTACACCCCACGATTCCACAGCTAAATCTGTCTATCCACCAGTATCAGAAGATTTTGGCCCACTCCGCCTTCAAAGATGGCTTCAATTCTTTGTGGGCATTCATTTTTGCTTAGTTCCTGCCGCAGCGTCTCAAATGTGTTGGATCTGGACTTTGATAGGCATTTCAAAGCCAAATTTATTTATTTATTTATTTTTACAGATTACAGTTGTTTAGTTGTAGATTTGTTGCTCTTAACAGTACTGTCCCATTGTATGATCCAGTTTCATCTAAGCTTTAGCTACATGAACATTATATATTAGCCCTAGTATAGTTTTAGACATCCAGTCCCCATATAAAATGGACTCTGCCCATTAAGATCTGCAAAACGGCAGGAAAAATAAAGCGTACCAAGTGAGCCAGAGTCAAAACCAAGCATGAGTGAAACCAGTACCCTTCTTTAATAGTCTGACCCTGTCTTCTTCCAAGGTGTTTCTGAGGTATGTTAAGAACAGAGCTAGATATAAGCTTGCCAAGCAACATCTTTCTGTTAACAGAGAAATTAACCCAAGCTAGAGATGTGTAAGGGAGAATGGGAAATTGTTCATCTCCTACTATATATACTAATGGAAAAAGAGAAAAGCAAAATATTCTGAAATAAGAATACTATGGTTATATCTTGTGTACTTTCACAAAAAATGACAATTTGTTGCACCTCTTTGACTAGCAATAGGACTTGCACAGTAGGCTAATGCAACTTACCAAACACACCAAAGCTGAGGTGCCTCATCAAATCACCTTTATGTCATAGCTGATGTCATGGCAAGGTGAAGATCACTCTTAGTTTTCTGTGCATTTCATAATGTTTTGAATGTCACCAAAAGCAAGGGAGAGGGCCATTGGCAGACTGCTGGCAGTCATGTCACACATCAGCAATGACAGACACTACAGATTAAATTGCACCACTGTACTGTTACTGGGATTCAGCAGAAAAGCAGGACACATGGCAGTTTAAAATATAGCTTCCATCCAATGACCTTACCAGTACTGACACCAGTACTGATAGTGCATGGCAGAAGTTTTTTTTTTTTTTAAACAATAGAATCAGGAGGTAGAGTCCCCCACAGAGGACTTCTCATTTCAGGTACTCCAGTCTTGCACACTTAAAGGGATCCTTAATATAAGTGTCTGGTTGTGTTGCTACACCAGCAGGAGCAGAGTATGTAGGGCTTGAGTGGCTTTGGAGTGCAGTCATATGCGGTCCAGTTTAAGAGTTAATGGTCAAGATTCCTCAAAAGAGCTTAAAGCCAGATGTTAACGAACACATTCCAGCGTGTCTCCTATCAATTAAGTGCGCAGTTTTAATTGTGAATCTGATTACAGAAGATGAGCTTTCTTAGACATTTTTAAGAGGTAAGTGCTGTGAGAATTGAAACTCGCATCATATTGCACTTTTACGGATGCTGGAAGAACCTACGTAACTGAGGATGACCCATTTGGTTTCATTTGGAAGCCAGTCATTCATTCATTAAGGATGTAAAGCCTGTGTGAATGAATGTTTCTGTAAGTGTGTCTTGTGACAAACTAGTGTGACTCTGGCATACTCCAGAGCAGTGCTTTTCAACCCATGGGACACTTCATGCCCCAGATGGGTCATCCACATAAGTGAAGATAAAAAAATTAGCCATTGCTTTAATGTTTTAGAGGTCTAATAGCATATTTCAGATCTGCATTCAGTCAAAGTGATATTTTGCATACTGGGAAACTGAAATGACCAACATACAGTATCCATATTGTGAGGGACACCACCCAGGAATCTTACCCAGCCAGGATCCTCTCAGCCTGGAAGGACAGGGGGAGACAGCTTTCACAGGGCTTTGTCTCCCCCAGGACACTAGATGGCAGCCCCCCATGGGTATGACATTGCCATGGATTCTCACAGGGCATCTTGAGAAGTGGAGTTCAACAACACAGCCCTGTTGGGTTCCGTGGGGGCCACTAAGGAGTGCTGATGGGTTTGCTGAGCCCTTCTTTGTCGGGCTCCAATCTCACCAAGAAGTGCTTACGAGCCACAACTTCGAGGCTCTTGAAGTGCTGCTGGACGTTACATAAAAGATGCTGTCTGCCTCAACCTTGGGAGGAGGTGGATGAAGCTTGCTGTGAGGAGCTGAGGAAGAAGAGAAAAATACTTTGTTGCTGTGCAATGACTTGTAACTGTGAATGTGGTTGAGTTACACACAAATAAAAAGCCTTTATGTTTGGAAACATATGTCCGAGCCTATGTGTCCGTTGTTTGTAAAGCTGCAGCAACCCCTTGTGACCACAAGTGGCACAGTCGGCAGGATTCCTGGCTGTCTGGGGGCAAGGACCTGTATTTTAATTGTCTTGTGGCCAAACCCTGACATAATAGCACTGTGGCATGAAGGGCTCACCAGAAAATGCTCCTATCCACAATGGGAAATAATAAGACCAGAAAGAGCAGATAAACAGCGAGGCGCCAAGCACACAGCATTGCCATCAGCAGGGGATCTGGCTTGCAGTGTGGCAGATCCGGCCAGGATAGACAAGTGCTGGACAACAGGGCCTGGTAGGAGGTGTGTGCTGGACCTGAGTTTGACATGCCCTGGGAATGTTTTACATGTATTCTATGCTTATACCCCGTAGATGGTGAATATCCAGGCACCCATCCGAAATCAAGTCACATCCCCAGACAAATTAGTAACAATATGTGCTCTGGTGATACAAACAATGAGGACCTCATCCCACTGATTTCTGATGGAGGCTCACGTGACTGACACAGAGGGACCCTGGAAAGGTCAGAACAGGTGGTGGCCCTTGTACGGCCAGAAGCCCAAGCCGAAGGACAGGAATCCACAGAAGGAAAAGGGAGAGGTGAGCACCTGAACCATCTCCTCCATGGCAGGTAAGTGGTTAAGGGATATGTGTCAGGTTCGATAAATTATACGGTGAGGTAGATGACCGTCCAAACTCCACACTCCATGACCCTCTGGGAAACCTGACGGAGCATACACCAGAGAGAGTCAAGCTTCATGACTAGCAGCCGGCGGATGGGAATACACACAGCCCTAGCCCACCACCGACCAAAATGACTACCTGCGATTTAAATGTATTGGAGCTGGAAAGAGTACTCCAGCCTGTACAGTTCTTGTTGCGGACATCGGCGAGCAACAATAGACAGGTTTGAGAAGACGGCCAAAGAATCACGGAGGATGGCAGAAGAATACTTAAAGGGGCTTGGCATTGCCTCAGTCAGCTATATGTGCTACTGTTGTAAAACTGAAGCTTCAAGGAGGAGCAACAGCTCAACCATGAAATAGTAGATGATGCAATTCACAGACTGGGGCCTCCAAGTGCTAACCCTAACAATAACATTAACTCTATCCTCTGTTGCCAATAATCCTAACTCTATTCTCTGTTGTCTCATTTACAAAACAGTTCCAAACTGCATCTGAAGGCAACATCAGCACAAGAATCGTGCATCAAGGGGTTAAGGTAGTGGCTTTCAAAGACCGAGCAGCTGTGCAGAAGCCTAAGATCATTATATGCAATGCCAAACATTGGCTGGATTGGTGCTCTCTGAAGTGATGAATCACACACACTCTTTTCCATCCTTAATTTTTATTAATTTATTATCTTATTGACACCCTCTAAGGAAGTATAATAAAAGAAATAATGAGGACTGGGTTCCAATCTTTGTTATATCATTATTGATGTAGAAGGAAAGCCAATTCAGACACAGGGAGAACCTGCAAAGACGTGCAAGTTAGCTTTAAATTCAGGTTGTATGACTGAGGTGCTCTGCAATGAAGTGGTGCCACTTACCAGGGTGGCTCCTGACTTGTGTCCGATGCTACTGGGTAGGTGCTAGCTGGCCACAATAAAAACAGTGGTAGTTTGCAAAATTATGGATGAATGAGACTTTAATGTGAGCCCCTATTACTAAAAATTAAAGGTATATTGTAAGCTTTGAGACCAGGCAATGGAAAATGATATTTAGCAATAACCTATGGTGATGTGACAAAGTATATACACATTTTATCAGTTCTATGATTTCACATATCTGGGCATAAGTACCTGTCGCCTTGTTCTTACCAAGGCCTAAAATTAGAAAACTGTAACTTCACATGGTACACAACAAAAAGTTATTCAACAAAAAACAGCATATGGAGGTCATGTGTAAAAATGTCAGTACACTTCATGTTTAATTAGCTAGAAGTGAAAGTGTGTATACTTCTATCTTCTCATGACTGAATGCTCATTAAATTTACCCAATGAAAAGAAATTTGTTATGAAATATGACACTGAACCAGATCTTATGACAAAGAGAGGAAAGCAACGTCTGCACATTGCGGGAAAGAAGCAGATTTCTTTTGTTTAATTTTTCTTATTTCATTAAGGGGAGATGGGGGCCAATCTAAATTACTTCAAAAACAGCTCTATTAAATGCTGTGCTTGAGAAATACTGTCGATATTATTTAATGGGACTAAAGAAAAAAACCTACATGAGCAAGTGCTACAGAGATGACCCAGAAACAGTAGATACACAATGTCAGACCCAGCTGATGATTTGAATGACTGCGTGGTGGATTTATTTACACTTGTACCAACAAAAGACCTGCTTCTACAGTTCACTCTGTTCTCTATGATAGTCAAGCTGTGACAACTCCCAATAAAAAAAAATAAAAGGCTCTAATAATCACTATTATAATCTAAAATAATAGAAATTTGTCAGTGGAAAGTTGGTCAAATTCTGCGGTGGGCTGGTGCCCTGCCCGGGGTTTGTTTCCTGCCTTGCACCCTGTGTTGGCTAGGATTGGCTCCAGCAGACCCCCGTGACCCTGTAGTTAGGATTTAGCGGGTTGGATAATGAATGGATGGAAGTTGGTCAAATTTGCTAACAAGATCTTCGTTTTGATCAATATGCGGTTATCTCTAAGTTTGTAACATTCAACTTTATGATTGGACACTATATTGGCTAAATCAACAGCAAGTTAAAATATAAGCAAACATCTGTTTCATAAGAATTTAATGAAGAGAAAAAGGGAGAAATACAACATAAAGGAAACAAGATTTAGAAGCCAAAGAGGAAAAATAATAAACAGATTTGTGACTTCAAGACATTTTAATATGCAGGCAGCAGAAGCTGAAACAGCTGAATGATGACAAGGGACCATTTGGAGTGTGTGGCCGCAGTGTTCTTCATTTTAAAAATGGAAAAGCTAAGGAATAAGCAATAACATTTTTAGGTTTTTTAAAAAGTATTTAAATGAATAGATTACCAAAAACTAAAACCTTTTAACTATTAAACTACAGCATCACCCAACCTGCTAGTTCAGCCCTTGATTATAGTAAGTATGTCAACCTTGGCAGCAGCAGATGTAAAAAAAGAACTAGTTCTGAATGGCACACCAGTCTGTCACAAGGCACACTTAGACACATCTATTCACACACACTCAACATCCATATGTGTGCGGAACTGGAGTACCTAGAATGAGAAGCCTACGCCAACATGGTTAGAACAAGAAAGTTCAATATACACTGAGCCTGGGCAACGGTAGGAAAGCAGTCTCTCAGAACTGTTAAACAGTACTGCTAATCACTGTGCCACCCAAACAGAAACAATAACTGAAACTAAAAAAAAAAGAACAAAAATACAGTATACACATAAAGCTTACTAATGTATCAAAGGGTTTATTGGTGCCATAAAAGAGAAGAAATAAACTACAGCCTAAATGGAGGAAAATCCCTGTTAGTCTGAAGTTCTATGCTTAAAAATGTTAAACAGGCTTAAGATAAGACTTAAGTAGAACTTAACAATTAGCAGACAGCATTGTTAAGGTACAGTACGTTATCATGAATGGCGCTGTAAAGTAAAAAATGAAGTAGCAGATAAGTCAATCAAGAACTGTGTTTATTTTAAACAGCATGCGCAATTTAAAAGGTCTTTTCAGGACTATACGAGTCATACATCATGTTAGTATTGCGATATCACATGAACAAAGGTCGAAGTGTTGGTCATTAGTCAGAAATTAACTTCTCATTTATGCATCCACTTTCAAACCAAACCAATCAAATTCACAGACATGTGGGACATGATCAGGGAAGGATTAGTCATTTAAACTAACACAATAACTGGCATCATTAGCCGATGAAATTTAAGGTAAGTATATTTAAGGTATTGCACATAGGAAGTAGAAATGTTAGATATGAATTCACAATTGGAGGTCTGAGGTATTAGGGTGTTGTAGCCAGCTAGCTATTATAGATAAAATGAGAAGTGAAGTAAAATGACACCTTTTACTGACAAACTGAACAGATTACAGTAGGCAAGTATTCAAGGCAGCTCAAGCCCCTTCTTCAGGCAAGTTGTAGTCAACTGTAGCTGCCTCAAAGATTTGTACTGTAAGTCCCTACATACGAACCTTTCAAGTTACAAACGTTTTTTGCAGCAGCTCGTAAATTAGTTTGCATGTCTGCCGCTAGGAACAGCGCAAAACCCACATTATTAACACTTACATTTTCAGTCACGTGCACGCATCCGCTACAAGTGGTTGTGCTTTTGGCTGTATCTCTGCTTCTGCTGAGTTAACACGCTTTGTTTTAAGCCCAAGCTGTCCGGAATTAAGCACAGTTAGAAACTCGTTGAGGGTAAGCTCTTTTTCACTCAGAGAACCACATTAACATGCAATACAAAACCAAGTAGTGTGCAGCTAACCAACTGTGATGTATGATCTGCAGACATGAGCATCCCATCTTGAGTACCATGGGCTTAGCGTGGACTTTTATTTTGATACACTCAAACTGGAGTTAGCGCCGGAAGTACTTTTTTTTAATATTTTTTTTTTTTTCCATGCTTCAAATCTTTCCATGACTCTTCACCATGAGCACTTACTGGGCATTGATATTAAGTGATGGGCAGTAGGTGTCAAGTGATGATGCCATCTGGAACTGCATTATTGAAGACAATAAAGTAGGCTCATTCGCTAGTGGTAAGTGAGTCTACTGTACCGAGATCAGCTGATGGAAAACAACGGGAATAAAAATAACTTTCAGTTATTTGCTGTTAAAATGCACTAGAAATCTATAACAAAAATACCAATATTAACTTTTAAAAGCACTTTCTTGTGTATTGTACAGTACAAATATGTTTTCGATAGGAGCTGAAGAGAAGCTACTTGACAATCAAGTCAAGTCAAGTTGGGGAGCATGCAATGGTGCAGTGCGTTGCCGCACCCAGTACACAATGAAACAACTCGGGATCCCAGTTTGCAAACCCCAGGGAGACGCACGGTCCAGTCCCACCCTCCAGAAATGACCCCCTATCTGCCGCAGCCAGGTGTTACGTGGGCAACCCCTTGGCCTGGTCCAGCCACTCGGGTCCCCAAAAATGAGGATCTTACGAGCGGATCACCCTCAGGGAAATGCGCCACTTGGCCGTAGTGCCGTAAATGACGCTCCCTCATAATGCATGTAATGTGCCTCCTTCGGGACTCCATGAGCAACCGCTCATTCAACACAAAGTCAAACCAACAGTACCCAAGAATTTTTTCGGAGAGACACAGTACCAAAGGAATCCAGTCTTTGTCTCAGGTCACTGGATAGCGTCCATGTCTCGCAACCATATAGCAAGACAGGAAGCACCAGGACTCTAAAGACTTGGACCTTCGTCCTTTTGCACAGATATCGGGAGCGCCACACACTCCTTTCCAGCGACCTCATGTCCCCCCATGCTCTCCCATGCTCTCCCATATATATATATATATATATATATATATATATATATATATATATATATATATATATATATATATACACACACACATGTTGTTGTTCTATGTGACGCACAAAATAGAGAACAGTGAAACAAGATTAGAGAGGACACAGAGAAAATGTCTCTAAAAAAGGAGGGCTGGAAAAATAAGGGAAAAATAATTTAATTACTCCCTAGGAACGAGGCACTGCAGCAGGGTCAGGGTATGGAAATGGTCAGGTGACCTGTCAGCTTTCCCAGACTGCTTATAATGCTACACAAGCTAAAAGAGTTCATTAAAACAAACATATTAAAAGAAAATTTAAAATGACATTAAGCAGCAACTGCAGTGCTAAAGATCACCTGGAAAAATCAAGAGCACACAGTCCGATGCTAAACCAGATGACATCATAATTAACGGACTTTTCTCAGATCTGATTTTCTGTAGTCAAGTGAAGTCAATGATGTCCATTTTATAAATATGTCAACTTTCAGACACACGTGGTGTGGAGCTCATATTAACTAGCAAGTATTGAAGAGAAGTTTACTGTAGTTGGGGCTATGCAGGACAACATACTTTTGTACACGTGCTAAACCCTCTCATAATTCTTAAATTGTCCTCAAGGTTCAAAGAAGTGTAGTATCTTCAGAGCAACCACAGAGTAGATAGTGACATTTAGGAAGAAAAAACATCTGCAGCAGTATGAAGAGCTAGGTCGGTGGTGCAGCATTTTCACAGCCTAGACGTCTACCATATGTCAGTCACTATGAGACACTAGTTTATGTACAAATAAATCCAAGTCCAAGTCCCTCCGTGAGCAAGAAGCTCATCCAGCAATTTCAGGCAAGAAGACACCAGCCAACTCACACTGACAAATGCACTCATTTATTTGTGGCTAATTTAAACTTATCAATTAATGTAAAACCTTTTTTTCCTTAGGGATAACATGCAGATTCCATACTGTGACCAGGCTGGCTTTTGAAATGACAAGGCAGAAGCTTTAACCACTGAGCTACTGTGCCACCACAACTAGTAACAATGACACGTTTAATTAACCTGAATATAACTTACATAAACACAAAACCAACAAGACTTCGTTAGTATACTATACTTTACAAAGGCTAGACTGAGATATCCAAATCATTAAATTATGACATTGAACTGAAAACCATAGTGTAACTATAAAATCAACACAGACCATCAACACATTGAAAAGTACTGATTTTTTTCATAAAGCCTTGTAAAAAGAAGTAGGAAAATGTACTGTATTTAGTCATCTACTGTAATAAATTTAAGTTACAAAGAATTAAAAGTATGCAATATTATTTTGGGAATGTTAGCTGTAATTTACTTGCTTGTAGCCCCAAAGGTTTTTAAGAGCCAAATTAATCTTAGGCTAATATTGATTTCTGCTAATAAAAAAAAAACAGTTTTGAATAAATGCATACCAATAAATATGAAGCTGAAATAAACCCCCAAAGTCAAAGTCAGCAATATACAGAAGAATAACTAATATACAGAAAAACAATTTTGAGTGCTCCTAATTCTGCCTACCATTTAATTTAAACAGTCAAATAAACCCTGCAGCCCAAATAAACGTAAAAAGTAGATGATATGCAGAAAACAAACTCGTCTTTGATGTCCAAACTTAACACAGTGTGAATAAAGTGGCAAAAAGAAGAATTATTCCAAAAAGTTTTTAAAACTTAGACTTCATATAATAAAATCATATTATAAGGTGGTACTGGACATGGACACGAGCCACCATGTTATAAAGTGAATTAATAATCTATAGAGTGTATGAGGTACAACACATATGATACACACACACACACAGAGTATCAATTTATTGTCCAAGTCTGCTTATCCCAACGTAGAGCGTATCCTAGCAAGCATCAGGCACAAGGGTATAAATAATATACATAATATTCATTGGGTTTTCCTGCCAGATCCCAAAAGAGAAGCTGCTTCTTGTGATTCATTGTGTGTGTGTGTGTGTGTGTGCGTGCGTGCGTGTCAGCATGACCGGTGATTGGATTGGATTCCTGCCTTGCACCCAGTGTTTCCTGGATAGGTCCTGACCTCTCACAACCCTTAAAGGGTTAAAGGTTTGAAGAGATTATGTTATACAGTATTTACATTGTCGTACACAAGCACTATGGGAGAATCTTTAGGGCTTAAAGCAGTAAGATACCAGGCCGAAAGGGAAAAGGAACTCACTGATGGTATGCATTTCTCCCTTTCAACCAACAGAGAGGCGGATGACTCCTGAGAAATGCATGATGTCACTGCTGGTGCCACAATGAATTGTCTCGCCCTTCGGTCAGGTTTAGTGGCATTTAGACACTTAGAGGGGCAGGGGCAAAACTCTTGGGAACATTATTGAAATAAAGCCTAATTTCTTAAACTATAATGTAATTATACACATATCTGATCGTTCTGGTCATTGTAGTGACCAGTCCTTAGAACAAATATTAACAAGCTAATGCAAAAATTTTGATAATAAACTTTTTATTGTTGAAGGCATCAGAGTTTTTTTTTGAAAACCTAAAAGCTTGTCTTTAACTAAAAAAAATATACAAGTAAGCTTACAGAATGTAAAGCAAATGGCTATGTGCAATATACAAAGGAAATATTTCTTTAAGTCTTCTGTTGATTTTCTCATCTGTTTCTGTATTTATAACAAAGGTCTACTTGTGGACATCTGTTTGAAAATGTCAGTAACTCTAGATTGGCCTATAACAATGCCTTTGTCAAGGGATAGGAGCAGGAAGCCAGAAATCCTCCCCTCACTGCATCTACTGCATAGTTTTGATTTCCGGTTTGAAATTGGAGCACTAAGCTGAGGCTGTTGTGATAGGTAAGGTGGCACAGATCTTGACGATTTCATTCATACAGGGAAAGGCAGTTTCTACTTCATTCTGCTTTAAGGGTGTCAGTAGGGTTTGTTGATTACTCTTGGGTAAGACAAATGAGGACTTGATCACTCTGAGCTCAGTCACAAGTCACTACTCAACTATACTGTAGAAATCACTCTCAGCTCTTTTGACCATCTGGATAACTTCCTGATGTGTTTGCTTGGTCCAGTATGAAAACAGAGCAAGTGACCGTCATGGGTATTATGATGCACAGAGGGTTAGCGGTTTCACCACACACACACACACACACAATATAGTCTGAACAGAGATACTTAACAAATAACTATATCAGTGTCAAATACTTTTAAAATTAATTATTCAACAAAGAAACAACAACATGTCTCCTTATGTGTGAAGGTTTTACCACGTTAACCTATTAAAATAAATCTCATGTAAAATTATTCTTCATGACTAAACACTTCCAATGAAATATAAAAACAAGCAACGACTAAAAGTGTGTAATAATAAACTGTTTTGAAATGAATAACCAGGCTTGTCATAGGGGTCTGACAGGATGATATGGGTCACAGAATTCTGTTAAATTTGTAGTGCTTTGGAAATTAGCATCTTTTGTAAATCCATTGTAAACATTACTCAACAGAATAAAGTAACAAGTGGAATGGTGCCAGGTGAGGAGTGATGTGCTGACTCTGTTAATAACAATAAGAAGATGAAGAATAAGAAATAGAGGACGAATAAGAAGACAAAGACAAATAAGAAGACAAAGACAAGAAGTAGACTGAGAAGACGAAGAAAAAAAAATACATTTTATTTAGAAGTACCTTTAAAAATAGCCAAGGACACTAAATTAGCATAAAATATTAGAACATTTCATTAAACAGTCCAATATGTTTACATAGTTAACTAAATCAAGAAAAAGCGACATTAAAAAGCAATTTAAGTTTAGAATTAAAAACAAAAAACTGCTCAAAAAGGAAGAACATTGCATAGCCATTGGCTCAATACATTAAAAGTTCTGCCACCCATACTACACAACCTGCACAAAGGGATGATTAGCAGCATACCATACAATCATAAGAGCGAAGCAAGTGTGATGGAGCATATGGGTTCAGAAAGGAAAACCGATAAAGTGGATCCAGGCCACAAAGGGCCTTAAAAACTAGGAGGAGTTTATATTAGATGTGAAAAATGACAGATAACCAATGTAATTTTTGAATTGTAGGAGTAATATGCTCCCAAGGTTTTAAATGTTTAACAATCTTGAATTTTGGACCTCCGTGCAGGGATACCACACAACACTGCGTTACAATAATCAAGTCACGAGGTGACAAAAGCATGAATAAGGGTCTCTGCTGCAGTATCCGAAAGAAAAGGAAAAAACTTGAGATTTGCTTAAGATGAGAAAAAGCTACTTTGGTAACATTATTAAAATATGTGGTTCAAAGCAGAGTGTGGGATGTAAAATAACACCAAGATCTTTGACCTTTATAAAGCCCAAAAATTCTAATGAAAAAGAAATGCATTTTTAACCAGGCCACCCAATGAAATTTGAAATTTAGGGGTAGTGAAGTCTGAATAGAGCAGATGCTTCTTCACGGCTTGAAATGTTAAAAAAAAAAAAAAAAAAAAGTATCTAAAACATTGCATGTGTACAAAAAATGGATTTCTCTGTTCTGTTCCCATGAGTTCCATACAGATGCTTTAACTGAAAACAATCATTACGTTAATTAAAAAGGCCTAAATTTTACTGCACATTTTCCCATGGAAAGAGTAAAAATTTTCCAAGAAGATGATCGCTTTCAAAATGGTCCTAATGGGCCTTTGTGTGCACATTTTTAAGCTACCTTGAAAGAAGCATAAGGAGTTTGGCAACTGACTGCTGCTCCACTTTACGACACAGAAAAATATCAAAGCATGGCAGAGGAGACTCTCACAAACATCATCCCTAAATTCAAACAGAATAGACACCCTGTTCTCAGATCACATTAATCCTACACGTCAGAAAAACTCATTTTTTAAAAATAACTTCTGATCGAGCAGATATATACTTTACATTCTTCATTAAGAGCACATGAGTACATGATATGAATCTTCTCTAATGGCTGCTCTTTCATTTCTAGAAGATGCAGTTGGTTTAAATATGGACTTGTACCCAAAACAATGGGAGGCATTTATTAAAGACCGTAACCTGCATCACCTTCACATTACACATGATGACACCCCATAGCTGATAGACTGCTAAAATAAATATATTAAAAAAAAGTAAGAGCTGTTTAGTAATGCTTACACTGTTTACCAGCTATCCGTTTTTTTTCTCCCACCGACTTCCTTCAATTGGACCCCTGGGAAAAGCACTGTGTGCACTGCGCCATGAAATACTGCTTTATACCGACATACAGTATAATAAATTTAAATGGCACAAGTCCCATAAACTGCATTTTTGAACATTCTTCATTTTTATTCACAAACAAACACAACCCAGGTGTAAAACAAATTAAAAATCAGAGCAGATTAATTGAGGAATCAAATGCCTCAACAGTTTACATTATTATGACAAGGCTTTGCAAGAACTGCTCTTTGAAATGAAATTAAAAGATGCCTTGAGTACAGGTAGGTAACAAAATAGAGGAAACACTAGAAATTCACGAGGGACACAAACGTTTTTGGAAGCAGGTGCTTAATTCTTTACTTTGACAAGTCATAATTACATCCGGATGAGTCAAACTTACATTTTCAAGATCTATCATTTTGACTAGTCAGAATATGAAATGAAGATATCTAAAAATATTTTTGAGGAGTCAGAACATGAATTATACATAGCTAAAATTCCACTTTGACCTAACGGAACTGAAGAGCTTTTCCCTCTTGACTTTTATGACGTTTTCTGTCATTACATTTGGACCAGTCCGTCCATCCATCCACTTTGGAGTCCCCAAATACTGGCAGTTTCAGGTTATGCGGAATTGGGGTCCAGCAAGGCAGGAAAAGAATAATCTTGGACAAGGTGCCTGTCTGCCGCAGGGCACATTTACACTTACACATCCACACATTCTCTCAAATTGGTGCCAGTTTGGAGATGCCAATTAATGTAAATGCACATCTTTGAAATGTGAAAGAAAAACTGGAGTAACCAAAAGAAAGCCTGCACAGGTATGCAAAGTGTAAAAATCGCACACTGCCCATAGCCATAATGAAAACTGGCAGTGCCAAGTATTTTGCCTGGTGCATCCCTGTAAGGAAAATGCATGACTGAAAACTCTTGAGATTGTACATGGCATTCTGCATCTGGAGATTCTCAGAGTTGGGGACCTTTTTCTTTTCACAGTACTTTCCAGCACTCTATGTTTAATTCATACAGCACTCCTAAATGGATGGAAGATATTGAGGACAGGAATTATTACTATTAATATTATTATTTAATGTCGCTGTCTCAACATGAATTTGACAGGGGCCCATGTACAGGGCTCCATGTGTGAAATTTCCATGTCCTCCTCAGGTTCTCCGGTTTCCTCCCCAAATCCAAACACATGCAGGTTAGGTAGACTGGGGTGGCTAAAGTGGAATTGGAGAGACAGAGTTTGTGTGTGTGTGTGTGTGTGTGTGTGTGTGTGTGTGTGTGTGTGTGTGCGCGCGCGCTTTCACCCTGCGATTTACTGGCACCCTGTCCAGGGATTATTCTTTTCTTACACCAGCTAGACTCCAGCTACCCTGCAACACAGCTCAGGATTAGATGGTTAGGAAGATGGATGCCTATAACATCTGTTTAGTTCTTCTGACTAGATTGCATGCTACATGCATGCTCAATGTTCTCTCTCATTGAAGTGAGTCATCAATCCAATGAAAGTAGACAGTATCTTTACAAAATAATGAAATAAGCTTTGATGAAAGAATGGAAGCAATCATTAGTGTGGCTTTTTCATTTATTATTGTCAAGTTGTCTACAGAACAGACACAGCATCAACGGCACTCAAGGGTGGCTTTTCAAGGTGAATCCACACCACTGGCTTTGAAGGTTGCCACGGAGGAAGACAAGCAGCAAAGTAAAGCACACAGCCATTCTTCTTTTACATTGGCAGTTTTGCTTTTTTCCTTCTTAAAATGACATTGATATTCTATTTTGCAGTATTTTTGTAATCTCAAAATGCGGATCAACAGTCAATATCAATTTTGGATTCAAAGAAATGGACTTGTTCATTTATATTAAGGCTTTTCTTAACAATGGGACCCCAATACCCTTTAGCTCCATTATAAAACACAACAGTAAGCTAGAAATTTTTTTAAATTTCTACAATATGTTTCAGATGAGAATGTAGCTTCATGTGGCAAACTAATACTGTAAATACTATGATTGCAAAAAAAAAAACTTCCACTAGATAAATACCAAACTTATCAATTAAAGGCATGCACCAGCAATTTTTCTGACACTGTCTTGAAGGCAGCAGCTGTGGCTTTGTTCTCTTTATCAGATTAAAAAAAATCCTTCTACACAAAATTATTTTGAAATGGCATCATTTGAACATTTGTTTTCTGGGTTCCTCATGCGTTGTATATTTTTCTCTCAAAGATTAAGAAACAGTAATGCTGTCTACCATTACAGTATGCAGGTTTAACTACTGACAGATGAAAGACTAACCAGAGACCAGTCCTACAACCAGGTAAAAATCCTTGATCTTAAGTCACACACCACCACATGGGAACAGTGGAGTCTCAAAATCTGCCAGCATAAGTGATGAATATAATTTTGCTAAATTAAAGTAACTGATTTAAAAAACGCTAACAAAGCAAATCATTAACACCCTGGAAATGTCTATTCTTATTTTTTCATTCCAAAAGGCCTTTTTAAATATCATTGACTCAGAAATGAATGGTTAATCAATGACTTCTGTCCATTTAACTGAAGAATTGGCATCACTTAATAGCTTGCAATGGACAGACTGTTGCTTTATGAGTCTAAAAAGGACAGATAAAAGATTAGAATTTAAATTGAGTAGCCTGATAGAAACAAAGAGCATAAATTAATTCACTTGCATACACGTTATGCTTTCAAAAGTTTGTAACACTACAGAACACTGACATACAGTATATACATATATGTATATTGTGACAGAGACCTGGAATGCCATCGTAAACAAAGGACCGGGGGGGCAGAAGTGCACAGGGCACTGCCTCCCCGAGAGCGCTAGATGGCAGCCCCCCTGGGTTGCAGTGATGCCTTGGGCACCATGGGAATTGGAGTTTGGCCCAGCCCTGTTGGGTTCCATGTGGGCCATCAAGGGGAGCTACAGAGTCCTACTTTGGGCTTCCACTAAACCAGGACTTCCAGATAACACTGATGGGCCACCTCACTTCATTCGAGGAACCACAGTCAGAAGGAAGGGGGACGAAGCTTGCTGGAGGAGGAGTGGAGGCAGAAAAAAAGAGAGAGAGAGAGAAAGAGAAGAAGAAGAAGACAAAGTGCTGTCTATTTGACTGTGCTTTGGTGCTGGTGGGAAACAAAGAGAAAGAGTTTCCTACAAATCAATAAAAGCCTGTGTTTTGCTTGACTTGTATCTGGTGTCTGTCTGTGTTGGGTTTGGGGAAGTGGTGCGCCCCCTGGTGGCAACAATATATAAAAGGAAAAGTTTACTGACTCACTCATTCATAAATAAAAACACTATTTGCTGTTTACTGTATATACTTGCATATAAGTAGGGTCTTGAAACCTGAAAAATCGATCGTAAAATCAGACCCTGACTTAAACGCCCATTCAAAAATGCTAGACTTTTTTTACATCTTCTTGCCTCCTCCAATCTCGCACCAGTTTCTCAGACACATCGAATTCTGTTGCAGCAACACAGTTACCAATTTCTTTTGCCACTTCAACAACTTTTAATTAAAAACCAGCTTCATATTTTCATTTGATCGAATGCTATAATGTAGATAAGGGATGCTCCTACAATAAAGGTGTATGAGGGTGTATGATACAAAAAACACAAAACAGTGCAAACATTGCTTCGGAGAAGTTTCGGGTCTCCCCGTATGGTCACGTAAGCACAATGAATAGAAAAAAAAGGCAGTTTGGTCCGTGGTTACTCTCTCAGGTGGGTGTTAGCATATCATAATCTCTTGGATCAATAGCACGAGTTTTCTGCATTTGACTTATATGACTGAAATTATAAAATACCGGAAATTATACGGTAAAATCAAGCCCCGACTTATAAGCAGAAGAACTTAAACACGAGTATATACAGCAATTTAAAAACTGAAATTTTGCAGGATTGTACAACTCAGGCAGTATGTATCCACTGAGAAAAGACATTTCAATATAACAATATTCAGGGGTAAAAACAACCCATACAACAGAAAAAACTAATTTCCCCAAAAATCTAAAAAACTGTTTTGACCAATTTAATTGAAATTTGATGAAGTTACTGAAAAAAAGAACACAAGCCAACCGATTTTTTTGATTTGTCGATACATTTTTATTTGTCAAGTAGGCTATAGTAGCATGCTGTGCACATAATCGGCGCAGCACTGAGACAGAGCCCAGTTGACAGTTTGCAGCTGGCCAGTTTATGCAAATGAAGGCCATCAGCAGAAGAGTTGGGCAGGGTATATAAAAGGTGGCATTGACCAAAAGGATGGATTGGACGAGTTAAGAGGAGGAGGTCTCCTGTACAACATTCACGTGAGCTGTGAAGTGGAAGGAGGGAAGGTCAAGGAAGACGTGATTAGCAAACTCAGTTGTGGCTGCAAGCTTAGGTGTTGCTACACCACAAGCAAAAAATGAGGCAGAAATAGAGGAGGAACTGACATCCTCAGGCTCAAGGTAAGCTGGGTAAGATGGTGTCCCTTGGACAGTTTAAATGCTAATACAGCTCATTTAAGGGGTCCCTACAGCCACAGAGTTGGGGTAGACACTGTACATACTTCACAATATTATTACTTTCTGTGCAATCCATACTTCTCTTATTTTGAGCCTCACTCCTTCATAAAAAGTTCTCCCTTTTGTTGTTTACATGAGTGACTCAAGTGCCTTTGTTCTTCTAGCCATTAAAAGGTCACTACAATACATTTACAGAGAATAAACTACCCCAAAATTAAAAAAGTTCTATTCATTGCACATGTAAATGTGCTGCCTGAAAATATCATTGATATTAGTAAAAAACAACATTTATTTATATAGCACATTTTCATACAAATAATGTAGCTCAAAGTGCTTTACATGATTAAGAAAGAAAAAAAAGACAAAATAAATAATAAAAAATAAGACAAAACTCATTAACATAGAATAAAAAGTAAGGTCCGATGGCCAGGGAGGACAGAAAAAACAAAAAAAAATTCCAGACGGCTAGAGAAAAAATAAAATCTGCAGGGGTCCTGAGGCCACGAAACCACCCAGCCCTCTCTAGGCATTCTACCTAACATAAATGATCAGTCTTCATTGTATTTAAAGCTCTCATGGAATGACTTGATGATGATGCTCATATGGACTTCTGGCCTTTAATCCATCAATGTACGAACATCATGGTGCTTTGATTAGGTGGTGGTGGTACAGGTCGCAAGACACTGCCAGAGAGGCCCACCCATTGACTAAGGCGATTTCTAAGAATATTGTGATCAATGGTATCAAATGCGGCACTCAGATCTAAGAGGATGAGAGCAGATAAACAGCCTCTGTCTGCATTTACCTGCAAGTCATTTACTACTTTAACGAGTGCAGTTTCTGTGCTGTGAAACTCGACTGAAACTTATCAAGAATAGCATGTTTATTGAGGTGGTCATTTAGCTGCATAATGACAGCCTTCTCTAGAACTTTACTTAAGAAAGGCAGGTTAGAAATGTGTCTAAAATTTTCAAAGACAGTCTGGGAAGACCCCCGTATATAATGACGAGTTTACTATGACAAGAATATTATCAATTAGCACGCCCGATACTACTTTGAAAAAACTTGTTGCTATTGAGTCAAGGACGCAGGTGGAGGGTCTCAGTTGAGAAATTCTTTTATATAAATCAGGTAAATCTATCCCGGTCAAAGAGTTTAATTTGTTTATAATGGAGTACTGGGGCATAAGAGGATCCTTAGTGTTGGGGAGATATACTATATTATTTCTAATATCATTAATTTTTTGATTGAAAAATACAGCAATAGCCTCACAAGTTTCACTGGAAGTATTCTGGAGGCATTCCTTTGAGTTACATGTGTTTCACGACGATCAATCGTAGAGGATAAGACTCTGGGATTACTAGCACTGTTATTTATAATTCTAGTGAAAGCAAAACACAATTCAGTGTTAAAAGTTTATTGCAAGACTATGGATTTCAGGATGAATCAAAATTAATAAAACTTAAAAAAAAAAAAATAGATGCTTAAACATACAAGTGATAAAAAACATGAAAAGAAATTCTTGAGTGAATGATGTAAAAAAAAAAAAAAAATTAAATGGAATTATCCAAAAAAAAAAAAATCATATTAATTCTAATTTTAATTCAGCTTAGCTTGAGAAGTCTGTTAATTTTTTTTTTTACATTGAAGATGGCCCACGTAAAGGTTTTCCAATGCTGTCTCTGTTTTGGTGTCTATACAAACACAGGAAGCTCCAGTTTCTGTATTACAAGCTGCATGAAGAAGGGGCCTGAGCTGCCTTGAAAACTTGAATATTGTAACCTGTTCAGTTAGCCAATAGCAGGTGTCATTTTGCTTGACTTCTCATTGCATTCATTATAGCGAACATGGTACAAGATTCTACTACTACAGTGTGCTGTGAAATTGTGCTTTGCAATGAACATCAACAAAAGCCAAGGTCAGTCGCTAGAAAGAGTAGAAACTGATCTACAGCAGGAATGTTTACTCACAGGCAATCATATGTAGGGTGTCTCAAGAGTAAGCAGCTCCAACTCCAGTGCCTACAAATTTTGCATGCAGAAATATAATTAATAATTAACATAATACTTCAGGTGCATCCAATTAACTGACAGAACTATAACCCATTGTCTTAGGAAATTTACCAGGTAAAGCCCGGTAACACAGCTAGTGATTACATAACAGACAAAGGCCTTTGTTATGTCATCCAGACATTTTCGGATCCAGTGGCTACATGTTGAAGCAAAAGGTAATTATTTCTTTTCTTTTTTGTTTTTTTCTTTCACAAAGCCCTATGCTAGGTTGAATAAAGTGCATTGAAGCATGTGCTGTAGTGTGTATTCCTGAATTTGAACAAACAATCTGCAGGTACTTTTTTCTTTGGACAGGGTTCACTTGTACTGTCTATGCTTTATGTCTGAATGCTACATCAAAAATGACAGTCCATCTTTTATAGTTAAAATAATTAGAATAATTGGGGAGTAAATCAATATTTTTTTTCTTATGCCAAATGGTTTCATGCTTCCCTTAAAGGTGACAGTCACTAGACCCACCTGCCTAAAAACACTTTTAAACCATATCCTGTGCAATGTCAGCAATCAGGCTGTTCAATATCTTTTGTCACTATTACACGTTTGACTCTCACCTTGCAGGCTCACTGAAGGTAACAAAAGGGGGCGCTGTCACTGACGGTATCAGCTCTTTTTTTCTCCTACAATCCTGAGAAACCTCCCACTGAGAGCAACTGACTCCACCCCTTCCAGCCCCTCTGCTATAAAGCTGAGACGCTCCTGGCACGGGTCATCTCCGTCTGCAGAGAACAGACTGCTTAATGGAGTTCCCACTTGAGTACGGACCACTTTACAGAGCCTTGAATTTGGCTGATTGCTTTTCATTTATTACTTTCAAGTTCTGTTATTATTCTATGTGCCGTCAAGTGTCTGTTTAAGTTGTTTTGACTCAAAATATTAAAAACGGGGGACCCAGTTGGTGCCCCAACATTTTTTCTGTGACCAGTGTGTTCTGTCAGTCAATGACACTTTGTATACATTTACATATGTAAACTTAAATATACATATCTAATACTTGTTACTACTGTTATTATTAGCTGTTGTCATTACATATTTATCTACTAGTGTCTATTTCAAATTATTACTGTCTATTCGCTTACCTAATCTATTTCTAGTATAGTATTGTTCTTTCCATGTCTTAATGTATATGACGCAAGGCGGTCTTAGGAAACATTTTTTCTGCCACTGTATGCTGGAATACTTTGTACAGATGGTACGACAACAAAAGCCACTTGACTTGACCTGAATTTCAAAACTAGATTTCAGAAGAAGTGATGTTTGTCCATTACTACTGGCCATTACAGTCAGTCATTATCCAACCCGCTATATCCTAACACAGGGTCGGGGGTCTGCTGGAGCCAATCCCAGCCAGCACAGGGCGCAAGGCAGGAACAAATCCTGGGCAGGGCACACACACCAAGCATACACCAGGGACAATTTAGGATCGCCAATGCACCTAAACTACATGGCTTTGGACTGTGGGAGGAAACCCACGCAGACACGGGAAGAACATGCAAACTCCACGCAGGGAGTACCCGGGAAGTGAACCCAGGTCTCCTTACTGAGAGGCAGCAGTGCTAACACCCTCTGGCCATTACATAATGTAAAAAATATTGGGGCTAAATTCACTGGACAGCAAAACCATATGTCAAAATAAGGAGGAAACTGTGAGGGTGAACAACTAACAGCAAAGAACATGGGCTGGTTTGTGCTGTCGGCAACATCAGTTGCTGTTAGGGTGGCAGATGAAACCATGAAAATCTGTTTAGTGGATTCCAAATCAGGTACTGAGAGGAGAATCGGTATGCAGCTCAAGCAGCACTGCAAGGCAAACTGTTTAGAAAACTAAAGCTTTGGGTTTTACTCTTATTGACGTTTTTTTTTTTCCTTGCATTCATCTTACTTTGAGAGCCACTGGCTGTCGTGTGGAACAGATAAGCATTTAATTTCGTCCTTAAGCATGTGAATGTTTAAAAAAAAAGAAAAAAAAAAGAAACACTCCCGCTTCAGATCCAGAAGTGTTGAAAAGGAGGGTAAGAGCTTTTCATATATTAAGATGAAAGTCGGAGTGCAGGTTGCATGAAAAAACTACTAGACAATTTACAAATTGGTGAGCTGCAGTATTTTCTCTTTTCTGTTGTAGCCAAGGTTTTTAAAGAAACAAGTCACGAAAACTAAAGAAATTGAAAAGGTTGCAAAGTAGAATAAAGTAATATTTTTAAAGAACTACTTTTAAAATGTTAGCTATTTTATCCAGAAAAACTACAGTACATTACAGATCCCCACCACCACATCTCCTTTTCCAAACTAGCCTCCCCCCTACTACTTTCCCAAAATGATTGTCCCAAGTTTCCCACTGGCACGATTTTTAACAAAGTCCACCTGAAGATGCATATTTATTTCCGAAACAAAATTTTAATTATTATTTTTCCTCAAAGACTAAGAAACATTACCGAAAACAAAACATAAACTTTTTAAAGCACACAATAACTTTTACAAATCAGAGGGCTTAGTTTTAATTGTAGTCAAAATGCAATTGTAAAACGTTGTACACCAAAATCTTCCTAACTCATACTGTATATGAAAACTAAGAACCAGACTTTCAAAGTATAAAATTCTTGTACGCTATTTAAACACAAACCTTTTTTAACAGACAAATCAGGTTTCCCAGTTCTCAAGAGAAGGACAGCTCACTGCTACAGTCGCCCTCTGCTTCTGTTCTGGGCACCACTTTACGCAGAGAAGTGCATATTAAATGTATAACGAGATGCACCACAACCCAAAAATACCCCAAAATTCTCTACAGTTCTTGGCAGACTGTTAGTGATCAAACTTCTAGTAGAGGCTCCCTTGTTCTCAGGAGCCGATCCCAAGTGCAAGGCAGCGACTAACATTAGAGGTCCATCACTGGACACTCTCACATGCGTTCACTGACACCTATCAGGCCAGCTCAGTTAATCTATTAATCTCCTTCATAATGTGGAACAAAGTTGGAGGACCAGAGAATGGATTTGTGCAGTGCTTGTTAAAGATTAACCCATAGTCTCACAACTTTGAGCGACCCAGTGAACTGGAAAAGTGGCTGAGCTAAAAAGTTATATACTGCCACGTTACCTGAGTTGAAAAATAACTACGAGATACTGTGATCTGCGAGCGTGATTTTCCTTTAACACACTTAATGCCTAGCATGCATACATACGTACATTTCAGCAATATACTGTATGAGATTTGCTAACACAGGCTAAGCTGAGAAATCTTTCCAGGAAAGTATGATAATCTGAGGACTGCAAAACAAAAATAAATAAATGAAACCTTAAAGGAGGTCAGTGATTTGAGCAGGCACACTGTTCCATTTTGACAGAAGAAGATAAGTGGTGATCTAGTGGTGGTCAGAAGAACATACAAAAAAAACTCACTAAATATGCTAATCTGGTAGGATAACCACTAGAGCAACTGTCAAGCAATCTAACAAACAAGAACAAAGGAGAAGCCCAAGGAGGCTACTTCCCAGTCCTTAACCCTTACTTAAAGTCTACAGGGCCCTAGGTGAACCTGAATGACAAAGATGAACGACTCCTGCCAATGACCCTATAGCTAAGAACAAACTCCAGCAGAAAAGCCTGGATGACGAGGGCCATACGACTTCGACCAGTGGCTCCGTGGCCAGGACCAGTACGCAGCTCAAAGTTCTCAAGACCAAAGGAGAGGCAAGAGAGCCAAACAAGCCGATAATTACAAGGACACTATCTGTACCCTGATAAGGCCCACATAAGGACAACACACAAGGTCAAGGAAGAAGCCCCTGGAGCTTAGAGGCAAAGAAGCTTCTTCACAGTCCTTAACCCTAACTCAAAGCCTACAGGTCCATGGGAGCCTGGACGATGAGGAATAAGCATCACGTCCCCCAAGTCTAACCCAACTCCAAAGTGCACGCGGCCGCACTGGAGGCAGGAGGAAGAAAGTAAACAAGCTAATCCACCATCTGTAACCAAATATGGCCCTTACAACAATACCAAAAACACATGCTGGGATAAGGGGTGACGGCTCCAAGTTTGGATGGGCAGTGCCTTCTCCCTTCCCAAGAAATCTTCTGAGCATTCTGGAGTGACTTTGGGAATGGAGTTTTATTTCGGAAAAACCTAATGCATAATTATTATTACGCAGCAGAAAGTGTTACTGGCTATTTTCAGAATGAGAGTATAAAAACCTGTTACTTCTTCAATGAGTAAGAGACCGGTCCGCACAGACAGTAGTCACCCCATCAGGTCTGTGGATAAGAAAAACACCCCCCAATGAAGAACTGTATATTGTTCCACGACTTTTCTTTGACCACATGTATACAATGTACTATACTGTATTCTCTCTCTCTCTTTATATTTATATATATTTTATATATAATATATATATATAAAATATATATATATATATAAATATATAAAGAATATATATATATATATATATATATTATATAATATATATATATATATATATATATATATAATATATATATATATATATATATTATATAATATATATATTATATAATATATATATATATATATATATTATATAATATATATATATATATATATATATTATATATATATATATATATATATATATATATATACATACACACTGTATATAAAATCCAACATCTGTCTGTATATCTGTCCGCTTTTCATGAGAGAACTACTTAATGAATTTCTATAATTTGCTTTAACATTCCAGTTGAATTTGCAACTTCTCTCATCACGCAAAGTATAATTCGCTTGGAGGAGTGATTTATTCACACTGCTCCGAGACAGAGGTTGCAGGCTGAGAGGAAGGGGAAGCATTACGTCAGGAATATGGAGCCGGGTGGGGCCCTCCTTACTCACGCGCCAGCCTATGTTCCAGTCAGTCTACCTGTCGCTACATTTTGGAGCATACCTTGCCTCTGCTTAGCTAGCAATACCTGTTTGTTTATTGATTTTTAAAGTTTGTCCTGTTTCACTACTACGCGGGTGAAGCCGCAGGGGACAGCTAGTGTACAGTATATTAAGAGTAAAGGCTACCTTTTAAAGAAAGTTAAATATATCACTTTCTGGCACCATATTTCTCTGGTCTTAATATATCTACAATGATTACTGAAAAGGGGTATCTATAGGTTCAAAATATATATATATATATAAAATAATGCATTCTCAAGAAGGACGTACCCCTGTTAGATATCTGCCACCAGCATTACACTGAATCTTCTGTTATATTATGTATGGGAAAAGGCCACAAAATGAGAACATCCCTCATAAAATACTACATTGTATTTTAATATCTACACACAGCAAGCAAATATGAATTTTAAACCTATCCTTGGATCCAGCCTTGTGTCCAATGCTGCTGGGAAGGCTAGAGCACCTCATGACCCAGAATTGGATTTGAGAATGTTATGTTATGATTTCAACCATCAACAAACTTAATTACCTCAGTGAAGCTAAACAGTGAAGGGATGAGAAGCTTTATTTATTCATTCAGGATCGGCTTATGGGTACAGGCGCCTCCAGGCAGACTCGGTTGTATTGCCCAAAATGAGACATCCGCATGAATGTAGATTGACAAAGGGTGAGTGTGGTGGTTCTGACATGGAAATTGTCACTCTCATGCTCCCCCCTTGGAGATCGGCACCTTCACCCTCACAATCACATAAAAAACAACTTCTTGAGGCCCACTAGGCCAGTGCCAATTGAACCTATGCCTTGAGTCAACCCTGCATTCATTCATGTTTAAAACCTGCTTATTCAATTAGATGATCGTGTGGAAACAACCATAAGCCTATCCCAGAATTATCAGGTGCAATGTAGTCATGAACCCTGGATGAACGGTCGGTCCAATGAAGGGCACACTAACCAAATAGAGAAGACTATATTTTACTTATTATTAAAATGCAACTGCTTTATAAACGTGTTTTGTGTTAGAAACATTTCTCATTCTGCTGTTCCAAGTTTGAATATTTTTTTGACTAGTGACCTTTTAACAGTGATAACAGACTCTCAGACACATTTTATCCAGGGCAAGGTTAGGAGAGGCCATAACAATAAATTTTATTTTACAGCTAAAACATAACATCTGTCTCATGGGCTTCAACATGAAAGATTAAATAAGCTGCCATCAATAAACTATGACATGAGTGACAGATGAAGTTATCAAAGTGATCATCCAGAACATTGTGGTGTCACAAAGAAGCTAAACATATGACTAAGAGAACAGGTACAGTGGAAAAGAATAAACTGACTGAGACAAACAATGCATTAAGGCAGGGGTTTTCAAAGTCGGTCCTGGGGGCCCATTGTGTCTTCAGGTTTTTGTACCAACCAAATTCATAATCAGTGACAACAACTGATAACAATGATCTCATTTAATTTGCTGGTATTTTTTCCCCTCTTCTTTTAATCTACATTCAGAAAAGCACAGCAACATTCATCCATCATCCAACCCGCTATATCCCAACTACAGGGTCACTGGGGTCTGGTGGAGCCAATCCCAGCCAACACAGGGCTGGAAACAAACCCCGGGCAGGGCGCCAGCCCACGCACACCCACACACCAATCACAGACTAGGGACAATTTAGACTCACCAATGCACCTGACCTGCATGTCTTTGGATTGTGGGAGGAAACCGGAGTACCCGGAGGAAACCCACGCAGACACGGAGAGAACATGCAAACTCCACACAGGGAGGACCCGGGAAGTGAACCCAGGTATCCTAACTGTGAGGCGGCAGCGCTCCCCAATGCGCCACCCACAGCAACATGATTTTCACATTTATAAGACATTTAGAAACATTTCTGTTTTTACTATAGATTTAAATGCTTAACTCTCTTTTGTTGATTTCATTATATTTTGCCCTTTCTCTGTGCAGTTTGCTTCCTTCATTGTATCTTAATAATGACAATTAAAAATGAGCAGAGCAGACATGCTGGCAAACAACAGTGAATCGTGAAAGGCTGCAAGTACTTTAACATCAGACATAACATAATTAATAAATAATGGGTTAATTAAACAATTAGAACACCTAAAAAAGTAGAATTAAAATCAAGATGAGAATATTGGGTGTTTGTTTGTTGTTGTTATTTTTTTTAACCAAACTTAGTTTTATAACTTCTATTTGATACCCAAAAGACAGAATCTAGGAATTAACACTTTACTTAATTACAGTAGCCCAAGAGTCCAATTAAAAACAGAAGTTGGTTAGAACAAAAAAAACCTACAGCTACAGAGTTTGAGGACCCCTGCATTAAGGCATACTGACGATCTGCAGACAAGGCACCCAAAAAAAAAACACAGACACACAAAAACAAACTGGAGAAAAGTACAGCCACATTTAAAAATGAGACCAATAAGCACCAGCAAGAGTTTATGTACTTATTATTTAAAGTGGGGAGGTCACACTGGTTAGGGTTGCTGCAGCACAGACTGATCCTAATGGGTTCAAATCCCATGCCTGGTCATGGTCTCTGTGTATTTTGAATATTGTCCCCATTTCTTTGTGAGTTTTTCTGCAGGCATTTCAGTTCTCCTCCAAAGACACGTGTTAGGCTGCTTTGCAGTTCTCAACTGGCCCCATATGAGTGAACATGCATGACTGTGTTGAGCAATGAACTGGTACCTCAATCCATGGTTGGCTCTGGCTTTGTGACCAGTGCTGCTAGGATAAACTGCAGTTTCCCATAATGCTGTGATGCCCCATGTCCTCTATCTCTGCGTGCTCCAACCCTCGGGCATCTTCAAAAACAATGCAAAAAGTGCATTCTTTATCTACACTTTGTCAAACCGTACTTTAAAAAGTGTGTGGTTTTCCTAAAACAGTTATGATATCTTAAGTGGCCCATTCCAAAACAACATCAAAAGAACACAAATACATATTAGAACACTCTAGATGAGAACAGGCCATTCAGCGCAACAAAGCTCGCCAGTCCTATCCAATTACAGTGCATCTGGAAAGTATTCACAGCGCATCACTTTTTCCACATTTTGTTATGTTACAGCCTTATTTCAAAATGGATTAAATTCATTTTTTTCCTCAGAATTGTACACAAAACACCCCATAATGACAACATGAAAAAAGTTTACTTGAGGTTTTTGCAAATTTATTAAAAATAAAAAAACTGAGAAAGCACATGTACATAAGTATTCACAGCCTTTGCCATGAAGCTCAAAATTGAGCTCAGGTGCATCCTGTTTCCCCTGATCATCCTTGAGATGTTTCTGCAGCTTAATTGGAGTCCACCTGTGGTAAATTCAGTTGATTGGACCTGATTTGGAAAGGCACACACCTGTCTATAGAAGGTCCCACAGTTGACAGTTCATGTCAGAGCACAAACCAAGCATGAAGTCAAAGGAATTGTCTGTAGACTTTCGAGACAGGATTGTCTCGAGGCACAAATCTGGGGAAGGTTACAGAAAAATTTCTGCTGCTATGAAGGTCCCAATGAGCACAGTGGCCTCCATCATCCGTAAGTGGAAGAAGTTCGAAGCCACCAGGACTCTTCCTAGAGCTGGCCGGCCATCTAAACTGAGCGATCGGTGGAGAAGGGCCTTAGACAGGGAGGCAACCAAGAACCCGATGGTCACTCTGTCAGAGCTCCAGAGGTCCTCTGTGGAGAGAGGAGAAGCTTCCAGAAGGACAGCCATCTCTGCAACAATCCAACAATCAGGCCTGTATGGTAAAGTGGCCAGACGGAAGCCACTCCTTAGTAAAAGGCACATGGCAGCCCGCCTGGAGTTTGCCAAAAGGCACCTGAAGGACTCTCAGACCATGAGAAACAAAATTCTCTGGGCTGATGAGACAAAGATTGAACTCTTTGGTGTGAATGCCAGGCATCACGTTTGGAGGAAACCAGGCACCGCTCATCACCAGGCCAATACCATCCCTACAGTGAAGCACGGTGGTGGGAGCATCATGCTGTAGGGATGCTTTTCAGCAGCAGGAACTGGGAGACTAGTCAGGATAAAGAGAAAGATGACTGCAGCAATGTACAGAGACATCCTGGATGAAATCCTGCTCCAGAGCGCTCTTGACCTCAGACTGGGGCGACGTTTCATCTTTTAGCAGGACAACGACCCTAAGCACACAGCCAAGATATCAAAGGAGTGGCTTCAGGACAACTCTGTGAATGTCCTTGAGTGGCCCAGCCAGAGCCCAGACTTGAATCCGATTGAACATCTCTGGAGAGATCTTAAAATGGCTGTGCACCGACGCTTCCCATCCAACTTGATGGAGCTTGAGAGGTGCTGCAAAGAGTAATGGGCGAAACTGGCCAAGGATAGGTGTGCCAAGCTTGTGGCATCATATTCAAAAAGACTTGAGGCTGTAATTGCTGCCAAAGGTTCATCGACAAAGTATTGAGCAAAGGCTGTGAATACTTATGTACATGTGATTTCTCAGTTTTTTATTTTTAATAAATTTGCAAAAACCCCAAGTAAACTTTTTTCACATTGTCATTATGGGGTGTTGTGTGTAGAATTCTGAGGAAAAAAATAAATTTAATCCATTTTGGAATATGGCTGTATGTAACATAACAAAATGTGGAAAAAGTGATGCGCTGTGAATACTTTCCGGATGCACTGTATTTCTTCCAAAAAAACAGAGTCGAGTTTTGAAAGTCCCTAACGTCAGGTCAGGTCAAGTTGGGGAGCATGCACTGGTACAGCTTGTTGCCGCACCCACCACACAACAAAACAGCTTGGGATCCTGGTTGGCAACCACCCCAGGCAGACACACGGTCCACTCCCACAGAGCCTCCATTGACTCCGTGGAGATCACAGCATCGTCAGCAAAGTCAAGATCAGTAAATCTTTCTTCACCAACAGATGCCCCACAACCGCTGGACCCCACAACTTTGCTCAACACCCAGTCCATACAAGCGTTGAACAGAGTTGGAGCAAGAAATAATTATAATAATACATGTGTAATTAAAATTCTAATAATATTAGAACAGTTATGCAGAGAACTGCCCATTCAGTCCATTAAGCTTGACAATCTTATTAATCTAGAATCTCCAAAATAACATCAATTCGAGATTTGAAGGTCCCTAAACCTCTACTCTTTATCATAATATTTGTTATTTTATTCCAAGTGTCTATGGTTCTAACATTTGTGTGAAACTTGCCTTTAGGTTTCCAGCCATGTCTCCATGTTATTGAAGAATTAAAAAATGTGTTTTAAAGTAAAGGGGGGGGGGGTTCCACTGTATTTATTCCCTTCAATCTTTAAAACACTTTAATCATTTTTCCTGAATTTCATTGTGTGTGATATCAACTTTATCCCTCTATATCAGGCATGTCAAACATGCGGCCCGCAACAGAAATCTGTGCGGCCCGTATTACAGATCCTAGTTAGCACTGAACTTGTACAAAAAAGATTACTATCGTTTGTGACTGAATCATTCTGCATCTTCGGCGATACTTATTGACTTTTCATACTTCTGCCTTCTGACAAAAGCACGTTTTCCCATGGCATTACGGTACCGGAAACGTCATCTGCTAGTATAGTCATCTGCTAGTATAGCCAATGAGTTAATGAGCCGCAATGTCACAACTGAAGTGTTAAGCTGCAGTAGCGGGCAGCAGGGACGGCCTCAGGCATGTGCAAACTGTGCACCTGCAGAGGGCCGCCACGCCAATATATATTTAATATAAAACAGAAATAGAAAATAACGACACAGCTGACGGCAATGTGGCCGAAAAACATTGTGTTTCTTGTTAATTAGTACGCTGTATTTACTAATGTCGCTGGAGTCGGAGAAGTAAGGTGTAGTATTATAACGTTCTGCCGTAATGAGAATATCATGGGCTGCCACTTGGTTTTCAAGTTACAGACACGCGCATATAGAAGTGTGTCATGAGCACGAGGCGACTATGCAGTGTCTGCAACGGACGTGGCCATCCGCCGTGCATAAGATACCATATTGACATTGGCGGGCGAAGGGGCCACCGATTCTATCTCTGCTCAGGGCCGCCACGAGCCTAGAGCTGCCGCTGCTAGGCTACACTACTGGCTGGGCTGCCGAGACTGGCCGCTGGGCAGAACTGACCATCACGAGTAGTAGTAGCTCGCATATTTTCACATTTTTTGCTCTAGTTTTATGTAATTTTGTGCTAGTATTGTAACGAACAGTTAGTGCAGACTATAGCTGAAGATCTGAAGTGGACGCGAGAAAAATGGTGAGTTGTTTATTAACATATTTTTGTGATTTTGAGTTTGTAAAATGAGTGCAGGTCAGGTGGTTTTTTGCATATTGGCTTATTCTACAATATAAAATTTGAAGTAAGCTTAGTAAAGTAAAATTTTATTTTTGGAGGATTTGTTTTCCAACTTGAATTACTGAACAATGAATTCAGTGAGCGTTTTCGTGATTTCAGTTCACACGAACAGGACTTTGCGCTGTTCTCTTACAACATTGAGAATGCGCCTGAGAATATCCAAATGGAACTGATTGAACTGCAGTCAGATTCTATTCTGAAGGCAAAATATAACGAAGTTGGTGTGCCAGGCTTGTATGCTTACCTGCCACCCTCATATGTGCAGATCTGTAAGCTGGCATCGAGTGTACTGTCTATGTTCAGAAGAAGCACTTACCTTTGTGAGAAATGGTTTTCATTAATGAAAGCTACCAAAACCCCACATCACTCAAGACTTACTGTCGAGCACCTTTCAACCCTCATAAAAGTTGCAGCTGCACAAGATTTTAAGCCTGAGATTGGCAAACTGGTTACTAACAAGAGATGCCAAGTGTCAGGACAAAAGAAATAGATCTCAGACTGTAAGACTCCTATATAAGCAATGAATATAATATAATAATATAAGGACCTAGCTAAGAGGATAAGAGTCTAATTGTATATGCTGTTGTACGGAGAGTGTATGGAAATAAATTGCTTTTCTTTAAACTTTAAGTGTTACATTTTTTAAAGTTTCCAGTATTGGAACGAAAGCTACAGTAATTTTGTATAATAGTATTTGTTATAGTGCAGCCCGCTGATGCACGTATGGCAGTCGAAGCGGCCCACCAATGGCAGTGAGTTTGACATGCCTGCTCTATATTTTTCACAGTCCAGAATATTGTCATCCTCCTTTTTAATGGCTACAATCACGCGGTCTATCCACTCCGCTGGACTTTCTGTATGCGATCCCACAACAATCCCAATCACTTTCCAACCTGTGCATCCCATTGTATGATTTCAGGAAATAATGAATGGGGTGCCAGACCATCACATGGCTTGCTTAATCAAAGAGTTTATAGTTAAAGTGAGGAAACCTCACAGACACAGGGAAGAGATGCAGCTTCTACATGGGAAGTGACTGGGCTGCTATTTGAACCCATTTGCTGCAGCTGTACCCCAGCAATGCTAACTACTGGGCCACTGTGCTAAACCTCTCTTTCATATAGAAATTAAAATTCAAGCCAAGCAATAAAACAATATCACTAAAGCATCTCACACGTCCGAGTTAATTCCCATTTTGTCAAAGACACATCAAATTAAACTCTGCTTTAAATAAATAATGCATCATTCAAATCTGACAGCAACATATACACAGTAAAAAAGAGGTGACTTTTTGTTGATTTTGTTGCTATAGGCAGAGATTTCAAAGACTTATAATTTCTCAGCCATCACTGATGTATGTTTTTTTCTGACTTTTAGTACAAGCTGGAGACTTCAATCTTTGAAACATGTGCTCTGTAAATTCAAAGAGTTCTTCAGCTTTGAATGACCTGCCTGCAGCTAAATCCATACTGTTTTCATTGCCTAACATTCAGCATCACAGGTTTTTCTCTCATGGGAGCGATACCTTCCTGTGTGGTGCTTCATCTGTAAGACTTTTCCCAGAAAGCAAAACAAAAGAAAAGAAAATAAAGGAAAAAAAATGACATTGGTTTATAATACCTGAGTCGCACAAAAATTAATTAAAACATTAGAACACTCTAGACGAGAACAGGCCATTCAGCCCAACAAAGCTTGCCAGTCCTGTCCACTTATTTCTTCCAAAAAAACATCAAGTCGAGTTTTGAAAGTCCCTATAGTCTTACTGTCTACAACACTACTTGGTAGCTTATTCCAAGTGTCTATCGTTCTTTGTGTAAAGAAAAACTTCCTAATGATTGTGCGAAATTTACCCTTAACAAGTTTCCAACTGTGTCCCCGTGTTCGTGATGAACTCATTTTAAAATAACAGTCTCAATCCACTGTACTTAGCTTGCACAAAAAGCTAAGGCAGAGAAGAAGAGGTGCCCAATCTTTAATACAGTCTGAACCCAAATCTCTCATGTCGCCTTCTTTACTCTGTAAAAAGCCTAGTGCTGGCTGTTACATGTGCTATAGAAAGTAACAATTGTTTCATTGGAAATTCAACTTTTTATCATAAATCTATCCATTCAACCATCCATCCACCTAGCCTGCTTATCCAGGGCAACATTGCGGGGCAATTATATACATTAAGGTAAATTTCTGTATTTATCGATTATAATCAGGTCTGTGGTGTCATTAGACAAAACCTTTGACTTCAACTCTGACATCTCAATTTCTGGTACCACCGACTCAGACTCCTCAATTTGTAATTACTCTAATATAAACTGCTCAAAAAAATTAAAGGAACACTTTGAAAACACATCAGATCTCAATGGGAAAAAGAAATCCTCCTGGATATCTATACTGATATAGACTGGGTAATGTGTTAGGAACAAAAGGATGCCACATCGTTTGATGGAAATGAAAATGATCAACCTACAGAGCCCTGAATTCAAAGACGCCCCAAAAATCAGAGTGAAGAAATTATGTGGCAGGCTAGTCCATTTTGCCAAAATTTAATTGCAGCAACTCAAAATAGTACGCAGCACTTTGTATGGCCCCTGTGTTCTTGTATACATGCCTGACAACATCGGTGCATGCTTCTAATGAGATGACAGATGGTGTTGTGGGAGATCTCCTCCCAGATCTGGACCAGGGCATCACTGAGCTCCTGGACAGTCTGAGGTGCAACCTGGTGGCATTGGATGGACCAAAACATAATGTCCCAGAGGTGTTCTATTGGATTTAGGTCAGGAAAGTGTGGTGGCCAGTCAATGGTATCAATTCCTTCATCCTCCAGGAACTGCCTGCATACTCTCACCACATGAGGCCAGGAATTGTCGTGCACCAGGAGCCACTGTACCAGCATAGGGTCTGACAATGGGTCCAAGGATTTCATCCTGATACCTAATGGCAGCCAAGGTGCCTTTGTCAAGCCTGTAGCGGTCTGTGTGACCCTCCATGGATATGCCTCCCCAGACAATCATTAACCCACCACCAAACTGCTCATGCTGAATGATGTTACAGGCAGCATAATGTTCTCCATGGCTTCTCCAGACCCTTTCACTTCTGTCACGTGCTCAGGGTGAACCTGCTCTCATCTGTAAAAGCACAGGGCACCAGTGGTGCATCTGCCAATTCTGGTATTCTATGGCGAATGCCAATCGAGCTGCATGCTGCTGGGCAGTGAGCTCAGGGCCCATTAGAGGACATGGGGCCCTTGGGTCACCCTCATGAAGTCTTTCTGGTTGTTTGGTCAGAGACATTCACACCAGTGGCCTGCTGGAGGTCATTTTGTAGGGCTCTGGCAGTGCTCATCCTGTTCCTCCTTGCCCAAAGGAGCAGATACTGGTCCTGCTGATGGGTTATGGACCTTCTATGGCCCTCTCCAGCTCTCCTAGAGTAACTGCTTGTCTCCTAGAATCTCCTCCATGCCCTTGAGACTGTGCAGGGAGACACAGCAAACCTTCTGGCAATGACACGTATTGATGTGCCATCCTGGAGAAGTTGGACTACCTGTGCAACCTCTGTAGGGTCCAGGTATCGCCTCATGCTACCAGTAGTGACACTGACTGTAGCCAAATGCAAAACTAGTGAAGAAACAGACAGAAAAGATGAGGAGGGAAAAATGTCAGTGGCCTCCACCTGTTAAACCATTCCTGTTTTGGGGGTCATCTCATTGTTGCCCCTCTAGTGCATCTGTTGTTAATTTCATTAACACCACAGCAGCTGAAACTGATTAACAACCCCCTCTGCTACTTAACTGACCAGATTAATATCCCATAAGTTTCATTGACTTTATGCTATACTCTGATTAAAAAGTGTTCCTTTAATTCTTTTGAGCAGTATATTTACTATGCTGATTGAAAGCATACAACATACAAGACATACAAGGCACTGCCAGTGTCAATTATTAGCTGGCTTCTTAGCACTATAACCTTTTAAAGTTCAGGTTGTGGCAATGTTGTTGTGGCTTACAAATGTTGTTGTCTCTTTAAATAAAAAAGATATATTTTTATTAAATGTCTTGAATAAAAAATAGTTTAATTGAATCAGTATACAGTATGTGAAATCGGAAATTTTAATACATTATATTACAATTTACATTTAGTCAGAGTTTGAAGTCGGTTCGTTTTTACCGACTCGGACTCCACAGTCCTGATTATAATACAGATTAGGTGTGGTATAGTGTGGCATCACCAGTACCAGGAGACTGGGTTCAAATATCAGCTCAGTTACTCCCTGTGTGAAGTTTCTGTCACATCACAAAGAAGTGCAAGTTAAATTAATGTATGACTCACATAGCACTGTAGCCCACCTGGGCTTGGATCACTGGTATTGCTGCCCAACAGCCACTAAGTTAAACAGGATTAATGAAAGCTGAATGGGTGAAAAAAGGTTACTCTCTTTGGTATCCTGTAATGTAATTAAAAAGTAAAAAAAAACAGTCTCTCAGATATAGGAAGTTAGGTTTAGTTCCTGATCCTGACAATATCCCAAGTACATCGTACACATTTTCCGCTAGTTTCATGCTACCCCAGCAGATTTTTTCCATTAAAATAAAAAAAACGCATACTAGGTTAATTATTCATCTGTCCGTTCATTTTCTAAAAACAACTTATTCAAAGTTTAGGGTTCCTAGGAACCACACCTGAACAGGGCGCAAAAGTATTAGAGCTTGTGAATGTGTATTGCAGCATCATCGTATTAATGGGATAGGATGCAAGAAACTGGCATCCCATTAGGGCTTCCACGGTTAATCAATGTAATTGACTAATCAACTCAAATTTTTAATTGACTTGTATTTTCTCAATTGATTAATCATTCCTGCTCCTCTCCTTCATTGTGAGCTGACATACTTTGTACTACTGCTCTCTGCATAGTTTTTGAGTAGGCTAAACGTGATGGCAGCTGCACCACATTCAGTGAAAGAAAGTTTTGCCAAATACTGGGCACAATTCTACTCTATGTGGGCGGATTTCATCCAAAAATCTAGGAAACTGGTTGTTCATTGCGTTAAAAAAAGATGGCGTTTCACAACAGCCCTAGCTCAATGCATGAACACTCAAGGAAGGACACTGGAAGAATAGCACAGGACAAGTAACCCAATTAGGCTTATGTCGACATGAAAGAGTTGCAGTATTTCTTTAGACAAAACAGATGAATGAACTGCTAAATGCACTTGTCAGTTGCCACCATTATTATCGTGAGTGCACATAAGTATAATGTTTCAGTACATAGGCCAGCTAAATACGATAAAGCTAGCAAGTGCATTTAACAGACTAGTCTATTTCAGACAGAGATGCATTTTCACTCTTCTGCCAGGCATTTATGCCAGGGCTGGCAGCTTGTAATTCTTTAACTGTGATCTCATGGATCCAAAAGAAAACTGCTATCAAAATTGAGCGGCAGTAATATTCAATATAGACACATGTCAGCTTTATGTTGCTTTATGGTATTTTTCTCCAGCCATTAAACTGTAAATAAAACACATTCAATAAATGATCAGACTTACTCAGGAAGAGGGATTATTTTTGGACTCAAGTACGTTTGACGCAGTTGATCCAAACTGATTTACACCATAGCATCATGAAGCTCACCCCATGTATGTGAGTTGTTGCTGGAAAGTTATTTTGTTTCTATTTTTTAAACAAATACAATTTTTACAGTTTAGATTGGCAAATATGCTGACCATACAGCTCCTGGTTTTAACGTTAAAAAGTTACGAAAATAAGCACATCATAATGAAAACAGTTCTGGGCCCTTTGCACATTCTCTCCTAAGTTGGTGCGTAAAGGGTGATGACAAAAAAAAGAAAAGAGCCTCGGGGAAGAGCAACATGTCACTTGTACTGAATGTTGTCCGTGAAGTGTTGTACATTGTAAAAAAAAACAATACGTTTTATCTAAATAGCACTTTAAAAATTCTTAAATCCCACTTCTTCACTGTGCCTCCTATATCTTTAGCCAAAGAACTGTTCAGAGTGAATTCATCTGTTTATCGCATAAAATGTTTTTCATAGAATATTTGATGGACTGTTAATGTGCACATATGTGGTAAACAACTGATTGAGATATCTAGTAGGTTGCTTTTGTAAAAGTGATAAATAGTAGATAAATGTTTACATTTTTTTAGATCTGGCTCATTGTTTTAAAATCAGGCTTTCCACCAATTAAAACATAACTCAGTGATCTGATAATAAGTTTAGCTCTTTGATATATAAATAAGTACCCGGTGTTAATCCACTTCTTTCTTTGTGTCTTTTGTGTTTTTTTGGTCTTCCATCCTGCCACCCACACCCACTCAAAGCACTCTATTCTGCAGTCACCTGGGGTACTATAGGAAATGAGGAGGCCATGGAAACCTTTATTGACGACTGTATCAACTTTGCCCAGTGGAGGGTGGGCAACCAGCTGGCCGAGGTCATCTTGACTTCTACGATACAGAAACTGATCGCCGTCAAACTTAACTATTTGATTTGCTCGCTTCAGTCTTCAGCCTGTGGTCCTCCAGAGGTTAATTTTTCTCATATTGCCCCAATCTTAGGAGTCAGCTGGTCAACTAATTACATTCAGAAATCAACAACTCCATCCACATCCTTAATGAACTGGAAATGCTATGGACCATTTTATTTGCTTTTGTATCTTTTTACTGAACTTAGTAACAAACTGTTCCTTCTTAATGTGTTGTCATATACACATGCCTTAGTAAAGTGCAGATATATACTGTAATATATATATATATATATATATATATATATATATATATATATATATATATATACACACACACATTTATTTTTATACATATGTAAATTAGCTGTTTTCTTGCCATCTTTAATTAGAAAATAATATGAACCTTTTTCTGATAAGAGTGAAGATTTATTTTGCATTTTATTGTTTAAATTTTGTTTACCAATGCCCAGGTTGATTTTCGATTTACTATACCGGGTGGCCCAGATCTAATTATGCAGATCCAGATCGTGTGGATGACTTTGATTTATGCGGGGACGATTCCAGTTCAGCACAAAGGCGATTCTTCATGTCGTCAGTTTGCAAACTTCTCGATGGTCCGGGATTTTTCAGGTGATTTTCTATGTAATAAACTTAATAAGTTAAAATGTAATGAAAATTGCAAAATTAGATCTGGACCACCCTATACTTACATTTATTAGAAATGATCGTAGTAGTAATTAATGATAATATCCAAGTAACTATGGTATACCTCTATTGTTTTTGCTAATTAATCTGTGGAAAGCACCTTGAGTTGCACGTAAATGTGTGATGAGGTGCTACATAAATAAAGCTATTGCTATTCTTAAATGCGAAGATGGCAATAACAAGCCATTATTACTTGTATTACTACTACACTAATAGAGTTGTCTAGTTCAGGATTAACTGGAGCTGCTGTCTGTCCTGGTAGCACTAGGTGACAAGCTAAAGTCAACCCAGAATGGGCTGCAGTGTACTACAATGTGACACTAACCTTCAGAAATTACTGTCTCTGTTAACTGAACTTTAGGCAACAAAAAAATCATTGTGTGTAATATTAAAAAAAATTATCACCCTCCCAAATGCGAATATTTGAACATTTATCAATAGAAGAATTGCTGCCGGAGAGTGATGACAAATGCAAGATTTTCACTGTACTCAGTAAACACAACACTACTGTAATGTGTTTGTGTTGAAAAAATATGTTGGTCATTTCAATTCAGAGGCGAGATTCTACCAGCTGCAGCACAAGGACCATATCCAAGTAAGAATAACCTCTGGTGAACAGAGAGGAAGCAATGAATATTTTTAAGGGAACAGGCAAGCAAAAGGCTGAAACACAGGCAAGAAGTAAAAAAAATGCAAGTCAAGTAAACAGGCATAAAAAAACAATGGCCAGAAGCATTAATAAAAACATTCATCCATTTTCTAAAAGTATTCATTCATTTTCTTAACCGAGTTTTCCCATTGCAGGGTCACTGGGCGCCAGAGCCCCTGACAGCAATGGGTTGAAGCCTAGGGTCTGGTCTTGTATGGAATGCCAGTCAATCTCTAGCCACAGTCAGCCACATTCCCCACAGTCAACATCGAGTGAAACCTACGCAAATATATGCAACTCAACTGAGGCTCTAAATGAGCCTGTAATTGAATTTGGGTCTCTGGAGGCGGTGGACAGTAACTCTAACAGAACCAAAGAAAAATCCATCCATCCATTATCCAACCCACATAAAAAAAATCAACAAACAATATTACGTCCAAACAGAACCATCATGATAAGGCTGTAATGGCAGATACCAGGCAACTAAGATGTTAGGCACGGCCAAAGACTCAAATCATGGGTGTGATCAACTGCTCGATGAGCTGTGTGGCATGACAGAAAGCCTTCCCATCCACGTTGACTCAAGAAAGACTTTAAGAAAAAAAATCCTAGAATTTGGCATACTGTACAAAAGATGAATAGCATGCATTAAAGCTGCAAATCAAGTCTCAATGTGAGGTCGTAAGGCACTTAAAATGCTGGAAAAGACATGTAAATTCATATTGAATCTTTTCACCCTTCATATCTTACTGACACAAAAGCCAAAGGCAACTTAATTACACTATCAAACCAAAGACTGACACACTTACTCACTGTGGTATCATGGCAGCTGTCACTAAAATCTAGCACAGCTCTCAAAAAAATGGGTGAAAATGCTATAAAATTTCTGAAAGCTTCTTTTTGCAAAAATACATTAGCAAGAACTTAAATATTTAAATACAGCAGAGTGGAAATAAAGATAAGAATGCTCAAGTCATTTTACCTCCTCCTGCAGAGAATATAGGCTGCCTAGTCATACACCAATGCCTCATTTTGGGTTGAATCAACACCATTTATATGCCAGCAGTAAGCATTTAGTAGTCTAAACCATAATACTCCGATGTAATATAAAAGGCAGGTGAAGTTATAATTGAACAACACTACTGTGCTTAGGTGAAATACTACAGAATTCAAAATTAAACATTTAGACCCGGGTAAATGTGGTTCAAACCAAGCCCCAGCCACATAGGTTTAAGTTCAATAAAATAGATTAAACCTGACACAATGAATTAAAGCAATCCAATATATTCTGCACAATGCTAAACTCTCGTCTCTTATTAAACTGGCACCAAAGGGCTCCTTATGGATTTACTGGATGAACATAAATCATTAAATCAAAGCAACTATTGCAAGCAAACGCTGCTTTATAATATAAACATAAGCTTTAACGATCACGGAGATTTAATAATGCTGCTGTGAAGCACATTTTTGCATTGCAGTTTCTAGTACTGGGTGTTAACATTTACTGAATGGTAGAAAAGGCCATATTATCTATTGCAAGAGGTAAAATCTCAGTGAGCAGGTCAACTTGCAAAATAACAGCTGAGGTTAAAAGAGCGCCTGCCAGAGGTATCCATGAAATTAAAATGACAATCTGTCAGCCTTTCTCAGGGATTCATCCCATTAGAATATGCACATCAGGCCTCATGAGGCATGCCGCTGCAAATGTTATTTCTCAAAAGAGACCCAAAATAACCTTTCATGAAAACTTTATTATATAAGATTTTTGCACTAGTTTAGGATCACAAAAACTGGTTTTAAGAAATTGTTTTTACTGAAAATTCATATACACTTAAACATATTCAAATATACATATATATACTGGTGGCTTCGCCCCCTGCTTACTTCGCTCGCCCACCCCTGTGTGTTTTACTGGATATACAATTTATAAAGATTGTTATTTTCATGGGAATTGTTACATATGCATTATTTTCACTTTTACTTTAAAACAATACTTGTCCATTATTTCCGGCCCCGGGCGTAGTTGCATCTCTTTTTCGCAGGACATATAACGCTGCTCACATTGTGAAGGGGGTGTAGCCGTCGATGCATAAGGTGTAGTCAGGCACGGGTAAGACGTGTGTCAAAGAAATCTCACAGTCCAAAAGTTCGCTTTAAAATATTTAGTGAAAAATAAAAGCAAATAATCCACACAAGAATAAAAGGAAAAATAGTTACACACATAGAATAAAGGCAAAAAAAAGAAAAAATGTATCTTCTATAAACATTTGTTGAGAAACTTTAGTTATTTCTATACTTAAACGTTCTTTATTTCTTTCTATACTTAAACGTTCTTAATTTCTTCTTCTGTATACCTTAAGCATATGGTTCAACACTTAAATAAAAGTTCTATTTTACGAGTTACTTCACACTCAAAAGGCCCATAGGCCAATTTGCACATACGCATGTGCCCAGGCACGGTTACGTGCGCAAGCACAATCACGAACACGGTTAAAAACCGTATACCTCTATACCTTACACAATGCAAGGCTAGACACTAACTGGAGAACATTGTTCACTTAAAGCTATTAGAAAATGACAGGAAAATACCAACAGAATTCTATTCACGGGGGTTATTGGAACCTCCCATATTCTATGCATTATCATCTAGTAAAATATTCATGAATTTTATAGAACTAGGAAAATGTCTCTTACGGGTGTGTGGCTAAACGCACGCTAAGGAGAAGTGGTCAGATCATCTGATGGCTTTCTGCTGCTGGCGAGCTGCGTGTTCTGCCAAAAGAAATCCAATATCTGCTAGGTTAGATGTCTGTGAGCTTGTTTTAAATGATGTCTCACTGCCTTGTCTCGTGTGACATTGTAAAAACAATACTTGTCCTTTATTTCCAGCCCGGGGCGTGGTCAAATCTCTTTCTCGCAGGACGTATAATGCTACTCGCGTTGTGAAGTGGGGTCAGACTGAACACATGCTAAGGAGATGCCTAAATATATATATATATATATATATATATATATATATATATATATATATATATATATATATATTTATTTATTGAGGGCGGACGGCAGGGACACCTCTTCTACATATGGTCCGGGGGTACAAGCATGAGCTGTACAATACCTTCCCTGGGAAGCTAAATAGCAGCCCCCCCAGATGGCAGTGGTGCCTCGGATACCCACAAGGCCCCATGGGAGATGAAGTTCTCTTCGGCCCTGTTGGGGTCCGGGGTTGCCAATAGGGGGCGCTGCAGTGGCTCCTGAGCCTGTGTGGGTGGTTCTTCCGCCACACCAGGAAGTGCAGCCAGAAACAAGCAATCAAGCACCTGAAGCACTTCCAGGTGGCTTATAACGGGAGCCAGCAGCCACTAATCTGGGAGCCAGAGTCGGGAGGAGGGTGATGAAGCTTGCCAGGAGGAGTGTTAGAGAAGAAAGAAAGAGAAGAGAATTGTGTTTTGGTGTTGGGATTGTGTTGTTGTGCTTGTGGGAATGGGGAAGACGTTTTCACAAGGGGGAAAAAAGAAAATAAAAGCCCTGTGTGCTGTGAATTTGTGTCCTATGTCTGTCTGTGTCAGGGCTGGCTTTTACAATATATATACATACATATATACAACACCATGATGAGCGAAAAAAAATTGGGTACAACTGGAATCGCATAAAAAAATTAATGAAAGCTAAATTCGCATCATTAGCACAAATATTTTGAATTTATCTGCTATTCATTTCTCCATATGCAAAAGTATGCCAACATTTATTGTGGTGCACAGTGTGGAAAGGGCGGCACATCTGAAGAGCAATTTCCTTCATGCACTTCAGAGGCTCTTCTCTGCTGCTAAAATACATTGGCATGGGTACGTGAATGCTGATCAGCCTCCTGGAGGATCCTGGCTTGCATCGGTTTAAGGAGTTTGGGAAATAGAATACAGATGGTGTTACATCTGACCCCAAATGTGTAGCACAAGGTGGAAGTGGCAGTGTTAATTTGCAGGCAGGGAGTGCACTAGGGAGGTGAGAAAGTATAGAGCTACATTGAAGGAGCCATGGTAGATCGGGGTGGCACTGGAGAACAGGTGAGAAAGGAGATAGTGGTTTTGCCAGTGGACTTACCCCTATGGAGTGATAATGCTTGCTTTCAAAAATTCCCTCATCATTATCACTAGCATGGAGGGAGCAAACTAGGAAGCCAGGAGACTAACGATAAGGAGAGGATGGTTTATGAGGTTGCACACATGCTAACCTCTCCTGCTACTGCAGTCCCAGTGTAGAAATTAGTAACACATCCTGATGCCACTTCCAGCACAGCGGAAAAGCTCCACACCTTTCTGACCCTTTCAACATATAAACCGCGCCGAGACTGGAAGACAATGATCAACATCGACACACAACTGCCCACTTGATAAAGGGCTCAGCCTTATGTTTTTTTTAATTTTTGTGATTGCATTTTTCTTATTAACACACTTAAATGGGGTGTGGCTCACCCCAGACTTTTACTTTGTTCTGTTTTCCTTATTTGCACATCATAGTACATATCAAATCATAGTACATACACATATATATGACATTAGGAAATTTTTCTTTATACAGACACTCATACATGGAATAAGCTGCCAAGTAGTGTGGTAGGCAGTAGGACTCTAGTGATTTTCAAAATGACTTGATGTTATTTTGGAGGAATTAAGTGGATAGGACTGGCAATTTTTGTTGGGTTGAATGTCTTGTTCTCATCTAGACTGTTCTAATGTTCTAAAAATATATATTGTGACACCCAAGTCACTGTCTTGCACCCCAAAACACGAGGCTGAATCTCAGTGCTTTAGCAAAACCAGCTTTGTTCAACTTAAAACAAGAACAGCATGGTTATTTATTGCAGTGGGAGCTACCACTCTCCTATACCCAGTCACAGCAAATGGGCATAGTTTGGGCCAGATCAGTGGCCAAGTTATATTGTCAGTCAGTCATTCTCCAATCCACTATATCCTAACACAGGGTCACTGGGGTCTGCTGGAGCCTATCCAAGCCAGCACAGGACGCAAGGCAGGAACAAGCCCCGGGCAGGGCGCCAGCCCACTGCAGGGGGCACACACACACACCAAGCACACACTAGGGAAAATTTAGGTTCACCAATGCACCTAACCTGTAGGTCTTTGGACTGTGGGAGGAAACCCACGCAGACACGGGGAGAACATGCAAACTCCATGCAGAGAGGACCCGGGAAGTGAACCCAGGTCTCCTTACTGTGAGGCAGCAGCGCTACCACTGTGCCACCGTGCCATCCAGTTATACTGTTCCCTGTATTTATAATGTCCCTTGCATCACTCATTGGCGGTAGGCGCTTACAGCGCAATATTGATTGGCTCGTAGTTGTTTTCGCGGTGCTGCGCTGCGAACCTGTGATTGCCTCAGCAACAGACAAGTAGCCCTCCACAGATGCAGCAGTCACGCTTTGGTGTGTCATCCCATTGGGGGGAGGGCTAAAAGAGTTCAGAAACCTCACAACATATAAACATATGTATACATAGAGAAATCAATGACACAGCAATCTGCTGCAGGGCACACTCGCTTTGCTAAGTTACTCTAATATGAGTGAATGGTGCAAGAACACTGTTATAACTTGTTCAGAATATTTGCCTCAATAATATTGTAACATCACATAGCATTCCGAAACCCACTTAAAGCAACTTATGGTTGTAAGAAGGAACCAGGGCCTATCCTGCAAGTCAGAAAACAACCCTGGACATGATGTCAGTTCATCACAATGTCCACTGACATACACAGCCACACTCACAAGTGGCAATTTAGAATCAGCAACTTAAACCAATATGAAAGTCTTTGGTATGCTGGAGTAAAACTACTGAACCTGGAATAAGCCTGCAAGCATACACAGGGATAATCCGATTGCAGAAGTGAACCACTGTATCACATTCACAGATAAATAAATTAAGCAGAAAACGAAAGGTAAGTCAAGACCAGCCACTATTAGAAAGCATAATCATGGAGAATCAGTCAATAAATTCCCATAGGAATAAACCCATAGGAGATTACAGTGCTCCAGAACATGACACCCTCTTACTGTAACTGACCCAGGTCAACTAGCTGCACAAAGATCAGGCTGGAGAGTTCTCTCATATTCACTTTTTGAAACACTCCTGCAGGCCCCACGTCATTTAGATGCCATAATGTTAGCCGTTAGGATTTTTGTGACAGAGAAATCCAAAACTTGCTCATACTCCATTAGCTCTCTGAAGATGCAGATAATGGAGGGTGTCGCAGGAACAGAGTGAAAGGCTTCTGACTTGCGTGCAGTCATCAATCAAAAAAGGCTCGCTGCTTTTACCGCACCACCGCGATCTGCAAACAAAGCTGAAGAGCAGTTGGAGGATGTGTAGGAAACAAATAAATAGTCACCTAAAAGAATATTAACAATGCCAAATGAAAATTTTAAGGTGATCGGCTGCTCTAATCCAAACTGGCAGTCTACTAGATACATAACCCAGCTCCACACACTCGCTTAATTCTGAAATGTCATAATATCACACGATAGCAGTGCACAGTATATATCAGGCTGTCTGAATGTGTTTGAATGGACAATCATAATGACCTTAGTGACTTTGAATGTGGCACAACAGTTGGTGCAAGGCACATCAGTTTTTGCATCATGCAAAAAGACTTTTTACACACTTCTGTTTCAAAGCTTTGGAAAGAATGAAGCAAAAAGCAAAAAATTACCAATGATAAGCAATTCTGTGGATGTAAACAGCTTGTGAATTACAGAGGTCAAAAGAGAATGACATGAATTACACAAGCAGATGGGTCACAACTCAATATTGGTGCGCAGAATGAAACCTCATAATGCACCACTTACAGAGCTTAGTCTCAAATGGACCACAACAGCTAAAGACCATATTGTGTGCCAATGTTTTCAACAAACAACAACACAAGCCTGGCTCCAAAGAGCACAAAAGCATAAAAGCTGGACCACTAAGAAATGGAAAAAAGTTGCTTGCTCAGATTAGTCTCGGTTCCTTTATTGCAACATGGAAGAACCAGAACATGGAGCAAGAAATAGGAGTCCATGGACAGTACAGACAGGGTAGGGAGGACAAGGGTGTCTTTTGACAGGCCACAAGGGGATTTCAGAAAGACGTCAGAGACCTTTTGAGAAAAAAAAAAAGTATAAAAACGGAGGTTCCACATAGCTGTTAGTTCTAGTCTTAATCTCACCGATGCTAAAGGGTAGGACTGTGAATAAGAAAAAGTGGCAAAGATTGTTTGATGACTACCTTGCTGTGCATGGTGCGATTGATCTGTTTAAGGTATGCATATTCTGATAGTATGCTCCATAGACTACTGCATATTCCATAATATCCGGATAAGAGTTCAGTGTTCAGCCAACACTAAACAGAACCCTGGGAAAACCACAAGATATTCTGCACATGGAATTTCAAACCCAATTAATGCCATTCAGGAACACAGGAGATCAGTGCGTATCACAGAAGCACGAGGCACAAGGTGTTAAACAATTCAAACAGGGCACAGATGCATTGTACACACACATGCATAAAAACCATGTGGTTAACTTAGAACCACCATAAAATAATGGTGCAAACAAGTGGACCACTGTGTTATCCAAACCAAAAGTAAGAGAACAAACAAAACTGAAAACAGCAGCAAAACATTAACAATTTATTTACACATAAACAAACCATGACAGTCAAATGCAACTAGACATACAGCTAAAGCCGTTGACACATTTACATGACTTATAGTTCGAGGAGATCCCAAATTTGACAGCCATATTCAGGGGATGTCAAATTACACAACTCTGTGACCACTTTCCAGAACAGTTTCACATTTCAAGTATCGCAAACTCACCCCATTTTCTCACAGCCAATAACATGCTGCCCATGCAAAGACTTTACAGGTAAGGCAAGATAAGCAGCCATCCAGAGCACGGGAAAGGCGGTATATGAATAAAATTTGTTATTATCATCTCAGCCCTGTCGTTGTACATAAAGCATACAACCTCAAACAGACAAGTCACTATTTTGTTTGTCAGGTCCAAAACATCTGTATTCCTTATTCCTCATAAACACATGATGCGCACTATACTCCCAGGTGAACGCTCTCACATGCACACAAGCTGACCCTTACATCTTAAGACAAAATCAAACTTCATTTTATTGGGGTGAGTCACTGACCGTTTGGGAGCAGTTGCTGGGCAGGTCAGACTACATGCCTGGGAGGCACAGAGCGCATCGTGACTGCCTCCGCATCTCAACAATTATGTAAGTGATATCTCAGACTTCAAATCACTGAAAAGGTTGTGTAATGTGACAGGGCCTAAACCAACAAGGGAGTTGCCATAACAGATGCATTTTAATGAGTAGATTCTTTTGAACTACCTGATAAAGAGAATCGTTGAATTGATTCATTTTTAATAAAAAAAATACATTCATGGGGGCAGACCTTGAAAGGTTTTGTATCGCAAATTACTTATTTACTTGAATTTATTAAATTAGATATATTATACATGCTGGTAATTAATATTGTATAATATTAACATATTTGAAAGCATGAAGCATAATAGTATAGTGAAAATGTATTATTATAATAAGATACTAAGTTTGAGATTCACAAGGGAACAAGAACTATACAACTCATTTTAGGGTAATGTAGGGCCCTATGATCAGACGCAAATCAGACAAACGAGAGTGGCGCAACTCGTCCGCAAATCAGACGAACGAGAGTGGCGCAACTCGTCAGCAAATCAGACGAACGAGAGTGGCGCAACTCGTCCGCAAATCAGACGAACGAGAGTGGCGCAACTCGTCCGCAAATCAGACGAACGAGAGTGGCGCAACTCGTTCGCAAATCAATCGAATTTCTTTTCTGTTCTGGTACATAACTAAAATGATGGGCATCATTAAGCCGACTGCTATCATAAGACAAGTGTCACAAATGTCCAACAGCATTGACTTAATGTAGCCTCTCCATAGGATATATAGATAAACACTTCTTTGGGTTATACTCGTAAGCCAGGTATGCTAAGACAGCCATTACCTTACTGCCTCCAGTGTGGGGATTAGGTTATTACTGAGACACAAGGTTCAATGTATGATCAGGCATGTATGCAATTCAAGTTTGTGTTTCAGGTTTTAGAAAAGGCAATGTAAACCAATCCCCTAAAGAAAAAATAATTTTTGCCTGTGCTTCCTAAATTCACCTGGCCTGTAAAGAATTCCTCCTTTCTTTTCCTTGCTGCTTCTCACAAGATGAATGCCAGTGGCAACAATGCCACTTTTATTTTTTTTTTTTGCTTCTGGAAAGTAATCACAGTATCAAGTGACTTTGTAGCAAGACCGACTGCTAGAAAAAGTAAAAGAAAGACAACTGTCATACTGTTTGAGGGAACAAAATATGTGAAACCTTTATTTTCAAGTGTAAACTGACTAACATACAAATGAGAATGCAACACCAGGTATGACAAGTGGCTTCTGTCCAAAGGGTGCCACACCAGTAGCTCATGAATATATAAAAAAAAAAAAAATCCTACTAATTATCAGAAAAGACCCCTCCAATTATTTTCTAAACTGCTTATCAAGTTATTATCTGTGGAAAAACTGAGACTGGAGTTCTGTCCAGGATTATTTCTCGGCTTGCTCCCAGTGCTGATGAGGTAGACTGTAGTTCCCTGTCCCCCTGAATTGCATTAAGTGGGTTTAAGAATGTTAGGTTATAAGCTGGATGTGCTCGCAAAAGCAGACACACTCAAAAACGTGGTCCTTTATCTCAGCCCTGGATTTTGTAGTTTGCTGATCAGATCTTAGGTTCATGGAGTCTAGTCAAGCTTAACTTGAAAAACAATGTTTTCATTAATTAAAATCTAAGGCAGAAGTTTGTAAAGCCACAACATTCCCTTCCACTGGATGTCACTGGATGTGTCCACTCACTTTAAACCATCACCTTAAATAACACATGCATATTTGGGGATGTGAGAGGAAAGCCAGAAAACCAGGAGGAATGTTACGATTCCACACAGATAGCCATCAGGAGCAGGATTTAAACCTAGGATCTAAGATCTGACAGTCAGCAGCACTGAAAACTGCCTTGCCATGCCACAGCTTACTACTATAATAACCATCTTATTTCTCTGTGAGGTTGCTTACCATGAAATATTGAAAATGTGTCTAATTTGGAGATGGATATTGAAACTGTGAGTGCCATAATGGTTAACACTGTAGCCTGCCACTGTCTGTGTAGAATTTGCACATCTGTATGGGTTGTCTATAGAAAACATTCAATGGCTTAGGTCTTAGTTTAATACCAAATGTTACAGAGATAAAAAAAAAAGTGCAGTTGAATAGCACATGCAGGGAGGGAAAGAAAGAGTTCTCCCAAGAATGCCTCAAACCCCAATGTTTATTCCAAAATTGCCAAGCCTTACAATGAGTTTTCAGAGCAGCTAGAAGCAAAAGACAATGGAGAAACTAATTAGCTTAGTGTAGCTAGAGGAAGATACAGAACATTAAATCCTGTCATAGATCATTGGTAACCCTTAAGCATATTCTGGATCGAGAAGTGCCCCTAAAGGAAGGCATCATGACTGCTGGAATTAAACAAGGACATATGATGGCTCCAATGAGCTAAACATTCAGTATAAAGACCATCAAAAGACAGCCTCCCTTTAAGCAGGCACTTTAGGTTGTATTCCACATTAAAACAGATACTGACACCTGCCGACATTTTATTAAAAGCAAAGTTTTGTTTTTTTTTTACACCATAACCCTCTAATGGCATCATCCCAGGGTTTAAAACAATCGTGATGTTATGCTTCAAATGCACCGAAATGGCATTAGGACTTTAAAGAAAGCAAACATAGTCCCCAAGTAGCTCAAAAATGGCTATCCAAAGTATCCAACCCTCGCTAATCACAAAAGTAGAATCTTTATAAATAAAAAGATTTATATTGTGAGATTCTCTGTTAACAAAGAAAGGGTAATCCAGCAGCAAACAAAGTTCCAATGCACAATTCAAAAAACAGTCAATAAAACAATGGAGCAAAATGAGTCAAAAATCCAGAAATCTACATATAAATCAGAAATCAAACACTCACCAATGCCAGCACACATCAATGAACCGCAAGGGACTGCTGGTTTCCTCAGCCTTAACGGGGCTAAGAGCAGTGCCTTGATGGTCATGGACAGGTGTTACCACCTATTGGGGAACCACCCACAAAACACATTAACAATAGTAATGAAGAATACATAATTAGACAAATAAGAAACATGAACAATACTATTAACAAAAACAAAAAGTTAAAAATGAATAGAAAAGATAAAAAAAGGAATATGAACCCCAGCTACGAGAGAAATCCTGACAGATACAGAACACATGGCAGCCACTATGAAGCAGCAGATCTTTGTGAGAAAAAGAGCATAGTAGACTGCAGAAGTGTCTCAAATAGCCCAGGTTTCATTGCCCTCAGAAGCCCATGCAACTCTGACGTGTTCCAAAACCACAAAATGCACAGGTTAGGTTAAGTGGCAGCTCTAATAATGGTATGGAGTTGGTGACTGCTGGTGGATGCATGAATGACCTGTGCTACAGGCTAACTGTCTCGAAGCTAATGGCTACTACAACAGGTTTCTGCTCTCAGCAACTCTATGCTGGAACAATAAGTAGGTTTGGTGAGTGAATAAATCAAGGAATGAATGATCTGAAATGACATAGCTAACAATACGCGTATATAGAACCATGATATAGCAACTCCACCTAACGGCTAAGATGCAATATTCCAATGAAATAAACCTGTTAAAGCAATAACAAGCATGCTTAGAATACGTGAAATGGGTTTAAGTCTTATAGTTTTTAAATCAGTCATATGAAACTACTATCACCAGCAAGAAATTACTTGGGGCCTTTAAGTGTGTTTATATGTCCTTTAATAACCCAATTATTCACAGAAACCTGGTTTCTAAAATGCTATGTAAAACCATATTCCATTTACAGAAACCAAGTTATAGGTTTCTGAGGATCAGGGTTAAGTCAAGTAGAGTTCTCCATGAGTAACGCAGTTATATGGTCATGTAAACCCTTAATCAGGTCACAGTTAAGGATTTTCTAGTCTGCTCATGTCCTCCATCAGTCATAGGCAGAAAACAGTGGCAACGTCCAGTAAGATAAATTTCCTAAGGAAAACGATAAGTTGATCACATTATTCCTTCTCCTGGTTGAAATAATCTGTTTCAATATTTCAGAAGTTAATAAATGTATGTTTGTGACCTAAATGTACGGTGCTAAGATGAGCAGCACAATCTCGGGATTGCCAATAAAGTTTTAATATCTCTATTTTCTATAGATAGTTTGAAACTGTATGATCTGGTGGCAAAGTGGCCAGTGTTCATATTGTACATAATCAGTGGCTCAGGTCGGTTGAGAATGTCAAAATAAGGAGACTAGACTTTCTCGTATACTCAGATATAGCGATGGATATTTGAGTAAACCGGAAAACAAGGTATATATTTTTACATTATGTACATTAAAGAACCATCAACAACAAATCAAATTAATAATATACTGAACAATTATTATAAATATAAAGTTGAATAAATTGGACTCTGCAGCTTCAAGTATAAAAGATTGTGGTCTATGGTCGACTTGTCATCCCGGCCAATACCCCCAGGCCGCCAGGTGGAGCTCTCCCTGCAGCATGGAGGTTCCCTAAATATCAGCAGGGAATCATGGACGATGGAGTTTTCCTTTACAGCCCTGCTGGATACCACAGGGGCCAACAGAGGACGCTGCAGGGAGGCCCAGAGAGTTGTATGTGCCCAATAACCCGGAAGTACATCATAGGCAAAGCGACAGGGGAAATGACGCACTTCCGGGATGAAGAAGAGGACTTTTTTCTGACCCGGAAGTGATAGGAAGTCACATGGACTGAAGGATTGGAAACACTTCCGGGTCAGGGACTATAAAAGGACAATGGGAAAACCCAGATGTCGAGCTGAGCTGGGTGGAAGGGTGGCAACGCGCCTGGGAGTAGCGGAGGATTGTATTATTGTGATTATTGATTATTTGTATGAGTATTGTGGAGAGGAGGGTGCTTTGTGCACTGAAAATTAATAACAAGTCAACTTTTACCTGGTGTCTGGCGTATAGTCTGAGGGTTCAAGAGGATGATAGCGCCCTCTATCTGTCACAAGATAAAGTACCACTTCCGGTTAATGGGATGAGCCCAAAAGTTGATATAAATCAACATTTTGTACCCAATACCCCCATATGCAAAATTTGGTTGACCAAAGTGAAAGTGTACTCAAATTATCGTGTTTAAACAAACAAACACACACACACACACACACACACACACACATAATTCCAAAAATGGTACTTTCTAACTCAAGGAGGTCTCAGATGTCTAGATTAATCAAAATCTCGACATCGAATCTTTGGATGATTCCAATACTTTCCCTATACTTCGTATACGAGAAACTAAAAAGTGGATGTTATTTACATCATGGCATGTGAAGGACAAAGCATATTTAAATAACATAAAAAAATCATCATGGGCTTCATGCTAGTTTTCGGATTCAGGATGGCTGATGATGACATATAACTCTTTCTTGCAGAACTTAATGATGTTACAGCATTCTGCTAAACTCTAAAAGATTACTTGCACATGTAAAATGCTGATTTTTAAGAAACCGGGTTTCTGAGTTATCTGGGTTTCTCACCTTATCCCGGTTACGTGTGTGCATGTAAAATGCACGGACTGTCTAGGCTGGGATTTGAACCCAGCACTCCAGAGTTGTGAGGCAGAAGCTCTAACCATTGGACTGCCATGTCACTCAGCTACATAACACATTTTATTGATTTCAATTTAGTTTAATGTGGTTCATAAACTTATTTCTTTCTTTTTTGTCCCAATGCCCACTAACAATGACCAATCAATGGAAGGAAATCAACAGCTAACAAGCCTAGTTGGTCTATTTGCACCTGTACGTGTTTATTATAATAAAATCTTAAAACACAGAAATATGATAGAAAAAAATAAAACCTGAGAAGAGCTAATCTGTGCCAGTTCACCAAACAATAGAGCACTGCTCACAGAATATCTGCAATATTAGGAACGTCTGAAGTGACAGAATGAGAGCACTAACATTCCATTATATTACTGCAACTATAAAAAGTATTCACCCCTTGGAACTTCTAACATTTATTGTTGTACAACACTGAATCACAGTGGATATCATTTGGCTTTTTGGACACTGATAAACAGAAAAGACACTTTAATGTCCAAGAGAAAACAGAACTCTGAAAAGCAGTCTAAACTAATTACAAATAAAAATAGAATATTAACGGCATAAGTATTCACCCTCTTCAAGTCAGTATTTAGTAGATGCATCTTTGGTACCCATGACGGCCTTCAGTCTTTGTGCTCAGGTCTTTCTTTCTCTATCAGCTTTGCACATCTGGACACTTCCATTTTTCTTTGTTGTTCTTCTTTGCAAGAATTTCTCAAGCTCTGTCAGGCTGCATGTGATTGTGAGTGAACAGCATTTTTTAAGTCCAGCCACAAGTTCTCAATTGGACTGAGATCCCATTTTGGAGCATCCCCTGTGCCTTCTGTAAAATTCCCTGTATGTTATTTTTTTTTCCATGGTGTCTTTCTCTTTGTCATTCTCCTATAAAGCTGTGAGTGGTGAAGCACCCAAGAACAGTTGTTGTTTGCACAGTCTCTGCAGTCTGTAGCTCGTAACTAAACATCCCCACATAATGTTTCTGCCTCTGCCATGCTTCCCGGAGGTAATGGTGTGTTTTGGCAGTCCTGACAGGCTTGAGGTTGTGTGCACAGCTCTCTATCAACTCTTCACAGCTGGACGCTGCCATTTTTCTCCATTCCTTTTTGCAAAACTACTCAAGCTCAGTCTGGATGCATAGGACTTGTGAGTGAACAGCATCACAAATTCTCAATTGGGTTGATTGAGATCCAGACTCTAACTTGGCCGCTCCAAGACATTAACAATGTTGTTTTTATGCCTTTTCTGTGTAGCTTTGGCTTTATGCTTAGGATTGTTGTCTTGCTAGAATACAAATGTTCTCCCTTGACTTCATTGGGCTTTCACCCAGGATTTCCCCCTATTTCGTTGCAATTACTGTACATTCTACACTCACAAGCTTTCCAGGACAAGGCGCAGAGAAGCACCTCCATAGCATGATGCTGCCACCATGCTTTACCATAGGTTCCCAACCTTTTTTGGGTCAGAGCCCAGTGATTCAATAGCACCCCCTTTTGGGTGAACTATACTATACTATATATTAAAAAACAAGGACAGATTTTTTTAAATTATTTTATTAGAGGATTGGTACAATACAATATTGGTGTATTGCTCAAAGTATGATTAAAAATATATATATTATCGAAAAAATGAATATAATATTGTTAGTGAGAGGGCTGAGCTTGGTGTGATGACACTAATTTTTCGATGTTTGGTGCCATTTTTGTCATCGGCAGTCTTAAATTGCCGCATTCCACTATTGACAATCTGTTTCTTTTCTTTGTTAATAGATTGTAGACCAAGCTAAATCCTTTTTCGGCTAAATATGATGATGGGAGACTTGTATATCATTTAATTTGTGTTGCCATCAGGGAAAAGTAGTGTTTCTTCCCAATGAAGAGGCCTACCCGCAAGAATTAAAAGATTTGTTGTTTGGTGAAAGTGAAATCCAAATACACGAGTGGCAGAGACGCGAAGTTGCTGCCGTGTTGGCACACAAAGGGACTCCACATAAGTTTTCCTTTGAATTTTATCTGTAGGTACCACACAGTAATTTGAGGTTTACACTTACTTTGAAAGAATTCCTAAACAATCTGGTATTGATAAAAAAAAAAAACCACAACTTCTCACGTATTTATAGTAATATTCAATGAACCCGTGCATAGATTCGGTCCCCTGCATGTGTGTTAATCTTGTAAGGACTTGCATGATCTGAGAATGCATGTCGTGCAAACTTGTAAATATAATGTACCAATACCTACTATTTAATACGGGTGGGTCTTTCTTAATGAACATTTAGAATAATTGGTTGAAACATGCGTTCAATGATTTTTAGTATTAATCAAACTTTTCAGCGCGTTCTTGTAAGTATTGCCCAAAGAGTCAGCGGCTGGTCCTCAACTCCCCCTTAATATGTTTTGGACCAGAAATGCTCCTTTAGATTTCTTCAGCGCCCACCGGTGGGCAGTACCACCCCCTTGGGAACCTTAGCTTTACAGTAAGGATTACATGTTTTATGATAATATGCAGTGTTCAAACGTGATATTTAGTCTGATGGGTAATAAGCTCAGTGTTGGTCTCATTAGACCACAGAATCTCTTTCCAATCTACTTCACAGTCTCCTTCTGTGCCGTCTCTCTGTGTTTTTGTCACTGTCCAATAAAGCTACAACTGGTGAAGCACTGAGGTAACCGTTGTTATCTGCGTAGTCTCTCGAATCTCATCCACTGTAGCTTGTATCTCCTGCAGAACTCTCGGAGGTCTCTTGGTGGCCTCTCTCACTTGTGTTAGTCTTGCACAGTCACTCAGTTTTTTTACATTTTACTTTTTCATATTTAAATTTACTTATTTGACTGACACCATTATCCAAGGTGACTTACAACATTTATGATACAATTGGCTACATTTCTTTTGATATTCCAATGACTTGCTCAACGTCACACAGTGTTAGTAGTGGGATGTGAACCCACAGCCTCAGGTTTGAAGTTCAAACCCTTAATTACTATACCACACTTCCAGCCTACCATGTGAACTGCCCGCTCTAGCAGATTTACAGGTGTGCCATACTCTTTATGACTCTTTATGATCTAACTGGACTCCAAGGGATATTTAGTGACTTTTAGATATTTTGATTCTCCATCTCCTGACTTGTGCTTTTCAATCATCTTTTAATGAGATTTGCTCTGAGTGTTCTTTTGACTTCATTGTGTAGGTTAGGCCATCATACTGACTCACCACAAAAAGGATATTTCAGTTACAGGTATATTTATACTACAATCGACTGAAACCCGAGACAGGTGACCTGCATTGAACTACTTATGTGACTTCTAAAAGCAATTCGCTACACCAGTGATAATTTAGGGCTGTCATCTGAAAAAGGGGAAATACCTCAATTCCTCATGTTCTATATTTGTAATTCATTTAAACCTCCAGAGATCTGTCTTCACTTTGATATTAGAGTGTTTAACAGGTATATCGCTGCCAAACAATGGTAAATTAAATTCCCTATGAGTCAATGTTGTTGTAATACAAAAAAATATGAAAATGTCCAAGGTGGTGAATGTGTTTTATACACACTGTAAATGGAAAGAAGGAGCCTCTAGTTAAGAATTTGGTCAAAGCAAAGGCCCTGATCCACTATGGCCCTCTGGGAACCCAAATGTGACCAGACTGGTAACCACACCACTAAGCTGAGCGCTGAATGTGCTATCTCCCAATAGTTTAATCATAATTTATCAATCTTGGTAAAATTAGCCTCTACACTTAAGAATGTTATACATTTTTATATACCAGAAAAGTCCATCTATGAGCAAGCTTAATCCAGTTTATGGGCATAGGACGCAAAGCAGGAATCACCGCTCAGTCCAGTTCTGAGCCAACAACTCTACAGTATATTGATGTACGGAGGTCAACAATTAACTAAACAAGCATTTCTTTGGGAAGTGGGAGATAAAAAACATGCAGGCACCGGAAGAATGTGCAAGAACTCAAATAAGGACACTGGAACTGTGAGGTAAGAATGCTAAAGATTGCATCATCATGCCACCCACCTCCAAAAGCAAAATCATCAAAATCGAAACACAATTCAGCAGTGTCAAGTAACAGTGGACATATATTTAATTAAGAAGGACTGCTTTCTCCTAATGGACTCTGACAGTAGCACTCATTCAGTTGGGAATTCATAGGTACTAATGGAAAAATCTCAATTTCAGTCCAGGGAATTCTGAAGAGCACTATGGAAAAACATGCTTCCATTTCAGATGTTTTCACTGGACTGTGAACTAGTGAAATTAATGTACCTGAAAGTGAGAAAGTGTAACAATTCAAAGTCTGGAAGCTCAATGGAGCACTCAGTGTACTGCATAGCACAAAAAATAAATCTCAAAGCTGATCTGATCTCTCTGCATGTCACTTGTATGCTGGCTTTACTTAATTCTAATGACTGCTTTAATTTTGATTAACTGTTTTTATGAATGTGTTTCATCTCATGAATCCAATAAAAAAAGTACAGTGCAATGCATTTTGCATAAATCAACCTGAAACAACTTCTCCTTTTCAATAGCTTTTACCTAATTAACTTGCCACTGAAATACATTAGCTGCTCTTGGAAACCCACAAGTCTGGAACTTTAGGATAAAGATTTTACTATGAAATAAAGGCACTGTTTTATCATCATAGAAACGGAGGGATAACTAGCAACACCAAAAAACTAAAATGACAACAATAAAAAAATAAAATTCATCCATTAACAAGAAAAAAAAAGAGAAATACAGTCTAGGGCCATTTTAAAAACATACAAGAGAACCACAGTACCTTCCACATAGCCATGGGGAGAACATGTCAAATACACATTGCTGTATAAAATGTGGCCATAATTTAACAATTAATTGACTGGCAGCCAATAATTTAACAGTCAAAAAACAGTCCGGAGCACACACCAGTGTATGGTTTATCTCGATAAAATTAATGCAGTCAACAATATCGGAGTAGATAAAACTGTTTCTGAATCTAGTTCTAAAAGTGCTAATGAAGAATGCCAGAATGGAGGAGAGAGAAATGCAACTGTGCAGGAAGGCCAAGTTCTTAATAACATTAAGCCGAGTACCAGTGTAGTGCACTATGTAGTGCTTTTCTGGGCCAGAATGTTGTGTGAAGATGGACTTCAGTCTGCACCAGCAGAGGTTGGTGAGACTTATTTATGCTCATCGAGATGTGTTGAGGCCAATTCAAGTTGTGAATTTCAAGAAATTTAAAACTGATGACAATCCCCACAACATCCTCTCCGATACAAATGAGAATGCTGTCTGCCTTCTTCTTGTGACATCTATGTCCAGCTCCTTGGCTTAACGAGCATTAAGAAAGAGATTGTTGCCTTTGCTTCAAACCATTAAAAGCCAAATCTCTTCCCTCTGAGCCATCTCAACATTGCTAGTGATCAGGCCCACTGTGGTGGTGTCATCAATAAACTGATGTTGTGTCTTGATATCCAGTTAGAGGTGAACAAGGATAGCAGAGGACACAGCACACTATTTTGGAGGAAGTGATGTTGCAAGCCCACAAATGCTGGGGACGGCCACTTAGGAAATCCAAAATCCAATTTAAATCTGAGGCCTAGTCGCCTGTAGCCTATAAACAGTAATCTGCCATAGTACTTTTAACTATATAGGTATGCTAGAATAGTATAAATTTCAAGGTATCCTGAGGTGGACTGAGTAAAGACTTGGAAGGTATGGGGCATGAGTGCAATTACACGTTTCCAAATTGTTTTATGTCAACTATGTTATCTTTACTGCTGTTTTATAAACTTGAAGTCAATATTGCATATTCAGTACTGTGCTGCCTATTATTATATCTATAATTGTACTACCAAGACAAATTCTACGCAACTGTGTTGCTTGGCAATGAAGTAATCGGGCCTACTGTATTTTGTGTGTGGATGTGCATGCGTGTGTGTGTGTGTTTGTTTGGCCTGCGAAGGATTGGCACCCTGTCCAGGGTTTGTTCCTGCCTTGTGCCCTATGTTAGCTGGGTTAGGCTCCAGCACCCACCACAACACCTGTCTAGATTAAGCAGGTTGAAAAATGAAATTACATGACACTCATTTCCGATAACCGGTCCTGCTATAGCTATGTAGTTATAAAACAAATATAAATATATTGAATACAAGATGGAAGTTTGTCATTTCAAAATTCTTTCTTCACCATGACCAATCTTGGCCAAGACACTTGAATTGTAATGTTGGTTTGCTTCATGACCTCCCGTATGCACATCTCAAACAGACTAAAAATGTTCCATGATCCCAGATTATTTGTGTGATCTTAGAAGGACCTTAAGAACAATGTGTACAATACTCCATGTAATCAGAGGGTCCTGTTAGTGCTCCAGAGCTGAACACCGAAATCTGATAAAACAGAATAAGCAATAAATTAGTTATGGAGAATAATATCAGTTAGGATATGAAGAACTTAAGTAAACCCATCTCATCATACACAGATCATCATTGTGCAAGCAAAAGCTAAGCTACCTTGTACTTCTGACCAGCACCATGCAGAAGTTAAATGTTTATCTGTCATGAAAAGTGTAACACTAAAATGGCTATTTTATTATGTGGATTAAGGTGAACCAGCTTGCTACAGTGTGTACTGCCCTGGCCCAGCAGTGCAGCTCTAGTTAGTTAACAGCACAGAGGGCAAAAGCACGCAGTAATTAAGGGTAAAACAACCTAAAACAGAACACCATAACAGTGCCCTGTTTCTGAATTTTGATTTGCGTATAGTGCACCCAGCACCAAGATGGGAGAACTGGGGTACATACTGAATAACAGTTTATCCCAATTACAGGCTTGTTTATTGAACAACGACAAATACAAAAGATCATGCTTTAAAATTCAAATGAGTCTGACTATTTCATCATCCTGTTGTTAAAAGCCAACAAATATAAACTGGAAACAAGATGTGGACAACCTCGCAGTTTATCACTGCAACAGTTTGATATTACAAAATCAGCAGTCACCCTCACAATCTTCAGGACCACTGGAGCAAGGTAAGCACTAACACCTGCTACCGGCTCCTGTTTGTTTGTTTCCTATGAAGATCTCTGCCCAGTTCCCCAAATGGCAAAGGGTGAGCTCCTTGTCCCTGTTGGACAAGCTGTGACCAGTTGATTACCTGGCTCTACTCTCCCAGTGAATGGCACACAGCCAGGTGCCACAATTTTCTCTTGAAAACTCAATAATAGGAAATGAGTTATTTATAACACCATAGCATGTTATTTTAATTTACTTTAAATGACCTCACAAAAATGTTTTGGGTGGGGCAGAATAGGTTAATTATAGGCTCCCAAGCGTCTAATACTCCACCCATTTTACATCTTGGTTAGAGGTATTCAGCCATTGGGAGCAGGATGTTCTATTTTGGAAACAGCTTTTTACAAATCTGTATTCTCCTCCATCATTGTTTTTTATCCACCTCACGAAAGTGATGGTCAGCCTCAAAATTAACTGCCATTAGATGAATCGTGTGGCCCACAGGAGAAAATTCGTGGCTAGGGCCTTTTATAAGGTGGGACTTTGGGATGTCTTTAAACAATTTCCCAGACCACCCCTGTTCTCAGAACTCCATTCAGCTGGGATTAGAAAACGCATCTGTGGAGATGGGCCTTCTGATAAAATGTCCATATCCAAAGTAAGGTGAAAGAAAACCGAAACGAAACTACATCTGAATGTTTCAATTTCAAAGCCATCAGTTCAGTGGCTGCTTTCTTGTTGACAAGTATACCAAATCAATGTAACAACATAATTATGATGGCAGGCCCTGCAGTGACTAGACCCTTTCAGCTAAAGTAAGAACAAGATTGTTTTCTTGCTGAATACTCCAAAGTGACAACTCTTGACAGATTCAGTGAATACCATGAAATTAAACAACATTTGAGGAGTGTAAAGGAGATCAAGGACAACACAAAAAATACAAATTTACAGCAACCAGGGCCCTGGATTTGAGCCTCGGCCCAGTCATCATCAGACTAAAGCTTGCATGGCTTTTCTCCTGCATCCTAAAGACATGTGGTTTAGTTAGACTGGAAGGTATGGACGTGTGAGAATGCATCCCGTGACACATTCTGGTGATCCCGGCATGGGTGGTTTCTGGTTAGCATTATAATACTGTTGGGAAAAACACCCTGTAATGAAAAAGATTTGAACAGAAAGTTTTGGTGTAATATTTCAACATTTCCTGAGCTTCTGTATAAGATAAATGTATCCTTGGGACCAATACAGTTCTGCATATCTATCCATTTTAGGCAGTGTGTGTAAGTCAACAGCCATGATGAAGACAACACACAAAACTGTGTGTTGGCTGAGGTAGCTAAATGAACGCTGCCGACATTGAAAATGCTCTTTATTGGTGATTTTAAACATTTTACTAGTAAAAGGAAAATCAAAAATATATCCTTAATTTTCCATTGTTAATAATAACAAATGAAACCAAGGTTTTGCTTGCTGCATTAGATGCTTTACAGTTCTACCATAAAATGGCAGCAAGTCATCAGGAGACACAAGATAGTACTGGAACAGGCTATGGAGCAAAACAAAATTTTTAGAGTGTTGGAGAAAGACAGTATTGTAATAAATCTGTTCTTCGTACAGCTGAATATTAAAGAACTGTACAGGTGGATAGAAATCACGGTCACAAACAGTGTTGTGAAGGGGTGTGTTGAGGAAGCAGAAGGGTGTCTGTTTTACCAATGACTAGCCACATTTCCCATCAAAGACAGATAATAGAATCAATGAAAAATATTTGCTATCTCTTGCTCTGCATGTACCTTTAATGCCTTTCCTTGGTATCTGCTTGTGTCTGAACTGATCTTGATCGACACTCCATTCTCTCGAGCATCTTTGAAGCCAACAAACTCAGTGTGCATCTGACGCTTGCGACTTTTGTCTCGTTAAAGCCAAAATGACCAATCAAAATTTCTCGAGGGACTGAACACATAAACCTTAGTGTTTTATTATATAGTAGATAATACAAGCTAACTATTTAAAATCTTTAAAAGGCCAATCTTAGAAGTAATGTGAAAAATATAAAAATCACACATTGGTACTGCATAGAGTAGTACGATATCGAAATTACTTCAAAGTAAAACAATCAACCTTAAATGTCAGCTGTTGCCTTTAAATAAGTCTTTAAATCATATTTAAATAATAATCTGGTAGTCCTAATCCAGATACAGTAATCCCTCGCTATATCGCGCTTTGACTTTCGCGGTTTCACTCTATCGCGGATTTTAAATGTAAGCACATCTAAATATATATCACAGATTTTTCGCTGGTTCACGGATTTCTGCAGACAGTGGGTCTTTTAATTTATGGTACACGCTTCTTCAGTTTGTTTGCCCTGTTGATTTCATACAAGGGACGCTATTGGCGGATGGCTTAGAAGCTACCCAATCAGAGCATGTATTACGTATTAAATAAAACTCCTCAATGCTATAAGATATGCATCCCGCGCGTGGAGCTTGATTGTTTGCTTGTCTCTGCCTCTCTCTCACCCTCTCTGATATTCTCTGCGCCTGACGGAGGGGCTGTGAGCAGAGGTGCCGTTTGCTTAACACTAGAATTACCAGAGCCTACGAAAAACTCGTAATTCCGTCCCACCTTAAACTGCTTCTTAAATCCCTTCACACCTCTCCGCCAGCGCCTTTGTCTTCTAAATGTGCTGATAAAGAGAAGCCGCTATTCCATCCCCCCACCAATTTAGAACGTGTACGAACTTCTCTCAGCTCATGCCTTGATTGAGTATCTGGGAGTGAAGTGGAGTTTTAGAGTGAAATAATAGATCGTTGTTTGGAACACACGCATTTCATGTCTGTTCCGTTTCTACAGTAATCTGTGTCAACACATTGTTAAAACAGAAACTTTTTTATATTCTAGTAGTAGATGACAAAATGTAGGCATAAACTATATAATGTATGAAGCCTGAAGTCCAAATAGCAAAGAAACATTTTCACAAGAATAACACAATTGCACTTTTATTCAAACATATAACTGCAGAAAGAAAAAGCGCCTTAACATGCGACATTGACACCAGTTTACTATAACTGACTCCGTGGTTCAATAGATACAGCCCCGCTTGGGAATCAAGGGTCACGGGTTCGATCCTGCCCCTCCTTTTGAGAAGTAAACTGTTCTTAGTCTTACTGTTTTAGAATAAAACATACATTTGATTTCAGTCTGTAACAGCCGGTGCAATTTATGATCTTTTTTTTATTCACTTTTCACTCTCTCAGTCGCGTTCAGAATCAATCCATACAACCCCATCTGACACGGCTGTTTTCACTAAAGACGCGCTTATAGCTCTGCAGTGTACCACGATGCATACTAACGCTAACCCCCCCCCGGTTCTGACACACAACGCTGGGAAGCTGCCTTCGATCTCACCGTCACTTGCTTTTCTTTTTATTCAGTTTTATTGAGTGTTCCTGCCAGTCCCGCATGTTGCTGTATGCTTTTCTTTGCACCCAGGACATGCAGAAGAAAGAATGGTAAAGACCAACTTCGGCGCTATATGCAATCATCAGACACTCCCCATCTGCCCGTGTCGCTCAAACACAGGAACATATATTGGTGTAAAAGTATAACAAAAGTGCACTTTTATTCAAGTGCACTTTTTCCATCGCCTTTTCCTGTAAGAAGCAGTGTACACACTCTCTCTATGCTGTGGTTTCTATTACACACCTGAAAGAAAGAGACAATACATATGAACATATCCAGCATACAGCAACATGCGGGACTGGCAGGAACACTCAATAAAACTGAATAAAAAGAAAATCAAGTGACGGTGAGATACGAAGAAGGCAGCTTCGCCAGCGCCTGTGTGTCAGAACCGGTGGGGGCGTTAGTATGCATCGTGGTACAGCACAGAGCTATAGCGCCTGTATTCTGTTTCTTTTGTACTCCAGGGCACGCAGAGGAGAGAATAGTAAAGAGCAGTAAGTTCGGCGCTATATGCAATCATCAGACACTCCCCATCTGCCCGTTGTTTTGTTATACTTTTCAATACTTTTATACTGCTCAAACGGGCATGCTCAAAAAATACACGTGTAATGCCACGAAAAGTGCACGCAGACACTTCATTTCGCAAACAAAACAAGTGCACTTTTATTCAAAACTACCTGTATAACCAAGAAAAAGAAAGCAAGATACAGTAGGCGATTGATACGACATCTTGCATGGTGCAATGCTAAGAAGTGAAGATTTTCATTCCGTGCTATATAAAATCATCACATTCAAATATTAACAGTTCCCACACACCCAAGGACCGTCCTTCCTACATTTACGACACGTACTTGTTGCCGTGTACACACCTCTCTGTGCTATGGTTTCTATTACACTGAATGAGCACCTGACACTGTACTTTCTTCCCTGGGGAAGGTCCCGCATCAGAGAATTTCCAGTTCCTGCATAAATTCATCTGACGCTGTTAGCTTTCAAATAATATTGCATTAGTGCGATTATATTTTCACATATATTGTCTTTCTTTCAGGTGTGTAATAGAAACCACAGCATAGAGAGAAGTGTGTACATTGCTTCTTACAGGAAAAGGCGATGGAAAAAGTGCACTTGAATAAAAGTGCACTTTTGTTATACTTTTACACCAATATATGTTCCTGTGTTTGAACGACACGGGCAGATGGGGAGTGTCTGATGATTGCATATAGCCGGTTGGTCTTTACCATTCTTTCTTCTGCATGTCCTGGGTGCAAAAGAAAAGCATACAGCAACATGCGGGACTGGCAGGAACACTCAATAAAACTGAATAAAAAGAAAAGCAAGTGACGGTGAGATACGAAGAAGGCAGCTTCGCCAGCGCTTGTGTGTCAGAACCGGGGTGGGGCGTTAGTATGCATCGTGGTACACTGCAGAGCTATAGCGCCTTTAGTGAAAACAGCCGTGTCAGATGGGGTTGTATGGATTGATTCTGAACGCGACTGAGAGAGTGAAAAGTGAATAAAAAAAAAGCTAACCTTTACAAAGATCATAAATTGCACCGGCTGTTACAGACTGAAATCAAATGTATGTTTTATTCTAAAACAGTAAGACTAAGAACAGTTTACTTCTCAAAAGGAGGGGCAGGATCGAACCCGTGACCCTTGATTCCAAGCGGGGCTGTATCTATTGAACCACGGAGTCAGTTATAGTAAACTGGTGTCAATGTCGCATGTTAAGGCGGCTTTTCTTTCTGCAGTTATATGTTTGAATAAAAGTGCAATTGTGTTATTCTTGTGAAAATGTTTCTTTGCTATTTGGACTTCAGGCTTCATACATTATATAGTTTATGCCTACATTTTGTCATCTACTACTAGAATATAAAAAGTTTCTGTTTTAACAATGTGTTGACACAGATTACTGTAGAAACGGAACAGACATGAAATGCGTGTGTTCCAAACAACGATCTATTATTTCCACTCTAAAACTCCACTTCACTCCCAGATACTCAATCAAGGCATGAGCTGAGAGAAGTTCGTGCACGCTCTAAATTGGTGGGGATGGAATAGCCGGCTTCTCTTTATCAGCACATTTAGAAGACAAAGGCGCTGGAGAGGTGTGAAGGGATTTAAGAAGCAGTTTAAGGTGGGACGGAATTACGAGTTTTTTCAGTAGGCTCTGGTAATTCTAGTGTTAAAAGATACTGACGCTCCTCTAAAAATGCTGCTTTATTATGTGCTCGCATATTTAAAAGCACAAAGCACACGTATTGATTTTTTGATTGTTTGCTTTTCTTTGCGAGCTCTCTCTCTCTCTCCCTCTGAAATTCTCTGCTCCTGAAGAGAAGAAGATCTATTTGCATTCTTTAATTAGAGAAAGAACTGTCATCTCTGTCTTGTCATAGAGGACAGTTTAAACTTTTGACTAAAGGGTGTTATTTCATGTCTAGAGGGCTGTAATAATGTTAACAGTGTGGGAGAGTTTATAAGGGCTTAAAATATATAAAAATAACTACACAAACCTATGGTTTCTACTTCGCGGATTTTCGTCTGTCGCGGGGGGTTCTGGAACACAACCCCCGCGATCGAGGAGGGATTACTGTACTGTATCACTTTGTACCACCTTGGAGTGACCATCCTGACCCGAACAGGACTGATTAGGTAGAGAATACGAGACGTCTGTTAAGGTATCAGCACAGATGAACAACACCAATAGAAATGTAGAAAAAAAAATAAGTGACCGGCCATTTAGATTCAAATCAAAAGAACCTGTGACCAATCATTTTCTGGTAAGCAACTCGATCCCACCTTAATGAACAGGGCAATAAGAACTTTAAGTAATCGGGTTTCCATTGCAATGTTAAATCTCACCCATAGATGACAAAACCTTTTGCTTCCCTGAGTTGGCAGAAGTTGACTCCAACTGGCACAGATCTAGGACTGATGCTGTGTTGCCTTCGACTTCCTCAGTTACGAGTGCTTGGAAGACCAAGTCCTCTTCAATAAACTAACCTTTGGTGTTATATTCTTGAAGACCAACTGAGAGTTATCATAGGTGTCCTTTTCATCGAGTTTGAAAAGGAAATTCCAAAACTAAACATCAATTTTCCTACTATGCTACGTGGATATCAGGACTTGTACATAATACTATATACTGTACAACCGAGGATTACTACTACATTAAATAATTACATACTCTACTATAAATGTAAGGTCTTTTAAATAAATGAGAATGTTTATGGTTTGTACTGTCGCTATTTTTTTTTCCTTTCTTCACTATCACCACCCGTATTCAAATTTATTGCATCCAAAGACTGAAATTCAACCTACGTATTCTTTTATACATGCATCCATGTATACAGCATTTCTTTTAATTCAATTCAGAATTATGGAGGTTTGAATCTATACCAGAAACACTGTGCACAAGGCAGGAATCAACCCTAAACTGGGTACCCATTCTTCGTAGTACACACTCCGTCATAAAACAACAAAATCTGCATTGCCAGATATACAAGTATACAAGTCTTAGAATCCAGAGAACTCGGAGAAAGTGGATACAACCACAACAGGCAACAACTACACAAATGGTGACTAGCATTTGGTATTAAGTAGAGATGCAGAAGGCCAACGCATTGAACCATTGTATAGCCTGCTGTATATATTGTGAACACGGTGAATGCAGCCCCAAGGGGACCCTCTTAAACAGTTATACAATGGGAAACAAACACAGCGTTTCATCCTCTTTGCGGGATCAGCTGCTAGCCTGCTGCTTGCTGCCATGCCGCGTGATCTGCATCTCGCGTGGGGCTTTGAACATTTTAAAAGACCGCACCGCGGCTGTCCTAGTGTCTCACTGCCTTGTCTCTCTTCCCCCAGATATCCTCTGCTCCGGTCGGCACTTCTGAGCCGCCGCACCCATTTGAGGAGGAAGATCTTGTGTTCTTTTGATCAAGTGCCGGAGCTGTGGTGACCAGGTTTGACAGTATGCCTGGATCACTCCTGAAAGAGACTTGTGTTTGGTTCGCCTGTATTCGAATAAAGTTTCCACCTCTTGAAAACCCTGAGTGAACCTGTGCAACTTTGTGAACCAAGCGTGACAACATAGTAAGGATATACTTTAATAATCAGCAAAAGAAATGTTAGGATATGTCAAATGTCTTGTTTTTGGTTTTATAATTAACAAACTCCTAAGTAAATGCAGTGTTCTGCCTGCCTGTAATGTGTATCATGTAACTGCATCCAACTTTAATAAAAGATGTTGTTTAGTAAATCCCACTGCCAAAAGCTACCATATCCATCATATCAGACCATCATACTTAAAAATTTAAAACTCTGAAGTATCCTTAATTCCCCACAACAAAGCTGCCAAATGAACAAACGTCTAACTGAGGGCCAACACTAACAATCAATTTCCTACTTGTTCACTTACAAAGCAAAAACTCTTTAACATGAAACTGGCACTGATGCCAGACCCAACGCACCCAAGGGACTCATCAGCACAACGGCAAAGCAGTGACTGACTCCACATAATTAAGCATAACTTAATGACAAGTCACAGCACCGACACCACAGACTTCTACAGAAATTCATTTTCCACTCTGCTGAGCTTTTTATTGTAGCATAATTAAACCGCTCATGGAGGCCTTTGTATTTTCGGGGTATTCTCTTGTCCATTACTCTGTCACCCTTTCTCAAAAAAGTTGCTAACACATAAACCATATCATTTATAAAGAATGGCTGGCCATTATTAAGTCCTGCAGTTAGCCCCCCCGAGTCTCCAGTATTACTTGAAGGGAGAGTGTGGCATTTCTTTGAGAAATATTGGCAGAAAAATATGAACTTTAATACAAAGATCATTTCTGCCATTTTACAAACTTTTATTTAAATTAGCACAAGAAGCTAAGTAACAAGCCATTCTGATCAAATTTTTATTTTCATCAGTCAATACAAGTTCTTCCGGATACGTGTTCCTTATAAACTCAAAAAGTCGTGAAGTTAAGCGAAGTTAACTGGTGGGTTTGTGAGTTGGTCCTGTGACGGACTGGTGCCCTGTTTTGGGTTGGCTCCTGCTTTATGCAGAGTGCTGCCAATGCAGGCAAGAGTCCCTAAACTAGATTAAGCAGATTTAAGAATGCTAAATTATAAAATGTGAATTATAACCTGACACCAGGAATATCTAATTACATTTAGTCAGCACAGTGCATCCATGCTGATGAATGAATATTTTTAAAACATGCCATGGGAGCCATTGAATACAAAAAACAAATCAACGTGAAGCGATAAACATTAAATAGACACCTAAGTTATAGGATATTGCAAGAACCCCCAAGCATACAAAAATGTTCACTTTTGCCTTACTCCCGGTGCTGCCAGGAGAGGCTCTGGCTCTCTAGAAACCTGAATTGGATTAATGATGATCAGAAAAAAAGTGCATGGTAGGACCTTTCAAAGAAATTGGCTGATTTGTTTAGATATATTTTTTGAATTTATGAATGATGCATCATGCATTTCCCTGTGCTGGACTGACTGCAAACTCTGTCCAGAACTGGCTCCTGCTTTGCACCTAACACAGGAACTGTATTAAAGGAATACTCCATCCCAAAATATTTTTCATATGTGATGGCTGAGAAAAATTTTGAATTTCATGCTTTCATGCTGAGACAACTAAGATAAAAGTATATGATGCAACAGGTATCGATATTGATGAACACCAGACAACATGAAACAATATCAAAAAGTCCACGGAAAAAAAAATCTTACATTATTCAAGTCATATAGTCAGTCACACAGTCATATGCTCGCAATATCCCAAACATATGTATTTTTACTAAAAAGGAATAGTTCATTGTCTTCCATAATAAAAGTAGTTTTCTGTTTGTCATAATATAATGACATTTATTTTAATTATTTCTGTATTTAATTTACACAAATCGTGAACACAATCTAAAGCCTTATGGGAGTCTCTTTCTGAGGTGTTTAATTTCAGATTTTCAATGTTCACAGATTACTACAGAGGTAGCTGCAAATTAACTGCTATTATCCAAGGTAATGTGGACCAATGCTACCTTGAACAGCTGAAAACTTGGATAAAATGGATGGCCACTGTAGTGGAAGGTAGGAAAGGAAACCAAGAGCGATCAACTGATGTCACCAGTGAAGTGCAATGTTCACAGTAGTCAGAAATTCTGAGAAGTGCAAGTGTACTTCACACGTGTGAAATGTAAATTTGTTGTAAATTATTACAAGTTATTTTGAAAGTGATCTCATTCCATAGATCTAACTCCATAGAAACAGACTCTGCATGGCTGATGAATGGAGGTCTCTGTTTAGCGCATGCCGCAAGGTGCTCGTCTCTGAGCCAGAGAATGCAGTTTTGCAGTTCACCACAGTGCAAATCTTTGAACTGAGATGCATTGTGGTGCAATTCCACAGCAATTCAGTTGGCAATATAGATGGTTTTTGCACTGTGGACTAGTGGATTGTGGTGGTGCTGTGCAGAGAAGGAGAGCGATCAGCTGACATCACCAGGGAAGCACACCACTCACAAAGTGTTTGGAGACAAGATCTGTGTGGCTGACAGAAGGATGTTTTCATTTCAACCGAATGTAATCACATCCGACAATGCCTATGACGTCAGTCACGTAATGCCCCAACATCACTTAATGCCCAAAGCATCAGTTATGTAATGGCCGTCAAACATTATGTTATACTGTGGTTAAGATTAGGGTTGTGAAAGGGATATCTGGCTCAGAGGGTGTTTCGTGACTGATTTTGCAGGTGTTCTGTGATGCTGTGGGCATTACATGTGCAGGCCGCTCACCTCCAAAACTGAGAACAGGGATTTGCAGTTTCCACCGTTATTTCACAATAGCATTTTGAAATGTAAAAACACAAACATTAACAAGCAGTAGAGCATGTGTACATAGTCAACACTGGTGACACACTGACAAGAGCCTAGATGAACAGTTAATGAGGGGTGAGTGAGTCACAAACCACATTTCCACAACCACCAGCTTCTCGACCACTTGCTTGGTACAGCTGAAGTTAGAAGTGTAGTATTTACACACTTGGTACAGTATTCACGGCAAAGCTTTAATAAATTATAAGGAAAGATGTGCATTACACTTACAGGTTCACCTCGGATTAACCTCGTAATTTGGATAATAAGGGATCTACTGTATTTAACAACATTTTAGCAAAAAAGATTGCGTTATGCACATTTTGAGCATACAACTGGATTATACGACACAAGTAACATGAGATTTTCTTTTTTTTCCATGGATGTTTTCCACATTGTTTGCCATTTTACATTGGTCAGTCTTGGCTTCTATTATGTCATAAACTTCTTTTCTCATTCTGCATAAAAATATGAGACTAAAATTGTTTCTCGCCACCACTATAAAGTAGATTGGGTAAGTACTCTTTTTTATATTTTGTGGCACCCCGGCCGGGACGCCCAGGAGGACCAGAGGAGGGCTTGTACCTCCTCCAGACCGCAAGGGGGCATCCGTCCTGGTTATGCTGGTGGCCTCGGGTAGAGGGCATGGAAGCCCAGCCCTGTAGGGGCCCGTGGTCACTGCCAGGCGGTGCCCCACTTCCAGACCATCATCTGCCGACACCCAGGAGGACCGGAGGAGGGCCTGTACCTCCACCAGACCATTAAGGGGGTGTCCGCCCTGGTTATGTTGGTGGCCTCGGGTAAGGGGCATGGAAGCCCAGCCCTGTAGGGGCCCGTGACCACCGCCAGGCGGCGCCCCGCTGCCTGAACAGCCCTGGAGCCCAGCACTTTCGCCACACCAGGAAGTGCTGGGGGAAAGACAACTGGGGACACCCGGACGGCTTCCGGGTGCGCAGCCGGCACTTCCGCCACACAAGGGCGTGTCTGCGGAGGAGTGCCGGAAGCAGCTGGAGCCCATCCGGGTTCCCATAAAAGGGCCGCCTCCCAGCAGTCGAGGCGAGAGTCGGGAGGAAGAAAGACGGAGCTAGAGCGAGGACGGGAGGCGGCCAGGAGAAAGGCACAAAGACTGGAAGAGTGTGGCCTGGACATTGGGGAATCGTTGCTGGAGGCACTGGGGTGTGAGAGTGCACGGTAGAGACTTGTAAATAAATGGTGTGTTGGGTGATGAACAAGATGTCCGTCTGTCTGTGTCCAGGCCAGCGTTCACAATATATATATATATATATATATATATATATTATACTAATAAAAGGCAAAGCCCTCACTCACTGACTCACTCACTCACTTACTGACTCATCACTAATTCTCCAACTTCCCGTGTAGGTAGAAGGCTGAAATGTGGCAGGCTCATTCCTTACAGCTTACTTACAAAAGTTGGGGAGGTTTCATTTTGAAATTCTATGCGTAATGGTCATAACTGGAAGCTATTTTTCTCCATATAATGTAATGGAGTTGAGCTGGAGATGGCCGTGGGGGGGCGGAGTTTCGTGTGACATCATCACGCCTCCTATGTAAGTATGTAGAGAACAAAGAAGAACTCCAAACAGCGATGAGCACAAAACGCCATTTCACAATTGAGAAGGCAGAAAAACATTATGAAGCAAATGATGCATACAAGCATATTCATAAGTACAGCTACTGCGGAAACAAAGCACGGCGTGAACCGTAAGTTTATATTAAATTAAGTTCATAGACAGGCTGCCCCTGGCATTTGTAATTTAGTGCCTGCCCATATAAGGCCGTCCATCAGCGGCAATCCAATACAAACACTGCCGGTAAATATTCACGGGTGAAGGACTGTGCTTATGCAGAGGAAGATGAGATGGTCAGGGTGGTGTTTGGCACAAACTCATTGAAACTGCGAGAGAAACTTTTAAGTGCCGGGTCTTAGCTGACATAGCACGAGATGGCACCAGCACAGCTGGGAACCTTCGATGCAAGAACACCAAGCGGCTCACGTGAACTGACGCAGTGCACAGACAAAAAGCAACAGTTCCAAAGAGTGCTGAACAAAAACCGAATTACACAATTGAGAAGGCAGCAAAAAAATATGAAGCGTCTGATACATACAATCATATTCATAAGTGCAGCTACTGCGGAAACAAAGCACACGGTGGAAAAAGTGAATGTCCCGCTAAAGGAAGACAGTGTAAAAAAAAACCCGTGCATGCAGTTTGTCACATCTCAGATAAAGAGGAAGACGAAGCGGTTTATTGATGCAGTAAGAAACGAATCAATGAATGAAACCTGTTATCTTTACAACAATTGACAAACACGGAATGTAACTTGAACACAACACATCGTACAAATACGACCCTGATTGAAAGAAATAATGATAATCAAATCCTTGATGACAGCAACATTCAATAACACTCACAAAACAATTACTGTATATTGACAATCATGTTACATTATTTTTAAAATGTTCCCTTTTCTTTTTCATAACTTCTACTTCTCCACTGCGATACGCGGGTATATATATAAATGTATATATATACCCGATCTACAATACATACTCGCATAAACAAGCCACACGCTGTGGCGCAATTGTAGAGTCTTCGCCTCTAACGCCGACATTCGAGGTTCGATTCCCGAGAGGGGGTGTACTGACTATGTACGCGCGCTACCCGATTCATTTTACCTTAGATCTCCTTGGTTTGGGACGTATGAAAAAATATTAGGTTAACGCAGAATCATGTTACGTTATTTTTAAAATGTTTCCCTTTCTTAGCACAAGCACAGCTGAGAAGCTTCGATGCATGTACTCCATTACGCGTTAAAAAAAACGCATTTAATCACACTTTCAATTCCAAGCAAACGGGAACTTTTGTCAATGCATGATTTCCTGGTACATCCATTACACTGATGCACACATCACAGCTACAAAAATGTTAGAGTCGGAATAAAGCGCTGCTCTACGACTGATCATTTCGACTACCCGAGCGAAGCCTTGATAAAAGCATGGTTTTGTGTACACTGAAAAGCAAGCAAAATTAGATGCATTACAGAAAGCGGACTTTGTGGCTCTTACTGGGGATCATTGAACTTCCGTGACCGTTAGTAATTCTAATTACATCTAATTACAAAATGTTCACTGATCACACTGTTTTAGCCTAATGTACAAAATAATTTTGGCTAAGGTTACTTAGAGTTTAAAGATGAAGCTGGTCAAATTACCTTTTATGTTTCTGACTTATTTTTTTAAGAAGAAAAACTGCAATATGTTTAAATTTTGGTTATTTGTGTATATATATATATATATATATATATATATATATATATATATATATATATATATATATATATATATATATATATATATATATAGATATATAAAATCCTAAGCCTAAAAGTGCAATGATTTTATGTGATGTTTTTATGTCACTTTTTTGTCACGCTTTACATTGGGCTTATTTTAAAACCTACATATATATGTTTGGAATCATTCTTTTCAGAATTTATCGAACTTTAGTGTGATGTTGTTAGATTTTCAGATTCTTATTCAGTTTTTTTTAATTCTAAACTAAAAAATATCAAGAACTCACGTCCCGCAAGACAAGGACTTTGTACCAAGAGATTTAACCACACCCGGAGTCGGAAATAAAAGACAAAGAGTAGATGACAAAGACAGCTGCTGTACAGGCTTTTAAATGTTCGAAGCGACATGCAACATGCAGATCACGGCAGCAGCAGCAAGCCAGAAGCTGATCAAGCAAAGAGGAGGTAAAAAACTAAAACCGTATTTGTTTCTTATTGTATCACCGTTTAGGAGGGGGTTTCAGAGAAGCCGCCGCATTTCCTTGGGGTACATTTAGCCCCCCTCCTCACAACGCGAGTGGCAGAGACATTTAGTGGCAGACAGTGGGGGTTCGCGAGGGAAGCGAGCAGGGGGGCGAACCCTCTTGTAACATAAAAAAATATAATCATTTTTTGGTGGAGAATACCTTTAAACGGTAATAAATTTATATATCTAAAACACTTCCATGATCAATCATTTTGTGTTTTATATTTGTAATTAATTTAACTTTTTCAGGACAGGTGTCAACTTACGTCAACACTCAGGGTCAAGGCGGATGTCAGTTGTCGACATCCAGCAGTAGGGGGCAGTAATCAGCTGTAAAGGTTGACAGAACCTACTGTTATGTTATAGTTCGGCTCTATTTGCTTGCAGTATGCGGCTTGCATTATATGTTACACTGTTGCCGCTGTTTCAGGTGTCTGTTGATGCATACTGTGACCACTGCTGCCACCGGCTACTCAACTGCTGTTGGCTACATGAAGATGGCCACCGCCAGGATCCTTTGTGTGGCTGCCACAGTGGTGATAATGCCTGAAACAGAGGTGCCAGTGTAACACATACTGTAAGCAGTGTAATGTGGCAATGGACGCCATTGGTTGCTTCTAACGTTATCATACCTTGCAGGACTATGGTGTGTGATATGTATTTGAATTCTCATAGTGTAGAGGCTCACAGAACATAAAACAAAGGGACATTTGTCATATTTTATGTTGATGTATGTGTGAACCCATTGCTTTGTGTGCTTTTCAGCTTCAGTTTTTTTGGCTGAAACAGAAAAAAAAAAAAATTAGCCCTCAAAGAGTTAAATCACTTTGCAGAGATTGGTTTTCTATTTTACATAAAAGAGTATTTTACTGCTGATCAATGCCAAAGAAGTCAAATTCTGTCACTCAGTGTTGCTTAATTTCGAAAGGGTCAATACTTTTTATAGGCACTTCATTTTCACGTTTTTTCCTGTGTACAAGTCTTTTTTATTCCTCCGAATACTTCAGTTTCCTCTCACATCCAAAAGATGCTTGTGTTAGATTACCTGTCGACCCTAACCAGGCCATGTTTGAGTAGGTGGGCATGCCTTGCAATGTGCTCGAGTCCCATTAAGGGCAGGTTCCTGTGTTGCAGCTGATGCTTCCAGGATGAATGCACATTTAATGACCAAGCAAGATCATAAAACAGAGCAATGAATTAATTGTTCATGTTTAGAAATTAAGTATTTATATCATACACATAAAAGACTAGTCCTTCACTGGGAAAAAAAAAATTGGCAAGTGCTGAGTTTGAGAGGCACTGCCTTGCACAAGCATTTACTGGCACAAGGGAAAGCGGTATATTAATAATTGGGATATTACAAAACCCACACTTGCTGGTTTCAAAACACATCATTAAAGAAACACACGCAGGATTCTAAGGGAGGCTCACACAATGAAAACTATGATGGCTTATCTACAGGGTGAAATAATTTATGTTGGGAATTTTCAAGTATGGGCTTCCTGCCAGGAGAGAGGTTGCTTTATGAACTGTAAGCCACCCACCTCAGATCTCTTGTTTAATAAATCCAGAGTGTTCATCTGCTCTGAACAGCTGGTCTACTTATACCATAAAATATAGTGTACAATATTTTCCCAATAAACCTGAAATCAGCCCATATTATACAGCTACTCTATCAGTGACAAAATTTCTAGAAGCTTTGTACAGAAATATCAGTCACACTGCAGAATGTATTTCTTTTCCTCTTTAGTGTCTTGTTGTCTTATTGAACTTTGTGTACTTAATGAACACAACAGTCTTAGATTTCCATTAGGGGGCCAGCGTCTGTATAAGCGGCACTGGGCGCAAGGCAGGAAACAGCATGGCATCATTTCAGGGCATGGCACACTCACGCACATTTGCACTGTGGGCAAAATGGAATTGCCAATCAACATAACCGGTATTTCTTTCAAGATACAGGAGGAAAAATGTATACTGTACATGGATGATGACTGGGTGCTGGATTCCAACCTAAGAAGCTGGCTGGGCAACATACAGCACCACCCTGCTGAAGGCCGTGTTTATGTATAATTTAATAAAGAAGGTAACCTCTTAGAATACATTGCTTTTAGATATCAGAACATATATAATAATGATCAAGTCCTCACCAAGTCATAAAATAAGATACAGCTAAGCTCAGGTCACAAAACACACACAACAAGTCTTACCATTTCATTACTCATTCAATACTAAAATATGTGAAACATAATAGGCATGTATAAAAAAGGAAGTACCAACATGGACAAATTTGTTGGTACCCTTACAGCTCATTGACAAAGTGCTGTAAAAGTAAAAGCAACTGTCTCCTGTGTACCTGCATGCCTTTGATATGTCATCGAGTAAAGCAAAGCAAGTGTGATCAAGAATCGCTTATTCTACAAAGATACTCTAAAATGGCCTGCACACATTTGTTGGTACCACTTAAAAAGATCATAAATAACTGGATCTGAGTGATTTTTCAAACTAGCTGTTTTCTCTTATCACAGAAAAGATGTCTCCAGTCAGCCTATTTAAATTGAGAAAAGTCACCACTCTGCTGTTTGATGTCATTGTGTGTACAACACTGAAAATGGATCCGAGAGAGTTGTGTGAAAGTAAGTTATAGACAAGCATGTTAAACGAAAAGGCTAGGATTAAGCTTTTATCAACTTAAGTGGTGTGTTAGAGAATTTTGAAGGCCTCCTCCGCCTTCTCTGCTCGAGATTAAACAGCTTTAATTCCACAAGCCTGTCAGAGTTGGACATGTCCTCAAGTCCTAGCAGGCTCCTGGCTGCTCTCCTCTGCCCATGATAAGCCAGATGCGGTCTCACTAGTGCATTAAATAGTCTAAGAATAACATCCCCCAATTTCTATTTGACAGTTTTTATGATACAATCTAACTTTTTTCTTGCTTCTGCATATTGCTTAGATGATGAGAATGTTATCTCAACGTTAGCCACTAAATCCTTTTCAGTGGTAATTTTCTGTAGGTCAGTGTCTCCTATCTTCTATTTATAATTGAGGATGTTGCGCACATGTACCACTTTTCTACTTTAAACTGTATTTTCCAAATGTGTATTATATTATGCATTTACATTCCACATTTGCCCCATTTAGATTTCAAACCTACAGCACGTTAAAGTACATTTTACTAAATCAGTTCATGTTCACACAGTAAATGGTACAGTCCAACCCTAAACAGTATCAGATTGGGTACAATTACAAAGCAGCCAGAACAGGTAATGGTGCCATCCCAGTGGCAGTGGTGAATTCTCTCACAATATCCAAGATTTGACAATTCTCCATGTGCCAATAACTAATACCTTTAAATTATAAAATGGGTGTGTTTTTCATTAAAACAGATGTACATTTTTGAAATATTCCATCTCTGAAGTCAAATTAATCAGTTTTGGACCAATTCTGTGATGATCGGGTCGGGTCAGGAAGCATGCACTGGTACAGCGCATTGCCGCAACCACCACACTACGAAACAGATCGAGATCCTGATTGGCAACTCCCCAGGCAGACAGTCCCACCCTCCGGAAACGACCCTCCAATTGCTGCAGCCAGGTGTTATGTGGGCATCCCCTTGGCCTGGTACAGCCACTTGGGTCTTCAACAATGAGGATCCTGCAAGCTGGATGACCCTCTGGGAATCGCGGCACATGGCCGTAGTGCCATAACTGACGCTCCCTCACAATGCAGGTAATGTGCCTCACTGGGGACTCCATGAGCAACCATTTGTTCGGCGAAAAGTCAAACCAGACTTACCCAATTATTCTCCAAAGAGACACAGTACTAAAGGAGTCCAGTCTTCATCTCAGGTCACTGGATAGCATCCATGTCTTGAAACCACATAGCAAGACAGGAAACACCAGGACTCTAAAGACTTGGACCTTTGTCCTTTTGCATGGATATCAGGAGTGCCTCACACCCCTTTCCAGTTACCTCATGACCCTACATCAGTCTACGGACTTTAGAGGAATAGTCACCAGAGACATAAATGTCTCTGTCGGGGAAAGTAAACCTCTCAACAAGGTCGACACTCTCACCGCACAGAGACACACTGCTGATGGCTGTGCCTAAGAGGTCATTAAAGACTTGTATCTTGGTTTTTATCAGGACACTCGCAAGACCAGACACTCAGACTCCTCACTCAGTCTCTCATGATCCCCGAACAGAGCCTCCATTGACTCCATTCTGTGGTGATGTCAATATAAAAAAAAGTTGAAATAGGATATTCACCTCAAATTTAGAGCAGCACTGTGGCGCGGTCCCACTGCCTCATGGTGTCAGGAGACTCAAAGGAGACCATATGGATTTTGCCCCCTGTCCCATGTCTCAGAATTATCATTCATCTAAGGACTCTAAATTGTCCTGGTCTGACTGAGTGGTACCCCCTGATGGACTGACGTTTTGCCCAGTGACAAACAAGCATCCCAACCAGCCTTGTGGTTAAATAATTACCTTTAAAACTAAATTTGTGGTTTCAGTAAATGGATGAAAAGATTCCAAGTAAACAAGCACAGTGACTAATAAAATTAAAGAAATAAATGAAGTGCATTAATTAAAAAGAGAAGCCAAAGGCTACCTGCGCAGCCTGGTTGAAACTAGCCGCTTACTGCTTGTTTGGGATGACTGGTTTGCGCCTTACAGATTAAAGGCAGTTCACTCATCCACAGGGCAGCTGCTCATGCTGCTTTGCCAACAGATGGAGTTTAAAGTCCTTAAGCACTAGTGTGGGATTAACAAAACAAAAAAAACAAAAAAATTCTATGGAAAATACAGTTTTAAGTGGGCGTATGAATGAGTCACAGCCACACTAAGAAAAATTTTAAAAATGAAAAAAGGTTATGAGCAGAAAGCAACACACAAACATTTTGTTAATCTCTCCAAACCCACCTCCTGCTTCACATACCTACAGAAATATGTCAGCCACGAGATAGGAACCATACCTGGATGGTTAACAGATGGGCACCCACGTAACAAGTAGCCCTGGAAGGAATGCCAGCCCACTACAGTAACCTAGACAGGAACCAAACCAGGGAAGGCTGCCAGTGCATTCCCAGGCATGAGCTAGAAATCATTTCTGGGCAAGAAGTTACTCTATCAAAGGGCATAAGGCAAGAACAATTCCTGGAAAGACACCAATCCATCGAAAGGAAGGAGATAATTCTCACCAACTATGGAAAAACCTAGCATGTCACATCTTTCAAGTTTTTCGCAAATTGAGAAAATGATGTCGCCCCTATAATTAACGATTTATAGGTTTCATTTTTCCTGGGCTTCACGTACATAACATTGCTTTTTCATGAATCAACAACACCTGTCATTTAAATCGTGCAGTCACAGCATTCAAATCATGTGATCATAATCTGACTTTTTCATTGGTAGGCAGTCTTTCCTCATTGGCCAGTGGAGTTGCTAGGTTTTGGCTGGCAGTATGTAAAATATTATGTACATACTCGCTTCTTTCATTTCTATTACCGGAATGAAGACATATTTGGCCATCACCACTACCTTATAAAATAAGGAAAGACCTAGTAACTCCAAAAACTAACAAAAAAAAATGCCAGTTACTAGGTTTTTTCATTGCCCGTGAGAATTGTGGATGTGATGCCAGCCCACTGTGCCTGAATGGGACACTTGTCTATTGCTGGGCACAAATCATAGGTCAGTACTACAAAGGACTGCTAAGCCATTACAAAGAGCACATTAAATGCTGCCATTGATGGGAAAACAGCTCATCATGCGAAGATTTGTGGTCAGTTATTTCAGTCTAATTAGAGCAAACTCCAATCTTACTGTGATATTATTTCTGAAAAGCACAGGCTCCTTCTGAAAGACCTCCCATGTATAGCAGATCTCATTTGTGCTGCCTCTTTCGAATGGTAGACTCATACACTATGACATTAATAGTGGCAAGAACTACCTGTAGGTTCCATTATTAAATTCTTTTGGTTCTTAGAGACTTATTTCAGCATTTTGCATTCTGCACTCTGGTTGAACTTGTTGGGATGGCTTGGGCCGGACAAGGCAGCAATTGTTTGAAAGTTCCACTTGCAGATGATCTCCTGGGCAGTGGAGCCACACAGATGGCACAGTGGCAGTGCTGCTGCTTTGCAGTAAGAAGATTGTGGGTTCACTTCCTGGGTCCTCCCTGCATAGAGAGAGCTTTGAGTAGTGAGAGAAAAACTATATAAAATGGGAAGAATTATTATTATTAATTTTGGATTGCTAATTGTTTGGTGATTTTCTTTCAGAAGGCCTCAGGGAGATCTTTCAAGGCAAGGTGATAACACACTCTTCAATAGCAAAGAGTAAACCATCCAACTGCCCAAGTTTTAAATAAGACACGGTCAGACGAGATCCTCCCTAATGAAGTTTTAATCATTTGAACCTCATCTGGTGTATCAAACTCTAACTTTAGGTATTTGTGGAAGTGAGAAACGCAAGGGTGTACTTAATTTTCCCACAATGGAAATTTGCATTTATGCTTATTTAAATTATACAATGGACTGCAAAATGTAAATATGGCATGATATTGGTTACTATCTAAAGATAGTATCTAAAGAGGTTTATCTAAAGATACTGTTAACATGAAGGTCACATTTTGGTATGTCTACATATATTAAAAAAAAAAACATTTCATGGAGTGTACTTAACGTTTCACATGACTGTATAAGCGATTCACTAAATGGCTATATGAAGGCAAATTTTGTTGACTTTTTTACTAAAGTGATATGAATATATAATACATCTCATATACTGCAGATGGTGGTTTTACCCAAAGCAACCTACAAATCACAAGACCTAGATACTGAACGGCAGGATAACTAATCACAAACATAAATTCAAAAATGCTGACAGTTATGGAGATCAGCCACAAGTAGTAGGACTTCCTAATAATGCTTTACATCTACTTGCTGCCAAGTTTTCCACTTTTCCCAGTTTATATCATTCTACAATTACTTGGTTCAGAAGTCACAACACTAGGCCAACTCATCATGTGTCAATAGCTGAGGGTTTGTGTGTGTCATGCATGAACTTGGGCTGGCAGAATATGTTCCAGTTCCACCTGGGTAACAACAGGAAACAAAAGAAGATAATTCTGATGGAAGGATACAAACAATAGGAAACATATATAAATAGAGAGTTATTTATATTTCCACATCTTATAGTGTGTGTGAAAAATTAAAAACGAAAAACTCCTTGAGATTAATTTGGGATTTAAAGAAGCAATTAAGGTACCATCAGGCTACACATTTTACTACTTATTACTACATTGTCTTTAATATTGCCTTAAATCTTGACACAATTTCTTGGTACAGTATTTTATATAGTTTCTTGTTTAGCACTCCTACAGTGGGCTGGCACCCTGCCTGGGGTTTGTTTCCTGTCTTGCGCCCTGTGTTGGCTGGGATTGGCTCAAAGAAGACCTCCATGACCCTGTAGTTAGGATATAGCGGGTTGGATAATGGATGGATGGATAGATGGATCGCATTCTGAACTCGTGTAATGCAATTAAAGCAGTGCAGGGATGAAGCTTTTCCCAGAAGGCATGCGCCAATCCACGATAGGACCAAAACATGCACTCACCAACACTCACATCATCAGCAAATATCCAATTGCATATTAGTTGGGGAAGAAGGAGGGAGACCAGAATACCCATAAGAACTGAAGACCCGCCTCTCCTCCTCATTCGCTGATAAAGAGTCCCGTCTTCAGTTCAAGATGTCAATACCTTTAGGTTCCTGTTTATGATGTGCGCTGATTATTTCAGAAGTACATATCATGCATTTTGTATGTTTAAGCATACAGCTGGATAACTGACATGTGAATTATGGAACACAACAAAAGTTATTTTTTGTTTTTTTTCCCATAGTCGGTTTTCATATTTGCTGTTACACATCATTGGTCACCATTGGATTATATCATACATTTTTTTCTCTCAATTCTACATGAAAAGATGAAGATTACAATTTTTCCTCAGCCACCACTACAAACAACTTGAGGTAAATAACATATTAAAAATAACATTTTTGAGTGGAGTATTCCTTTAAGCTCTGCACAGGTGGAAATAAATGACATTATTTAATGAAAACACATCTGGTTTACATCTGAAGCTCAGCCAAAACAGGCAAGTCCTTTGAGATGACACACTCACCAGAGATTAAACAACATTTCCTACAGACAAATAAATACCAATATCAGAAATACAAGGCCACATTTCTCTTGAATGAAATATTTTACAGTCTTGCAATTCAAAAAAGGCAGCTAATTAGCATAATGTTCCTCTGTTGTCTTATAATGACTATTAGCTATTTATGCTGAACCAATATAACATTACAGTCATACAAATAGAAGTTAAGTAAGCACATAAATTACCACCTTCCACTTTTAGAACAGAATCCTGTGGCGTCTTTTACAAAATCATAAACAAAACAGAACATAGCAGCATATTCAATCTTTCATTCTCCCTTAAGTAAGAATAATAAATTGTACAGGTTTTACAGTCTGTGGTGGGCTGGCGCCCTGCCCGGGGTTTGTTTCCTGACTTGTGCCCTGTGTTGGCTGGGATTGGCTCCAGCAGGCCCACGTGACCCTGTAGTTAGGATATAGCGGGTTGGATAATGGATGGATGGATGGATGGCTTTTACAGTGAAATCAAATTCTACACAACTGTGTAGTAATATAGGTTCTCCAATAAAATGATCACAAGCAACATAATTAGAAAATATGAGGCACAGGCACCTAAAATGAAAGGGTAGCACCATGGTGCAGCAGTTAGTGCAGTTGCCTTATAGCGCCTGGCGGGTGGTTTTGAATTCCAACTCTTTTTTTGTCTGTGTGGGGTTTGTGTGTTCTCCCTGTGTCTGCACAGGTTATTCTCCAGGTTGTCTAGTTTTCCACCCTCACTCCACAGAATGATGTGTTAGCTTGATTTTAGACCTCGAGTTCACTTGGTATGACTAAGTAAGTGTGCCCCGAGATGGACGGCTTTCTAGGATTCATTTTAGTATTGCCATTACTGTCACCTGTCAGAGGGTTTGTGCTGAATTAAAACAGGTAAAGGCAGATAAAAAATGAAGATTAGATAGATAGAGATAGATATTATACATTCTTGTTACCACACCCTGACATTTGAGAACTGCTACACCCCAAATATGTTGAAGCACAGAAACTGTTGACCTTCTCAACCCTGGGATATTGGAATTGAGCCCCTCAGTAACTTTCCACCCCTTCACAATCTGATGGCACTTGAAAAAGATCACAGCTGAGCACTGCAGCTAACAGAGAGACAATGAAAGACTGCATGTAAAGGCCATGTCACATTACACGACTTCCACAGGATTTTTCACTCGTTGACCTCATTTGAACCACATTAGAGAATCAGGGATAGTCGTAGTTCACTCATATGATCGCCAGCTGTTTAGTGTGACATACCCAGCAAGTCCAATTAGTTTGCAACTTGCCTCAACAAAATCAAACAGGTTTGATTTTTGTCTTAAGTCATAGTGTTGGGCTTGTGTAAGTGAGAGCTAGAAACCAATGCACACTCACCCAGAGGTACAATAAATATAATTCAGTGACAAGGAATAAGGAAAATGGGTGTTTAGGACCTTGTCTGTCTGATGTTTCATGTTTTATGCACCATAACAGAAAAGGAAAAGATAGGAAAAAAACGGCAGGGATTGTGACTAAGCTTGCAATAGATTTTAACCCTTCATAAAGCACCACTTCCATCATGCAGCATGTTATTGGTTATCCCACAAAGGGGCGAGAAAAACTATGCTGAAAGGTCCACACGCAGTCTCTAAATACAACACTGCCAGTGATTTTGAGTTGTGTAAATTGACAAGGTCCAATGAAGAGATTACCAAACGCAGTCAGCAAATCTGACATACCCAACAACTAGCAGTTGCATAATATGATGTTAGCTTTAGGTTGTTTGGTCTGTGTAAATTGGCACAATATAATCTACTCTATAGGTATCCATCCATCCATTTTCCGACCCACTGAATCCAAACACTGGGTCACGGGGATCTGCTGGAGCCAATCCCAGCCAACACAGGGCACAAGGCAGGAACCAATCCTGGGCAGGGTGCCATCCCACCGCAGGACACACACAAACACACATACACACCAAGCACACACTAGGGCCAATTTAGAATCGCCAATCCACCTAACCGGCATGTCTTTGGACTGTGGGAGGAAACCCACGCAGACACGGGGAGAACATGCAAACTCCACGCAAGGAGGACCCGGGAAGTGAACCCGGGTCTCCTAACTGCGAGGCAGCAGCAGCATTAGAACTTTAGAAAATTTTGACAAGAACACATTGTTTTGCCCAACACGCTCACCAATCCTTTTCACCTAATTTTTCCTAACTACCAGAAAGAGGACCAAAAAAAAAAACAAAGAAAATAGCAGTGATTGTGCCTGAACGGGTCACCATACACCAGTTCCGTCAGGTAGTATATTATTGGCTGTCAGAAGTGTGGAAGTGTGAAACTGTGCTCGGAAGTCATTAAGCTGTCATGTAGCTCGACATAGCCAGCAATTCTAGTCACGTGATAAGACATGTACAGGTGAAATTTACAGCGCTGTCTTAATGCATAGGCACTGGCTGGGGTCCCCAGGATCATAGGGGTCCATGATGTTTCTGATGCCTACATATGTTTCTGTTCTGCTAATCAGAACTGTGGCCCCAGCTCCCTACTTTGCCCAGGGCCTATGATGCTGTTAAGATGGTCCTGGGTGACAAGATCAGCAGCTTCCGTCATCAAGTATGACATCCCTTCCAACAAGAAGCCATGTAATGTGACATCAGCTTAAGGGAGCATACTAATGACTACAGCAACATTCACCCTGCTGATATTCAAAGAGGATCTCCAGGCAGGGCATGAAATGGACTGTGTGCTAAATGATTATTTAATACCAGGTAAGTTTGAAATTATTATAGAGCCAGGACTGTTATTTGCCAATGTGGCAGCTATGCAGTGAGATTAACAATCTTTCCACAGTGCATTTCCCAGCATTAAATTTAATCAATTTGTGGAGCTAGTCATCTCTTTTGGAGACAACAGGTCAGAAAACGAACTGATGGATTGTTTGATGAAATGATTCAAAATACATACATAAATTAATACACAGAATATGAGCTTTATTTTGATCCATCCATTTTTCAATTACAGGGTCACAAGATGATGGCATCTGACACAAGCGTGGAACAATATTTAATCTGGATGTCAGCCCAGTACAGGACACACACTCACGCACACACAAACGGGACGCTTCAGAGTCACCAATTAGCCTTCAGGATGTGAAAGTGGCATACCCAGAGAGAACCACACAGACACAGGGACACTGTGCCAAATCCATACAGATGCTGCCCAGCATGGAAATAAAACTTGTGCCCCTCTGCGCCATCATGTCACTTCAATCATGTTACAGTGTCTCCAGACCTGTTTAATGCTGCCAAGCATATGAATACACCACTGCGCGAATAATCAAGCAAGCCAAAAAGTTGTCATTTTAAACTGCTATCTCATAAATATAACATCCTAGCAAAACACTGATGTTTCCTATGCACAATTTGTAAATTTTGTACAAAATAATAGGCCTAACTTCCTTCATCTTTCCCTAATCTCAACATTTTGTTCGATACTGGCATGCTTTGATGAAGATATATTTAGTATTTCTAGGTTTAGAAAATAATTTTTTAAAAATTCATCCCTGTAAGATCCCAGGGGGCAATGGGAAAGGATTTTTATACTAGAATTCCAGATAAGGAATGGAACTGAACTATTCATAAAACACAGACTTTGTCAAATCATGCTAGAATTTAAATAAAATTGTACATTGGGCACATACCTTTTGCCATATAGACTATGTGGACACCCCTCCAAATTGTAGAGTTCAGGTGTTTCAACAACATCCATTAACTGGTGCATACAATCAAACACACAGCCATGGCATCCCCAATCTACACTAAACAGCTCAGGGACTTTAAACGTGGCACTGTCATAGGATGCCACATTTGCCACAAGTCATGAAGTGAAATCTCTGCACTGCTAGATCTGATCAACTCTAAGGCTTTTATTATAAATTGGACTATCTAGGAGGAGCAACAACAGCTCAACCACAAACTGGCAGTCCATACAAACTCAGAGCCGGGCCGCCAAGTGCTGGAGCACATAGCATTGAAAAACTGACTAAGCTTTCTTGTATCACTCAGAATTTAGCTTCACATTGGCACTTAAAGCAACATCTGCACAAGAACTATGCATTGGGACCTTTACAAACTGGATTTCCAGGGCCAAGGATCTGCACATAAGTCACCATGCACAATGCCAAGCGTCAGCTGGGTAAAGCACACCACCATTGGACTATTGAGCAGTAGAAATGTGTTTTTGGGAGTGATGAATCATGTTTCATCAACTGGCAGACTGATGGACGATTCTGGGAGATGCCAGGAGAGTTCTACCCTACAGACTGCACAGTGCCTACTATAAAGTTTGGTGGATGATAGATAAAAGTCCGAGACTGGTTTTCAGAGTTTGGGTGAGGCTCCTTGGTTCTAGTGAATGGTACTGTTAATGGTACAGCATACAAAGACATTTTAGACAAGTCAATGTTGTTGATAGCCCTTTTGTGTTCCAGTGCACAAAGCCAGGTCCATAAAGATATGGAGGGCCTCTAGTGGCCTTCACAGATCTCTGACCTGAACCCTATTGAATACCTGAGGGATGAATTGAAGTGCTGATTTAAAGCCACTACGGTGAGCTGGCACCCTGCCCGGGGTTTGTTCTCTGCCTTGTGCCCTGTGTTGGCTGGGATTGGCTCCAGCAGACCCCGATGACCCTGAAGTTAGGATATAGCGGGTTGGATAGTGGATGGATGGATGGATGGATTTCAAGCCTGGTCTTCTCATCTAACATCAGTACCTGATGTCATAAATGCTGTTCAGGCTGTAAGGGCATATATCCACAGTCACACTCCAAAATCATTGTGGAAAGCCTTTACAGAAGACAGGAGGCTGTTCTAGGCGCAAAGTGGTGTAGAGGGGCAACTCCATATCAATTTTCATGGTTTTGGAATTGGATTTCCAACAATCTCATATACAGTAGGTGGGATGATCAGATGTCCACAAATATTTGACCATACAGTTTTATTTTTATGTTCTAAAACTATTTAGGTTTACATACTCAAAATCTGAATTGTGAAACACTGTCAATAGGCATCTGCCTCTCTCGCTCAGTATGTTTTAGGAGCACCCTACACTCTGATCATTCTGGAATAAATGTCTGCATATTGCTTGGATTATCTTGGATCTGAAAAATCACTCTTATTCCCTTAAAAGCAATATGTGGAATAACACCAGATGGATAACATAATCCAAGGAAAAAAATCAATTGTTGCATCCTAAACACTGCTAGCAAAAAGACTAATTTTACTTAATTGGAAGAATCCTAATCTGCTGCAGACAGCACAATGGGAAAGCAATATTTTACATGAAAGTAAATTGGAAAAACTCAAACTGTTTCTCAGAAAAATGGTTCATGAATTGTTTAAGAATTTGGCAAGAATTCATTTACGTTATCATAAAATAGCTTGCAGGACTTTTACTGTTGTTTTAATATACAGTATGAATTGAATCACATTGGGCCTTTTTTGTCATCTCTCTAACATGGGTATGGTCCTGCTCCATTGCTCATGGGTGTGTATAAAGTAAGTATTCACTTTTTACACATATGGTTATGCTGTAGCCTTATCCTAAAAGTATTTATATTAATTTTTCCCCAATCATCAAATGAAATTCAATATCCCAGAATGACAAAGCAAAAACAGCTTTTTAGGAATTCTTAGCAAATGTATTAAAAATAAATAAAACATGGAAATATCACATTGACACAAGTTTTCAGACCTTTCTCCGTGACACCTGAAATTTGGCTCAGGTGCATCCCATTCTATTGATCATCATTGAGGGGTCTGGAGAATACCTGTGGTCAGCTTGATGGATGGAATGAGATTGGGAAACACCTAATCCCCCAAACACCTGTCTATAAAAGGCTATATAGCCGACATGTCTCAGATCAAAAAACAAGTCATGAGGCTCAAGGAACTGCCTACAGAGCTTAGAGACAGGATTGTGTCAAGGCACAGTTCTAAGGAAGGATACAAAATATTTTAAGCAGTCTGAAGGTTTCCAAGACCACAGTGGCTTCCATAATTTTTAAACAGAATAAGATTGGTACACCCACAATTCTTCTTAGAGCTGGTTGCTCGCCTAAACTGAGCAATCAGGGAGAAGGGTCTTGAAAAGAGAGGTGACTAAGAACCCAATGGTCATTCTGGCTGAGCTCCTGAGAACCTGTTTGGAGATGATAGAAGAGCCTTGAAGGGCACTCCACTGACATAGGCTTTACAGCAGAGTGGCCTGACAACACATGAACGCCTGCTTGGAGTTTGCAAAAAACTTCCAAAAGCAGTCTCAGACTGTGAGAAACAAGATTCTCTGGTCTGATTAATCCACATTTAAACTGACTGGCCTAAATTCTAAGCATCATGTCTGGAGGAAAACAGACAGTGCATTTTACCTGTGAAATTCAGTTCTAACAGTCAAGCATGGTGGTGGTAGCATCATGCTGTGGGGTTGTTTTTCAGTGTTAGGGACTGAGAGACTTCACAGGGTGGAGAGAAAGCTGAACAGAGCAAAGTATAGAGATATACTTAAGGAAATTTTGGTCCAGGGTGCCCTGGACCTCAGACTAGGCTGAAGGTTCACCTTCCAACAGACCAATGACCCTAAGCACAAAGCAAAGACAACACAGAAATGGCTTCTGGGAATGGTCTTTGAGTGGCCCAGCAAGAGCCTAGACTTGAAGCTAATCGAACATCACTGGAAAGACGGATGGTACACATCCAACCTGACAGAGCTTGAGGGGATCTTCAGAGAAGAACAGAAGAAAATCGCTCTGTTCGAGCATGCAAAGCTTCTTGCGTCAAAAGCAAAAAGACTTCAGGCTGGAATTGCTGATAAAGGGGCTTCAACGAAGTGCGGAGTAAAGGGTTTAAATACTCTAATGTGTTAATGTGATATTTCAGTTTTTCATTTTTAATTTAAAAAATGCTAAAATCCTATTCTTGCTTTTTCATTATTGGGCATTGATTGTTGTTTAATGTGGGGAAAAAATTAATTCAAATGATTTTAGAATAAGGCTGCAACAAAACAAAATGTCAAAAGCAGTGAAGGTACTGTATATCTGTTTGAATTGTATGTCATTATATGTGTTTTGTTCTCTTAAGTTAAATATTTTTTTAAAACAAATACAATTTAAATATTGTCACATGCATGCGTATAGGGGACAGTTTAAGGGCTTGGACAATCGTAATCTTCCCCCAGAATGCCAGAGGGCGCTATCAACTAATGCCTTGTCTCTTCCTCTCCGTGCAGGCTGGAAGATTAAAAACCATGACACCTCTGATGTCACTTCTGGTTTCCGCCCACCTGGATCCACCTCTTCCTGCCAAGAACCTTTATCACCAGAAGCAATGCCATCTTAGTCAATCTATCTTGAAGACTCGAGTCATCATGACGTTTTTTTTCCCCCCTTTTCATCATGCTATACCTCACATTTTATTTGAATAAACAGGGTTAGCCTTCAAGGTGCACTTGTATTGCAATACAGAATAATAGACATCATATTTGGAAAATCATACAAAAGGATTGTATTTATTCATACACAAGCAGAATATTTAGACTAAATAAAACACAGAGAGATGAGCTATAAGACCCATTCAAGAGTAAAAAGGCACAAGAAACAGGGAGTAAAACAAGAGAGGGATTGGAAATTCAAATGGAGAATGTGGATTTACAGAATCTGATATAAGCATTGGCACTTCTAAAATGAGAGTAAATAAATAAATAAAACAAACCTGGACTGTTGCATACATACATATGACTTCATTAAAATAAATTCTGCCACAAACAAGTACTGAAGGGCACAATTTCTCCTTTCTGCTTGTAAGCAAAGGTTCTTATCAGTTTATTCCAATGAATGTCTGCTCTCACAAGGTCAGTTTTAGGATTATTTGCTTTCTAGCTGAAACCATCTTGCAACATCACCCATTTGAAAAAGCAATTTTTATGCATGTCAGCACAGGAATTTTTTGCAAAACGTGCTGAATGACAAAGTGCAGGAAACACTACAGCTTCACGGCTTTAGCAGTGAAAGCGCCTGGAAGCCTCAGTTCTGTATATGATTTAATAACAAAGGAATCAAACTAACAAACAGCAGTAAATGCAGTAAATTCTGCAACAGCACAGCACTGCTGGCACTTCAGGTTCTTTTATTGTCCAACACCGCATCCCCAAAGAGAAGTCAGCTCTCCGATAAGGAACTCAAACTGGGCCGCCATACAGCTTCAGTGTGCCATCCATATATTGTACTGTGATTTGAATTCTTCTAAGTGAACCACTGAGAAAAAGCATAATAAGACAGGAAAAATTAATAATGCTTCACTGGCTTAATAGAAAAAGTAAAAGATGGGATACTCCGTTCTTTGGACCAACTCACACAGTGTAAATTTTCAGGATTAATTTACTGTATAACATACTTTTAAAATGTGTACAAATACACATTTATATAACATTGCCACACAACATAATCACATCTTTGCCAATTTTTTTCATATAAAAAGTGTGTATTAAGAATGATTCCTCCTAGGATGGTGTCCTTAGCATGATTAAGGGACTTATCTGCCCCAGAAATCTTTGGACCCTGATTGATAGCAGACATTAACTCCTGGTAGGGGTCTTCTTAAGAATTTGGAATGAGGGAAGAGAATAAAATAAATAAAAATCGGGAGTGGTCGCCCCAAGACTTTCTCGTATAGTCATATATGGGGATGGATATTTGAGAAGTAAACCACACAACAATGATTATATTTGTACCAGTAGCGGCGCACTGAACGATAACGTGTAGTGAATACATTTGACTTGAACATTCCTAGTTTTTGTCCTCTTTCTCTGTACGTTTTGCATTCGTTTGCTCAGAGGTTGATGCGCTTGCTGCTTCCTGACCAGCTCTTCTTTTTTCCACCCTAGCGGCCCGCTTCTTCTCTTCTTTTCACGTTGAAAGTGATTAAGTCAGTGTTTGTGTTACAATTACTTAGTATGTTTTCCTTAATTTTTCACTTAAGCTGGCACTTAAGTCAAGAATGATTTAAGATATGAAGAGGTAGTGGAAATCACGGCGAAGGTGGGAAAGAATGAGAATGGCCCCGGTACACATGTGCAGCACGGCCCCCATGAACACTGCCGGGAGTTGATTCTACAATAAAATAAAATAAAAATGAAAGGAGGTCTATCACCACCCCGAAAGCAGATAGAAGACATTGCATAGTATGTGTACCAGATTTCAGGTGAATCGGTCAAAAGGTTTGCGATTTTATAAAAAGATATTATGTACATTAAAGAAGCATCAACAACAAATCAAATCAAATTAATAAAATACTGAAAAATTATAAAAGTAAAGTTCAATAAATCGGCAGCTGCATGAATAAAAGGTAAAGTCCCACTTCTGGTTAGCGGAAATAGCCAAAATTTGATAGAAATCTACATTTTGTACCTACTACTTGTATGCAAAATTTGGCTGACCTAAGTGAAAGTGTACTCAGGTTATTGTGTTTACACACACAAACACAACTCACACAAACAATTCCAAAAATGGTATTTTTGGAGTCAGGGAGGTCCAAAACATCAAGATTCTTCAAAATCTCGACATCAAATTTCATATATGAGAAAGTAAAAAAAGGAAGTAATGGCCATGACATGGAGTCTAGTGCATAAAATGAGAATATGGACATCCTGAGACAGATTAACAGTTTGGCACAATAAAATGAAAAATAAAAGTTCTCAGACAAAGCTTTCAAGTTACTGTACTGGTCAGTCAGTCTACAGTGGTAAGAAAAAGTATATGAACTCTTTGTAATGACCCGGTTTTCTGCCTTACATTGGCCATAAAATGTGATCTGATCTTCATCTAAGTCATAAGCATAGACAAACACAATATGCTTATGCTAATAATGCACAAACACGGGGGTCTCCATCCATCCATTTTCTAACCCACTGAATCCGAACACAGGGTCACGGGGTCTGCTGGAGCCAATCCCAGCCAACACAGGGCACAAGGCAGAAAACAAACCCCGGACAGGGCGCCAGCCCACCGCAGGGCACACACACACACACACACACACACACCAAGCACACACTAGGGACAATTTAGAATTGCCAATGCACCTAACCTGCATGTCTTTGGACTGTAGGAGGAAACCAGTGCACCTGGAGGAAACCCACACAGACACTGGGAGAACATGCAAACTCCACACAGGGTGGACCCAGGACGCGAACCCGGGTCTCCCAACTGCGAGGCAGAAAAAAGTAAGTAAACCCACAAATTTAACAACTGGTCAAAACTAGTTTACTAACAATAACCTCAAATAATTGCTTCCAGTAGCGGTGGATCAGACCTGCACAACATTCAAGTAGAGTTTTGGACCATTCCTCCTTAGAGAACTGTTTCAGCTCGGCTACATTCTCTGGACGTCTGGCGTCAACAGATCTCTCTTGAGGTCAATGCACAGTGTCTCTAATTGGTTAAGCTCTGGGCTCTGCCTGGGTCACTCCAAAAGCTATTCTATAGTAGACTTTGTCATTGTCCTGATATTTCACTCCACTTCTACTGAGCTTCAACTGGTGGACAGCCACCCTGACATTATCCTGTAGGATACCTTGATAAACTTGCAAATTCATTTTCCATTCAATGATGGCAAGCCATCTAGGCCCCGAGTCCCTAAGCATGATACTCCCTCCACCATACTTCTCTATTGCAGTGATATTTTCATATTGGCATGCAGTGAATGCCCTTTTAAAGCCAAACATACTGAACAATTCAATATTACATTCATCAGTCCACAAAACATTTTCCCAGTGTTATTATGGACGGTCCAGATGATCTTTGGCAAATTGCACAGTTTTCTTCTTCTTTTTTTTTTTTTTAAACCGTGGATTCTTTCTTGTTGTGCTGACATGGACACCATGCCTGTTCAGTGTTTTGCATATGGTAGATTCATGAATAGAGATGTTTCAATGATTCCTTCAAGCCTTTAGCTGTTCTTTTTACCTCCCTGAACATTATGTACCTCTCAAGTCATCATGGCTAATGCCCACTTCTAGGGAGAGGTAGCCACAGAACTAAATCATCTCCATTCATACACAGTTTGTCAAACTGTGGACTGAAAAACATCTAAACTTTTTGAAATGACTCTGTAACCCTTTCCAGCTTTATGCAAATCAACAATTCTTCGATCTTCCCGGTTTTCATCTGTGGGAGTCACGATTCTCATCAGCACATGCTTTCTCTGAATAGCAAATTCTAAATCTTTCAGTTTTATTTTTATAGGTCATACTGTCTCTAAACCACACCTCAAATCTCGATTCAGTCAGGGACACAAACGATTAAAATAACTCAAGATGTAAAAGCAAACACAACATATGAGATTTAAATTCTAATACATAAAAACTGTACAGCTAACTTTTGTTTCAGTTTTTCCTATTTCTAAATCATGGTTTTCTTTGCTCTCTATCTGAGTGGGATTCCCATACAGTTAGATATAAGCTAGTTAAATCAACCGATGACTCTAAATGGACTACAGACTTGTACTTGTGGGCTCCATGATGGACCAGAGCATTGTTCGGATTAATTTTCTGCTTAACTTGGTTCTTTAGGTATGAGAGCACATTTAAAGAGTAAAAGGACTGTTGGCTCTCACATCACCTTTTAATGAAAAGTGCTACTGAAGTACCAAGCAGCTAAAGAGAAATAGGAAATGGATGCTTAAATTAATTCGCAAACATCAAATACTTCTAATTAAAAGACTTCCTTACCAGACACCGGTGCAGAGACTCCAAAACTCCACACCATGCTGCATTGTTTTTCAGTGAAGGTTTATAAAAGTGTGGATATCAATAAATCAGTGAGCTGTGGACACTTAGAGCAGCACATACAATAAGCCTGATGACTGACAGCACAGCTTCAGAAAGAGTTGGCATTAATACAATGAGTTTGTCTTCCCCAAACTCCTCTCATATGACAAGAAGACAATTACCTACTATATACCTCTTACAGTGGTGTGAAAAACTATTTGCCCCCTTCCTGATTTCTTATTCTTTTGCATGTTTGTCACACAAAATGTTTCTGATCATCAAACACATTTAACCATTAGTCAAATATAACACAAGTAAACACAAAATGCAGTTTTTAAATGATGGTTTTTATTATTTAGGGAGAAAAAAAAAATCCAAACCTACATGGCCCTGTGTGAAAAAGTAATTGCCCCCTGAACCTAATAACTGGTTGGGCCACCCTTAGCAGCAATAACTGCAATCAAGCGGTTGCAATAACTTGCAATGAGTCTTTTACAGCGCTCTGGAGGAATTTTGGCCCACTCATCTTTGCAGAATTGTTGTAATTCAGCTTTATTTGAGGGTTTTCTAGCATGAACTGCCTTTTTAAGGTCATGTAATAGCATCTCAATTGGATTCAGGTCAGGACTTTGACTAGGCCACTCCAAAGTCTTCATTTTGTTTTTCTTCAGCCATTCAGAGGTGGATTTGCTGGTGTGTTTTGGGTCATTGTCCTGTTGCAGCACCCAACATCGCTTTAGCTTGAGTTGACGAACAGATGGCTGGACATTCTCCTTCAGGATTTTTTGGTAGACAGTAGAATTCATGGTTCCATCTACTACAGCAAGCCTTCCAGGTCCTGAAGCAACAAAACAACCCCAGACCATCACACTACCACCACCATATTTTACTGTTGGTATGATGTTCTTTTTCTGAAATGCTGTGTTCCTTTTACGCCAGATGTAACGGGACATTTGCCTTCCAAAAAGTTCAACTTTTGTCTCATCAGTCCACAAGGTATTTTTCCAAAAGTCTTGGCAATCATTGAGATGTTTCTTAGCAAAATTTAGATGTGCCCTAATGTTCTTTTTGCTTAACAGTGGTTAGTGTCTTGGAAATCTGCCATGCAGGCCGTTTTTGCCCAGTCTCTTTCTTATGGTGGAGTCGTGAAAACTGACCTTAATTGAGGCAAGTGAGGCCTGCAGTTCTTTAGACGTTGTCCTGGGGTCTTTTGTGACCTCTCGGATGAGTCGCCTCTGCGCTCTTGGGGTAATTTTGGTCGGCCGGCCACTCCTGGGAAGGTTCACCACTGTTCCATGTTTTTGCCATTTGTGGATAATGGCTCTCACTGTGGTTTGCTGGAGTCCCAAAGCTTTAGAAATGGCTTTATAACCTTTACCAGACTGATAGATCTCAATTACTCCTGTTCTCATTTGTTCCTGAATTTCTTTGGATCTTGGCATGATGTCTAGCTTTTGAGGTGCTTTTGGTCTACTTCTCTGTGTCAGGCAGCTCCTATTTAAGTGATTTCTTGATTGAAACAGGTGTGGCAGTATTCAGGCCTGGGGGTGGCTACGAAAATTGAACTCAGGTGTGATACACCACAGTTAGATTATTTTTAACAAGGGGCAATTACTTTTCACACAGGGCCATGTAGGTTTGGATTTTTTTTCTCCCTAAATAATAAAAACCATCATTTAAAAACTGCATTTTGTGTTTACTTGTGTTATATTTGACTAATGGTTAAATGTGTTTGATGATCAGAAACATTTTGTGTGACAAACATGCAAAAGAATAAGAAATCAGGAAGGGGGCAAATAGTTTTTCACACCACTGTAATTATTTTATCTGTAAAAAATCAAAATGATTTGTTTGCTAAATTAAACCTTGTCAGTACAGCACATGAATTTCTGCTTTTATACATTTTAAGCCATAGCGGTTAACTTGATGGCATAGCACCACATAATGTACAGTGTTACTGGATTACTTCTTCCCACTGACTCACTAAATGAGTCTTTATACTTGTAAAAGCCTCAGTTGTAATACAAAATTAAAAATAAGCAATGGTAGAAAGGTGCTTGCTCTAAAAGGCACTATATAAATTCAAACTCTGATTTGATTTTACAGAGGCTTGTAAATATAGAAAAAAAAAACTATACCATACTGCCAAGCAACCATCACAAAATTGGATGCCATTATGAAAAATCCCCTCCATCCCATCCAGGGGGGCCACTCTTGGAGCACTTTTAGCCACAACCTCATTCCACCATGGTGGGCTAAGAAGCGCCACTGGGGGTCTTTTTTGCTCACTGCTTCTAGGCAATTCAATGCTTCATCCCAATGTATTTGTTAAGTTCATTTTGAAATATCAACCTAATATACATTTAGTTATTCACTGTATTTATCCATACAGCTGATTGATTTATTGTATTATGTGTCCTGTGAGTCCGTATCCTTGTTTATTATGTTTCTGCTGCTGCATGTATCTGAATTGCCCCTTGGGATTCATAAAGTTGATCTAATTTAATCTTATAAGCACCCTGTGAAGTTTAAGGTGGTCTCGTGGTAAATATCCTATGCACCATTTCATTTGTCCAGTTTTTCATACTACTGATATAAATATATCACCTGCGTTCATCATTTCTAAATACTTAGCCAATAAAATTACCTACATTTTTAATCAAAACATCTGATGTGTACATTAAGAAGAATCATTTAGGTTATTATTCCAATTGCATACTTGCCTGCATAACATTCATTTATTGGTCTATTTCAAGTGTTTCATCTCGACATAGGTGCACAAATATATAACAAAAAATAAGGGTCAGCTATGCTTAAATCATTACAACCATCTAAGGCATTACCATACATCCATTAATACCCTAAACCATTTATTCCTATTCAAGGTTATGAGAGTCCGCCAGAACCAGCTCTGGATGGGATACTTACATACATTTCAATTACGGGTCAATCAACCTGAGATGCCCATCTTTTGAGGATGGGGGAAAAAAAGAATTCAGGGAAAGGCCACACTGATGGAGGGAGAGAGTACAAACGCTGACCAGGCCATCAGGTAGATGGCATTTCAGGGGTTGCGACAAAGAGGAAGGCTGTGTCGCAGTTTGCCACAATTGAGTGAGGTGCACTCTTTGACTTTATTGTGGTGCATCGGTGCCTTGCAGTGTAGGTCATTAGTTAGCGCTCCGATTCTATGAAATGAAAAGAATGAAGCATTACACGCACAATTGTCACCTGTGAATGAGCCACAGAAATGCGTGTTCTTGTGGGTTCCTTGCTCCAAGCGTCATGTTGATAAGACAAATCAACAATCAATACTTCTCTATGATAACTGCAAGGTCCAAATTCTATTCATTAAAAAAGGCATTTTTTAATGAATAGAATTTGGACCTTGCAGTTATCATAGAGAAGTATTGATTTCTATGTAAGCTCCAATTGTGAAAAGTCACTCATTTCAAAGTTTGATTGACATTTCTGCCAGGTTGGGACAATGGGGACTGAATTGGATGCAACATCTGCTGCTTACTCTCTGCCCATCTCTCCTGCTGGGGATCCTGGCAGTAGCGCAGCAATTTTAACTGTGTGATACATTTGTTAGTGAACGGCAACACAGGTGTGATTGTGCAGGTGTTTCATTGCTTAACGGTGTGTCAGCACCCAATGCTTCATGGGGGTCTCCAATCCCCCCAACCTCCTGACTGTTGATTGTGAATCATTTCCTTGCACCATTTGATGCAACCCCTGGATCATCACTCGAGAGTCTAAGCTTCACAGGGAACACATTTATAAAATTATTGAGATTTATAATGGTAACATTGCTCAATTTATATTTAAATTATATCCACCAAGTTGAAAGCTTTTTTTTTTTTAGCTCAATTTGTTTAGCCGGAGTACGAATACGAATTTGACTTCAAATGTGATATTGCGGGGCAGCACGGTGGCGCAGTGGTAACGCTGCTGCCTCGCAGTAAGGAGACCTGGGTTAACCTACCAGGTCCTCTCAGTGTGGAGTTTGCATGGTCTCCTCGTGTCTGCGTGGGTTTCCCCCAGGTGCTCCGGTTTCCTCCCACAGTCCAAAGACATGCAGGGTTGGTGCATTGGCGATCCTAAATTGTCCCTAGTGTGTGCTTGGTGTGTGTGTGTGTGTGCCCTGCGGTGGGCTGGCACCCTGCCCAGGATTTGTTCCTTCCTTGTGCCCTGTGCTGGATGTGATATTACTTTTGTAAGGGGATGCTAACATAAATCAAACATTTCCTAGAGGTGCAGGGCATAGAAAATGTTGGAGTTACTCCTTTTCACAAAACTTTGATAGGCATGTAGAATGTCATTTTATGCTGTTTCAAGGTTGCTGATCACGAGTATGATAATATTTTGGATATTTCATTCGTTAATGGTGGTCCTAGCTCTCTAAAAGCCACTCCAAGAAGGTTAAACATTACAAATATCAAACATAAGCACGTGGGGTATCATTTCAAGGTCATTGATTATGAACACAAGACTATTTTTGATCCTTTACTAGGGATTTAGCCCTAATTATGGACCTCTATCAGAGGATGAAAATAACAAATTTCAATTACAATCGAGAATATTTTCCTTTTAAACATTTGAATTGAAGCACACATTTTAATATTTCAAATACATGATGCAACTATTTAGTTTATTATGTACTTCTACCTCATGAAGTAAAGCATTAGAGTTCTTATGAACACCCCAAATTAGGGCAGCTTACACTAATTCAGTCTTTTTTGCTTTTTAAAAAAATTCTTTTCAGTCTGTTTTAAAAAACATTTTAGTATTATTTGAATTGTCCACATAGAATTAAAATATTTAGGCCCAAAATATGCATGCTGTGACAAACAAACAAATTGGTGCAATGATTCACAGCCCCTCAATTACTCCTTGTAGTGCATATTTGACTAGAGAAAGGTCTGTAAAACATTATTTTGTTTAGTTTATGTAAATCTTCATCACATGTAAATATTCAGTTACTTCCTTCTCTGATGGTAGCCTGACTGCTGACTTCACACAGCTTGTGTTTCTGATGTGCCACTGCTCATGACTTTCCAAAGAGTAAACTTTGTTCTCTTCTAATGTGCCGATGAAGAGAATGACACATTACATGACAGTCTAAAAAGCTCACAGTTAATAATGTGAAAGCCAGGCTCGATTCAGGAAATGTGAACCAAATCCACGAAAGGTCTTGTACACTTTCAAATTTTCATCTTTTTATATTTTCCAGGGCATTGTATTGGTGGGATGGCAGGCACTTTTGCCACACAATGCTTGGGCGCAGTTTAATTTGCACTTCCAGTGATTTCTGTATGTGAGTTCTATACTGTCCCGGTGTTTATGAAGGTTTTCTAAAGGACCCAGGTAACTCTACAAGACAAGTACATGTCTTTAGATATAATGGCACCTTTAGATATAATGGCTATGTTTGTGTGTGTGTAGGTGTGTCAAGTGACAGACTTGTGTGGTGTATGCAATGCATTGTAGGGTGGAGGCCAAAGCGGTGGGCTTTAAAGCACAAGGTTGCTGATGGCCTCTACCTTCTTTGTGACTCTGAGCAAGTCACATAAAGTACCTGTACTGCAACTGTTAAAAAATATTTATATATGGAGATAGTTATAATGTATCGTAAACTAGTAAATTGCCACGAATAAAAACAATAACCACCAACATGCATCACATGCCTCGTTACATCTGTGTATTATCTATAATTCTAATATCAGATGGAGTATGTTGCCAAAGCATAAAAATGAAAGGAATTTTATAAATATCATAAAAGGAAGTTTTCAAAGCTGTAATACTTAAGTGTAGCAGCATATATTTTAAGTTTAAAACTGCTTTCCTACAGAGTAGTCAATGGGTCAGCACCAATATATGGAGACACTTGTGAGGTCCTATGCTTCTTCTTACTCACTCAGGCCTGCAGATGAAATATATCTGGTGATGCCGCCTCTCTCCGATATCAAATCTCAGTCCAGACTCTTTCCATGTGTAGCTCCATGCAGGTGGAACGAGCCATTGACATCACCTCTCCATGCAGTCATTCACCATGATAAAAGTCTCATTGCACTCAGACAGGGATTCCACAGACACTTCATCCAGGATTCTCCCGAGAAGTTCTGAGAACACCCTCATCAGACTTTTCTCTTTTGATAACAACTTTTTTCACCAGGTAATTGGAGTTGCAATGGGTACTGGAATTTGACATAGGCAGAAGAGATGCTCTTTTCCATAGTTACCGTCTTTTTCTCAGGTTTACAGGCAAGATTTCCTCCACAACTTGACCATTTTCAGATATTGGCTTATCTATCAGCTTTCTGGGAATTCAAGTCTCTGTCTATCACAAGACAACTAACTGGCACAGTTACCTTCTCTACAGCTCCTTCCATTCCTGACACACTAAAACCTCTCTGTCTCTTTGAAAGATCCTTACACTATTCGCCTCTGCAGTGATGGGGTTGACTTCTGTAATGAAGCCGTCACAATGAGGAGTTTTCTTCATCGATTGACGATAGTATGTTTTGGAAGGGACCTCAACCAAGCCAATATCAGACCTCAAAACATCCTTTCTAAGAAAAACCTCACTAATGAAACCTGTAGGCCAGTGGTCCTCCCATTCTACCCTAACACTCTCTAATGGAGCACCAAACAAACTTTCACAAAGTACAGCCACATTCTTCACCAGGCACTTTGAGCTGTAACAGGAGCCGTCACTGTGTCACTTGAAAATATGTCACATACAGTACCATTGTATCTGGTTAATTCAGTGTTAAACAGCGGGCCACTTGCCAACCTAAACGTTTTAGCTTTGCTTCATTTCTTGTACAAAGTGTCCAGCCATTTGCATTAGTAAAACAGAAAGACATCCAGCAGACCGTTTCAGAAAGCACATTCAAGCCACAAAGGTCAAAGGCCTTGCAAAGCCCATTGTAGAACACTTCACGTCCAATGATCAGAATCACACATATATCTCGGTTTGTGTTCTTTCAAAGAGCTTCAAAGACACTTTTCAAAGAAAATAAAAAATAAAAACAAAAACCAGAAGAATCCAAGCTTATTCTCAGCCAGGGATCACACATTTCTCCAGGTCTTAATGACCATCTAACTTTTTAATCTCTCCGTTTATCTTCTCTAATGGCAGCTTTTTCTCATCTACTCTCACATTTTCTTCTTTGATCTGCCCTGCCTTTGCTCCCCCCTTTCCCTCCTATATATGTATGTTACCTGCTATTTCCTTTTCATTTGCACACCTGATGAAACGGATTCAGCTGAAACTCTGTGTCATAAGCTCCTTTCCTTTTCAGCAACCTTTTTTTCCCTTTACAGATGCACACTGATGCAGCCCTACACTAAATAAAAGCAGAACAACCAATAAGTGAGAATCTGCAGACCCAGAAAAGTCATTGTCTTCAGCCTTGGGCAGATTATAAAAGGTTAACCCTGTTATCCAGAGGTATTGCCTATGTGAATACAGCAGATTTAATCTAGAGCAACAGATAACTGAAATGTGGGATCTAAAAGCAAGTACATTTAAGACAAAAAACAATGATCTTCATTTCACAGAAGGTGGTAAGAGTCTGGATAAACCGCCTGAATCATGCAAATACTCTGAAGTCTTTCAAAAAAAAAAAAATGACTGGATGGGAAAAATGATTTATTTCCTTGCCAGCCAAGTAAATAAGCTAGTCAGAAAGAGGAGCTCTCTTTTGTTTCATAGGCTATTGAATAGAATACAACAGAAAATTTGGAGGTAGGTGATACAAAGTAACTATGAAAGGAGTCTCTGGTGCTTAAGCATGCTGAATGCAGCACCTCTTCAATGACAAATAAAGAAAAGTGAGTGAGGTCATTTTAATTACTTTTCATCCATCCATCCGTCAACAAACCTCCTTAATCCGCTTTAGTGTAGTGGTGCCATTTGCAGAAACATAACACACCCGCTCTCACTCTTACAGAATTACTTTGAAGTCGACAATTAACCTAACATGCACTTGTTTTTGGTTTGTGGAGCAGCCCAGAGTAAAATCCATTGAGACAAAAGGCAGAAAGTGCAAACTCTTGGGCAGACACAGATCCTGCCGTGGATTTCAATCTTGTCATGTGGATCTGTGGTGCTAACTAAAGAGCTATACAAAACAAGGGATAAATTAACATGTCTCCTTCCCCATATTGCTTATAAACAATAATAAAATGTCTAAGCATGTGTAGAACTGAATGCAACCAACACACAACGGTCAAGCTGATGGTTTACCTACTTTACATTACTTCCAGGTGCCATGTAGCCAGCAGACTTTTATAGACGCTCACTTCCTTTTTTGCTAGTTTTTGATAAATAATAATTAATCATTAATAAATTAGTTATTATTATTATGATTAGATATAATGTGGCTTCTCATGATATATATATTTTTATAACGGATTTTAAAATTGATGTTACTGTTGTCTTCACAAACTTGACATAAGTCACAGTGTGAACGTAGAAGATCTGAAGGCTACCTTACAACTACAACATCTGAGAATGTAAGAGACTCTGAGGAACATAAAATGGGATATATTATACTAGCTCTGTGTGGACTTCGGGACAAAAAACAACTCCAAGACTCCCTAGCAGTTTTACTAAATTTGTGAACTTGGAGAGGAGTCAGCTAACTCTTAAGAATTCCCCAGTGCAGAGGACAGGGTCCCACCTGTGCTAGCGGCACCACTGGCGATACTATACCTTAGCTGTACCCCTGGCATATAAGTCTAAAACTAAACTAAACTTAGTCTTGAAAAAAAATACCACCAGATAGACAATATTTTTAGTGAAAACTTTAAGCCTCCTCTGTTACTGAGTTGTTTCACTTCCAAGTTCTTGAGCTACAGCCTTTGCTTCCTTTCGACATTGCGTCTCTTCATGTGTACCATTAGCACAATGTCATTATTGCGCAACAGCGTCTGCAGCCCACTGGTCCTTCGTACTGGAAGTTGAGGTGAATGCAAGCACCGAAGGAATGTTAAAGTGCATGCATGCGCCATCTAGTGGCTGTGGCTGAGCAGGAGCAGAGTGGACTGCTCCATACACACATACGCAGATCTTTCGTTTATATATGTCTGATATTCACGTACTTGATTGGTAGTACAGTGACCACTACTGTCTAACGAGCTCTGTTACACCTTATCGGAGGAGCAGCTCATCCAAGGATGGAGGGGTCAAAGATCCAAACCAAGGATAAAAGTAACGTCAAAAGGATTCAAATCTGGCCTGCCTCCATATAAGAAACTTTTAAATAAGTTGGATGACCTATCGCATCTCATGGCAAGTGACTGTGAGTTTGATTACTGTGCCATTTTGGGTACAGCTGAGAACTGACTAAAACTTCTTACTTCAGACACAATTTTAATGGTGGACAGGTTTCATCTAATACAATCAGACAGAGTGGAAAAAGCAGAAGGAGGTCTGGACATCTGGGTGAATGAGTAATGGTAAAAAGTGAACACAATGCAATAAGAACAAAAATACAGTATGTAATCCAGACATTGAAATACTCACTGAATTCATCCACATTACTGCCTAGGCAATTAAGTTGAATTATCTTTCTTAAAGTCTATTAACTCAGAAACAGAAAATATTCATTCTGTCGCCAACACTTTAGTGATGAATCATTCTGACCCTGACTTCAACCAGAGGAACTTTGGAAGGAACAAACATTCATCAGCATGTTTGACTTGTGGACACAACAAACTGGACCTGCTCTATCCAAATATGAATGTCTTTAAATGTAAACCTGTGGCACAACTGGGCAGATCTGACATCATTTTACTTCCAACCTAAAAGTTTGTTATCAGACAGCAGCAGTTCTCTTATTAATCAAAGCCAGAAGTTCTGTGTGCATTTTGGGAATTGAAGTTGGTTATAATATGTATATTTTTCTTGAACTTTTGTAAAATTTAAATTCCACATAAAATGTTATCTAACTATGTATTAATCCATTCAATAATCTTCTAATCTCACTTTTTCCATGCAAAGGCTGTGAGGATGAGTCAGCCATATTTAATCCATCTTCTGTAGCTGTTCAACTTACAATTCATTTCCTTTTCTTTTCGTAGCTACACACTGAATGCTTATTAGCAATCTTTACTAGGCTGCTCCCGTAGATGGCCAGTCGTGATGAAGAGCTCTTATCTTAGTGGAGCTGAAATGCACCAGAATTTAATCTTTGCCTTCCTCTACAAAATTGCTTAAAGCCACAGCTGTATTTGATCCTGAAGAGAGGTTAGCCGTGATTTATTTACCTGGAAATAACACAACTTTCTCAAACCTACTTAATCTAACTTATGGTCCTTGGGAAAATGCATAAACAAATATTCAAAAAGCTTAAGGAGGTTTCATTGCAAAATCTTTAATATGGTGGTTTTTTATATACAGTTTGACAAAGAAAACAAAGAGGCACAGTGAGTGGATCCATGCTGCTGCTTGACTACTCCGAGGTTCTATCTTGATCTGATTTTTGTTTTTCATTTTTTACAGCAGTTGGCATCTGAAAATTTTTCCAGCATAGTTTTCAGGGTTTTGAGTGTCAAGGAATCATATTAATTGTTTTCGTGCATTTTTAATATTATTAAAAATGATTCCTGCACTCTTGTGGCGTCATCTTGTTTTTCTTATGAGCACTGCATTATTGGGATAGTTTTTGATGCTATGCCATTGCAAATCTGTATTACCAGAAACTATGTCTCAACTAAGCTGCGTGGGCGTTATTACACCATTCACCCTTTGGAGATACACCTGCAGCTCCTAAAACTCCACTTAATATTTCACGGAGGACACCCTTAACACTGCTCGTGAAGAAATTAGTCGTAAATGGTAAGTATCACTTCATGTGCTATTCACATCTGCTCATCGGTAAAAAAAAATAGTGGTAACATTGGCCAGGAGTGTGAGACACATGACGGCATTATGGCAATGATATAAAGGTCAGTGTCAGGCACTTCCTTGTTATCCAAGATCAGTATCATAAAATAAAATCTTGATCATACATTATTTTTGCCAGTTCTTAGTTTTCTGGTTGTGACCCCTTCATACAAAGATTTACAATTTGCTATTTTGGCTCTGTTTACTGATGCCATTTGTAGCGTTCGACAACCGCATCATTTATTGACCTTGATTTTGGCTAAATGTCCCGAGTACTATTTACTTAATTATTAGCTTCCTGATTACAACCTTAGCTTCTACTTTTGACCAATCCAAACTATCATCCCATTCCATTTGCTCACAAATTGACAACCAATGGGCACCCAGCTGGAAGTACAATACAGCAACGTATGGAAAGAAGGAGAGTGGATGTTTTTTGACCATGCAAACAGAAGATAAGCTTGTCTGCCTGATGGCTTGTCTGTCATACCACTACAAAATGGTGAAAGAAAACAAGACCAAGCCGAGACTGTAGCTAAACTCGCCATACCTTTAAATTTATACTGCCTCCAGTGCTGTCACACAGCATGTTACTAAATGTGGTGAGCTTGCGATACTTTAAAAATCTGAAACTATGCTGAGATTTGATTAATCCATCATTCCCTGCAATATCTACACATAATCACACATCTTCAAGGCAAAGAGATCCAATAGCCTTAGTCATTAATTGTGACATACTCTCCAACATGAAAATGTATAGTGTGATGGTGGCCTTAGAAAAGGTATTGTCACAGCAGGTGACTTTTCCAACAATTTTGCATTCATAGCCTTCACTTGTATAATCAAAGTCAGTTGGACACAGAAGGCAGCACAGCACCAGTCATTTAATGTAACATAACCAATGACCAAATCCAACAATTTTGAGACTGGCTAGGATACAATCAGGTTTGATTTTCTCTTTAGCTGGAGGGATGGGCTCCATCCTTTAGGATTAAAAGTCAAGACGGAAATAAAAAACTTAGGGGTAACTGTTGACTGTAACCTGAATTTTAAATCGCATATTAATCAGATCACTAGGGCAGCATTTGTTCACTTAAGAAACATAAGTAAATTTAGACCTCTTATATCATTGAAACATGCTGAGAAATTAATTCACGCTTTTGTTTTCAGTCGACTAGATTACTGTAACGCACTCCTCTCAGGACTACCCAAAAAAGACATAAATCATTTGCAACGAGTGCAGAATGCAGCTGCTAGAATCCTAACTAGGAAAAGAAAATCTGAACACATCTCTCCAGTTTTGATGTCACTACACTGGTTACCTGTGTCATTCAGAATTGACTTTAAAATTATGCTTATGGTTTATAAAGCCTTAAATAATCGGAATATATATTATATATCGTAATGTCTGATACCCTATATTCCAAATCGTAACCTTAGATCTTCAAATGAGTGTCTCCTTATAATTCCAAAAGCTAAACTTAAAAGAAGTGGTGAGGCGGCCTTCTGCTGTTATGCACCTAAAATCTGGAATAGCCTGCCAATAGGAATTCGCCAGGCTAGTACAGTAGAGCACTTCAAAAAAACTGCTGAAAACACATTACTTTAACATGGCCTTCTCATAACCTCACTTTAATTTAATTCTGATACTCTGTATGTTCAATTCATTTTATTAACTATTCATGGTGGCTCTAAATTCCGTACTAACCCCTACTTTCTCTTCTGTTTCTTTTTCCGGCCTGCGCCACCACCACCTACTCAAAGCATCATGATGCTCCAACATTGATGGACTAAAAGCTAGAAGTCTACATGACCATCATCATCAAGTCCTTCCGTGAGAACCCAAAAACCAAAGTGGACTGTTTCATTTATGTGAGGTAGAATGCCCAGAGGTGACCGGGTGGTCTCATGGTCTGGAATCCCTGCAGATTTTATTTTTTTCTCCAGCCATCTGGAGTTTTTTTTTGTTTTTTCTGTCCTCCCTGGTCATTGGACCTTACTCTTATTCTATGTTAATTAATTTTGACTTATTTTATTTTCTTACTGTGTCTTTTATTTTTCTATTCTTCATTATGTAAAGCACTTTGAGCTACATTTCTTGTATGAAAATGTGCTATAGAAATAAATGTTGTTGTTGTTGCAGGTGAGAGTTGAAAACCAATAAGCGTTCAGCTGGAATGATATACAGCGATAAAGAATAAGGAATGTAACAAATAAAAGAGAAGCTTGACTGTCTGAGGTCTCGTGTTTTATGTACCAAAACAGAATGGAGAAAAAGACAAAAAGGGCCAGGTCTGTAGCTAAACATCCACAGTAATTAACATTTTGTACAGCATTGGAACTGTGGCAGCTCCGTCTGGCTGTATGGGAGCTATGGACATCACAAAGGGAACATTAGCTTGTCTGTCTGAGGTCTTGTATTATACATACCATAACAGAATGGAAAAAATAAATAAAAGGACAGAGATTGCTGCCAAACTCTCTGGAGCTATTAACCCTTCACACATCGGCAGCTCTGTCAGGGGGCACATTATTGGACAAGCACGACTGCACTGGAAGATCAGCAATCAGTAATTAAATTTGACATGAGCTGTGATTTCTTATTTGGGTAATTTGACATGGTACAGCACAAAGACAGTGACTGCAATTGTGAAATCTAACATACTTCATGACAAAAAGCTGAGTAAAATGGCATCAGCTTAATTCAAGACAGAAGTATTCTTCTGCAAACCTTTTACTTCACATTCTCTAGCCAATTATGTGCAAGTTTTCAATCAGTACCTTCAGAGTACTGCTTTAAATCCTGCCTATCTAGACTCGGGTCCAGTTGGGGAGCATGCACGGGTACAACTCATTGCTGCATCCACCACACAATGAAACACCTTGGGATCCCAGTTTGCAGACACACGGTCCAGATCCACCCTTTATAAATGACCCTATCTGCCGCAGCCAGGTGTTACATGGGTGTCCCCTTGGACTGGTGCAGCCACTCAGGTCCTCAGCAATATCAGGATTCTGTGAGCTGGGTCACCCTCGGGAAATCGTGCCACATGATGCTCCCTCGCAATGCAGGTAATGTGCCTCATTCTCATTCGACACAAAGTCAAACTGTCGATACCCAAGGATTCTCTGAAGACATGGTACCAAAGGAGTCCAGTTTTTGTCTTAGGTCACTAGATAGCACCCAAATCTTGCAACCATATAACAAAGCAGGAATCACCGGGACTCTAAAGACTTGGACCTTCAACCTTTTGAATAGATATCGGGAGCACCACACACCCCTTTCCAGTGAGCTCATAACCTCCCATGCTCTCCCGTCCGTCTATTGACTTCATAGCAAGAGTCACCAGAGACATGAATGTCACTTCCAAGGTAAGAAAACCTCTCGACAAGGTCAACACTCTCTTCGCAGACAGACACACTGCTGATGGTTGTGCCCAAGAGGTCAATGAAGGCCTGAATGTTGGTTCTATCCAGGACACTTGCAAGCCCAGACACTCAGACTCCTCACTCAGTCTCTCGAGCACCCCGATCAGAGCCTCCATTGGCTCCGTGAAGATCACAGCACTGTTGGCAAAGTCAAGATCAGTGAATCTCTCTTCACCAACACATGCCCCAAAACCACTGGACCCCACAATGCTGCCCAACACCCAGTCCATGCAAGTAAGAGCAAAAACACACCCCTAACGCACCCCAGAATCAAATAGGGGATAAAAACAGAGGTTCTGCCTCTATCTGGACTACTAGGGAGAAAAGCTTTTCTAAAATTGCAGTCCATTTAAAAAACACCCTCTTTTATTAGCTCATGCTTAGACTGTCACATCTCAGTTTGTCACCTGCTACTTGATCTAGTATCCACAGTAGCCAAGGTGGTTACAATGCCACTGTCTTCAACTGGCGGCTCTTTTATACACCAGCAGTGCAAACGGCAGCTATTCTTCTATGAAGATCTCACCCTAAAAGGCAGAGGCTGAAGACTTTGGCTGCATCCTATTTGAATTGTTTCACTTGTGTAGGCCAGAAAGGTTTTGAGCCAGGTAAACCATTTTAATTTTTAACAAGTTTTCTTTGTAAAGCATTTATCATTCTTAAAGAGGAAGGCCTAAGAGAAGGTTTATGGATGTGGTGAGAGACGATATGCAGGTGATGGGTGTGACAGAGCATGATGACGAGAACAGGAAAAGATGGAAAAAGATGATCCGCTGTAGCAACCCCTAACGGGAGCAGCCAAAATTAGAAGAGCAAGAAATCAAGTACTGGAAGTTCAATAACTGAAAAACACTCATTAAAAAGGTACACATCAGGTATATGTGAAGTTTGTTTTGCAAAGATTATATTAGCCTGAAAAAGGACACTTTTGGAGATTGCATACTCCAAATATTAAAACGAACCAGGAGTCATTGAGTTCGTATATGGAGGGACGGAGTGGCTGTAGGTTTTTTTCTTAGTTAGAAGACAGCCCTTGCCAATACTGGAAGTTGTTATTTATCTCTGTGGCATGCTGGGGTTTTTACTCTGCCATGCTACATCACTTTTATAGTGCAAATCTTTTCTTTCCAAGGATATAGTACCATCCAAGTGATTTGCTGGCCAGAGCAGATGGTTAGATCTCAATTCTTCATTTTTTTTTCCTTTTGTAAATACTTTATTTTATTAAACCAGATATTCCATGATAAGCACACACACACACACAGGTGTAAATGTGATTATGTTTGACAATGGGCTGCTGCTCCATTTGTCTTTTTGCACCTTACTGCTAATTGGCAGGTGGCTAAGATAATCAATAAATAGAAACCGTGAATTTGACACTAAAAGAAGACATTAAGGAATGGGAATTAGCTAAAATGAACCACAAATGTTGCTTCAGTAGAAACAACTGGCATTTAAATAGGAAAGTGTTTTGGAATAAAACCTGTAGGACTGAACTTGAGGCACCCGTTTAAAACTGAAATAATGAGAAAGATAAAATAAAAAAAAACTGTACTTTTTTAATGATGTCTTGTAATGGGGAATAAACCCAGTAGCCTGCCATCAAGTTCTCAAATCGATTTAATCCAGCTTATCGGTGCAGGATAACCAGAGCCCGTCTGGCTGCACCGGACAAAGGAGCACCTCGGGGTCCACTGACGACATTTTGCACTTTAAAATATGTGTCATATTGTGTGCACTACAAAATCCCGTTTATTTATTTACTTACTGAAAGAACGAGAAATGAATCAGTTTACCGTACTTGAGAGTAAAGTTAATGTATTCAGTTACTGAGTAAACTGTTCTGCAGGGATCAGTGCGCCGATAAGGAATAAAGCAACTTTTTTTTTATTTGTTATTTTATGAGTTGATGTGGCTAACACTTTTAGTCAAGCTATAATGCAGCGTGGTGTGGAACAACAGATACTGGATGCCAACCGCGTTGTCTCTGCAGAAACCAAGTAGTGAAGCGTCAACAGGAATACCCGCATTGCCCTTAACAACAGACCGCCGTAAGGGGCCGTCTACAAACTCCCTTTAACTGGCACGGCGCTGCAACGAATCTCAAACTCGGCAAGACGCGACTTCAACTTTACACAGCCGTTAAATTCTTGGGCTTCCAACTGAATTTTATACACGCTTTATTCCACATAACGAACTATAAAATACATTTAATTTTTTTTAAATTTCTTTGAAACTACATATCAGACGTATATTAGATTTACATGTATTTGCTAAACAGGCTCATTTATTCAACGCAATCCAATAAACTTCAGTCTGGGGGACTGCTCGAGAACACGTGTTACAAGTTAAGTTTATAAAACTGATCACCACACGTGAAGAGTTTAGAACAAAAGGCAAGCTAGATAAACTTCCTCAGGACTGCCTTACCAGCATCATAGGTAAATAGGACCCCCTGGTAAAAAGAAGTGTGCTGGGGTCCCTGTTTTGATAGCAAAACAGAAACATACATAGGCATCAGAAACATCGTGGGCCCCAGTGCTCTTGGAGACCCTGGCCAATGCCCACTGTGTTAAGATGACCCTGCAAGTTGACTTCCTCAGTTACAAGAACCTATCAAAGCCACCACCAGTTAAATAAAAATTCAAAAAACAAGTCTTCAAACGCATTGAGGGTCAGCAGTTCGAATGAAGGTGGGCAGCTCGTTCTCCCAAAAAGAAGCTGCATGTGAAAAAAAAGACTAAAGCACTTAGATCTGATGATGCACAGAGGTGGCATCAACAGATGTCGCTCACCTAGAAGATCTGAGTGGAAGAGAAGGAGCAGAAGACCTCAAGAGTTCCTACATATGTGTAAGCGCTGACCCACTGGCTACTCCGATTTGATCTTAACCCATACTGCTCCAGGGAGCCAGTGTAGTGTGACCTGAAATGAGGAGTGACATGTGCCCGCCTCAGTTGGTTAAGCACCAGATGTGCCACTGCATTCTGAATCACTGATAAATGTAAAATAAAAAAATATTTCAATTTTCATTCTATATAAACGTCAAAAGATGATTGGAAGCAAAAGGCACCAACTCTCTCTAACCTTTTTCTTTCATCACGGAAACAACCTCTACCTGTTTTTCCTTCACTTTTTCAGATACACACTGACATATCTCTCAAATTATTAACCATAAATTTTGATATTGTACTCAAAAACTGTACATAGTGACTGCCTATTCAGAATTTACACATTCTATCATCATTTACACCCGATAGTCAAGTCATGAATAAGAGGTTAATAATAATTACAATAATATATTTTATTTATATAGCACCTTTCCCATAGCCAAGGTGCTTAACGGATTGTGGCGATTGATAGTCCAGCACAAATTCCAAAGCTGCACCCAGCCTCGCTTCCACTGCTCTCAGGATTGGTTACAGCTCCTTTGTGACTGATGGTCAACTTTAAATTGGCCTTGCATATGGGTGTAAATGTGATACGCTGGTGCCTCCTCCAAAGATAGTTTCTGCCTCACACCCAATTCCTGACACAATAGGGTCCACTATGTGGATCCCAAAATGGACAGATGAATGAGAGTCTCTGTGGCGTTTATGCCATTGTTGCTTAGCAGTTAATGTGACTCACAGCTCCAACATTCTGGGTATACACTATAGAAGGAATGCTCCACATGGACTTTGCATATTCTAACAATATGTGATTGTCTTTCTCCTCACACATTACACAGATGATGCCTTTTAAAGCTATGCCACAATAAACGACGTTTCCTGCGATTTTCAGTCATTGCCATCATTTGCATTATCTTTGCGAGTCAGGCGGTGGGCTCCTGTGAAGCCAGTTGCATAATACGATACGTCGAAAATCAAACAGGTATCACACACCTCTCATTCTTGGAATTCACCTAGTTACTCTACTTTGGACTTTTTCTAGTGCTGTTCTGTCTTGTTTGTAACACATTAACCAAACTGCACTCCGTAGTCCAGATGAGGCTTTACTAGTGCGTTATATAACTTAAGCATAACCTCCCTTGACTTGTACTCCACACATCATGCGACAATATATAACTTAACATCCCAGAGATTTTTTCTGATAGCAGGCACTGTGGTGCATTGGTTAAGGCTTTGGACTTCGAACCCCGAGGTTGTGGATTCAAATCCTGCTACTGACACTGTGTGACCAGGAGAAGTAATTTGACATGCCCGTGAAAGAGATGTAACCAAGTGTATCATAAAATGTTGTAAGTCATGCATGTAATGGCATCATCCAAATAAGTAAATGATTGCTTCTGACAAGTCCACTCTGAATCCCAGGTCCTTCTCACATGGGGTAGTTTCAAATCTCAAATCATGAATTCAAATCTTTCCTATGTGTTAGAAATTTTATCATGTACAAATCGCTCCACGCCTGCATCAGCACACATCCCTTTGTACTGATTCATCTCATTGCCTGCCATTCCACCTAATTTGGTATTATCTGCAAAATTAACAGGCTTTTTAAAATACTGTTAGGATCATTTATTTTTACTGAAAAAAAGTAGAAAGCCAGCCCAAGCACTGATCCTTGAGGGAGACCACTTCTAATATCTTCTCATTATAACCCTTTGTTCCCAGTGTTAATGCTAATTTGCACCAATATACACACGACACGTTCCCATTTCTGTCAGTTTAATGACCAACCTCTTATGTGGTATCTTATCAAAAGCTTGCAGAAAATCCAGATAAATAATATCATGTACTTCTTTTATAATATCAGTTTGATGTTTCCATCATTGAATTTCAGCACAGAAGTGAAACTGGACATGGTTGTCGGAACCCATACTGACTTTTTACCAGTAGTCCTTGCCATGTGATACTCAATCTATTCCTTAACAACTGCTTGCATTACATACATTTACCTGTGAATCATGTTAAGCTTACTGGCCTTTAGTTACTTAGGTCAGCCTTTCCAAGTACTCAGCAACGGACTGGCACCATTATGGGGTTGGTTCATGCCTTGAACCTGATACAACTGGAATAGGCATGGCCCTTATAACAACATAAGTGTGTTTAGAGCATGCATTAAATTCATAAAAAATGTTTTTCTCTTCCAATTAACTAAATATTCATCAATTACATTTTAGTTGATATTTCAACTTCACGCAGGGAGCACAGAGGACTTGAACATTTGTCTCATTGCCTCAAGAACAAGAAAACATTGGGTAAAGCACGGGGTGCTCCCTTCCTGGATTTCACATATCCATTAAAATCTGAATGTTTCATAAGATCATTTAATGGATGCTTCTAACGAAAATAACTTACAAATCCTAAGTGCAACAAAGTAAATAAAAGACAAATATACAAGTGCTATTTATGGCGCATGCAATGCCTATAATATCCTCTTAAGATTTCCAGCGACCCCGCATTCGTAAGTTCTAGTCATTCGCAGACACTCCCTTTCCAAACGTGGCAGCCAAACCTAAGTTACTTCCCCGAATGCACCTGTCCGAACATTATTGCGCGCTCGTAACTATGCACTCCTTTTTAGAACACAAATCGCTTCCAATAATCATTAGATCTCTGACGGGACATCGAAAAGGTCGCGTTTCTGTATTCGGGATTCCACGAAGTCCAAAATTATTTGAAAAGACCCATTCAGATCGCGTAACTAACAAGCCGCGCTGTTTAATTAGGAAGTACGCCTAAACCGATGCGATCATATTCTTCCTTGGGATTTAGAGAGTTAATCCCAGAATCGATACCATTTCCAGTCGATGCGGTATTTTTTTTTTTTTTATTTCCCCTCCCGCTCTCATTCCCAGACTGCAGATTCGTATCCACATTATCTAGAGATTTATAGAACCGCAGCAAGTTGGGAACAGATTATCCAGATGAGAGAAAGAGGAAGGGAGAGAAATATTTTAACAAATAAGCAACATGTCCCAAAGCTGCGTGAATATAAAACATTTTTGTGAAGTACTGTTTCGGCTTTGACAAGCTTAAAAGAAACTGCCGGCATTTACTTCGATCTGCTTAACACTCCTGGTAGATTATTTTATAAAAAATGAACACTTTATCAGGTACCTGAACAGGTACGTCATGATTCCGATAAAATCGAGCTTCATCTGGAATTTTTTTTTACTTTTAAGATTCATTCTAAGATCGCAATGTCAGGAAATTTAGACGATGCTGATCAAGCAACTACATGCTGCATTTGTCCACTGGCGTCCTAAGCAACCTTATTACTGACAGCTTCTTTTACGTTCTTTACCATAAATACACAAGCTGTACAATACAATTACCATGAATCCTAAGTGGAGTGTACACAAATCCAAAATAAAACTTGTCACCCAGCAATTAAAAAGATAAAGTAGTTTGATCTTACCTTGGTGTAAAGCTCGCCCACTGACATCTTCTCTTCCTACACGATCTCTCTCTCGGCGGAGCACGCCAAATGCATGTATATAATGCCAAAATCCCTCAGATCTGATTAAAAACAACTCTCATTCAGAAAGTACCGTTGTGATTAAAGAGAATCCCGTCCGGTCGCCATTTTACATCACAAATACAGATATATATATTTTTTTCCTCCACTTAGGAATATCCTCTTTGCGATTGTACTGTTGCTGTCTATTGTTCGCCGAGCAGGTGAAGTTTGCTTTTTAACTTGCTGGTTCCTCTAGCAGGTGCTCCTCCTTCACCGATAAACAGCGCTTCTCTCCCAGGTAAAATACAAAAAAAGCCAGACTGAGTTGGTAAGTAGAAAAGTGCCCACACCATTACAATTACTGCCAACAAGAGTATCCCTTCTGCCCCACCTGGCGCAGTTTCGGGTTACCTCCGTACTTTGATCACTTACAAGCGATACTGGTGAGGCTGTCCACACGGAGGAGACACCTGCCGGCTTACTGACCGCAATGCACTTCCGCGTTGCCCTCAACAGGCATTTACTGCATTTGGTTGTTTGTGCGTGCGCGCGAGCGAGCGAGTGAATCCCGTAAGTAGAGCCGTGTTTGACGCGCCTGTGTTGAGGCGCGTGCTCGTTAGCGCAGGTGTCGCGCAAGGTGAGTGACAGGGGCGAGTCTCAGTCACTGCGAAACGGTAAGAGGGAGAGAAACAAGCGCTTCAAATACTGTCCAGCCTCGGCCCACCTGGGGTTCTTCTAATGTACAATCTATCCGGAGGTAACCGAGTTTGAACTTGCACATGTAATCCTTTGATATTTATTTTCTTCATGAAGCGCTTTTAGACGGCAAATAGGCGATGTATCATTTGAAAACCACGTTCACATTCTTACTTTGCTATTGCCAAAGCCGGATTAACCATATGCTCAAATCCCACGATTTGGGGAACACCCGCACAAAATAAAAAAAAATAAAGAAATAAACACGATGAAAGCTTCATTGGCATCTTGATATCTGCGTTTGGACATTTTCATTCGGCGGTTTAACTAAAATTATACAAAAGATCTGTCAAATAAATAAATAACGGGATTTCTTAAACTGTAGTTTTTGCGTGAGAGCGTGCATTAAGACTTCGCTTTCTGTACAACATGTGGTGGTGCCGATTGAGAAAATAAAATTGTCAGACGTCAACTTGGTGCAGGGGTTCTGAACGTGGGGTCCGCCTCACTTGAACGTGTCACCCGCACAAGTGCCGGGACTTTACTGACACGCGGGCGCAAATCATTTTCTTTGTTATTTTCTCCACACTTTTACGTTTAATGGTGAACTACTGTATATGTAAAGGCTCGTACATCTTTCGTAGTCTGTCAAATCAGTTTATTACGGCATTTTATGATGCTACGTGAGTGCTAATCATCGAACAAAAATGGCAAGTGTGGTGGGTACAATTTCAAATTACGTGTGATCGTAGACTATGCTGATGTTACTCTATTTGTAATTTGCCTTCCCGTCCACTGTTGCGCTTCGCTTGCTTCCTCAGGTGGGCTGAATCTGGTTTAAAACACAGTGAAAATGTCTCTAAAGAATCTAAAAGTGCAAACTACAAAATAACATTTTCAAAATGTTGGAAAGACCAAGAAACACCACAATTCACAAACCGTTAACAATTTTGAGAGACTGCACAAATTCTAACAGCAACTCACTCCTATGGATCTTCACTTGCAATTTAAGAAAATGGACACAGGTCCCAGGTGTGTCTTTTGAAGTTTTTTTTGTCTTTAATACTGCTTTATTATTTATTGTATAGTATATTGTATTTGATTTGTCTGTGGGTGTGTGTGTGTTTGTGGATGTGAATGTGGGGCAGAAAACGTGAGAATAAACTTCTATATGGGGAAAAGAATACTCTTCCTTCCTTGCTGCTTTCAAAGATTTGCCTTGTTGGCTGGCTCTCATTTCTTTCTTTTGGGTGTGAGTTGGATTTGATTGTATGGATTTTTATTTGCTTTTAAATAAAATCAATAAAATAAAAAAATGAAAACGTGCTGATGCCCAGGGGCACTATACAGCCTTAATCCAGTCCTGGCATACAAAATAAATGCTTTATATAGCAACATCCCCTATGTCCACTTGTGCCTGGTGCAACGAACGTGACGGAGTTAATGGTGTTGGTGCAGACCGACCTTTATAAACTAATAAAATTTAAAAACAATGACAGGATGGGGTTACGTTTTTTTCTCCGAATGTTTTAAGGGGCCAAAGAGCCACTGGAAAACTGAAGCTACCAGCAGCTTGTAAAGAGAACGATGCACTGAATTGTTTTAGGTGTGGAAGGAAACAGTGATCTTAATTGAATTTGTATTATTAATAATCAGGCAAGCCAGGCCATTGCAAATCTATGAATTCCTGCCAGTTACCAAGATTTTATTGTGGGTATACATTTGCTGACCAGCTAAAAATAAACTGAAAGGCAATGCAAAGTTACCCTTAGATCATTGTGCAGTCGCCTATAGGATGTGTGGCTGTTTCGAATTTCAGGTGAATAATGTTATGATTGAGTCTAGTCTCTATTATTATATTTAAAAAAGTTTTCCGTCATGTCCGCTTTATTCAGCCTTCACCACTCCCCTCCACACTGCTTGCCCAATCATTAACCTCCCTTCAACGCAGTCGGTTATAATAGTGCTCAGAAAAGCAAATTATCTATTCAAGAACATCAAATTTTAGATTGTGATAGAAAAACAGAGGCAAGAGCTGATAGTGAACATCGAAAAAAGAAAATGAACAAAAAAGAGCTGCATATAATAACATCAAAAACAAAGACAATCATCCAATTAACAAAAAAGAGAAAAATATCCTGAACAATATGCGAACATAAATGCAAAAAAGCATAGTTTATAGAATGTGTGAGGATAAAGTAATTTATAATATTGTTTTTGACAAGGCATTAATGTAATTTAATTTTTATTTACTTTTTATTACGTTTTATTTTTTTACTTTTACTTTTTACAACGTTTTATTGTTCATTAGTATTTAAAATAGGCAGTCAAGTCACTTATTTATTTTCTGTAATAACTAAGGACCAAACCGTCTTTACCTGCGCCACTTCTGTATACCAACTCTTTAAATACAATCCCTTTCTGTAACAGAGGGTTGCCCCAACGCCCTTCAAGTGGCTCAGCTGCATGATAGTAGGTGCCCAGCGCCTGCCTCTGGGGGTTGGCGAGCAAAGCAAGTAGGGACCAGAGCCCCCTGGTCTATTAAAAGAATGACTTGTTTATGTATTTCATGTATTCGTGTATTTTATTGGATTCATATATTCACAGTAACTTGGCTTGCAATGGAAAATAAATTCTCTTCTAAATGTTCCTTGTATGCTCTGCCCTCAGCTCCAGTTAACACTTGCTATGGTCAATTTATCATCCACCAATTACTTAAGACATGAATATAGAAAATGCTAAGCATTAAAACACTACAACAACAACATTTTCAGACAAAGGATTTTGCTCAAAGTGCTTTACAAGATACGCATGCAATGCTTTAAAATATGCTATTATGCTATATATGCTATAGCTGTGCTGCCTATCTAAGATGGGTTGAAATCAAAGTAATCAACATAGACCTCAGCATTAACATTTGTAGTGTACCATTTAGACAGACAGACAGATAGATAGATATAGAGATACAGTACTTTAAACATTTACAGAAGCTCCAATTGGAATGTATTTTGTAATGCATGTAGTAGTAGTAAAAATTCATTGTATTTGTCTTTCCAACAGATGATGCATCACAAACATTTGTAGTAGTAGAATGCATTACTACAAATGTTTGTGATGTGCCATCTGTTGGAATGACAAATACAATGAATTTTACTACTACAAATGCACCATCTGTTGAAATGACAATGGATGGACATAAGGCCAGACACACAGCATTTTATTATATTTTGTGTTTGTGTTTTTGTTTTTTGTTTTTTTGTTTTAGAACATTCGAACACTTTAGATGAGAACATGCCATTCAGCCCAACAAAGCTCGCCAATCCTATCTACTTATTTCTTCCAAAAAAACATCAAGTCAAGTTTTGAAAGTCCCTAACGTCTTACTGTCTACCACACTACTTGATAACTTATTCCAAGTGTCTATCGTTCTTTGTGTAAAGAAAAACCTCCTAATGTTTGTGCAAAATTTATCCTAAACAAGTTTCCAACTGTGTCCCCGTGTTACTGATGAACTCATTTTAAAATAACAGTCTCGATCCACTGCACTAATTCCCTTCATAATTTAAACACTTCAATCATGTCACCTCTTAATCTTCTTTTACCTAAACTGTAAAGGCTCAGCTCTTTTAATCTTTCTTCATAATTCATCCCCTGTAGCCCTGGGATCAGCCTAGCCGCTCTTCTCTGGACCTTTTCTAGTGCTGCTCTGTCCTTTTTGTAGCCTGGAGACCAAAACTGCACACAGTACTCCAGGTGAGGCCTCACTAGTGTGTTATAAAGGTTGAGTATAACCTTCTTGAACTTGTACTCCACACATCAGGGCGTTATATAACCTGACATTCTGTTAGCCTTCATAATGGCTTCTGAACACTGTCTGGAAGTCGATAGCTTAGAGTCCACTATGACTCCTAAATCCTTCTCATAAGGCGTACTGTCGATTTTCTGACTGCCAACTGTGTATTCAAACCTAACATTTTTACTTCCTATGTGTAATACTTTACATTTACTTACATTAAATTTCATCTGCCCAAGCCTGTATGCTATCCAAGTCCTTCTGTAATGATATAAGATACCAAATTATCTGCTAATCCACCTATCTTGGTATCATCTGCAAACCTAACCAGCTTGCTCCTTGTATTCCTATCTAAATCATTTCTATTAAAAACAGCGGCCCTAGCACTGACCCCTGTGGAACACCACTCTTAACATTGGCCAATTCTGATGAGGTTCTTCACACCATCACCCTCTGCTTCCTGTGTCTGAACTAATTCTGCGCCCATCTACACACCACACCCTGAACTCCCACTACCCCACGGTTTTTCTTCAGTTTGATGCCCACCCTCACATGTGGCACCTTATAAGATATTTTCTGAACGTCAAGATAAATAATATCATAAGCTCCACTTTGATTGGATCCTTTTGTTTCCTCCTCATAGAATTCCAGCATGTTAGTAAAACACGACCTCCCTCTTCTGAACCCATGCTGACTGTTCAGAATAACTCTTGTCCTTGCCAGGTGTTGCTGGCGTCTCTCATCTTTTTCTCTTTTTGTGGGGTGAGGGTAGATTTTGTTTTATTTGCATGTGTGTATTTCAAGTTTTCCTTTGTTTTTTTTTTTTTCTATATTGATTTTTGAAGTGAAAGGTTGGATCTGTTATGTCATTATTATTTGTTTGATTGAGTAGCATGCCATTATAATATTCTGGTTTTCAAAAATAAAATACTTAAAAAAAGAACAAACATTAAGGCAAGAATTGCATTACAGTACATAAGGATGTTCTCAGTGGAGAGTTTTGCAGTTTCAGCCCTGCACCCAGTGTGCTGTAGTTGTTATCCAGTGGCTATGCCTTTAAACAAGAACACTCAAGGTCACAGTTCCATATCCTAGGTGAACATTTCTGTTTACCAGCCTGAGCTTAAAAATTCTGTTATCCGTTTTCTAAACCTGCCTTTTCCAGTGCAAGGCTTGGGGTTCCAGAGCTATTCCAGGCAGCTGTGTGAGCCAGGCAGGGGCTAACTCAATGTAAATTGGCACCCAACCCAACTCATAACAGAAATCTTAGTCAATTCATAGTCAATGGGAACAACCAATCTGCTAATATTTTCGTTCTTATGTATTACATGCAATATCCATGCATACTGGGCATACATTAATTATGGCAGGGGTCTTGGAGGTGGGGGGCACTGACAAGCTTGCCCCTTCCTGTTCAAAACTCTTGTACCACCACTGCTTATACTTTATGACTTAACCTTTTCAGCTACAACCATATTTATGGTTGCTTTAGCAGAAGGGAGCATGGTAGACTGGCACAATATTGCTCCACAGCTCCAAAATTCTGGTTCACATATTGCTTGTATTGAGTTTGCATGTTCTCTCTGTGTCTGGCTTCCTCCCACACCCTGAACAAATACAAGTTAGGTTAACTATAAGCTGGTCCGGTATGAATAAGGGTATGTGGTGGGCATGAGTGGACTGGTGATACATGCCTTGCATGTCGTATTACCCGGATAGGTGCTGACTAATTACAACAATTTAGAATAATAAGAAAATTAAAGAAAACATGTTTGCTTCAACAAGAATACATACAGTATATAAAGAAAGAATGTTTGAATTTACCTTAGTGTAGAGACCAGGTTCCATCATTAATTCCTTTGTAGAGTTTGCTATGAAAAATAATTCCCAACAGAGAAAACCCTTACTCTTCCTGAATGATGGCAAATAGGTTGAGAAAACCAGCCAGGACAGCTTTTCTTCATGCAGAAGGGTCCATCATTTTATGTTTCACAGAGCTCTTCTTCTTCTTGGTCAGCTCTAAAATCTAGTCTAAAGTCTCATTATTGTGTCACTTTTCTGTGTTTTGTTTCATGAAAAGCACGTCCTTGCAGTAGGTGACGATAATGGGTGTAAAAAAAAATGTTAACCATGCCTGACTTCTTTGTTTCTGGAAGCCACTCCCTGGTGTGGCATGAGGAGGTGAAAAGGTCTAAAAATAAACCAAATGTACCTTTCTGTCTGGAAGGAGATTTTTTTTTTTTGAACACAATAAGCACTTCTGGTTACATAACATTTGTTAAAAGTCAGAGCAAAAACAAACACATTTTGATTTCAAATGTTGTCTAATTTAGTCGGATGATAAGATCACTTTGAGTGCCACTCTTTTAGCAAAGCAAACAAATACGATGTAATGCAGTATGAGTCATAAGTACGTTACATAGGTGATGGCACAGATTCAATTTTTTTTTCAAAATTCAAATTACAGTAATATTTCAAAAAGTTCTTTATTTTTAGCTTCTATTAAGATGATAATAATGGGCCTTTTTGTTAAAACTATCATATAGGGGTATGAGACATTTTTGAAAGGATGGAAGCTTGTCCAGTTAATCCATTTTTCAAATCTTTTTATTTTGAATTTGCCAAGGTCTTCAGCTACAGGGCATGACACACTTTGCTCCAGATCTGTTTGTGTTTCGATTTGTCTTCATTTCCACATATTTTCTGAAATGTGATTCAAGTACAAGCAATCAGCTGGATGAAGTTTATGGGTATTTTCAACAATTTTGATGGACTCTATGTTCATAGGTTTTGAGGGACGGTTGCCTTCCTTTACCCTGCTGGAATGCCCTCGCAATGGAAGGACAAGGAGGAGACAGCATCTTTTGGGCACTGCCTCGCCTGGAACACTAGATGGGCAGCGAGCTCAGGTTGGGAGCCCTGCATGGGTACCCACAGGGCATGCCAGGTATTGTAGCCCCAGGGGACAGGCCTGTTGGGTCCCTTAGGGGCCACCAGGGGGAGCTGTGGGATTTGGGAGTCCTTACTCTGTAGGGCTACAGCTTCACCCAGAAGTACTTTGGGGCTGCAGCTTTATGTCACTGGGAGCGCTGCCAGGTATTAGATAAAAGGAGCTGCCTGCCTCACATCAAGGAGCCTGAGTCGGAGATGGGAGTGGAGACAGGCAACACTCAACTGGAGGAGTAGCAGTGTGGTAGAGAGAAAGAAAGAGAAGAAGCACCCTGTTTAATCATTGTTATACAAGGTATTTTGTAATAAACACCCTTTATTTGAACCTTATTTTGTTTTGTGTGTTTGTGTTTGAGGTTTGGTGCTCTGTGGCGCCCCCTAGCCTTCACAAGGTGTGCATATGACTATCTCACAACACACGTTGCCCAGGAATGGTTCTGATACTGCTGGGTTGTTACATCCTATAAATCACAGAAATCTGCACTCAATGTTTGTGCATGTGTGACACCACTCATATCAGTGCAGTTCAGCAGTAGTACTGTCACACTCAGAGTACGGTGAAATTCTTACTTAATAACCCACACCTTGATCTACAACAATGTATTAAAAGAGAGGACTTCATTTTATTTAATAGAGACTACCTAATTAATCAAACATGCATTAGGCAGGCAGTGTGGCATAGTGGTTAAGACAGCTTTTCTCAACTGGCAAATTAATAAAGTTGAACAGTGGAAGAAAATAATAAACCTCTAAAAAGAAAAAATTCAAGTTCACGTTAGTTATTTCTATTAACAGCCACAAGGATGCGGGCAATACTGCCCGTGCTTCACTTATCATACAGCAACTAGCGCTACTGTCACTTATGAGTTAACTTGTGCTGGTTAGTCAAGATGGTGCAAACAAGAAACATGAGAAGTTCAGTCAGTCTCTTATCAGTCCTATGTGTTTTCTAGCGTGCAGGTATGTATTCACTGATTAATATGAAAAGTTCGTATGATTTACCTCTCTCTCCATTTTTCAATGTATTTCTTTAAAATACGAACTTAAAAATTGGCGTTTTTAAATACAGTTCGACCTAATAAGCATGCATTTTAAAAGTGCTCGAGTAGGCATTCAAACACGATTTTCATGCACCAAATCACGAGGTGGTGCAGCTAGAGCACATGCAAAACTTAAAATGATAAATTCTTTACTCTCTGAACATAACCCCAACAGTGTAATATCCGACCATGGTTTTTCGCAGTTTGTTCTAGCTATTCCATAGTAATCAGTAATAATTTTTTATGTTGATGTATGTAAATGACTGCGATGGGCTGGCACCCTGCCCGGGGTTTGTTTCCTGCCTTGCGCCCTGTGTTGGCTGGGATTGGCTCCAGCAGACCCCCGTGACCCTGTAGTTAGGACATTTAGCGAGCACTATATCCTGTAGTTAGGATATAGCGGGTTGGATAATGGATGGATGGATGTATGAAAATGATTAGACTATTAACAATAACTATCACAAAGTTATTAACTTGTTATTTTGAGGTTATGTTGACCAAGTCAGATGCAGTTAGATGCACATCACGTCATGCACACGCTGTTTTTAAATTTTATTGTTCAAACAAGTGTTTGAGTATATTGAATTTCTTTTTAAATACATTTTGTTCGAACAGCTATTGCATTTTAAAATCACGGCCTGCTTTAGTGTTATCAGTCTATGTTTTATTTAGTCAGTCAGTTTCCAACCTGCTATATCCTAACACAGGGTCACGGGAGCCAATCCCAGCCAGCACAGGGCTCAAAGCAGGAAACAAACCCCAGGCAGGATGCCAGACCACCACAGGACACACACCAAGCACACATTAAGGACAATTTAGGAACACCAATGCACCTAATCTGCATGTCTTTGGACTGTGGGAAGAAACCCACGCAGACACGGGTAGAACATGCATACTCCACACAGGGAGGACCCGGGAAGCGAACCCAGGCCTCCTTACTGCAAGGCAGCAACGCTAGCATTGTGCCACCCAGTTATACTGTTCCCTGCATTTATTATGTCCCTTGTGCAGTAGGCGCTTATAGCGCAATCTTGATCGGCTCGTAGTTGTTTCCGTGGTGCTGTGCTGCTGTGCTGCAAACCTGTAGATTGCCTCAGCAACTGATTTTATAGAAATTTCTAACCGTAAAAATGTGGCACAGGTTTCACACTGGAAAAGTAAATTTATTAATTATATATGTTTCAAGAATAACATTTCTTTGGCACTTATATTTGTTTATATGACATTTCACTTTGATTTATCTTATTCTTTAGAAAATTGCAAATCGATAATCAAGTATAGTATTTGTTAAATTATGTTATACGTATTTTCCTTATAATCTTTAAATTTATAAATTAAAAAAAACTACTAATAATGATATTATTATTATGTAGGAGTTCCCTAGAACATGAATATTGTAAGGGCAAAAAGGTTGAGGAATGCGGGGTTAAAGCTTTGAACATTGGACTTCAATCCCAGAGATTGTGGGTTTAAATCCCACTACTGACACCATGTGACCACGAGCAAGTCACTTCACCTGCCTGTGCTCCAATTGGAGAATCGAAAAGAAATGTAACCAGTTGTATCTCATATGTTGTAAATTGTCTTGGTTGAAGGTGTCAGCATAATAATAATATCATGCAGGTTGTTTGAAAGTATGCTGATGTAGAATGGATTCAGAAAGTATTCAGACCCCTTCACTTTTTTCTCAGATTTTTATATTGCATCCTTCTGCTAAAATCATTTACATGAATTTTTTTTCTCAAATCAAACAACATTTAATACCCTAGATGTGGGGTGCAAAATCTGTAAATTTTGGACTATATTTTCATTATATTTTGTTCAAGACAGAACAACAGATGAACTTAATACTTGCATGGACAGTTAAGATCAAAGGCAATCTGTTTTCCTAAATCGCAGTATCATTTGTTTGAACTGACCAGCAATTCAAGAGATTCCTCAGGCCAATGGCGTAGTGTAGTGGAGGCGGCAGGGGCGGCCCGCTCCGGGTGGCACTTTTAGGGGGCGGCAAAGAATTACTGTATATTTTAGTCTTTTAAATTGAAATACCTAAATAAGGGGGCGGCAAAATTTTCCTCCGCCCCGAGCAGCTGACACCCAACCTACGCCTCTGTCTCAGGCTATTGATTACTTTACAACTTGGCCATCTGGGACAACTAGTTGCTAAATTGGTTTACAATCTGGGAAAGGAAGACATGCCAGTAGTACTAAGCAACATCAAAAGTTTTATTGTTTGGGAAAATGGGCGTACTCTAGATTAAAGAATTTGAGCAAATCCATTCATCATATTGACAGCCAGCCAATCAGTGTAACTATCCATCCATCCAATATCCAACCCGCTATATCCTAACTAAAGGGTCACGGGGGTCTGCTGGAGCCAATCCCAGCCAACACAGGGTGCAAGGCAGGAAACAAACCCTGGGCAGGGCGCCAGCCCACCACAGCAGGTGTAACTAATCGCGTAGAATTTTATAATAAATATGCCTTGTCAGAAAAGGAGATGAAGACGTCAGGAGAAGAGAACAGAACAACATCAATGTACAGCTGTTTCCATCTGATTGTCAGAAAAGCATCTAATGAACAACTACAAGTGCTAGATCATAAGCCACTTGCAACTTTCATCCTTGTCATTTTTTAACTTTTCGTAAGCTCTTTCTAAATACTATATATATATCCAGACTTTGCTATCCACATTTTCTTCTATGCTTTTCTCTGCTGGTATTATTATTCATGTAATAAATACCATGCTGCTTTTAACTTTCTATATTTTGCCTTCATATTTAGAGTGATTGAAGTAATAAGGTAGATTTCTTTGAGTACCTGGTGTAGCTGGAGGTTTACCATTACCTCTGTTCTGCGAGGTTTATCGAGCTGCAGATGAAGAGCTCTGTCCAGTAATGAACTGTACGTTAAAGTAAAACATTCACTGGTTGATAAAAGGCCTATAGCCACAGATGTTGACTCTTTGTATTGTGGCGTATGGCTGGGGGTGGTACCCAGCTGGGATGCCCAGAAGGACCGGAGGAGGGCTTATGCCTCCTCCAGACCACAAGGGGGCGACCGCCCTGGTGGCTTTGGAGACCATGGGAACTGAGCTTGGAAGCTCAACCCTATACGGGCCCATGGTCACCGCCAAAGGGCACCCCGAAGACTGGAGATCCCTGGTCCTCAGCAGTTCTGCCACACCCGGGAGTAGATGACCAGGTACACCTGGAGTGCTTCCGGGTACGCAGCCGATACTTCCACCACACTGGGGAGTGCCAGCGGAAGCTAATCGGGAGGCATCTGGAGCACATCCGGGTGTGTATAAAAGGGGCCGCCTCCCTCCATTCGATGGCTGGAGTTAGGAGGAAGAAGGCAAGAGCTTGGAGAAGAGGAGAGGAGAGGAAAGGAGGCGGGCCAGAGAGGAAGGCATTGTGTGAGAGGCCTGGACTTTGGGGGAGTTTTGGGTTGTGCACTCACTTTGTAAATATTAGTAATTGTAAATAAACATGTGCGGGTTTGAACCAACGATGTCTGCCTGTCTCTGTCCGGGCTGAGCTCCACAGTATGTTTGAATACAGTATATTCTTGGAGACCAAAGGTAATATTTAGGTCTGAGATATATGTAAGACATCGCACGTTGTTCAAGCCTATGATAAGTAAGTCTCTTGGAGTACTAGGGAAAGCGGACTGTACATGTATTATTCATATGGTACTTGTGTGGGTTAAAGTGCATGTGTATACGTCTTTTATACGGTACTTTTGTAGTTAGGTTCCGTGTTCATGTGTATATCTATGTATGTGTATGCTAATCTTAAAGAGCAACTGTAGACCAACCTGGTAAGAAACTTGACAAATACACTTACTCTTAAAGAAAATAGGTAAAGGGTAAGTAGAGGGAAATATCATGATAACACACCCCAGAATCCCAAAGTGAAAACAGGATTTTAGAAATGTTTGCATATTTCCGAAAAATAATATACTGAAATACCACAGCCTGCTTGGAGGTTGTCGCATGAAAATTAAAGGACACTGAGAGCATGAAGAAAATGATTTTCTGGTCTGATGAGACAAATCTTTAGGCAGAATTTCAAGCACTATGTCTGACAAACATCAGGCCCTGCTCATCACTTGCCCAGTACCATCCTTATGATACCATCATTAGCAGCTGGGACAGGGAGACTGGTCAGAATTGAGGGAAGCATAACTGCAGCCAAACACTGAGAGGTCCTTGGAGAAAACCTGCTAAAGAGTGCAGGCAACCTCAGACTGGGTTCAGCTTTCAGCCTAACGCTGACCCAAAGCAGACAGTCAAGTCAACGGGTGAGTAGCTTTTGGGCGAGTCTCTCACTGACCTTGCATGGCTCAATCTTAAACCCCACAGAACATGTGTGGAGAGACCTGAGGATGCCTACAGACTCTTCCCATCCAATCTAATGGAGTCTGGGAGGATCTGCCAGGAAGAAAGGGATAAACAGTTCAAATCCCAAAAAGAGTTGAGCTTCCAATATTTTGTAAATGAGGAACTGGGTTGAAATGTTATCATGGAGTCATGTAATTTGTCGTGCCCTGCAATTCCTCTTTGTGTGTAATTTGACATCTCAAGCGATGATGAGTGGCCACATTCTAAAAATCCTATCAGCATCCAAATTGCTCTACTTTTTTCCACCATTATGATTAGATTGTGTATTATTCGCTCAAAATTCCAACATAACCACCTGAGGACCAGATAGGACAGTTACATAATTGATCTTAAATCTCCTCTTAACCCTATGACCCTGAATTTGATAAAGTAAGTTTGGAAATAGATGGATGGATAGATAGAGAGCAGCGGGAGCTTGGAGCTTTTAGATTTAAGAATCCATCAGAGAGGAAAATAAAACAGATGAATGAGTCTAAAAACAAATGGAGTGGCATCAACAACGTAAATAGCTTTTAAAGCACCTACCCTGAGACGTGACCAATATGATGTGTCATCCTGCTTTTTCTGTACTGAGACTAAAGGGCTCCAACAAGTCCTCAGATGTCATATCTGAATTTCGATTTACAACTTGTCAAGAACACAAAGGTTACCACAGAGCATTCTCAGAAGCTCTTGATAAAGTCACAGCGTTGGAACGGCAGACATTCACCTCATATTATGGAGGTGATGAGCCGAGGTTGAGGTCATGTCAATCACACTGGCTGCTTTCATAGCTTTGTATTTGAGCTTCTTTATATATATGTAACTGTAAACTTGCCCCAGTAAATTGAGAAAGCCTTCAATTTCTTTTTTCTCTCTGACTCACTAACTGCATAATTGGGGATGCAAACTGTGAGGACTCTGAGAGCGGAATTGGTAATTCCCTGAGGACTTCTTCTTCTATCATGCAGAGCGAAGTCTGTTGATTTTTTAAATCGGTTTATAAATTGCTGTTCTCTCTATCTCAAACACTCTGTGCTTTTGTCTTTGTGTTTTTCATGCGCTTTAGAGTACAGTTTTTCCTTTTCTACTAATCCATTTTTGCATACTTGTTATGGCAACTTTTAAAACGTATTTATCTTTCTCACCATTGGTCAGCTTCTTTCCCTGTACTTATAAAGCAGTGATATACAAGAAGGTCTCCTCCAAACCTGTACATGTTTTTAATTACATTCTGATCATGCTGTGTCTGCCTGTGCTGACTTTTAAAAGTCACATTGTAATTTCCATCTAACCATAGGTTTGGAGGTTCTGCTGCTTACCTGAAATTTCAAAAGGAATGAGTAATTGAATGAAAAATCTCCTATTATGTTTATATGATTTTGTTTTTTTAATACTGTAAGTGCCACGGAGGACAGATGGGCAGCCTGGCTGGGATGGAGAATGATTTCTTGCCTGGGCAGGAGGCCACAACCTGACACAACCTGACTGGAATGCCTTATCATCTTCGTTCCCAACCGGATGGACTAAGTGAAGATGGATACCAGGAACTGTTCATTCCCCAACACGGAAGGTGGCAGTGTTCGTCTAGGCCAGGCTGCAGGTTTTCATTCTAACCCTTTTCCTAATCAGTGGACCGTTTTCACTGCTAATTAACTTCTTTTCCCTTCATTTTAATAGACTTGTTTTTAACGATTCAGTCCTCTGAATTTATTCCTTTCTTCATTAAATGACAGCCAAACAGAAATGAGATGTGAAACGAGCCAATAGATGACCAGCTAAACTGTGATTTCAAGCTCCAACCAGCTTCACCCTAACCAATCACTTAATGAGAAGTCGATTCTTTTTGTTAATTTAATTCCATGACTGGTTGCTGCTCTCATTCTGCCACAGCAGACATTTCCAAAACAGTTGATTTTTCTGTTTATTTTAAGAACACCGAGACCTTCACTTTTCTTTATTTTCAGATATTGTGTTATGGGCACATCTGACTTAACACTGAGGAATCAAAGTCAGAGGTAGAGAGAAGAAGACATGTATTTAGTTATATTGTGGCATTTGTGGCTGTATGCACTGGAAAAGAGGTTGGTCACAATATAAATCAATTATTTTAAACCCAGAGTTGTGTTGGGCGATAACGTGTCTGAGGTTTGTGTTAAAGAGTGTTATCTCTCTTGTCTTCTGCTGTTCAATGCACTAGAAGCTACACAGGGACCCCCAGACTCCACAATCACCCCCCCACCCCACTGTTTGATGCACTGAAGACTCCACTGGGGAACCGTGGAGGCAGGGAGGCACGTGTTTATGCAATGCACCTGGGAAGAGTGAGATTGTGCGGCGTGCAATGGATGTTGGACTGAGACGTGGTGGCAGTGTTTGTGTTATCCATTATTTACTTGGGCACTGTTTCTGCTCCGGTCCAATAGCTGCTATCGATACCGAAGTCAAACTTTTATTACTGCTCCAACACAGCACTGTAATATGCATTGAATGTGGCTTTGACTTGCTGAATACATCACTATAGATGCCAGAATATGATGTTCCAAAACTGCATATGTACCCCTCAGCATTAGTAGTGCCTTCACAGATGTGCAAGTTTCCCATGCCACAGGCACTAACACACCCCATGCCATGGCAGGAGCTGGCTTTTGAACTTGGCGGTGGCAACTAATTATGACCATTATTCTCAGGAGCAGAGTTTCATTTTTTAAATGGCGGGAGTGAGGCCAAAAACATATAAGTACAAGAAAATAAGGACAGGCATCTACTCCTCTATCCTAGCCAGGAGGCCATAATGGAAGGAGCAGTTGAACAGGCTCACTGGGAGCAGATCATTCGACCACATGACAGGACTGCGTTTCCGACTCCAACTCCCATGCCACCCTGTGGGTGTCATGATCAGGTTTACCTTGGAGGGACTGCATTAAATAGATGCAAGTATACGTATAAATTACCGCTCTGTTTCCAACCGTGTGACACAAATGATGACTGTGGAACTAGCATGTAGGTGAACTAACCTATTACGCTGACAATCAAAACTCACATCACATATTGCATGTCCAACGGGGAAAAATATAAAGTAGCCTCGCGAAGTACAATGTTTTCCTAAAAGCGAAAGCAGATTTTATTTTTATTTCATTTTATTGTTATTTTTTTTTAATACAAATAAATGGCAAAAAACTTGAACATAAATATTCATAAAAATTCACTATTTCTGCTTATCCAAATACCGTATTCAGATTCGGCTCCACCCCTACATTACAGGGTAAGGCAAAACGTTTAATCTGGACCTAAACCAGATCCAGAATGTCACATAAAACTTATAGCTCACATTCAAGTTGTTCACTTGCACATACATTGCATTAAGTTCACCATTCTTAGAAAAATGAGCTTGTTCAATGAACGCGTTCTTTTGAACTAGTTCATGCACAACACTGAACATTACATACCAAACAATATTAGATAAGACTAAATCAGCACATTGTAACGCATGTACACTTGAGGTTCACCTTCCTGGTTCTGCTGAGGTAAGCGGCACAACGATGGGACAAGAGGACGTGCTCATACTAGCAGTTTCTCCATCTCCACCTGCAGCTCAGGGCAGCCACCAGGAGGAGGGCAACTGACCTGACCGCAGCACCCTGTGCCAGCCCCACTCTGCCAGTCAGGTCTCCAGAAAAACCTAATGGTCTCCAGAGGTGGTCATCTGTTTTTTGGACCTGAACTTGGCCTGGATCAAGCTCCAACATGATACCTGATCCTCCTGAAGAGGAACCCTTGTCTATTGAACTGGGTGAACGTGACAAAATTTTTTGTTATTGGTGACATCAAGCACAGTTTCGTGTTTATTTTGTGCCACTTAATTGGTGACACCAGGTTGGTGCCCCAACATTTCTAAGTGGCTCGTAAAATTCTGTCCACCTAATCATAGCATACTGTGTTTACCTAACATAGATATACAAGTAGCAGAAAAAATAAAGCCCTTATTTTATTATTAAGTCTTAAAAGATAAGTCCGATGGTATGGTCAGATGGCTGGAGAAGACAGAAAAAAAATAAAATCTGCGGGGGCAAAAGATCACCCAGTCCCCACAAATATGTCACAATTACAGGACACTCATGTGGAGCTCTTTATCTTCATATTCCCAGCATATCATGTAACTGCGACATACTTAGGCCAAAGGGCACAGAGAACTGGACAAAATAAAAGAAAAAAAACACACACTCACAAAAGTAGCACTTAAGGACCAGCCTATACAACAGCACGTTCAATTACATTTAATTAAAATTATCCAGTTTCCTACTCCCCTTAGTTTGAAGTGCTAGTATTAAAGATGGTAGTAATTTCAGAGATCAGGAGAGAATGGCAGGTTAAAGAGGTGCGATTTTATCAGTCTTTTAAAGTGTTTATATGTACTGGTCCAGTGTACCTCTAATGGTAAAGTAGTTCAGGGTTTTTGGTGAGTAGAAACAGAAAGCCAACTCACCAGTTCTTTCATGTTTCACTCTCAGACTATAAGTACAACTTATTTTTTATATTGTGCTGTTCACTGAGTGCAGGCACACAGCATTCTGAATAATTCTCAGTTAAAACACAAGTATAGATTATACAAATTACTAAATACAGAACTAGTACATATACAAATACGGAAGTGTTAAAACACAAGGACAACAAGGCAAAGACCGATTAAACATAAATGGAAACCAACCCTATCTGTCCAATAATTAATTGATAAACTATGGCCAGTTGGCAACAGAGGAGATTAAAATTGTAAAAGAAAAAGTCAAGAACAAAGTCACGTTCCTGAAAACCTCAGCCCGAAGGCCGCCTACTCTCTTGGGTTTTCTATTGTGGAGTCTGTGCTGGCTTTCCAATCTGATGAGAGAATCTTTCTGCTCGATGATTCCAACACTCCATTATCTGAGATGACTTTTCTATATGCAGGAGAGCTTCCTGTCAGTAAAGCAGTGGCACTAAGTGACACATCTAGATACTGAGAATAGAAACAGAATAGAGGAGGGTTAGTGACAGTTTATAAATATTTTATTACTTGTATTTCTGTAGAAATGTGTAACAAACAGAAATGCAGTACACACAGCTAATCTGCAGCTCTAGTCAGGGTATGCTAGACTAAAATAAGCCAGTGTGAGAGGATCTGTAGTAAGATTACAGTTAGGAATGTAGGGGAATAAGCAGTCCACTATAGGAAGGCGCTGCACTCTTTAGAGCCTTATATACAATTAAAAGTTTTTTAAAGTTAATTCTAAAGGAGGCTCAGTGGCAGCGCTGCTGCCTCGCAGTTAGGAGACCTGGGTTCACTTCCCAGGTCCTCCCTGCGTGGAGTTTGCATGTTCTCCCCGTGTCTGCATGGGTTTCCTCCAGGCGCTCTGGTTTCCTCCCACAGTGCAAAGACATGCAGGTTAGGTGGATTGGCGATTCTAAATTGGCCCTAGTGTGTGCTTGGTGTGTGGGTGTGTTTGTGTGTGTCCTGTGCTGGGTTGGCACCCTGTCCGGGATTGGTTCTTGCCTTGTGCCCTGTGTTGGCTGGGATTGGCTCCAGCATATCCCCGTGACCCTGTGTTTGGATTCAGCGGGTTGGAAAATGGATGGATGGATGGATTCTAAACGACACAGGAAGCCAGTGCAATAATGCTAAGACTGGTAAGATATGCTGATTCTTGCTGCTGCATTTTGGAATAATTGCAGTTGTCTATTTTTGGTAATCCTGAAAGAACTGCATCGTAATAATCTAGATGGCTAAAGACAAAAGCATCCTGCAGTGATATATAAAGATCTAACTTGTGCAACAATTCTTATGTGAAAGAATGCAGATTTAGTGACATAATTTTTGTGTATTTGAAGTTTAGCTCTGAATCTAAAATGACACCAAGACTCTTTACTTCTGGCTTAATTTGTAACTAGCAAAATACCCGCGCTTCGCAGTGGAGAAGTAGTGTGTTAAATAAGTTATGAAAAAGAAAAGGAAACATTTTAAAAATAACGTAACATGATTGTCAGTGTAATTGTTTTGTGAGTGTTATGAGTGTTGCTGTCCTCAAGGATTTGATTATCATTATTTCTTTCAATCAGGTTCGTATTTGGAGGACGAGTTGTGTTCAAGTTACATTCCGTGTTTGTCAACTGTTGTAAAGATAACAGGTTTCATCCATCGAAGTGTTCACTACCCAAATCGCTACTTGTGAATCTAAGATGTTTAACAGGCATTCCCAGTATTAAGTTGTGGATTTTTCTGCAAGTATTTAATGACAGCGTCTCTATGAGCTTGTGGATTTGCCTGCGAGTATTTAGCGACAGCGTGTCTATTAAGTTGTTGATTTTTCTCCAAGTATTTGGCGGCAGTGTCACGAAGTTGTTTTCGTCTAGCTGCATCAGAAAATGTACCATGACATCTGACACGCCTCCTTTTTACTGTTTTCTCACAGCTTGGATTGCTGCTGTCATAATCGGCTTCAGTTTCATGGTTTGTTTCAATTACGTTAGTATTTGCAGGACTTGTGTTGAAGAGACATTCGGCATCTGTCAAGCGTTGTAAGTATACAACCGGCTTCATCGATAACTTCACATCCAGCTTTTGAGAGTTGAAACATTCATAAACATCAAAGTGTCCACTACTCAAATCGTCACCTGTGAATCTAAGATGTTTAAGAGGCATTGGCGGTTGTCGAAAGGTGTAAAATATTTGGCCATTTCGGTAGACTTGAAAGCGACAACCGAACAATTCAGCGGCAGCCATCAACTCACATGCAGATGCATAGGTGAAGGGCTTAAACATTTCACTCTTATAGTGCTCCTGTGTAGAATAATTATCTCCTGTACCGTCATCAGTCCACACCTTGAACCTGTCCCAGTCATTCAATACATAAGACACAAAGTTCCTCCGGATATCAAGATTGAGCCTGATATGGCCGTGCAATATGTAACACAGAGAATGTAAAAGGCAGGCGGCATCTCCAGGCATGGAAACCACTAGGTAAGTGACAGTTCTTTGATCGATGGTGATCACCTCGATAGACATCTCACTACCCAAATTGCTACTCATGAATCTAAGATGCTTAACAGGCATTCCAATATTAACTTGTGGATTTGCCTGTGAATATTTAGCAGCAGCGTGTCTATGAACTTGTGAAATTGCCTGCGCGTATTTAGTGACAATGTCTCCATGAACTTGTGGATTTGTCTGCGAGTATTTAGCGAAAGCGTCTCGATTAACTTGCGGATTTTTCTGCGAGTATTTAGCTACAGCGTTTCTATGAACTTGTGGATTTGCCTGTGAGTATTTAGTGACAGCGTGTCTATTAAGTTGTTGATTTTTCTGCGAGTATTTGGCGGCAGTGTCACAAAGTTGTTTTCGTCTAGCTGCATCAGAAAATGTACCACGACGTCTGGCACGCCTCCTTTTTACTGTTTTCTCACAGCTTGGATTGCTGCTGTCATCATCAGTTTGAGTTTCATGGTTTGTTTCAATTACGGTAATATTTGCAGGACTTGTGTTGAAGTGACATTCAGCATCTGTCAAGCATTGTAAGCATACAACCGCCTTCATCGATAACTGCGTATCGTAATAAACGAACAATAAAACAGCGGAGAAGCCGTGGATTAAATAAAAAGGCTGCAGTTATCAGCAGGGAGACGTGAATACCGTGGCGATGCAAAGAAGGGAATGAAGAGACCGGAGCGACGGACGGCCTTATATGGGCAGGCAGCCAACAATGTGGGAGGCGTGGGGATGGGGGACGCAATGCTGCCTCACACGGTGATGGAGCTGCAGGCTATGGACGTATATATGTACGTAAGTAGGATTCAATAATGACCGTTACGTGTAGAATTTCGAAATGAAACCTGCCTAACTTTTGTAAGTAAGCTGTAAGGAATGAGCCTGTCAAATTTCAGCCTTCTACCTACACGGGAAGTTGGACAATTAGTGATGAGTGAGTCAGTCAGTCAGTCAGTCAGTGAGGGCTTTGCATTTTATTAGTATAGAAGAGCAATACAAGATGATGTTGATAAACGACACAAAAACGCTAACTTTGTCTGAATGCCTTGAAACAAAAAACAAATGCCATATTCATAACTCTTGGATACTAAACCCCAGTTTGAATACATTGTCACAGGTTTGCACTTGTGAGACAACTTGAAGGCTCATGTAATGGTAATTCTACCCTGAGCCAAGGGGTGGCGCTGTTGTCTAGTGCTTCTCCTCCTTTCTCTCCTACAAACCTCCAGTCCCAGTGACATCACTTCCTGGTCAAAGGTTCCTAGCCCCACCCCTTCCGGTCTGGCTTCCTCTTAAGGCGCAGTGCCACCATTTTTGTGTCAGTCCACACAGCTTGAATCCTGTCTAAAAAGATCTGTAATGTTTTTTTGTGTTTTTCATCAGTTATATGATGTTTGTTTTTGAGGTGCCCCAACTTTGTGTTTGTTTTTCCCTACAGCACACTTATTAAATATTCATCCAAAGCAGCGGCTCTCACACTGGGGTCCGCTGTCCAATATGGGACCGCGAAGCGGTTTCGGTGGGACTGTGAGAAATGATTGCATATTTATACTATTTCTATTTTTATAATTATTAACTTTTACCATCCGAGGGAAAGTAAGTGACTGAGCTCCATCGTTACCCCACGTTGACCCGACCACTAATCCGTTGTTCTGTTATTTGCTGCCACCGCATTGTTTTCCCACCATTATCGCTTGACACAAACCAGACCTTATTATTTTTATCATAATCAAAAATTATCGATTCTTTCGTAGAATCAAAACACTCGCGAACAGTTTTCGTATATTTTTGAAGCAAATAAGAGCGCTAAAGGTGGATACAGATAATCAACAAACAACATACAGTATTTTACATATTTTGTGTTTTTAAGTGGTGAAACTGCCCGTTCATGAAGTAAAAGTATTCATAATGAGACATGTCATTGGTGTGTGTACTGACGGCATTCCAACAATGCTTGGTTGCCGTACTGGGTTTCAAACTTTGGTTAAGCCAAAATCCCCAGATATTATTGGTACACGCTGTATTATTCATCGCCAAGCTTTAATGGTGAAAACCATGCCTGATGAGTTGAAAAATGTTCTCAGTCAAGTGATTACAGCAGTAAACTTCATTAAATCTAACGCACTTAACTCTCGTTTGTTTTCTGAGTTATGCAAAGAAAGCGATTCAGAATTTGAAACACTCTTGTTGCACTTACACGTTAGGTGGCTTTTAAAGGGAAAGTTTTAAAGAGAGTTTTCATACTACGTGAAGAAATTCAGCACTTTTTGCAAGATGCCAAACCAGACATGCACGCAAAATTCTACGATGTCCGTTTTCTTATATACCTGTCATTTTTGGTCGACATATTTGAATCTGTGAATTCTATCAACCTGGCGCTGCAAGGAAAAGATATCACAGTGCTCCATTGTCATGAAAAACTGACAGCTTTCAAAATGAAGCTCGAACTATGACATGGAAAGTTAGAGAATAAGAACTCTGCCCCATTTCCACAGCTGAACACATATTGATGAAAATGAGCTTAACATCGATGACGATATCCTTTTGGCGATGAAACAGCATGTATCAATTCTTAGCAAAGAAATTTCTCACTATTTTCCTGACCTACGAGAATTTGAAAAATACCAATAATTTATCAATAACCCGTTTGTACTCTCCATTAGTGACCTGCCTTCGGAGGACAATTTAATTCAAGAACAGTTTATTGATTTGATAAATGATGGCGGTGCAAAACATGTTTTCCATGAAATGTGTTGTAGTGATTTTTGGATTGAATTGACACAGTCCTATCCCAGTGTTGCAAAGGTGGCTCTAAGAGTGCTGATTCCATTCGCAACCACCGATGAGTGTGAGACAGCTTTTTCCATACTACTTATTATCAAAACAAAATCTTGAAACAGATTAGACGCGACAAATGATATGTGAGTTGAACTGGCCAAAACAAAGCCAAACATAGAAGAACTGGCTAAGGCAAAGCAGATGCATCCATCCCATTAAAAGTTTAATTTAAATTTAATAACTAAGATGTAGGTAATATTTTCTGAATAAATACTTGTTTGTCAAAAAATGTTTTATTCACAGCAGCCTGTACCTATGCAGTGCCGCACAGTTTGGCACCCTTGTGCAAAGTATTTGCCGCCCCCAATTTTCTTGAAATAATATTGATTTTTTAATTTTTAATAAAAGGGTCCGCGAGCCATCAAACAATTTTTGAAGGGACCGCCATGCAAGAAATTCTAAAGAAATTTGAGAACCGCTGATCCAGAGAAACCTACAGTAAATTACTGTTAACCACTGCTCATAGCACTTATTGCCCATGTCTCTGTTTGGAATGAACATCATGGCCTAAAATTCATATCACTATATACATGAAAGTATTTTTTGAACAAGTAAGAAATGCATTGTTTAATGTAATAATTAATGCAATTAACACAGACGTGCCTCTTATCCATTGAAGTGCTTGTTAACACTCAGACTGACACAATTGCAGGTGTTTTCCTCTTTTCTACTGACAGAAATATAGCTTTGCTCTCTCTTTCTCATTCACTTTTGTCACAACATACTGTAATTTGCCTTCTCCTTTCCTGTTTGCATTGACTCACCAATCAGGTTGATCTGCCTGGATCTCTGGGTAATACTCTTAAAGGCTCACTTATTACACACAGTTCACATATAAGTCAATACACATTGACATTCCCCTTAAGACACCAATACACCAACACAAAATCACATTTTGACTTTTATTTTGCATTTGTGTTTTGTCTTTTATGTTTAAACTAGTCGTGGCACTTGTCTAAGATGGGTTGAAATCTTAGTAATCAAAATGGACCTCAGTGTTAACATTTGTAGTGCACCTTCTATAGGAATGTATTTTGTAATGGATGCAGCAATAAAATGCATTGCATTTGTCATTCCAACAGATGGCATATCACAAACATTTGTAGTAATAAATAAGTAATAAATGTCTGTTGGAATGACAAATCCAATGCATTTTATTACTACAACAACAACAATTTATTTCTTGTATAGCCCAAAATTCACATAAGGAATGCATCAGTGGGCTTTAACAGGCCCTGTTTTTTGACAGTGCCCCTCAACTTGACTCTCCAAAAAGACAAGATAAAATTTCCCCAAAAAAAAAAAACCTTGAAGGAAAAAAAAAAAATGGAAGAAATCTTTGGAAAGGCAAATTCCCCTTGCGGGTAGGTTGGGCATGCAATGGGTGTCAAAAAATGGGGTAAATAAAACACACGAAACAGAACATGTAATCCTCGTCACAGAGCTAGATGGCCAGCCTATCATGGCCACCTCAGAAATACAATACAACGGTACAGACTATCTTGCTCTTGCACAGTGCACACCAATTACAAACAGAAGTAAAGCGTTTACCACCCACTACTACAAATATATGTGATGCACCATCTGTTGGAATGACAGAGACACCGTAATTGGACAGATACACAAATACATAGAAACACAGACTTCTTTTTATTTATAATTTTTTTTTAGATTTTTTCATCTGCGGTGGGCTGGCGCCCTGCCTGGGATTTGCTTCCTGCCTTGCACCATGTGTTAGCTGGGATTGGCTCCAGCGGACCCCCGTGACCCTGTAGTTAGGATATAGCGGGTTGGATGATGGATGGATGGATATTTTTTCATAGAATCAATACTGGCAACCTTTAATCATATACTAGCCCAGATATGCCATTATTTCTTCTCTGCTGCCTCACCTACTGTATATCCATTTCAGTGACCTTTCCTTGTCCAAGATTGTGAATAATTCAAAAGAATTCTCAGTGGGGTGTAGTTGTGCTCTTTATTGATGAAATAAGCTCTTTTTGGCTTTGACGTTTCATTCATGAATAGGTTTTGATGAATGATACGATGGACTCTCTGTAACAATCATTTTTGTTGCCATTCTTGACGTTTTTTCTCCTGGTCACCTCCGTTATTCTCAGTTTCCTCCTTTAGGCAATCCATAAAACTTCTTGGGTTATAACTAATCCTTAGCAATTTTCTACCTTCTTCAGATCTAACCTGCTTGGTCTTGTATCAACAGCCTCTCCCTTCTTCTCCCAATATTAACCCTGACGTCCAATGTTCTGGCATTTACTTTCAGTCTTCCCTGTTCCAAGGCCCATTGCCTTTCAATCACCCTTCTTTCCAATTTTAGCATATAACAATTCCCAGAATCCACTGCTCTTGATGCTCTCATTAAGTGTATCTGCCACAAAGACAAACAGGAAAACACTAAGAGCCAAAACCTGTTGTAGACTTACTTGCTCATTGAACAATTTTGGGGTCTTCAGTGTTGTTACCAAACACATATTCATCATTTATACCTGTGGAACTTCATTTGTACTGCAGAAAATCTAGTCATTAAAGCCATAGGTAAAAGCAGCAGATACTGTACTACTCACAGGGCTGGATTAAGAAATTTAGAGGCCCTAAGCACTTAAAAGATTGTAGTGAGCTGCACTCTCAGTGAACATCTGACCAGGACAGCTGACATGACCAAGACAAGAACTTCAGGAGAGCCTCAGTGGACTATTAACAGATTCTAATTGTGTTGTATTCCCAATATTAATTTATATATACTGTATATCATTAACTTCTTGTGGGAGACGACCGACAGTTCAACCCGGCCAGGACTCCCCTGGAGTGAAAGGATGGGGGAAGGCTGCAACTTGTGGACACTGCCTCCCCCAAAGTGCTAGATGGCAGCTTCCCTGGACTGCAGTGGTGCCCCAGATTGCCGCAAAGCACTATGGTACATGGAGTCCATCAACACAGCCCTGCTGGGGACGCTGCAAGGGGACCAGAGGAGTCATGCCTCATCTATAGCTCAAACGTACTCCTAAGTTACGAGGACAGAAGCTTCGAAATACTTCCGGGCTGAAGAAAACTCAAGTCCTCCATCTGACCCGGAAGTGCAGGCAAGTCACGTGGGAGGAAGAATGGAAGCACTTCTGGGTCAAGGACTATAAAAAGCAGCGTTTCTCAACCTTTTGGAACACGAGTTTTCATAATAGTTTTAATCATGCCCCCCTAACGTTTTTTGAAAGGAGCCCACTAATACCAATTTGTTCTTTTTTAATTAATGATATATCATAGATGCATATTTTATTATACCTACTTAACTTTTATCAACATTTATCTAACTCTATATTTATTTTTCTAGTATCAGAATGTAGTTAATTTGTTTTGGTCTCAATAGATGTATTTTTCATATTTTCGATTCTTGTTTTCTTTTTTTCACATCTTCGTGCCCCCCTTTTTGTTACTTCGCTCCCCCCTAGGGGGGCCCATCCCACAGTTTGAGAACCACTGATATAAAGGACTGATGGGAATCCAGCAAGCGAGCCAGAGCTGGGTGGAGGTGGACGAAGCTTGCTGGGAGGTGTGGAGGAGCGATTTATAGAGAGAGTATTGTGTGTTTTATTGATTACGTGCCTGTTTATTGGTGCCTGTGTTGCTGGAGAGACACTGTTTAAAGAAGTCAAATATTAAAATATCTCTTAGTACTTTTACCCTGTGTCCTTTGCATCTGTCTGTTGGGTTTAAAGGGGCAACAGCGACCCCTAGCATCCTTACACTCTATTATTACTATTTCATTATTTTTATCATTATATATATATATGCATAAAATTGTTTTATTAAATGGGGGAGCCCCTTTTTGGGGAACCTGATTCAGCTACACCATTTGCAGTGTTGTACCATATGGTCCATGGTAAATCCAGCAACGGAAAAAGCCTGTGGTGCCCCCCTTCCCTCGATGCCCTAAGCACGTGACTTCTTTGCTTATTGGCTAATCCAGCCCTGACTGCACATGAGCATTGTCTGTCCCTTAAAACAAAGCCATCAGCTAAGCTCATGTCCACCCAAAGTCAATCAATGCACAGAATGCAAACTTCCTACACAGCGTCTCCCCTGTCTGAGCCGCGAGTTGCCTCACGTTAAAATAACAATGCTCTCAGCTGTCCTTTGAGACGTAGGCGTATAATCTCAGGGAGTATGACTGCACATGAAAGGCACGTTATTTGAGTAGCCAGCCTCCCCTTAATAGTCTGCTCTGTAATTTAATGGTTTATTCAATGTTTTTTTTTGAGACTTAGAAAGAATGCATCCTTTCAAACACCTTTTGTTGAGACCAAAATAAATCAATAATAAGTATAATAAAAATATTGGCATGAAACTGTTCAAACACCTTGATCATTTTTTTTCCAACAGCCTTTGTCACACACCAAGCAGGGCTTGAATAAGGGCCAGGGGTTGGCACTGTCATCTAATGCTTTCTCTCTTTCATCCTTGGCAGACCATCAGAAGGAAGGCCTGATGACCTCACTTCCAGTCCTGGCTCTCCTGACCTCACTTCTGGTTCCCTCCATATACAGTAAAACCTCCATCTTTGTTAGCCTGAATCAGTTCTGTACTGAGCACCATCTGAAAAGACTTCATATAATTTTCTCTGCACTTGATTTTCAAGTATACAGAGTGGCTACCGCAAACCTTTGATACCTTGTAGAGAATGTTAGCAGGAGATTAGTCATAAAGCCGAAACCCATCAACCCAAATGAGAACTCATCATCACTAGCAGTTTCCACATTCTGTTCAATGCTGCTGCTCACTTCCTGCAGACTTTTTGAAAAGAGAGACAACATATACCATCTGAATGCTCCCTATTTACCTTAAGGAGCAGCAAGGGACCCTTTTTAAATAAATAGACATTACATGTGTGAAGGCTTTTTAATAGTATGTCACATGTGAGTCTAACTAACAACTAATCTCCAATAAGTGGGAATTCAAGGTGCTGTGACTTTAGCACAAGAACAAAGAATTATGGTGACAGTAGTCTTGCTGAAGCTAGACGTATAATTTATACATCTGGAGACATCCATGAGTGAATTTTGCCTAAAACTGGGTGGGAACAATTAGATGGCTCACTGAGTGTCACATTTCTAAACCAATCCCACGCCTCATGAGGATGGCACTCAAAGTAGGGGCAGCAACTTTGAACTGCAAATATCAGAGGTGCTCTCGTTAACCTGGTTTGACAGACAGCAAGCTTCTGATTACGATGAACAGTCTACAGTCGAAAAGTCTCCTAAAAAACCCTATCAGACATATAAATGTGTGTCACGTGTGCAGAGAGCACATTGCACATTTTAAAAATGAATATAACCTGATGCAAGGGAAAACCCTTTCTGTATCATCAGATCATACATTGGAATATAATGGCATCAATGGAAGAGAGGTGAACGTGAAAGATATGTTGTTGCAGGTGCCATGTGTGCTCTCTGTTGTTCAGCACAGGAGTCAATATAAGCTTGAAAGAATTAGCAGCTTTATTTATGAAAATATAAACTGCAAAATACGCATTTGAAGTAAACGGTGTGTGTCACACTTCATCCCAAAAGACCACCATTAAGAGAACTGATAACAAAACAGGAGATGCAGATTTCAGTTCTCAAAACACCCAAATCAACAAATCTGCCTGACAACATCAGTAGAGGCACAGATGAAGTTGCACAACATCCACCTTCTGACTGCATGTCTAAACGAATATCTAAAAAAATGTAACATTACTGCAAACATGTCATAGTGGGGCTATATAATAATAAGTACAGTAAAACTTTGGATTGCAAGTGTTTTGCAAGACGAGCTAAAATTTTGAATAAATTTTAACTTGATAAACGAGCGAGGTCTTGCAATATGAATAGTATGTTGTGAGGGACAGCCAACATTGCAGCCCTGACAGAACGTCCCTCAACTGGGGAAAACAGCCTCCAAAGGGCACTACATTCCCCGGAACGCTAGATGGCAGCTCACCTGGATAGAAATGGGATTCCCGCAGGGCAGTATGGGACATGGAGTCCATCTCTTCAGCCCTGTTGGGTACCGTGGGTGCCACCAGGGGTAGCTCACCAAGAACCCGGGGACTTTTATGATTACGCCACCCCGGAAGTACTCTGGGGTCACGAGGACGGAAGTCCACAGTACTTCCGGGGCACCGGAGGAAGGAAGATGTGGAGTTGACCCGGAGAAGAAATGTTTCCGGGTCATGGACTATAAAAGAACTTTGGGAACTCCCAGATGACGAGCCGGAGTTGGGAGGAAGTGCAACAGAGCTGCTGGGAGGAGTGGAGGATTGATTGATTATTGAATTATTGTATTGTATTGGACTTTTACCTGGTGTTTGGCGTGGTACCTGAGGGTTCAAGGGAGCGATAGCGCCCCCTACTGTCACAATGTATATGCTTTGTCTGCTGAGCGTCACGTGATCACAACTGAGCTAATGGTTTTTCTCCCACTGCGGGATTGTGGGTAATCGTCTCCCATACTCAGTGTCATTTGGCGTGCCTCATTCATATAGTCAACATCTGTACGAGCGCATACTGTTTGCTATAGCATTGTGATCACCTGTCATGTACCCCAAAACACGAAACAGAGTCTCAGTACTTTAGCAAAGCCAGCTTTATTCAGCTTGAAACAGGAACAGTGCGGTTATTTATTGTAGCAGGATCTACCACACACTCTCCTACACACAGACACAGCAGTCAGCCAAGGTCAGGGCCAGGTTAGTGGCCAAGTAATACCGTACCCTCTTGCATCATCCATCGATGGCAGGTGCTTATAATGCGATCGTGATCTTTTTGGATTCACTTTTGTGGTGAACTGCTACAGCACTGGGAACCTGCGGTTGCTTCGGGACACTCTTCCGCGTGTCATCCAGTTGGGGGGGATCCCAAAAGAGTTTACAAACCTTCAGTGTGTAAAGCATTTTTTTTTATTTTATGTCCAAGTGTAGTGACTCTTCAGGCAAAAGCAACTGCCATTGGATAGGTTCCTTGTTAAAGTCGCAAAAAAAGAAAAAGATTCCAGTGAGCCAACAGATAGCAGTGACTCCGTTAGTTAGAGTGAAAGTCGTCCTGCACAGTAATCCTCCTCTCTCTCGTCTCCCTCACACCAGCCACGATTCTTTTCAAAGGTAAAGTGCAGGTTAATTTGTTTGATGTATTTTTATATTTTGTATTTTTATATGAATAGTTTTGGGTTGTGGAACGAATCATCTGAGTTTCCATTATTTCTTATGGGGAAATTCGTTTTGATATACAAATGCTTTGGATTGCAAGCACGTTTCCAGAGCGAATTAACACTCAAAAACTGAGGCACCACTGTATTTGTTTTTTGTCTGTGCTTGAGTGCATTTTGTTTTCATTGTCCCGTTTGCTATGCTATATGTGCGTATAAGTAAATGTTGTCCCCGTAAGATAAAAGGGGAAGGATGATGGAGACCGCAACTCAGAGACAGAAATTACCTGTTGTTTTCCACCAATTACATCCGGGACTGTCATTATTTAAACTAGAGGAGCATAAAGGAAAAGGGAGCGAGGAGAGAGAGAGAGAGAGAGAGAGAGAGAAAGAGAACGAAAACGAAAATGAAAATGAAGATCGTGAGAAGGAAGGAGCCATTATTTTCAGTCATTTCTACTGTAAAGGACCGAGGAGACAGTAGCAAGGGTTGGGGTTTTCCGGCCCCGTATATTGTACACACAATCAAAAAAAACGGGTCAAAATTACAAACAAAACAGTTCATAATGCGCGACGACTCCTGGCGTCGCGCCATTTTATTGGGGAGGAGTCGGAAGTGGAGGAATGTCGGGAAGGACCGCAAGGGAGGATGGGAAGGATGACGTCAGGGCAAGATGGCGGAGGAAGGGCGGAAGTATCGCACTGCGGTCAATCCAGGCCTATGGTGCAGGAAGGTCTTTCTTTCTATGAGGAAGCAGAGGGAGAAAGTTAATACCCCACCATTCCCTGGCGAGTGGTTTCCCAGGTGCTATCGAATCAATCCGCTGCCTCCTACTCGCGCGCGTGACACGATCCCCCTTAGCCCAGGACCGTCAGGTCGGGCGGACCTAACCGAGAGGTCGTGAATACGAGAGAGGGCATCGGCATTGGCCTGAAGGGTGCCCGCCGATAAGTGACAGTGAACTTATACGGCTGTAAGTCCAGGAACCACCTGGTGACCCGCGGATTCGACTCTTTGTGTAGGGACATCCACTGAAGTGCAGCGTGATCAGTCACCAGAGCGAATCGCGACCCAGCAGGTAGTACGGAGGTGGGTCACTGCCCACTTAATGGCCAAGGCCTCCCTCTCCACTGCCGCGTGCGGGTCTCCGGTCCATCAGTTCCGGCTAAGGTACATCACAGGGTGCTCGACACCATCGGCGCTTTGGCTCAGCACGGCACCCAGGCCTGTGTCCGGCGTCGGTCTGGAGAATAAGCGGGAGCCCAAAATGGGCGTCCGTAACACAGGTGCCGGCGTTAGGGCCTTCTTTAGGTCACTGAGCGCGTGTTCTGCTTTGTCGGTCCACACCACGTATAGGGGCGCCCTTTTGTCAGGTCAGTCAAGGGTGCTGCTCTTTGGAGAAACGGGAACAAACCGGCGGTAGTAACCGCAAGCCCCAAGAAAGCCTGCACCTGTTTCTTGGTACTGGACGGGCCATTCTAAGATGTCTTTAACTTTGGAGCTCTGTGGCGCACCTGTCCTTGTCCCACGAGGTAGCCTAAATATTTGGCCTCCTTTAATCCAAAAACACTTCCGGGGTTTATGCGGAGGCGGCTTTAGCCAGTGTTAGGAGGACAGCTGCGACCTGCAGTAGATGCTCCTCCCAGGTGCGGAATAGATGACAACGTCATCCAGGTAGGCGGCGCTATAGGACTGGTGGGGCTTCAGCACTCTATCTACCAGGCGTTGGAAGGTCGCGGGGCCCGTGCAGCCCAAATGGGAGGACCTTGTACTGCCAGTGCCCGCTAGGGGTGCTAAAGGCCGTTTTCTCCTTTGCGGATGCCGTTAAAGGAATTTGCCAATACCCTTTTGTCATGTCAAGGGTAGTCAGATATCGAGCCGTACCCAGCCGCTCAAGGAGGTCGTCAATGCGGGGCATGGGGTAGGCATCGAACTTGGAGATCTGATTCAGGCGTCTAAAGTCATTACAGAACCTCCAGGAGCCGTCTGGCTTGGAGCGAGGACAATAGGGCTGGACCAGGGACTATGGCTCTCTTCAATTATGTCCATGTCCAACATACGTTTCACCTCCAGTTCGACCTCTGCGCGTTTTGCCTCCGGAGTCGGTAGGGCCTCTCCCGGACGATTACCCGGGCTCCGTGACTATATCGTGCTCAATCAGCGGTCCGGCGGGTGACTCGCTCACTACCTCGGGGATGGCTCGGAGTGTTTGGGCTAACTCCTGCCGCTGCTTGGGGTCAGCTCTTCGCCGAGGTTAAGGGCAGTTGTGCTTGCGAAAAGGGAGAGTGACCTACGGGAGCTGGGGAGCTCCTCTCTATCTCTCCAGGGCTTTAACAGGTTGACATGATAGATCCTCTCACTCGGTCGACGATTGGGCTGTTTCACCAAATAGTCGGCGAGTCCTTTTCTCTCCTTAACCTCGTAAGGCCCTTGCCAGTGAGCGAGCAGCTTCGAGTGGGAGGTCGGGGCGAGCACCATAACTTCGGTCCCAGGCGGAACTCCCTGAGGACGGAGTTGCGGTTGTAACACCGGGCCTGCGCTGCTTGCGCACGAGTCACGTGCTCTTTTAGGAGGGGCCTGATCTTTGTGAGTCGGTCGGCGCAGTTGCTCGTACGCTCAAAATGTTAGAGGAGGGAAGAGCCTCGGCCTCCCAGCCTTCTTTTAGGATGTCGAGGATTCCCGGGGTTGTCGCCCGTATAGTAATTCAAAGGGGAGAAGCCGTAGAGGCCTGGGGTACCTCCCGGTAGGCAAAAGCACGGCGGGAGGAGCTGGTCCCAGTTCCTGCCGTCCGCGCTGACTACCTTGCGGAGCATCTGATTAAACCGTTCGACCAACCCGTCAGTTTGCGGGTGATAGACCGACGCTTTCAGGTGCTTTATCTGCAGTAATTTGGCTACCTCCTTGAGCGTATCCGAAGTGAAGGCGTACCCTGGTCCGTGAGGACCTCCTTGGGTATGCCCAGCGTGGAAAACAAGTTAACCAGTTCCGTGCGATGCTTTTAGTATTAGCGGGCGCAGGGGAACCGCCTCTGGGTACCGGGTGGCATAGTCCACCATGACTAGGATATACTTGTGGCCACGGGTTGAGGGCTCCAGGGTCCCACCAAATCGACCCCTATCCTTTCAAAGGGGATGTCCACGAGGGAATAGGGACTAGAGGAGCACGGTCCCTCCTAGGAATCTGGCGGGTCTGGCACTCCGGACAGGATTGACAGAACCGCCGGACCTCCTCATTGATCCCAGGCCAGTAAAAGCGGAGCTTAATCCTCTCCAGTGTTTTTTGGACCCGAGGTGGGCGCCTAGGAGGTGAGCATGTGCCAACTTCGCATATCTCCCGCCCGGAAGGTACGCGGAATTAGCAACAACTTCCGCACCTCGCCCTCATGGGTAGCCACTCGGTACAACAGATCATTCTCAAGGACAAAGAAGGGTTCCCGCTGTGGATCCGTCCGCTGTGAGCTGTTAGGCAGAACGATCGCATTCGGGCAAAGCGCGGGAGTCATCATTCCACTGCTCCCTCTTAAAGGAGGCGGCGTGGACCGAAATTGATGGTCCAGGCGCCGAGGGTCTTGGGGCCTGGGCCGGGAAGAGTTCCTGGCTAGTCCCTTCTCCGGCGGAATCTTCCGGGTCAAGGTCCGTAGCCACGGAAAGGTCCCCCGAGACACCAGCGCCCATAGGGCCTGCCCTTGTGCACGGCGTGGAGGCCGCGGGAGGGTGCCTTTTCCCCTCATGACAAGATCCAACGAGGCCCCGGGAGCGGCGAATGGCTTACCGCTGATTCTTTTAGACCAGTCTTGTCCCAGAATCACTGGGAAGGGGGGGTCAGGTAACACAGCGACCGTCATTTGGATTGGTTCCCCCTTCCAGGTAACATAGCAGTGGCGGAGCGATATGACCTAGTCCCCCATGCACACAGGTAACCAACAAATGCTGTTTTAACCACTGTTGCGGTAAGACAAGCGGCGAGCAACAATGGTAATGTTGCTGCCGGAATCAAACAAAGCCACCACGGCGTGCCCATTTAGCAACACCACTCCCGTATTCGGACTCGCCAAGGGATGCGGCGGGGTACAATACCTCTCCGATGATGTCCAGCTGCAGTCCATAGGCTCCGGGCGATGTGATGGGGCAGTTTGGCAGCAGGTGGCGGTCTCGCCACACTTGAAACAGCGCGGCGGACCCGGCCTCTCTCTGGCTCTGGCTGGCGCTTCTGCAGCGCGTCGAGGGGGCTCGGGGGTGGCCGCCCGTCCCTGTCGGTTCCCGCGAGCAGGCTTTTCTGACCCCCCAAGTCGGAGGACCGCCAACTGACGCTCCAGGACGTCGAGGAGGCCCGACATGTTCTGATAGGCGTGTCCCGGACCTGCTGGGCGAGGGAACTGGGCATTGCATTGACCAGGCCTTCACAGGCCACCCGCTCGACCACTTTCCGCCCGTCGGGGCTCTCTGGCCGTAGCCAGCGGCCCATCTTGCCCCAGAACTTCGAGCGCCTGGGCGCGAAGCGGCTTTTCGGGTCAAAGACCCAGTTCCGCCATTCGCCGCCTGCTGGCCCGGGCTAATGCCGTAGCGGGCCAGTATTTCGGGCTTGAGGAGGTCGTAATTAGCGGCCTCCTCCTCAGGGAGGTCATAATAGGCCCGCAGCGCGGTCCCTTCAGGTATGGCGCCAAGATGGACGCCCACTCGGACCGCTGCCACTCGTTCCGGGTGGCCGTCCTCTCAAACATGCCCAGGTAGGCATCGACGTCCTCGAAGGGCCCATCGGTACCATAGGATGAGGCGGCTGCCTGGGCGGGTCTGGTCTCGCCCGTTGGGCTTCCACTAACCTGGCCTTCGTGGCCTCCAGCTCCCGGGTGGTAGCGGCTTGCGCTTGCTGCAGGGCCTGGAGTTGGGCGTTCATTCCCTGCAGCACGGTGTTCAGGTCCTGTCCCTCCGTCATTCCGGGATCTCTCTATCCTGCCGACTACGCCACTTGTAAAGGACCGAGGAGACAGTAGCAAGGGTTGGGGTTTTCCGGCCCGTATATTGTACACACAACAAAAACAGGTCAAAATTACAAACAAACAGTTCATAATGCGACGCCGACTCCTGGCGTCGCGCCATTTTATTGGGGAGGAGCGGAAGTGGAGGAATGTCGGGAAGGACCGCAAGGGAGGATGGGAAGGATGACGTCAGGGCAAGATGGCGGAGGAAGGGCGGAAGTATCGCACTGCGGTCAATCCAGGCCTATGGTGCAGGAAGGTCTTTCTTTCTATGAGGAAGCAGAGGGAGAAAGTTAATACCCCACCATTCCCTGGCGGAGTGGTTTCCCAGGTGCTATCGAATCAATCCATGCCTCCTACTCGCGTGCGTGACACTACCTATTATCCCATTTTTTGTGCCATTTCATTACTTGCTTTTGTTAAGATCTGGATCAACATTTACGGCAACCTGTGCAGAGAAATCCCAGGGTTTGGATTCACACCAACCATTGCTGAGGACATATACAGTGAGGTTGTTTTTGTATTTTGTATTGTCAGGTGGAAGTGAGGTATTACATCAGCCAGTCGTCAATATCCACCAGACTTTTACAGCTTTGGGACTCACTTATCGGGTATATTTCATCTGCTGTTTATTATCAATCTGTGTTCGTGTTTATATGCTGTGATAATTCGTTTATTGTTTAGGGGCAAGGGAGGGTTTTTGTAAATAGTATTATTATTGAATATCTGTGCACTTGTGTATATAATATTTATATAAATATTCATAGGTGTCACTGAGATAGTGGTGGTTTGTATGCACTTATATATTATTGAATATTCGTCTGTCCTCATGTGCATATATACTTATCACTTACAATATATTGTGGACTAAGCCCCGGACACAGACAGTCAGACATGTTGTAAAACACCACCACACGTTTATTTACACAATATTTACAAAAGTCAAGTGCACACAAACCCCAAGACTTCCCCAAAAGTCCAGGCCTCTCACACTACTGTGCCTCTTCTTCAGGCCGCCTCCACTCTCTCTTCTCCTGCTTTGTCCTCTCCTCGCCCGACTCCAGCCTTGAATGAAGGGAGGCGGCCCCTTTTATACACACTCGGATGTGCTCCAGGTGCTTCCCGGCAATCTCCTGCCAACACGCCTCAGTGTGGTGGAAGTGCCGGCTGTATCCCCGGAAGCACTCCGGGTGTCCCTGCTCCTCTTCCCCCCAGCACTGCCGGTGTGGTGGAAGTGCTGAGGTCCAGGGTTTCCAAGGCATTGGGGCCCCTACCGGGTTGAGCTTCCATGCTCCCTACCCGTGGTCCCCAAAGCAACCAGGGCAGTCACCCCCACACGGTCTGGGGAAGGCGCAAGCCCTCCTCCGGTCCTCCTGGGCGTCCTGGTCGGGTCGCCTCCCCAGCCGTCTCTGACAATATCCGCATTTGATTTTACATTTCTATCTACAGTTTGCTTGTTATTTCGTTGTTTCAGGGGAAAAGGGACAATCTGTAAGAAGTACGGCTTGTTATCGTCTTGAGAGTCTTCAGGCTAGCCGAAGCAAAAGTCTTGGCAACTAAAGGGCTCGAATACATGTAATTCCACGCCGGACCAGGGGGTGGCGAAGTGCACTAATTCTCTCTCTTGATCTCTTACAGACCATTGTAGGGAAATCCCGCCCGGCTCTGGGGCAGCCAACGACGCCACTTCCGGTTCCAGTCCTGATGACATCACTTCCTGTAATGGCCTTTAAAGCCGCCATCTTGTTAATACTGAGTTAGTTCTGTTTTGGACTGAATAGTGTGAACATGGATCTGATTATTAAGAAGTTTTGCAGCCGGGAACAATTATACGGGAGGCTGCCCCAAACCTTTGCAATGTCTTGTGATCTTTATTGTTACAGTAGCGTAGTGGCCGGTCTGGGAAAAGGGGTCGGACGTTACAATGTCATGACAAAATAGCCGCAGTGTTTAACATATTGTATATCCATAGACCACAAGGCTTATCCAAAAGTCTGTTTGATGTTGTTATGTCACACAGTGATGCAATAATTAAAATAACAGAAATATATCATAGCAGACAGAGACACTTTTCAAACATGTGGAGCCCAGTAGCTGTGGTGGTCTACGCGTCTGTGTGTCTGCCTGTCTCTACTGTCACAGCGCTCATTACAACGTGCAAATTAATAATTAAGCTTCAGTTACTTTGTGCTAATGAGCCTCTGAATGGATAACAGCAATTTTAAGTTTGTATTTTCTCTCAGTGTCAAGTGTTTTGTTCAGATTCTTTTGCTCTCTCCCTCAGGCCATTTAACACATTTTAACAATCAAATTCATACTGTATTTTTATACTTACATTGAAAAGTCTTCAATCTACAAACCTCAAGGGTGAGTACAATAATATTTACAGTTTAAAAACATATTTCTTTTTCAGATAATTAATACATTAATAAATTTATAATTAATAAATTTGCAAAATCCTCAAGTAAACTTTTTTCAAGATTCACCAATGGGTCTCCCAGAATTGTTAAGATTTCAAGACTGTCTGTGTAGAAGATTTGCCCAAAATTCCTCCTGAATACTGTGAGAGATTCATTTCTTCATACAGGAAGTGTCTTGAAGCTTTCAATGAAAGTAAAGTATTATATACTCATGGATAAGTTATCCTGCGGATAAGTCAGGACCTCCTTTTACAGTACAATTTCTGGTATTTTATAATGTCGGTCACATAAGTTGAATGCGGAAAACTCACACTGTTGGTACATGAGATTATGATATGCTAATGTGCACATGAGGGAGTAACCACAGAACACACTGCCTTTTTATCTATGTGGGTGTGGCAATGCGCTGTATCAGAGTGTGCTCCTAACCTCTTTCTCTCTCTCTCTATTGTGCCTACATGACCACACAGTAATATCCAAATTATTCCGAAGCAAAGTTTGCACTGATTTATGTTTTTTGTATATCACATCCTCATACACCTTTATCGTAAAAGCATCTCTTTTCTACGATGGAGTGTTTGATCAGAAGAAAATATGAAGCTGGTTTTAAATGAAACATCATAGAAGTAGCGAAAGAAATTGGTAACTGCACTGCTGCAACAAAATTCGATGCGTTTGAGAAACTGATGCGAGTTTTGAGGAGGCAAGAAGATGTAAAAAAAAATAAAAATTAAGTGTCGCATTTTTGAACAGGTGTATAAGTCGGGTCTGATTTTATGATCGATTTTTCGGGTTTCAAGACCTGACTTATACGTGAGTATATACGGTAAATAAATTTCATTTACCGTGTTCAATACTTTTTTCCTGTGTCATTCCACTTTATTGCAAACTAGCAAAATACCCGCGCTTCGCAGCAGAGAAGTAGTGTGTTAAAGAAGTTATGAAAAAGAAAAGGAAACATTTTAAAAATAATGTAACATAATTGTCAATGTAATTGTTTTGTGACTGTTATGAGTGTTGTTGTCATCAAGGATTTGATTATCATTATTTCTTTCAATCAGGTTTGTGTTTGGAGTACATGTTGTGTTCAAGTTACATTCCGTGTTTGTCAACCGTTGTAAAGATAAAAGGTTTCATTTATCGAAGTGTTCACTACCCAAATCAGTACTCGTGAATCTAAGATGTTTAACAGGCATTCCCAGTATTAACTTATGGATTTGCATGAGAGTATTTAGCAGCAGCGTCTCTATGAACTTGTGAATTTGCCTGCGAGTATTTAGCGGCAGCGTGTCTATTAACTTGTGGATTTTTCTGCGTGTATTTACTGTTTTCTCACAGCTTGGATTGCTGCTGTCATAATCGGTTTGAGTTTCATGGTTTGTTTCAATTACGTTAGTATTTGCAGGACTTGTGTTGAAGTGACATTCAGCATCTGTCAAGCATTGTAAGCATACAACCGCCTTCATCGATAACAGCGCATCGTAATAAACGAACAATAAAACAGCGGAGAAGCCGTGGATTAAATAAAAAGGCTGCAGTTATCAGCAGGGAGACGTGAATACCGTGGCGATGCAAAGAAGGGAATGAAGAGACCGGAGCAACGGACGGCCTTATATGGGCAGGCAGCCAACTATGTGGGAGGCGTGGCGATGGGGGACGCAATGCTGCCTCACACGGTGATGGAGCTGCAGGCTGGCTGCAGCATTGTAAGCATTCAACCGACTTCATCGATAACTTTGCATCCAGCTTTTGAGAATTGAAACACTCATAAACATCAAAGTGTCCACTACTCAGATTGTCACCTGTGAATCTAAGATGTTTAAGAGGCATTGGCGGTTCTCCAAAGGTGTAAAATATTTGGCCATTTTGGTACACTGGAAAGCAACAGCCGAACAATTCAGCGGCGGCCATCAACTCACATGCAGAAGCATTTCACTCTTATAGTGCTCCTGTGTAGTATAATTATCTCCTGTACCGTCATCAGTCCACACCTTGAACCTGTCCCAGTCATTCAATACGTAAGACACAATGTTCCTCCGGATATCAAGAGTGAGCCTAATATGGCCGTGCAATATGTAACAAAAGAGAATGGAAAAGGTAGGTGCCATCTCCGGGCATGGAAACCACTCGGTAAGTGACAGTTCTTTGATCGATGGTGATCACCTCGATAGACATGTTAATGGGGGTACGGTTGGAATGATAAAGGAAATGGGTACCTGAACAATGTAAAGTAAGTCTAAAATACCTACACAATAACTATAATCATAATAAACGAACAATAAAACAGCGGAGAAGCCGTGGATTAAAAAAAAGGCTGCAGTTATCAGCAGGGAGACATGAATACTGTGGCAAAGCAAGGAAGGGAATAAAGAGACAGGAGTGGCAGACGGCCTTATATGGGCAGGCAGCCAATTACATGGGAGGCGTGGGGATGGGGGACGCAACGCCGCCTCACACGGCGTCCGAGCTGCAGGCTATGGACGTATATATGTACGTAAGTAGGATTCAGTTATGACCGTTACGACTAATTTCAAAACGAAACCTGCTTAACTTGTGTAAGTAACCTGTAAGGAATGAGCCTGCCAAATTTCAGCCTTCTACCTACACGGGAAGTTGGAGAATTAGTGATGAGTGAGTCAGTGAGAGCTTTGCCATTTATTAGTATAGATAACATTTTTATGGATTAGAAAGTTATGATTCCTTTGGCTCTGCTGTTTTATTAGGTTAATGACAATATCTGACCTAAGTTTCATGTTTAGACCTGCGTTGGAAATAGATTTAATGAGAGAAATGTTGACGTGTTGAATACTTATTTACCCCACTGCTCACACAGTACATAAGTAGATACATAGCAATTTATTTTGAGCAATTTAAACATTATGTTCTGAGCCACTTAACCTCACACTTATGAACCACTTCTATTGAACAACTCCTCCATATAATGATATGAGAGACAGAAGACTTGCTTTTATGTTTACATGGGCACTATAAAATCCAAGTAGAGCGTATGACACAGGGTCTGGAGTGCTGGTCGGCTGATCTGGTATCCATTTGTGAAAACTCATTTAAGGCATCTATGATTGAGAAGTTTAAAATATTCAATATGTAAACAAACATAATGTACTCCGGTAAACCGCCAAGGGTAAGGGTGTTGGCCTGAGCACAGTAATAATTACAAGATCTCATCTGTAGTTTATTTACTGAGGACACGAGTGATTTGCATTTTTATTTTGACTAATACAAAGACTCAGACTAAACCTGATCCACATAACTTTAGTCACTCCTTCAACTTCATTTTAAACTTTATTTTTCATAATAAATCTATTGAATAGGCTCTAAATGTCACTCACTCTACACTGCAGATTACCTGAGAATATTCAAAATCAATGGAAGATACAAAGGTTCTGAGGGCTCCGCTGGCCTTTTGTTTTTCTTCATTATATTGCGTTGGCTCTTGTTTTATGTTGATTTTTGTTAAATCTTGTAATTTTTCCTTTTTTGCATTTATCTCTTCAATTTAATCATTTATTTATAATCTTTAACATTAGCTAGTTGTTATGATTGTGTGTTGTTTCTAATTTATATCTAATTTTTTAGAGAGATTCCTGCAAATAAATGTATGGCTATTACGGTTTTTAAAGTTGCTCAATCCATTTCCAAATTTGTTTTATTTGCCTTTTTTTTTCAAGTAGTTTGAAATTATTTGCTTCCTTTTCCAATGCCATCTTGACTTTCATGGTTGCTATAATTTTGGGTTACAGTTTTCACTACGGTACTAAGGTATTTAGTATCGTAACATTCTGCTACAAAACTAACGAGAGCTATTTCAGAAATTAACTGGGAGAAAAGACGTAGTCAAAAAGCAAAAGAGTAGAAGACTAGAAGATCAGACGCACTGTAACCAAACCCAAAAACAAAGTAAAAAAAAACATTGCCCACAGCATTGCCTACCTTACTACTCTTGTCGTGTGGTACGCTGCTAGCTATTCACATTGGAACAACTCTTCTTTCTGCTTGCAGATAGTATCATGCCGTACTTTATAATCACAGTGTCAGTTATGTACCTTCAGTTTTAATAGTGTTTCGCAGCTTTTTTCTTAAATTACAATGTGGCATTTGAAGTGTCACAAAAAATGTAATCTATTAAATGTTTACGAAAGATGAAAGTGCTTTAAGTATTGCTTCAGTTTATGGAGTACGAAGAACAGTGAACGATGTAAAGTGTGATGCTGACAAAATTGAAAAACATGTCGAAAATGGAACCCACTGACAGTAATGTTATTCTGCATTAATGTTAATGTTATTCTGTCCTGTAATTTTCTTTTTAAATTCTGTTATATTATGTTTTGTTTTTTACTTGTGATGTGCTGTGTGGTAGCAAAAAGGGTGGAATGAATGCCGTAAGTGATGGGACTGGGTGAAGGGCTTCTGTTCTTTAAGGGGCATACACGCCACTTAGGAAATGAGTGAGAGGAGAAGTTAGGAGAAAAAGGAAGTTTTGAGTAGGGAGGCAGGAGACAATAAGCAGGAGTGTTGGCGGTATAGAGAAAAAAAACAACATAAGTGGCTGGACATAAACTGATTGGTAGGGAAATCTTTCTTTTATTTTTTTGGAGGTGTGCCCTGTAACTGAAATAACGGAATATAAGACAGGGCACCGTTTGTTGCGGAACAAAGACTCCAAGTAAAACATAGAACACTCCAGTTCCTCTGCGTTGTATACGTTGGTCGTTACAATATTATATGAATTAATTCATTTTCTTAATACTGTATTACATTTTGTTAACATTTTGTTGTGTAAATAAATATAATTATTCACTAAATTATCTACCCTATATCATTTTTAAAGTGCCTATTATCTGTCTTTTCTCTTATCCATCACCGCTTCAGTTCCGATCCCTGATGGATAATCAAGGTTTTACTGCAATTAGCTAGAGTTTAAAACCTCCAAAGACACATCCCTACTGTAGAAACACTAGGGTGACCCTAGATACATATATACATTGTGGTGTTTGACTGAGACCCTTGCCCAGCCGGATCGCCTCAATGACAGAAGGACCGGGAGTGAAGCAATACCTCCACCGGAACATGAAAGGGCAGTCCCCCTGGATTATATCAGGGCCATGTGCTTGGAGCTTGGAAGCTCAACCCTGCTGGGGCCCATTGCCACCTCCAGGGGGCACCTGTACAGTCTCAGAGCCCTGAACTGCAACATTTCCACCAAACCCAGAAGTGCTGCCAGAACAGGATCCAGTTGCACCCGGAGCACTTCTGGGTGCCTATGCAGCACTTTCGCCACACTTGGGAGTGCTGCTGTAAAGGAGATCAGAGTGCACCTGGGATACTTTTGGGTGCACTATAAAAGAGGCTGCATCACTCCATTCTGGGATCTGTTGTTTCATTTTTTGTGGATATCTTATGACATTTATGGAGTTTGAAGTGTGTTGAATCTTGCTTTGATGACAATGATTCGTAAAAACCTTTAACAACTTTTCCACATTTTGTTTTTCATGGGCGCTGCCATTTTGGGCTTAGTTTCTATACAGTTACTAGCCACATTGCTATTCAGGCCAACCTATGGTCTTAACCCATGATGTCACAAATTAAAGGGAATAAAGGTCACCTCAAAGATCTTCTGGTTTCCAAGTTCTAAATAAAAATCTTTAAAGGTGAGTGCATTTTATTTATCGATCTTTTGGTTTTAACTTCAACTTTGTTTTCTATTGACTTTTATTCCTAACTTTTTAATAATAATGATAATATTAATAATAACAATACATTTTATTTATATAACACCTTTCCATGCTCAAGGCACTTAAAACTAAATTCTACAAATAGTTTCTGCATCGAATAATAAACAAATAAACACAGGATATACAAAAACATTAAACAGAATAAAAGAAAGTTAAACCAGAACATAATGTTAAATTCAATACTAAAAGAAATGCCTGAACAAATCACATAAATTATGATATAATACGCACAGAAATTATCCTGAGCATCAGGACAGAGAGGTAAACTGAAGGAGGGAGCGGAGTGTTAGGTTAAGGTAAAAGCCTTCCAGAACAGATGAGTTTTAAGTTGTTTTATTTAAAAGAATGAAAGGAGTCAGCATTTGATAGCATTGTGAGCTTTTGTGTGTGTCTTGAGCAGTTGTGAATATTGTCAGAAATGTGATCCTCACATGTCAGTTAAACAGGGCCTGTTAAAGCTCATCGATGCATTCTTTGGGCTGTGCAAACATACTTGTGCTGCAACACAATTTTGTTTTCAAGGTTAAGCTGGTGGCACATTACATGATGTCTAGAATGTTTTAACAAAAGTTTGAAAAGCAAGAAGATGCCTGAGGAGTGGAGAAGAAGTATATTAGTATCAATTTTCAAGATTAAGAGAGATGTGCAGAGCTGCAGTAACTACATCATTCAGAGAGGTAAACTGAAAGAGGGAGCGGAGTGTTAGGTTAAGGTAAAAGCCTTCCAGAACAAATGAGTTTTAAATCCATCCATCCATTTTCTAACCCGCTGAATCCGAATATAGGGTCACAGGGGTCTGCTGGAGCCAATCCCTGCCAACACAGGGCACGAACCAATCCTGAGCAGGGTGCCAACCCACCGCAGGACACACACAAACACACCACAGCACACACTAGGGCCAATTCAGAATCGCCAATCCACCTAACCTGCATGTCTTTGGATTGTGGGAGGAAACCCACACAGACACAGGGAGAACATGCAAACTCCATGCAGGGAGGACCCGGGAAGCGAACCCGGGTCTCCTAACTGCGAGGCAGCAGCGCTACCACTGCGCCACCGTGCCGCCCAAGTTTTAAATTGTTTTATTTAAAAGAATGAATGGAGACCGCTGATCTAATTAATTTAGGGAGGTCATTCCACAGTCTAGGTGCTATACAGCTGAAGGCCCTGCTGTCACCCATTGAGTGCAGGTTAGTTTGGGGCACAACAAGATTGCCAGAATCAGAGGAATTTAGTGGGTGAACAGCATCATAGTGATGGAGAAAGTCACTAATGTAGTCCGGTGCAAGGCCATGTAAAACTTTGTAGATTAATAATAAAATTTAATAATAGAATTTTATACTCAATCCTGTAAGACACAGAGAGCCAGTGAAGGTGAAGCAGGGTGGGTGTTATGTGCTTGTTGTTGTTGGTTCATGTTAGAGCTCTTGCAGAAGAGTTTTGAATCAACCGAATCTGTGAAATAAGCAGTTCCTGCCTGTAGGGAGTTACAATAATCGATGTGGGGTGTGATAAAAGCATGGACAAGTTTCTCAGCATTTGAAAAGGAGAGGGAAAAGCGAACACAGGATTTGTTACAGAGGTGGAAGTAAAAACGTTTCTTAATGTGGTTTATGTGGGTGGAGTAAGAAAGGGAGGAATCAAAAATGACACCAAGATTTCTTGCATCAGAAGAAGGTCTGATGAGATCACCATCAAGATGGACTGAAAAGGAGCTCATTTTCTTAAGTTGTGCTTTAGTGCCAATTTTCAGGAGTTCAGTTTTGTTGCAATTTAATTTTAAATCCTTCCAGGTTTTAATTTCACTGATGCAAGTTGTGAACTGCACTTTTGACATTGAAATAGAGTTGAGTGTCATCTGCATAAAAATGATAACCCAGACCATAGCTATGAATAATATGGCCAAGGGGAAGCATATAAATACAGAAGAGAAGAGGGCCGAGGACAGAACCCTGAGGAACTCCTTGTGTGACTGGCGCCGAGCTGCCAAGACTAACAAACTCTTGCCTATCAGTCAGATAGGACTTGAACCACTGGAGGGCAGTGCCAGAGATACCCAGCATGATCTCCATTCTGGACAGTAGAATATCATGTCTGACCTGAGTGTCAAATGCTGCACTGAGGTCTAACAGAATTAATATGCTGGTTTGTCCAGAGTCTGCAAATCATTGGCTACCTGCAGCAGAGCAGTTTCACAGCTGTGCTGCGCCCTGAAGCCAGACTGAAAGGGTTCCATCAAATTATTAGAGGTTAAGTAATTGGTGAGCTGGGAGGCTACAACACGCTCAAGAGCTTTTGACAGAAAAGGTAAGTGGGAAATGGGCCGGAAATTTGAAAGTTGCGCTTTAGTGCAAATTTGCAGGAGTTCAGTTTTATTGCAATTTAATTTTAAAGAGTTCAGCTTCGTCCATGTTTTAATTTCACTGAGACAAGTTGTGAGCTGAGAGGTTTCACTTTTTAAACATCTGCATAAAAATGATACTTTTTTGATTACACTTGACAACAGATCAGTTTAGACGTCCTAGTTCTGTGCTCGACAAGGCTTTAGACAATGTTTCTTCTCTTGATTCTTTATCATTAAAATCTTCCTTAATTCTATCTCTGGTAAAATATCATTCCAACTGCTCCACAGAACACCAGCTAATGTGTTTTTCATTATTGTTTAATTATTTTTTCCTGTTTTCACGATTGTGTATTTTAAAAATTGTCAGTCATGCTGGGGTGCGGATTCCAAAGTGGTGATCAGGGCTTCTATTTAAGGCCTCCTCAAGCTGCAGTCTAACTGTTAGGCCATTGAGTATCTTTTCTCTTCAGGTGACGGAAATGAAAAAGAAGAAGTTGTACTTAGAAAGAAGATTGGCAAGATGAGTAACATGAAAGGATGAAGAACTGAATGAGACAAAGGTCTAAGTCAAAAATACTAACAAGGGCTGTTAATATAAGCATACTAAATTACAAAGTCCAATATACAAACCAACAATCATAAATGAGGAGAAACACTTTCTGAAGGTCAATACACATACTAATTACCATCATAAGATTTTGTTTGCTTGTTTGTTTGAAACCAGAGTCTTGGACAACCAGCTAATGTTTGCTCTTTACAGCGATGTCACACATCAGGTTTTCACGTGGTAGCAACAGAGATAGCAGCCATACAGAAACGCTACTAAAAATGGCATACTCAAATGCTGCTACAAAAAGACCTTCAATCGACAAACTTAAGAAAGACCTCTGTGTGTTCCAAACCCCCTAAATCGAATAAAACAAACTAGGAAAATATGTTTAGCTAATACCGAGAAAATTTATAAATCACAACAGGAGAAAAACAAGCAGGAGGAGGATGTGGAGAAAGAGAACAAGAACAAGAACGAGAAGAAGGGGAAGGACAAGAGCGTCTTGGTTTTTTAGTGTTGTGTTTTCTCTTTTACAAGTTCACTAATTTTGTTGTGGTCTGGTGTTTTGGTTTGGAGGTCCGTCGGTACATTCTTTGAAGATCCCTTTTTGAAGATTTGTTAGAATTACAGACATCTTTTAAGGGGATTCTCTTTATTTTGAGTCTCCTTCTACATTTGTTTATTGTAAAAACAAATTCTCGTGCTCTTGGGCATTTTGTTTTTTCCCTCTCAAGGCTAGACAGTATTGCCAGGTTTTTGCGGTTTTTAAGCCAAACTGGGCTATTTTTGATTGTTTTTTGCAGGAAAAAATGAGCTTTCGTGGGTTATATTTTTGGGCTACTTTTTAAAAATCAACTAGGTGCTTTGGGCTACTTTTCAACCCCCCAACAATGAATTTTTATCATGTTTTTAATCTATTTGGTATCCCATTCCCTATTCGCACTTGTATATTTTCTTTCCCATCGTAAAATCCTCTCCTCAGGGACCCCCAATTTATGTCTCATTTTTGTCCACCTCTGCTTTGGGCTATTTTTGGGGGCAGATTTGCTATCTTTAAGCCGTCATTGGGCTATATTTCTTTTGGAATGTGGCATCTCTGAGTTCTGGGAGTGATATTTAATTTTTGTTCATAGTCAATTAATTGTCTTGGATCAGTTTCTTCATTTCTTCAAAAAAACTGAAGATGTAATAGTTTGTTTTTATTACTTGTTTAATTACTTCATAAAACTTTTTGACTTTACCAATCCCGTGTAAGGGTCATAGTCCTTTTGGCCATCTTTTATAGTGCTAATTGTAACATAAGGTAGGCTGATATAATACGTCACTTCAAATTGGCACACTGTGAGCGAGTGTGTCCTGCAATGGGCTGGCACCACACTAATATTTGCTTCTGGCCTTGCAACCTGTTCCACTGAACTAGAGAAGCAGGTTAGCAATATAATGGATGGATGATTTAATGTAATGATCCAATAATTTATAAATTGTTGGATGGATATTTTCATGTAATGACTTACCATATATAGTTGCGTATAAGTCGGGTCTTGAAACCCGAAAAATTGATCATAAAATTAGACCCCTTACATTTTTTTTTTAAATCTTCTTGCCTCCTCCTATCTTGCACAGGTTTCTCGAAAACAGCTAATTTTGTTGCAGCAGCTCAGTTACAAATTTCTTTCACCACTTCAACGACTTTTAATTAAAAACCAGCTTCATATTTTCTTCTGATCAAACACTCCATCATAGATAAAGGATGCTCTTACAATAAAGGTGTATGAAGGTGTGAAATACATAAAACACAAAACAGTACAAGCATCGCTTCAGAATAATTCGGGTATTACCGTGTGGTCACATAGGCACAATACATAGAACAAAAAAGGCCGTGTGCTCCGTGGTTACTCTCTCAGGTGGGCATTAGCACATCATAATCTTTCAGACCAATAGCGTCAGTTTTCCACATTCAACTTATACGACCGATATTATAAAATAACTTTAATTATACAGTAAAATCAAGCCCCAACTTATCCATGGGAGAACTTAAATGTGAGTATAGGCGGTAATCATTCATAAATTGATGGACAGATACTTTAATGTAATGATTCAATTATTATTTTTTTAGCCCTTTAGATCAAATTCAATGTTGTGTGGAACTGGTGTTTAAACTGACATCACCTCATCCATCACACTACGTTCACATTAACTGATACTAGTACTTTCTTGAATTAGCAATTAAATTAACACACATGCATTTGAGATATGACAGGAAACCAGAACACCAAGAGAAAACGTACACAGGGAAGTTGTGCAAATACTCCACAGACCACAAGTTAACCCTGAGTCCTACCATTCGGCCCACATCATTCTGTCATTACCTTCATCAATTGCTTTCCACTTTTCCTAATGAGAACACAACCAAGACTCCTATTCGTAATTTAGGTAATTTAGGGTTAGGGTTATTATTGCTTCACAGTCGTGCCAACCACCTGTATGGAGTTTTATGTTCTACGGAAGTTTGCGTGGATTTTCTGCCCACATACAAAAAGTGTATTCATTAGATTAATCAATCTAATTTATCAAGCATTAGAGCAATCAGGTAGTCCCTGTCCAGGGTTCACTCCTGCCTTGTATCCAGTGCTGTCAGGGTAGGCTTTAGCAACCTTGTCACTGGACTGGATCACAATGGATGGAGGGAAGGTAATATTCTTTTCACATTTTTGCTCAAACTGAATTTTCAAGTCGGTATTTATAAGATTCTAAAAATATTATAAAAGCAGTGTGAAAAGTTTCTGTGGCTACATCATCATTGATTGTTACATTAAAGCATATTCATTTATAGCCACACTTTGAGGATGTTATGTAATGGTAACTTAACACACATGTATGTGGCTGTGAGAGGAAACCCCAACGCCAGGAGCAAGATGACAGATGAAACATGGTGTGTTGACAAGTGAAATGTTAATCCCTCTACCACCATTAACCAAGCAGCTGCCCCAAGGATTTTCTTGCGACTGGCAGTTACTTAAATGTTTTATTCTGTAGCCTATCCCAATTTTTTCCATGTTCCATGAGTAAAAGTTAAGACGGAAGTAAAACATTTAGGGGTAACCGTTGACTGTAATCTGAATTTTAAATCGCATATTCATCAGACCACTAGGACAGCATTTTTTCACTTAAGAAACATAGCTAAAGTTAGACCTCTTATATCATTGAAAGATGCTGAGAAATTAATTCACACTTTTGTTTTCAGTAGACTAGATTACTGTAACGCACTCCTCTCAGGACTACCCAAAAAAGACATAAATCACTTGCAACGAGTGCAGAATGCAGCTGCTAGAATCCTAACTAGGAAAAGAAAATCCGAACACATTTCTCCAGTTTTAATGTCACTACACTGGTTGCCTGTGTCATTCAGGATTGACTTTAAAATACTGCTTATGGTTTATAAAGCCTTAAATAATCTCGCTCCATCTTATATATCGGAATATCTGACACCTTATATTCCAAATCGTAACCTCAGATCTTCAAATGAGTGTCTCCTTATAATTCCAAAAGCTAAACTTAAAAGAAGTGGTGAGGCGGCCTTCTGCTGCTATGCACCTAAAATCTGGAATAGCCTGCCAATAGGAATTCGCCAGGCTGATACAGTAGAGCAGTTTAAAACACTGCTGAAAACACATTACTTTAACATGGCCTTTTTATAACTTCACTTTAACTTAATACTGATACTCTGTATGTTCAATTCTTCATAATAACTATTCATAGTGGCTCCAAAATCCGTACTGACCTCTACTCTCTCTTCTGTTTCTTTTTCCGGTTTCTTTGTGGTGGCGGCCTGCACCACCACCTACTCAAAGCATCATGATGCACCAACAATGATGGACTGAAAGCCAGAAGTCTACGTGACCATCATCATCAGGTCCTTCCATGAAAACCCTAAATACAAAGAGGACTGTTTCATTTATGTTAGGTAGATTGCCCAGAGGGGACTGGGTGGTCTCGTGGTCTGGAACCCTTACAGATTTTATTTTTTTCTCCAGCCTTTGGAGTTTTTTGTTTTTTCTGTCCACCCTGGCCATCGGACCTTACTTATTCTATGTTAATTAATGTTGACTTATGTTTATTTTTATTGTGTCTTCTATTTCTCTATTCATTTTGTAAAGCACTTTGAGCTACATTTTTTGTATGAATATGTGCTATATAAATAAATGCTGATTGATTGATTGAAAATCATTTTAAATTTACAAATAATCTTTTTTTTACTAGAACCCATGGTTCTTTGAGCAGATGAAGTGTTTAACAGATGACACAGCAAATGCTTTTTATAATGCAAGTGTATGAACCCCTGGCATGGACCTTAGTCGCCCTCTGGTGTCTACAAGCTGCAAGTGCTAAACTGATAGGTTGGGCTTGGCCACATATGAATAAAAATTCTGCAATGAAACTACAGTATGTTCTTAACTTTGTTAGCCTTGCTTACCATGGCAGTATAGATATTGGGGTGGGGTTGCCTTTGATGTCCCATTGTGGATTGTGGAAAATTGTAAAAAGTTTTTTTTTGCTGTTATTGTAGCATTTGATAGCATTGTGAGCTTTTGTGTGTGTCTTGAGTAGTTGTGAATATTGTCAGAAATGTGATCCTCACATGTCACTTAAACAGGGCCTGTTAAAGCTCATCGATGCATTCTTTGGGCTGTGCAAGCATACTTGTGCTGCAACACAATTTTGTTTTCAAGGTTAAGCTGGTGGCACATTACATGATGTTTTAACAAAAGTTTGAAAAGCGAGAAGATGCCTGAGGAGTGGAGAAGAAGTATATTAGTATCAATTTTCAAGATTAAGAGAGATGTGCAGAGCTGCAGTAACTACTGGAGTATAAAGTTGATCAGTCATAACATGAAGATGATGGGAAAGTGTGATGGATGCTAGGCTAAGATAAGAGGTGGGGTTCAGTGAGCAGACATATATTTGGATGCCAGGACAGAGTACTACAGATGTGATGCTTGCTTTAAGATTGTTAATGGAGAAGAATAGAGAAGGTCATAAGATCTGCATTGAGTGTTTGTGGACATAGATAAAGCATATGACAGAGTGCCAAGAGAGGAGTTATGTTACTGTATGAGGAAGTCGGGAGTAGCAGAAAAGTATGTGAGGGTGGTGCAGGATATGTATGAGGACAGTGTGACTGCGGTGAGGTGTGCGGTAAGAATGACAGACTGGTTCAAGGTGAGAGTCGGATTATGTCAAGGATCGGGTCTAAGCCCTTTCCTGTTGGCAATGGTGATGGACAAGTTGACAGATGAGGTCCTGCCTTGTGCCCTGTGTTGGCTGGGATTGGCTCCAGCAGACCCCCGTGACCCTGTGTTCGGTTGAAGATCCTACGATTTTTTTATAGGGTACAAAGGATTAGGAATGAGTATATTAGAGGGACGACACAGGTACGACAGTTTGGTGACCAAAAGAGAGAGGCTGGATTGAGACGGTTTGGACTTGTGCAGAGGAGGTTTAAGGGGTACATCGGGAAAAGAATGTTGAGGATGGAACCACCAGGCAAGAGGAAAAGAGGAAGGCCAGAGAGGAGGTGTGTGGATGTGGTGAGGGAGGACATGATGTAAAAGACAGGGATAGATGGAGACGGATGATCCACTGTGGCAACCCCTAAAGTAGTAGTGGGTGAGGATGTCAAACTTGAGGATTGAAGTTGTTGGTCTTTTCCTCCTGAGGATGTCGGATTACCTGACTGGAAATCACAAGGCATGAACAATTGTACCACATGACGACTCTCCAGCACAGTTTCACATCTCCACAGTTTCACGAACTCACCTCTTTTTCTGATAGCCGAGAATTGCAACCTAAAGGAGTGGGTGACTGTGTGAAGGCTTTACAAGTACGGCAAGTTCAGCCACAATCTTAACCCCTCATTTTGTTTTCCGTTTTCTCGTGGTATTTGACACATTTAAAATCAGACAGATGAGCTTCTCTCCTGTTTCTCAGGTCTAAAACACCCATGTTTCTTATTCTTTGTTAGCTGTATTCTATGGAATATACTTCTGACTGAGCACTCATTGGTTGGCAGCTCTCATACACACAGGGCCCACCGCTACGACTTAAGACAAAATCAAAACTGTCTCAAGGCGGTTGGAGGGCATCACTGGGGATGTCAGAGTGCGCAACTGCATGTCACGGGGACCCACTGTGACTGCCTTCAACTCTCCAAGAGAGTCTGATACGTTGTATATTGGTTTGAAGGGAACAGAGTCTTCAAATGGGAACGCAAGTATGTTCCCTCCATAGTAATAAAATAGGTTATGTTACTACCTCTTAATCCCATCTCTTTTATTTTGGGTATAATAAAGGGATTATACTCATCTGAACCAGTATCCGAGATTGATATGATTTGTATTAAAAGCATACAATCATTCATATATCTACAGTTAGGTCCATAAATATTTGGACAGAGACAACTTTTTTCTAATTTTGGTTCTGTACATTAGCACAATGAATTTTAAATGAAACAACTCAGATGCAGTTGAAGTGCAGACTTTCAGCTTTAATTCAGCGGGGTGAACAAAACGATTACTTAAAAATGTGAGGCAACAAAAGCATTTCTTTAACACAATCCCTTCATTTCAGGGGCTCAAAAGTAATTGGACAATTGACTCAAAGGCTATTTCATGGACAGGTGTGGGCAAGTCAGTCGTTATGTCATTATCAATTAAGCAGATAAAAGGCCTGGAGTTGATTTGAGGTGTGGTGCTTGCATGTGGAAGATTTCGCTGTGAACAGACAACATGCGGTCAAAGGAGCTCTCCATGCAGGTAAAAGAAGTCATCCTTAAGCTGCGAAACCAGAAAAAACCCATCCAAGAAATTGCTACAATATTACGAGTGGCAAAATCTACAGTTTGGTACATCCTGAGAAAGAAAGCAAGCACTGGTGAACTCAGCAACACAAAAAGACCTGGACATCTACGAAACACAATAGTGGTGGATGATCACAGAATCATTTCCATGGTGAATAGAAACCCCTTCACAACAGCCAAAAAAGTGAACAACACTCTCGGCGTATCGATATCCAAGTCTACCATAAAGAGAAGACTGCATGAAAGTAAATACAGAGGGTGCACTGCAAGGTGCAAGCCACTCATAAGCCTCAAGAATAGAAAGGCTAGATTGGACTTTGCTAAAGAACATCTAAAAAAGCCAGTACAGTTCTGGAAAAACATTCTTTGGACAGATGAAACCAAGATCGACCTCTACCAGAATGATGGCAAGAAAAGTATGGAGAAGGTGTGGAACAGCTCATTATCCAAAGCATACCACATCATCTGTAAAACACGGTGGAGGCAGACAGTGTGATGGCTTGGGTGTGCATGGCTGCCAGTGGCACTGGGAAACTAGTGTTTATTGATGATGTGACACAGGACAGAAGCAGCCGAATGAATTCTGAGGTGTTCAGAGACATACTGTCTGCTCAAATCCAGCTAAATGCAGTCAAATTGATTGGGCGGTGTTTCATGATACAGATGGACAATGACCCAACACATACAGCCAAAGGAAACCAGGAGTTTATTAAAGCAAAGAAGTGGAAAATTCTTGAATGGCCAAGTCAGTCACCTGATCTTAACCCAATTCAGCATGCATTTCACTTGTTGAAGACTAAACTTTGGACAGAAAGGCCCACAAACTAACAGCAACTGAGAGCTGCCACAGTAAAGGCCTGGCAGAGCATTAAAAAGGAGGAAACCCAGCATCTGGTGATGTCCATGAGTTCAAGACTTCAGGCTGTCATTGCCAGCAAAGGGTTTTCAACCAAGTATTAGAAATGAACATTTTATTTCCAGTTATTTAATTTGTCAAATTACTTTTAAGCCCCTGAAATAAAGGGATTGTGTTAAGAAATGGTTTAGTTGCCTCACATTATTATGCAATCTTTTTGTTCAACCCACTGAATTTGTTTCATTTAAAATTCATTGTGGTGATGTACAGAACCAAAATTAGAAAAAAGTTGTCTCTGTCCAAATATTTATGGACCTAACTGTACAGTAAGTGTGGGCTTCATGTGCACTTGAAGTGAAACATTTGGGTTAATTTTGTTCTTCACAAGTTTAAAAGGGAAGAGCGACCTTTATATGGAACATGCAATCTGAACAAAAAGCAATATGACAAACTAAAAACCTCATCTTTGAAAGTCAGGTACATTTGGATGTCATCTTCCTCCTCATCTTATCGTGAACATTTAGAGATTTAAGGTTACTTGTGTTTTTCCTCACATTTTTTTCCACAGGTTTTAGGTAATCTTCATCATCATGCTCTTAAGCTTTTCCTGCTGTCATGTGGAATCATTATATCTGACCAGTCTCATCCATTCTCATCTATTGTACATTTCCGCGCCTGACATCCCTTTGACCCTTAGATCCCCTTTCACACAATCCATCCATTTAATCTCTTTAGTCATCCTCTTCTTGTTCATCCTGACACTTTTATGTCTTGTGGCATGGCCATAACTACTTTAACCTTCTTTAATGGTCTGATGAGAAAAAAATTAACAGAACACCAAGAACTACGTTTGGCGAGGACCAGAACCTACTCATTATCTACATAGTATCATCCATATGGTGAAGTATGGTGGTGACAGCGTCATGCTGTGGTGGTCCTTCTCAGTGACACGGACGGGGAGATTGATCAGAACTGGGGGAGATTGATCAGAACTGGGGGTAGGATGAAATACATCCATCCATCATCCAACCCGCTATATGTTAACTACAGGGTCACGGGGGTCTGCTGGAGCCAATCCCAGTCAACACAGGGCGCAAGGCAGGAAACAAACCCCGGGCAGGGTGCCAGCCCACCGCAGGGCACACACACACCCCCACACACCAGGGACAATTTATAATCGCCAATGCACCTAACCTGCATGTCTTTAAACTGTGGGAGGAAACCGGAGTAAACACGCAGACACGGAGAGAACATGCAAACCCGGGTCTCCTAACTGTGAGGCAGCAGCGCTACCCACTGCACCCAGGATGAAATACACTGCTTAAAAAATGAAGTGAACACTGAATCATCACAGTCTAACACCAAGTCAGATCAGGGATGTCAACCTATCCAGTTAGGAAGCCTAAGCGATTTTGAATCAACTTCACCTGCTTTGGTGCAAATGAAAGTGACAACAGGCACACTGGAGGGGCAACAGCAAGACAACCCCCAAAAAGGTAATGGTGGTGGCCACAGATAATTGCTCTCTCCTTATCCATCCTGACAGATTCTTCTCTAGTTTTGCATTTGCTAGTGTCCTTGTCACTACTGATAGCATGAGGCAGTACCTGAAGCCGCTTCAGGTTGCACAGGTGTGACGATGTGGGTTCTGGCTCCACACTCCCATCTGCTGTTTGGGAACCCTTGAACCCAACACCGTCGATAATGCTACCGAGTGAGCTAGTCAGTGGAGGCAATAACATCTGAGCAAGGGGATGGTTGAAAAAAGTGCATAGTGCTTTTATTTAAAACAGTCAACAAAACGGTGTTCTAATAAAGTGCAGTGATTCCCAATTAGTTCAATAAATAATCCAATAAAAGAACGTGGAGGTTAAAACTCACAAAAAACAGTCCTTAAAACCAGAGGTTAAAATGTTCCTACAGGAAGCAGTCTTTAAAACAACAACAACAACAAGCCCGGTGCTTCTTCTGTTAGCGTCTCGCCTGCTTCTCCCATATGGGCGAGACGCTCTCAATGCAGCTGACCTTCTGCCTACTCCTGCTGCTACTACCACTGCCAGTCGCTTTCCCGATCCTTGGCTGCGGTCGGCTCCCCCCTGACAGTGACTTGGGAATTCCACTGTGACCAAGGCTCTCACACAGGGAACACTACGTCCCAAGTCCCGACTCTCGCTACCGTCTGCGGAGAGTCCCGCACCTTCCCGGTCACTCCCGCCCTGCAAAAACAAACTTCGGCGGGCGTGACCACAACCACTTCTCCCAGGTGTTGGCCAAACAACCAGGCGGCCTTCAGCTGCCTGCGAGTGTTTGCTCGCCTCCTCCCTGCTGCACCAATTTGCTCGCTCTCTCTCTCTTCTCTCTTTCCTACTTCCAACCTCTGTTTCCTTCTCTTTCTTTTCCTCTCCCGACCGACTCGCGCTTCTTTTAAATGACAAGGGGCCATAGCAGCTGTAACAAATTTGCCACGGGAATAATCATAGATGTGAGCAATTCCTCACCTGTGCACTTGGCGAGAAACGCCAATCCTGCAGCATGCCATGGCCCAACGCCCCCTCGCTAAGCCGCCGCGAGAGCGGTGATTATTTATTTAAAATAGGCCCTTACTGAGAATGCTGTGGACCCGCTATACCACAACAGGTAGTCCAACTCTAGGATTACACATCTACTGTATATGCAGTGTTGTGCATGAACTAGTTCAAAACAGCGCGTTCATTGAACAGGCTCAGTTTTCTAAGAATGGTGAACTTAACGTAACATATTTGCGAGTGAAGAACTTAAATGTGAGCTAGTTCAGTTTTATGTGACATTCTGGATCTGATGTAGGTCCACAATAAACGTTTTGCCTTACCCTGCAATGTTGGGGTGGAGCCGAATCCGAATATTTGTATAAACACAGATAGTGGATTTTTACTAATATTTATTTTGTATGAGTTTTTTGCCATTTATTTGTATTCGGAAAAATAATGTGTCTGCCTGCTTGTGCTTAAGCTGCACCTCCACTGACACAAGCATGCGGTGAAGCTCCACTTTTGCTTTTAGGAAAATGTACTTCGCAAGGCCACTTTATATTTTTCCCCATTGGACATGCAATAAGTGATGCAAATTTTGACCAGTGAGTTCACCTACATGCTGGTTCCACAGTCACCATTTGTGTCACACAGTTGGAAATAGAGCAGTAATTTATAAGTATAATTGTATCTATTGTAGAAGGAAAATTTTTTATTAGCATAGAGAATAGCAAATTAACATAAAGAGCCATAAAAAGTAATTAAAAGCTTCTAAAACATTAGATTAAGCATAAATTAGAATGTTAAGCAAATAAGATAGGTCAAGCAAATAGTTAACTAAAAATCAGTTATATTGCATTATTTTAAGCATACAGGAGAAATTACTAGTTTGGGAACGTACAGGGAAAAGAACAAAACATGACGTACAGAAACCAGCTAGAACAGGATAAGAGGTTGAGAACGCCTGTGTTCAAGGCTAGGAGGCTAAGGAAGCGATAACACAGAGAAGATGGCTCTGGAAGGCACGTAGCGAAACCAGCTGGATTTGGGAATCAGCAGAAAGGCAACAAAAGGCTTTTGCTGTAAGTAAGGTCACACTGATATAATGCATGAAGAGAAACATTAGTATATTCAGGCATTAGTAATAATTATAAAAGAATATATTAGAAATTAACTTTAGCATGGAAATTAAGACAAATCAAGTATGCCAGGCAAATGATTAAATAAAAACATATACCACATTTCTTTTTAATTAAAGCTTAGCTTTAGGCCACCAATATAGCATAGCATGAAAGGCTAGAAAAGGAAGTGACACTATGAAAGACCAAATATGGAATAAAGAACATCTGCCTAGTTGATGAACCAATCAAGAATAAGAAAAACAGAAACTGGAGTGAACAATAGACAGAATAGCCAGGTGCACAATGAGCAAATCGAACAAGGTTAAAATGATAAGAAATTGTTATAAAAACTTTGATTGGTGCAATGTTCAGGGCTCAGCTCAATCTCATTCAGCCAAATTGGGCTGAGTCCGTGTTGTTGATTTATTGCAATAAAGCTTTGAAACTCTGTCTGTCTATCCCAAGTCCTAATAGCCTTTATTTTTAGGTAAAAAGCCTTCTGATGATGAATTTTTTGCCACGATACTATTTCATTTCTTTTTTGACCGGGAAGACATTAGCATACTGCGGTGGGCTGGCGCCCTGCCCGGGGTTTGTTTCCTGCCTTGCGCCCGTGTTGGCTGGGATTGGCTCCAGCAGACCCCCGTGACCCTGTAGTTAAGATATGGCGGGTTGGATAATGGGTGGATGGATGGCTATTAGCATATATGGTGTAGTGTGCACCATGGGATACCTCCACGCTGGGAGGACTGGTGGAGCAAGCATGGCCAGAGCGGCTCCTCCCCCGGGATGCTAGATGGTACCATCCACCTTGGGTTGCAGCAGTGCCTCGGACTCCTGCAGGGCATCATGGGAGTTGGAGTTTGGTGCAGCCCTGTTGAGATCCACAAGCACCGCCAGAGGGTGCTGCAACAGGTGCTGCTGAGCCCTTATGAGCAATTCATCCACCACACCTGGAAGTGCTACCAGAAATAAGTAATCAAGCACCTGGACCATTTCCGGGTGCCTTATAAAAGGAGCCAACAGCCACTACTCGGAGAGCCAGAGTTGAGAGGAGGAAGACGAAGCTTGCCAGAGGGAGACTGGAGGAGTAAGAAGGAGAAAAGAAGACTTATTGTATTGTGCTGTGCTTGTGCTGGACTCTGTTGAGCCACAAGGTATAAAAGAAAATAAAAGCCCTGTGTGCTTTTGTGTCAGGGCTGGCCTTTACAATGGTTATGCGCATTTGTTGCTGGGTATAACTCAATGAAGTGTATATAAATAAAAAAGTCTTCATAATTATTGAATTTTATTTAGGAACACTGTAATAGCCTAATATAAAGCATGCAAAATTGAAAAAAAGTAAACTCATGAGTCATTTATTCTCACTCCTTAAAAAAATACAAAATGAACTGAACATGAACTAGTTCAAAATTGAAATATTGAACTATGAACGTGAATTTATTAATTTTAATCTGTGTGAACTGAACTTTGAGCAGGTTCTTGTGAGGTGTGAACTTGCACAACACTGTCTAGAGTGGCAAGAAGGTCAGCTGCGTCTCCCAGGACAGTCTCAAGAGCATGGAGGAGATACCAGGAGACAGGCAGTTTACTCTAGGAGAGCTGGAAAGGGCCGTAGAAGGGCATCAACCCAGCAGCAGGACCGCTATCTGCTCCTTTGTGCAAGAAAGAACAAGAGGAGCACCGCCAGAGCCCTACAAAATAACCTCCAGCTGGCCACTGGTGTGCAGGTTTCTGAACAAAATGTTAAAAACAGAATCCATGAGGACAGCATGAGGTCCCAACATCTTCAAGTGGAACCTCAACTCACAGCCCATCACCAGAGAATACTGTACACAATTGGCAACTCTGCCATTGGCGCCGCATTCACTTCACAGTTGAGAGCAGGTTCACACTGAGCACGAGTGACAAACCTGAAAGAGTGTGGAGATGCTGTGGTGAACATTATGCAGCCGGCAACATCATCCAGTGTGACCGGTTTGGTGGTGGAACAGTGATGGTCTGGAGAAGCATATCCTAGAGGATCCATTTTAAATTAAATCTGCAACACCATAGAGTGTGAAGAAAGTGAAGGGGTCTGAATACTTTGTTAATCCACTGCGTCTGCTTCAATTACAGCATTGCTAAACTTCAAATACTGCAGAAATTTCACAAGTTGAAAGTTAGAATAAGTTTGAGTTTAGTAAAAACCAAGAAGGCAATTCTTCAAAAAAATGCAGCTTTTAATTTTGCTTTTCCTTGCCAAATGTCCAAACTAAAAAATATTTTTCCAAGCTTTCTATTTTGCACTTTGGCTCAGACTAATGGTCAGTTGTTTTATACAGTTTGGATGGATAGATAGATAGATAGATAGATAGATAGATAGATAGATAGATAGATAGATAGATAGATAGATAGATAGATAGATATGAAAGGTGCTATATACTGTAACAGAAGCATAGATAGATAGATAGATAGATAGATAGATAGATAGATAGATAGATAGATAGATAGATAGATAGATAGATAGATACTTTATTAATCCCAAGGGGAAATTCACATATTCTAGCAGCAGCATACTGATATAAAATCAATATTAAATTAAAGAGTGATAAAAATGCAGGTATAACACACAATAACTTTGTATAATGTTAACATTTATTCCACCGGGTGGAATTAAAGAGTCGCATAGTGTGGAGGAGGAACGATCTCCTCAGTCTGTTAGTGGAACAGGACGTCACTGATGCTGCTCCTCTGTCTGGAGATGATACTGTTCAGTGGATTCTCCATGATTGACTGGAGTCTGCTTAGTGCCCGTCGCTCTGCCACGGATGTCAAACTGTTCAGCTCCGTGCGTACAACAGAGCCTGCCTTCCTCACCAGTTTGTCCAGGCGTGAGGCGTCCCTCTTCTTTATGCTGCCTCCCCAGCACACCACCGCGTAGAAGAGGGCACTCGCCACAACCGTCTGATAGAACATCTGCAGCATCTTATTACAGATGTTGAAGGACTCCAGCCTTCTAAAGAAGTATAGTCGACTCTGTTTTCTGTTGCACAGAGCATGTATTGCCAGTCCTGTATACATAGTAGTTCTTTCCATCACTGAAAAAAAAAGTTTCTAATTTTTCAAAAACTCAATAATGATGTTTAAAAGTGAGTGCAAGCTTCTTTTCCCCCAATTAATTTATAAAGGTAAAAACATTTAAGATTTCTCATGATGACACATCCATAGCCACACTGTTCAATCTGTAAAATGCATAACAGTATTTTTTATATCAATTTTTTTTTTTGCTTAAATTTCATTTATTTGATCTTTTATGTTTTTTTTTTTTCTTAAAAGACAGTCAGAACTGGTGAACTTACTTTTTAGTTGAGCAATTATCTAAACACAACTTGAAATTGGAGAAAAACAAAATTCAGGAGCGGACAAATGCCAACCTACTCCCGCCTTCAAAGCAGACATCTTGCAGAGTGAAAGCAGCAACTTACAATCTAATTAAAGTTAATTTAAACTAAATGATGAAGCTGTAAAGAGTTCTGAATGAATTAAAATAATTTAATGTAAAAGCAGTCTTTTTCTTCTAGTGATAAGACCTCTGAATAAAATCTTGTAATGCAACGCCCCATATTGTAATATTAAAATCTATTATTTGTTGTAAGTAACGTTGTATGAAGGGCGGCACGCATGAGCAGACATCCCTGTCAGAATTGGATGAGGTTCCTTACCTTGAAGGGATGCCTGCCCATCGGAGGCACAAGAAGTCAGTTGAGGAATGTCCTGACCCTGACCAAAGATGCCATTGTGTAACTGGGTTTGCTAGCATCCTGACCCAAAGACCATTATCCTTCTGATAGGTCAGTATAATAGAGGAGGCAATCAGCTCAGACTATCTGCTAACCCAATACATTAGATGGCAGAATCCCTGGGTTTCAGCACCCATATGAACACCCGAAGGGTATACTGGGAACTGGAGCCGCCCTGTTGGGTGCTGAGGGTGCTACAAGGGTGCTGGCAGACTTCTGTTCAACCCAAAAGATATTCCATTGGGCTATGCTCTGGTACTAGAAATTCTCTCGGGTCCAGTTTAAAAGAAACTGCTCTACTTTACTGGGAAGCAGAAGACAAAGCTCACAGGAAAAAGTGGAAGAAGAGGGGGAGACCTTGGAATATCAGTGCTTGTGGTACTTAAATTTGTTTTTTTTTAATTACAGTAGTCTGTGTAATAAACGGACCGTAATCGAACCTGTGACTGTGTCGGGGGTGAGTAAATCTGGGTTTGGAGCTCAGTGCTGCCTCCCCAGTGGTTAGAGTTATTAGTATTTTAGCATTTTCCATTTGTTTTTGATTGATTAATTATTTCATGGTGCTCTCGAACATAACTTTTAAAACCTGCAGCTGTCGGGAACTCTCACTACAGTCTTGACAGTGTTTTCCTGACTTAAAGGAATACTCACCCAAAAATGATATTTGTTTTTATACAGTATGTTACTTATACCATGTAGTTAGTAGTGATGGCCAAGAAAAAAAAGTTTTATCTCATGTTTCCATGCAGAATTATTAAAAATGTTTATGACATTATTGAAGCCAATAATCGCTACTATATAATGGCAAACAATGTGAAAAACATCTATGGAAAAAAGGGGAAAAAATCTCATGTTACTTATGTCATGATTTCATGAACAGCAATGATCATATGTCCATGGATAAAGGAAAAATATAAATTCTCTCTTTACTCATGTTGCATAATCCACATGTCAGTTATCCAGTCGTATGCTCAAAATAGATGCATTTTTTGCTAAAATATTGTTAAATGAATACTTCCATAAAAATAAGCACCCATAATAGATAAGTAATTAAAGCCACAAGGGACTGACTTTTTGGATTTGAACACAGAACTCTTGACCAATGAATAAGGAGGAGGGGTGGAAGACAGAACTCTTGACCAATGGATGAAGAGAGGCACAAGACAGAAAGACAGAGATGGATGTTTAGTTCAGACCCATGTGGCCTTAGGTTCCTGGTTATGGTGGCAGATGATAGTATCCATTTTAAAATAATTTAGCAAAAACTGCATGTGCTTTGCACATTTTGAGCATGTGACTGGATAACTGACACATTGATTATGAGACACAATAAAAGTGAGCTTTTTTCTACAGATGTTTCTCATATCATTTGCCTCTGTGCTGCATTTGTCACATTATACTTTCAAACTTTTTATCATCATTCAGCATAGAAACATGAGACTAAACATTTTCCTTGATAATCTCTACAAACTAAATAGAGTAAGCAATGTATAAAAATATTTCTGCAGGGTGGAGTATTCCTTTAAATATATCCTTTCTGCAGCTTAACTTCAAATGCTGTTTTAAATAACAACTTCAAGCTGTTTCAGTCCAATTTACTAGACAACAAAAAACCTCAGAGATTTGCTCATTATTTTAAGTAATTGTTATTTCATTACCAGTTATATACAAATTAACCAAACAAGCAATACGCTTAGTACAAACAACCAAACGCACTTCCATGACTGTGATCTAAGCCCTTACTTTTATTAAATGTACTCAAATCCTTACATGGTTGTTATTACGGGATCCAAAAACATTTAATATTTACTAGGATATTGACTTAAATAGACAAATGTGAAATTCAAAAAGATGAAAGAGGGATTCTGAAGTTGCACAGATAAGAAAGTCCAGGTCGAGGAGTCTAATATTTTAATAGTTCCGACAACTCTACTACTGATTCGAAAAAGATTCAATATGGAAGCTGTCCATAGGCTTAGTTTTGTTCAAAACCCTTAAGGGAGACGGCCTTGTTAAAAACATAGGCTACCAAATCCAGCACCTATGACCATATAGGATAGACTGCAACTGCAGATATGACGGTGGTGCTGGGTAAAAATGTACACAAAGGTCAAAGATGAAGTGAGTAACCAGTGGAACAGCCTTGCTGAAGTTTACTAAAATCCTTACATTTCCAACGAGGATGGCCTACCACTGAGGATGAGATTGGGAGTGCAGGATAAGGATGACAACAAATGTAACAGGAGAAAAATGGAGAGTTTTAAAAATTGAACATAAACTAACTGACCTAAAAAACAGCCTTGTTGAAGAGTATTAAATCCCCATTTTCAAGGAGCCATTGCAGAAGTAACGATGGAGTTTGGCAATGGTTACAAGAAATGTAAACCATTACAAAGAAAAGTTTTTAAGTTTGAAAAGTCAAGGATTAACTGGTGGACTCTCCTTTCTGAAGGCTATTAAAACTTTCCATGTCTAAGGGAGCTCAGTGACAATGGCTGCTGGGATTACACGGCAAGCAAAAAAAACATACAGTGGGTTTTATTAGGTGAAAGAAGTAGAGGCGTAATTGAAATGGCATATTCTTCTTTTGCACTCCATCTTTTAAATGTTTAATTAATGAGAAAAAAGTTCCACAAAATGAAATTAAAGAAGGGGTACAAAGTAAAATAAAGTACAGCAGGTAAAATAGCCTTACAATAGAGCAACAACTATGAAGCATGATACATTTTTAGTTTGCTTATATTATTTAGGAATGATGCACTTTGTCTGATGATCAAATACAATCAGTACTGGTGAACAACTAATAACCAATCTATATACAAGAGCATTTCATAATTTTATTACAAGAATGCCATTAACTAAAGAAAAGAAGAATGAAGAGACTCAAAAACAGGCTAGTAGCTGAAATATTAGTATTACAGACAATAACAGCTGTAAAATATTCTAAGTAGAAACATTATCTAGCCATAATAATATTATCATAAATAACCAATATGAGTGGGAGTGTAGATTTTCCAAAGTTGGTAAACATTTTTTATGCATGTAAAAACTGCAACTTCAAAAAAAAAATAGCCTTACAGAATATACACTGTCGGGTATACACTGAATTGTTTTTCCCCGCAAGTTAAAATTAGGATGGAAGCCAGTTTTTGGGGCTGGAGATACGTGACCTCCTAAAAGGATGGATATGCACCAGTTTCATGTACGGACGAGAGAGAATATCTGCCAGCTTATCCTGAAAGTTCTTTTCTTCAGTCTGCCCATCTTCATACTCACGCCACTGCTCCATCTTCTCTGTCTCCCGGAGATTCTGAATATGTGCCATCTGAGCCAGTAGATGGTCCTGATATTCCTTGTTTGCTTTTCTTTGGCTGCAACAAACAAATTGAGAATTGTACATGATTTGAAAAAAAAAAAAAACAAGTGACCTCTGAAATACTATACGAATGGCACTACATCTATATAATGCCTCACTGTGACTGAAGCTGCCAAGCCAGACGTTTTCTTTCTTTTTAGTCATTCAGCTGTGTATTTGAGAGACAATTTGTTGTTTACCATAACAATAGTATTTTATTTAGAGCAGGGGTTCCCAAACTTTTGGACGTCAAGTACCACCTGAGGTTAAGTGAGTTGTGTTGCGTATCATCCGCACCTTGTTGAAAGGGAGGGAGAGCTGTAATGGAGGGACTTTGGGTCTAAACCGCCCCGAAATCTGAATAAAAGTTAAAGAATTGGAAGAAATTATGCATAAAATGAATGAAAAAATTTGTGCATGTACAAAATTGATAAATTCCACCCTGAAACTAAATCCTGCCTTTGGCCTGTATGTGACGCGGTTACCGAAGACGAAATGGTATCGGCTTTGTGCTTAGATCTAGTGACTACGATGCGATACCGCGGCAGTGCACGTAAAACAACAAATGCGAGAGGTTTCTGTGAGGCAGAGTTACTGAAGACTAAATAGTGTCGGAATTATGCTTTCATCTAGTGACCAAAAGCTCAAACAGTGAAGAAGTAGAAGTTGACTTCCGTAAAATAGAATTATGGTATCGTTAAATGAACTAAATATTGATTCGAATAATAGGTTTTATTTATTCAGATGACGAAATTTCACACCACACTAAATTTGGGAATCCAGATATTGTATTTAAATGGTTTCATTGGTTTTTGCTCACAACAGGCTTGTCATAAAGGGTTTTGCACAGATAAATTAAATTTCAGGGACCGCAATGCGTACAACCAGAAAAGGCTCCGCGTACCACAGTTTAGGAACCGCTGACTTAGAGTCTGTAAAAAATCAAATTTCCATCGTCTGTCTATCAATCTACAGTTGTGCTTGAAAGTTTGTGAACCTTTAGAATTTTCTATATTTCTGCATGACCTAAAACATCATGAGATGTTCACTCAAATCCTAAAAGTAGATAAAGAGAAACCAGTTAAACAAATGAGACAAAAATATTATACTTGGTCATTTATTTATTGAGGAAAATGATCGAATATTACATATTTGTTAGTGGCAAAAGTATGTGAACCTCACGGATTAGCAGTTAGTTTGAAGGTGAAATTCGAGTCAGGTGTTTTCAGTCAATGGGATGACAATCAGGTGTGAGTGGGCACCCTGTGTTATTTAAAGAACAGGATCTATCAAAGTCTGCTCTTCACAACACATGTTTGTGGAAGTGTATCATGGCACGAACAAAGGAGATTTCTGAGGACCTCACAAAAAGAGTTGTTGATGCTCATCAGGCTGGAAAAGGTTACAAAACCATCTCTAAAGAGTTTGGACTCCACCAATCCACAGTCAGACAGACTGTGTACAAATGGAGGAAATTTAAGACCATTGTTACCCTCCCCGGGAGTGGTCGACCAACAAAGATCACTCCAAGAGCAAGGCGTGTAATAGTCGGCGAGGTCACAAAGGACCCCAGGGTAACGTCTAAGCAACTGAAGGCCTCTCTCACATTGGCTAATGTTCATGTTCATGAGTCCACCATCAGGAGAACACTGAACAACAATGGTGTGCATGGCAGGGTTGCAAGGAGAAAGCAACTGCTCTCCAAAAAAACATTGCTGCTTGTCTGCAGTTTGCTAAAGATCACGTGGACAAACCAGAAGGCTATTGGAAGAATTTTTTGTGGACGGATGAGACCGAAATAGAACTTCTTGCTTTAAATCAAAAGCATTATGTTTGGAGAAAGGAAAACACTGCATTCCAACATAAGAACCTTATCCCATCTGTGAAACATGGTGGTGGTAGTATCATGGTTTGGGCCTGTTTTGCTACATCTGGACCAGGACGGCTTGCCTTCATTGATAGAACAATGAATTCTGAATTATATCAGAGAATTCTAAAGGAAAATGTCAGGACATCTGTCCATGAACTGAATCTCAAGAGAAGGCGGGTCATGTAGCAAGACAACGACCCTAAACATACAAGTCGTTCTACCAAACAATGGTTAAAGAAGAATAAAGTTAATGTTTTGGAATGGCCAAGTCAAAGTCCTGACGTTAATCCAATTGAAATGTTGTGGAAGGACCAGAAGCGAGCAGTTAATGTGAGGAAACCCACCAACATCCCAGAGTTGAAGCTGTTCTGTACGGAGGAATGGGCTAAAATTCCTCCAAGCCGGTGTGCAGGAATGATCAAAAGGTACTGGAAACATTTAGTTGCAGTTATTGCTGCAAAGGGGTCACACCAGATACTGAAAGCAAAGGTTCACATACTTTTGCCACTCACAAATATGTAATATTCGATCATTTTCCTTAATAAATAAATGACCAAGTATAATATTTTTGTCTCATTTGTTTAACTGGTTTCTCTTTATCTACTTTTAGGACTTAAGTGAAAATCTCATTATGTTTTAAAATTCTAAAGGGTTCACAAACCTTCAAGCACAACTCTATCATTTTATAAATGGAATTCCTTAAATTTAAGTTATGCTGTTATGGTGATACACTGAAGGCCTCCTCAATGTGAATATTTAGACAACTGCATCTGAATATACTATAGATAGATCAGCATCACACTACAAGACTTCTATATTTCTAGTTAGAGGGGATGCCAAACTTGACGACTGCATTGTTGACCTTGTTGCCCGAGGTTGTCATATTACAAGACAGTAGCACAGAGGCCAATAACATGTGGCTTGACAGGGCCCATGCTCTATGAATGTTTTCAGGTATGGTGAGTTCAGTAGTTTATTTTTCTTTTTTCCATTCTGTCATGGTGCATAAAAAATGAGACATCAGACATATGACGCTCACTTCTGATTGCAAGACATTGCTTACTCCTCATACTTTAGCTGCATTACATGCATTGTATTTCCCTTCAGGTAAGTACTCATTGGTTGTCAGCTCTCATACACACAGAGTCCACCACTATGACTTAAGACATCGTTTGATTTTGTCAGGGAAAATCACAGACTGGTTAAATCAAGTCGCTGGGGGCATTTAGACTACGCAATTAGCGAACACAGGAGCATGCCACAACTGCCCACAACTCACAAAGATTATGTAAATCAAGTCTGCGAATGAAACAATCGTGTAGAGTGACACAGTCTTATGTTCTTCTTTTAATTTCTACTAATGTCCTTGACTATGTGATTTATTATTGTGTTTAAAGACTTGTGTTGTATCAACTTTACCTTCCAGAATTTTAAAGACCTCAAACAAGAAACCAGAAAGATTTCTATGTTCAAGATAGAGATGTTTCAGCCCCCTTGCGATATTGGAGCATGACCTTTAGGACAGGGAATCCCTGGTTAATCCCTGGTTTTTCTGCACTTCTAGTGTTGCTATGTCCTTCTGAATTATTGTACCTGGAGTTACATTAATGTCTTTGTAGATATGATTGTATCCTAAATGTTTGCTAGGGCTTTATGATTTTGTATGCTAATGTATGAAAATGTAACTTTCCATTTGAGTTTTCATTGTGTCTCATATTATTTAACTGAACTTCCATTTCAATATAATGGATATTTGCACGAATTGGGAGATTTCTGTTTTTGACCTTTAATAAATTTGCTAACCTTAATGAAAACATGTTTTCTCTTTGTCATTATGGGTTATTGAATGTAGACTGATAGGCAACTAAGGCAAGTGTATCTATTTAAAATTAAATCTACAACACAATAAGGTGTGCAGAAAGTGAAGGAGACAGAAAAATTTCTGAATCCATTCTTTAAAAGAGTGTTGTAACACAACTTGGGCTTATTCATAATCCACATTTATGAAAATATTCTTAAAAGAGCAATACAGAGAAAGGAAAAGTTATCTGAATAAATAGTACCTGTAAAGGCTACTAATGAACATTTCACAAAACAAAAGAAAGCCCTCAATAAACCCACCTTGCTTTCCGTTCATCTTCCAAGGCATTCTGCTCCTCAAGTGCTTTATAGAGCGTCTCTTTGTCTTTTGCAAGCTGCATCTGTTCCGCCTTGTTTTTATCCACTATTTAAAAGGACATCAAATAAAACAGTTTTAATTATTATATATCGAAACTTAACTTTTCCACTATAGAATCATGGGAAGACTGAGCCAATCATCAGGCACAGGCAGCAGCCAATCCATGGTGGAATCTTCCAAGACAAACACACTTTGCCTAGGCAAGATTGGGGAGATGGGAGAACCAACATAGTGGGTGAAAATGCTTGTAAACATTAAAAGAACATAAAAATCCAACAAAGACAGTCTCACTCATGCCTTGTGTTGGAGGCCAATACATTGCAGAATGCACAACTTACTTAACAACACCAACCAACATGACAAGTATCACGAGAATCTAACTTGTTGATGACACGGCCATTTTTAGTTCTTTCTTGAACTTTCAAAAATTTCAATTTCATATTATCAATATTTACAGGTGAACATGTACAGGTGCAGAACCCTGTTCAGGTTTGGTTCCTGGCTTGTGCCCCATGTTAAGGTAAATTGTGTAATGGGAGGCAACACAGGAGTGATGTCCTGGCCAGAATAGATAGATAGATAGATAGATAGATAGATAGATAGATAGATAGATAGATAGATAGATAGATAGATAGATAGATAGATAGATAGATAGATAGATAGATAGATAAGACTCCAGCAGCAGCATACTGATGAAAACAATATTAAAGTATGATAAAAACGTAATGCAAGTTAAATATGCAAATGGAGAGTGCGAGGCAGGTATAACAGTCAATAATCTTCTACAGTGTTAAAGTTTACCCCCCAGGTGGAATTGACGAGTCACATAGTGTGGGGGAAGAACGATCTCCTCAGTCTGTCAGTTCCTTCTTCGAAGGACTTTCTAGCTCGACTGGAAGGAGTGGAGAGGAAAAAAGAAAAGAATTGTGCTTTGGTTGGTGACAAACTCTACAAAGCCTGTGTGAAGATACAGTTGTGTCTGGAGTTTAGAGTTGGCCACAATGGAGTTGAGAATGTCAGGTTACGTTGATATTTATGGAAAATTCTTAAAATTCTTAAATCTTCTCCAACGAACCCACTGTATCACTATATGTATCACTGTAAAATTGGTTGTGTTTTTTGTTTTTAAGTGCAATCCATAAACCATGCTTTCAAAATGTATAGTAAAAAGCATCTATTAATTTTTTTAACCCAATTTTACCAAATCAGGGTTCTCAGGTGAACAAATCTAGTCAGCCTAGAGACTTAACATTGGGCACAATCCAGGAACCATTGCTGAAAGGGAGTATGATTTTCTCAAGACAATAGATTTTAAATCTTAAACTGTAAATGAAAATGAAAATAATGGTTGAATAAAAAAACCTTGGACAAAATTGAAAGTGGTAACAAAATGAAGATCTTACATTTTTCTTGTATTTGAAGTATCCGGGTGTCCATGACTTCCTTCATGAGGCGGTTCCTGGCCTCCCGCTCCAGACTCCACTGCTCATCTCTCTTGGCCCAAGACTTCTTAAGCTCTGCATCAAGGAGCTGATCCATCTCTCTTTCTTCACGCTTCTGCTCTTCCAGCTGCTCAGCCAAGTATTGTCTGTACCACTGCTGTTCATTCCGCAGCTCAATCTGCGTGATAAATGGATGGATATGCAAAGTCTGCTTTTTTTTTGTTTCATAAGAATTTACTCCCATAATGAGAGCACCACTGAATGTAAACAGCATGAAGATCTGCTGTCCACTTTATCTATCAGGAAATCAGAAAACCATTACTACACAAGGCTGAGAGTGATACATTTTTACCCACTCTACATGTTACATTTACTTTAGTAATTTAATTAAAACAACTATGCTTTTTAGCATAAAATGCTTTATTATTCTATGTAGTGCAATATGTTAAAATATTTTTTTTTCATTAAAAAGGTAAAATACTTATAGGTGTAATTTTGCTAAGTATCTTGTGATGGCATTTATTAGTTTGATAGTAAGTGTACATATGTACATCTATATGAGGTAATCTAAATTAATGCACACTCAAAGCATTATTGTGCTTGTGTAAGAACAGTATACAAAATCAAAAAAAATTTTTTTTTCATCTCTTTCTGGCATGATTTTGTGTTTGCATATCCTTTAACTTACTTGCTTCTTTACTTCACCATATGCTGCTGATTCTGAAAAGCAGTTTTCTAATTCTCACTCTTAATCCATTTACTTATTTCTCAAACATGACTATTACAGCACAGGGTTAATGAGGGGCCAGAGCTTATCAGTGAAGTTATCGATGTAAGACAGGATGCATCCTTGAACAGCCCACCTGTCTATCGCAGAATACGGCTACAATTGATTTTTTGCAGGCCAGTATAGTGCCAGTAATCAGCTTAATATGCTCTCTTTGGACACAGAAAGAATCTAAACAAAGAGAACCACCAAGGACACAGAAAGAATCTGTAAACATCACACACACACAAACACCGATAATTCCCATCCATCCAGAAACAGCACTAACCCATGTTGCAAACGACATTCTAACATCCTCTGGTAAAGGAAATTCTAGTAATTACTTTTTAGATTTAGGCACCTGCGGTGGGCTGGTGCCCTGCCTGGGGTTTGTTTCCTGCCTTGCGCCCTGTGTTGGCTGGGATTGGCTCCAGTAGACCCCCGTGACCCTGTAGTTAGGATATAGCGGGTTGGATAATGGATGGATGGATGAATTAAAGACATTATATTAAGTTTCACTCATATGCAGAAGTGCGCTTCTAGGGGAATGGCCTACAAGGATGCGACCAACGGTTCATTGGTATGATGGGACGAAAGGTCAGCTAGGAGCTCATTTCTTTATCCAATCTGCGGATACAATACCTTGAAAAAAAAAGCTCTAACGCTATTCTTTTCTAGGCATGTTTCTTGGTTTTGACTTCTTGCTTGGTTTTTCATTCCAGTTTTTGCCTCCCATTTGGGTGTTGGTCTCTTTTTTATTTTTATTAGTTTTCTTCTCTGGAAAACTTCACCTGTCAATTCTGAGCAGGACACCAGCATATAAACACTGGAATATTACGAGGGCTTCTGAATATGGAAAAAAATAATTCAGGCATTTATTTCTATTAGGATTGACTTCTGCAATGTGTTATTCACTGGCTGTTTGAATCGTTTTTATGCAGCTTCCACCTAATTCAAAAATGTTGCTGCATGAATCTTTACAAGAACTAAACAGCATGAACACATAAATTCAGCTCTCAAGTTGTTACACTGGCTTTTAGTTGAGGTCCAAGCTGATTTCAAAAATTCTCCTCCTTACTCAAAAACCTAAATGGCCAAGGACTGCTTACATACCTGAACTTATCATTACTTACACAACACAGTGCACATTAAGATCTCAACATGCTGGACTACTAAAGATTCCAGTAATTAAACGAAGAACAGTGGGAGGTTGAGCTTTTTTTGTGTTACAGGGCCCTAAAGCTGTAGAAAGATCTGCCTGCTTATTTATGAGATGCCCCTTCAGTGTCTGCTTTTAAATCCAGGGTAAAGACTCATTACTTTAGTCTTGCATACCCTGACTAGAGCTGATGCATATTGTATCTCTGTTTGTTAGTAATTTGCATTACATTACATTATTGGTGAACTATTACTAATCCTCCTCCACTCTGTTTGTCTTCTCGGTGTCCTGCTATGGTACTTGGTGCCACTGCTCTATGTGCAAGCTATTGTCCTGCCCATGGAAAGATATGAGATACTGGGAGCCTTGAAATCAACGGAGAGAAAGATTCTATCATCATATTAGATGGCCCAGCACAGACACTACTGCACAATGAATAGGAGGAAGGGGTGGCCATTTAACTGAGGTCTCTAGGACTGTCTGACCTTGTCTTTGATTTCTCTGTTACAATTGACTGTGGATGCTCCAGAGATGTATTTTCGCCAAGGATGCTGCTGTTTGGAGGTTTTATTTTCCTCTCCTTAGCTGTTAACTTGTCATTGTCCAACAATAAATTAATGGATAAATAGTGCTGGGCTCCATTTATGTTACTCAGTTTGAACCATTTTGTTTTCTGTCTGTTTAAACAAATCCTTGTCTTTATGTGTACTCATTACGTAACTATTAATTTGTAAACTTTTATTTGTTTCTACCTAGCACTCTGCACCTACACTTGGATGAAGTATGTTAGGAAAAAATAAACTGAGCTGAATTGAACCCATCTATTTTCCATAATCCAACACAGGCATGTCGGGAAGTTTAGCTTGCATGCAAATCGGGACATGACACACAAATATAGACAGGTAACACAAAGGAAGATATATGCTTCCTGGCTTGGCATTGAAATCATGGAGCCCACAGTTAAAAAGTGACCCAGTGGTACTTAAAACTGTTCCATCTTAACATATCAGGATAAACAATTCCAGAATTAATGTGAAGGTAACTGAATGAGATACTTTCAAATTGTATGATGCTGTATTTAACATTTTTCGAAGGCCTACAATTTTAGTGCAACAATCAAAGGGAACATTGTTTTACTATTTTTGGCCATACAAGAAGCCACAATGAAAAAAAATCAGGGTTGGCACGAAATGGCTACATATGTAAGATTGACCAATATGGTGTGATTAGAAGGAATTATGAACATTAATCAATTTACTTATTACTACTCAGCTTAATATAATTATACGGAGCTACTGTCTATCATGGTAAAAGCCAACACTAGATAGCGTGCTAGTACATAGCAGGACACACTCACACCACAAACTGGAATGCAGGCAGAAAAACTCTAGGACATGAGGAGAACATGCAAAACCTGCACAGACAGTACACTGAGCAAGTCAATATTTAAACCAAAGACTATCAGCTGTTTCAATCTACATTAAGAAAACACCTAGCAAAACATCCAGAAGGGTACCCAACTGATGTCCATCATCATTTGACGTCACCATAGTGAAAGAAGACTACTAACGACTGTAAAACAGACCCTGACACAACAGATGTTTTTTTTTTTTAACTTTTGGTCTTCATGGGGCTCAAACAGTCTTTCCCAAACAGAACGACATCTCTCACCTTTCTCCGTCGCCTTTCTTCAGTGTCATCTTGCTCCTCACCGAGAAGCTGCTCCAGTATCTTCATGTCTAATGCAAGTTCTTCCTGTGCTTCCTTGTTCAAGCGTTTCATCTTCAGTCTCAAAGACTCATCTAAGAGGTTCCGTGTCTTCTGCTGTTGCTGCAGTTTCTCAAGTTCACCACGTTCCTTTTCCAGGAACAACATATTCCGGTGCTCATCCTGAGAACAAAAAAGAAACTAAATTGTCAAGCTGAAGATATAAAAGCATTAATTTACTACACATACTGACTCAGGGTTTATTAAAATAATTGTATTGACACGTTTTCAAGCATTGCTACTTTCCATTTATCCATCAATTTATTAAACCCATTTATTCCAATACAGGGTTATGGTGGACTGGGGCTGACGACATCAGCATTTAGGGCAAAGCAGGAAGCAATCCCAACTGAAGGTGTCAGTCACTTCTTACTTTTTAATAAATTAGAATATGTGCAAAAATGGAATATATTGCCCCTTGAAACAGAATTGTGATTAGACATGTTGATGCTTTCAGTTAAGAGATGCAGTATACATTTATAGGGTCCTTATCGTCACCTGCACAAAGCATAGAGAAATTCTTACTATATTTTATATTTTAAATTACTTTTTTTTCCTAACATTTTCAGTAACCATAAATCCATCCACTAATTTATATAATCCAATTTTAGAGTCATGGGAACCTGGATATGGCACCCTTGTATGACAGTGCATGACAGGTCATTGTTAATTGCCTATCACTAATAAAGGATATAAAAGCTCTTGGCAATTTACATTCATTATAGAGTGAAGAGAAGGAGGAGGTCGACAGCATGCACTGATACAGCGCATTGTTGCCCACCACACAAAAAGAACAGTGTGAGGTTTTTTACTGTGGCTGGAGAGACAATCCTGCCACCAACCCCAAAAGTTTCCCTTGCAAGTTGGAGGACCTGATTGCAGGGCTGGTTGCAAGTTCACGTTATACCCACAACGGAGCAATTGCAAGTTAAGGACCTTGCTCAACGGCCCAAAATTGTGGAATCACTTTTGGCATTTACAGGATTCAAACTGGCAACCTTCCAATTAGTGAAAGCTAAAAAATCCTTCCATCCGTCCATTGACAACAGTGCTTAGTCAAGCCAGTTCTTAGTTGTAGAAACATCAGAAGCAAGCCAAGATCAAACTCTGGATGGGGTTTCAGTCCACTGCACACTTACTTGTACAAAGACTATGTATATATTGTGATGGAGAGCTGGAACTCTTACCCAGATGGGATGCCTTCTTAAGGGAAGAACCGGGGTGAAGGAGCTTGCATGGGGCAATACCTCCCACGGGATGACAGAGTGCAGCCCCTCTGGCTTGCTACAGTGCCATGGGGTTGGAGCACGGAAGCTTAACATTGCCAGGGGGTGCAAGGGAAATAGCTGAGCCCCACTAAGCAGGACTGCTGCCACATCCAGAAGTACTGCCAGAACGAGTGCCCTTAAAAAGGAGCCAGCTACCACTACTCCTGGGGCCAGAGTCAAGAGTAAGCAGATAAAGCTTGAGAGAGGAACTGAGGTGGAAGGAAAGAGAGAGAGAGAGAGAGAGAGAGAGAGAGAGAAGAGAAGAGAAGAGAAGAGAAGAGAAGAGAAGAAAAAAGGACTGTGTATTTTGGTGCTTGTACTTTGCTACAGATGGGAGACAAAAAAAACATTTCTCTCTCTGAATAAAGCCTCTGTTGTGCTGGGACTTGTTTCTCAGTCTGTTGTGTCAGGTGTCAGGGGAGAATTGTGAGCCCTGGTCTCTATATTATGTATGGTAAATGAATTAAAATTAGGTAAATTAACCTACAATCAACCGTGCTTCCTCTTCTTTTAGTCTCTTCTCTTCAAGCCGCTGGGCTTCTGTAGCTGCTTTCTGGATCTGAAGGACATCCAGCGTCTCTCGCATCTTTTCTGCCCGCTTCTGTGCCTGCTGTTCTTCTCGTTCTGCCTTGGCTTGCCTATCTTTCTCCCAGAGATCTGCAAAAAATTGCTCCTCTTCTTTCTGTTTTTGTCGTATCTGCTCCTTAAGGTTAAGTTGTGCCATCCTCTCAGAGAATACCTGCTCAGTATGGCGACGACTCAACTCTGTCCGAAGCTCCTCAGTTTGTTCCCTTTAGGAGTATATCAAAAACCAAGGTAAACAGGTATACATTAGTCTTTTACATATGGTATATTTAATGTTACATTCTTACTCATGCTTAGTTATAGCCATATATACCCAGGATGATTAGTAGAATACACGTTTTATACATGCAATGTATCATATACTGACATTACAAGGCAACCCATTCAACAAGGGGGGATGGAGTATTGTCAATTCCAAATGCAAGCATAAACACGTAGATAACATATCTGGCAAACAAATCTATTATGCTGTAATAATCATAAATTTTTGCATTCATGGCAGTCTAAAACTTCCGCAAGATGTCTAAATGTCCACAGTAGCTTTAGAAGGTCTAGTCAAAATTGTAAAATTACTAAACATTACTAAAGAACACACATGCCTCTGATCCTAGGACAAAAGAAGTGAAATCATATGGACCCTATCCTGGAAGATTATCAATGGAGGCTCCCATTGATGCAAAAGATAAGCAGCTGTAGCTATATCTTATGTGTTCTAAATAGTTTCTTCTTTCAGTTTCTGTCAATGTTATAATGTCTTTTATTAGCTGTAGTGCTGAACATTTCCATTTTGGCAACTCCACCCCACAGTAAGCATACTGCCAATGTAATTTTTGTAAATAGTGCTCTTCAAACAAACACTGTTGTAAGGGTGTAAAAGCATTGTTTCCACATGGACAGAAGTTAATATTTAATGTTTCTCAGTGAACATTTTTCTGTTGTCATTCTTGCATTCTGTATTGTCTTTGATGAATGTTCATTCTGGATCCTGTACTTTACTCAAAAGATGGCACAGCTGTTTTTTCTTCTTCACCCTATGACAGGCTTCAGCAATAGCCATTCTTTTCCTTTCTGCAATGTCAACCTCTCGAGAAGTTTGTTGTAAAAAGAACCTTCACAGAGGTTTGCTTTTCAAACAGGTATCATTCCATAAGCTTTCAATTAGTAATCAGACGGACCTTTAGTATTTTTATACTGTATATTTATACAAAAAGGCTACAAAAATGACATAGCAGCGCTAGAAAAGGTCCAGAGAAGAGCGACTAGGCTGATTCCAGGGCTACAGGGGTTGAATTATGAGAAAAGATTAAAAGAGCTGAGCCTTTACAGTTTAAGCAAAAGAAGATTAAGAGGTGACATGATTGAAGTGTTTAAAATTAAGAAGGGAATTAGTACAGTGGATTGAGACTGTTATTTTAAAATTAGTTCATCAAGAACACGGGGACACAGTTGGAAACTTGTTAAGGGTAAATTTCGCACAAACATTAGGAAGTTTTTCTTTACACAAAGAACGATAGACACTTGGAATAAGCTACCAAGTAGTGTGGTAGACAGTAAGACGTTAGGGACTTTCAAAACTCGACTTGATGTTTTCTTGAAAGAAACAAATGGATAGGACTGGCGAGCTTTGTTGGGCTGAATTGCCTGTTCTCGTCTAGAGTGTTCTAATATATTGTAAGATATGGCCGGCCATGTACCCTGACCAATAACCCCAGGCTACCAGATGGAGCCCTCCTTGCAGCGTAGAGGTGCCCCGAATGCCAACAGGGAATTATGCACAGTGGTCTTTTAATGCACAACCCTGCTGGACACCATGGGGGCCGCCAGGAGTCGCTGCAGGGAGGCCCAGGGACTATTTTCCCTATACCCCGGAAGTACGTCCCACTCACATGGACAGAAGAAATGACGTGCTTCCGGGATGAAAAAAAAAGAGGTTTTTACCTGACCCGGAAGTGATAGAAAATCACATGGACTGAGGGACAAACACTTCCAGGTCAAGGACTATAAAGGACTCTGGGAAATCCCAGACGGACGAGTTGAGTTGGGAGGCAGGGTGGCTAAGCGTCTGGGAGTTTGGAGGATTGGTTAATGTTTATTGAGAATTGTGGAGAGGAGCGTGCTTTGTGCACTTTATTATTATAATAAAAATTATTATTGGACTTTTACCTGGTGTCTGACATGTGGTCTGAGGGTACAAGGGGGCGAGAAAAGCCCTAATCTGTCACTATATATATATATATATATATATATATATATACATATATATATATATATTCTGTTTAGAGTGTTAAAAGAGGTCTGAGAGGTGAAATTAAAGCAAAATATCATTTGCAGGGGAAAGGCTCACTGTTAACTAGGTAGGCTTATTAACTGAAAATATGGGTAGGGCACTATAGTAATTAATAAATATATTTAATAATAGATAGATAGATAGATAGATAGATAGATAGATAGATAGATAGATAGATAGATAGATAGATAGATAGATAGATAGATACTTTTATTAATCCCAAGGGGAAATTCACATAATCCAGCAGCAGTATACTGATACAAAATAATAATATTTAATAAGGATATATAATAATATTCTAATAAGGAAATCACTGTGATTTATGCGGTTATATGTAACTTTTTTGTACAAACTAGCATATACAGATTTAGGTTTCATTTGCACACTGACTACAACTTAATAGGGAGTTGGATTGCAAGCACATGAACACAGTTCCGGATTCATTGTTATACTGTTGAGATCTCTGAAAGGAAAAATTACTATCCAATAGTTTCAATACATGTTGGTTTGCTCTGCTAGATGATGATGTACTGCTTAATGTGGTATCTGGTAGGAGGTATAATGGGAAAACAAAAGGGATCATTGGTTTCAGAGGCAAGATTTCTCAGATTCAATAAATGGAGGCAGCAGGGCTAGAATTTATCTCAAAATATTTGACAGCCTGAAGGGCTAGTAAGGTGAAAAGTTTAATAGATGTGGAAAATTTGCACTAATCCTTTCTGCAAAATACCTCAGATAAACATGAAAATGAGCCAAAAAATTATGTATCTAACATCACATGTATAGTTGCAGATGTTTGAATTAACAAAGCAGTGTTGAGACAATAGTGACCAATGTTGGACAACCGTAAACAACTCAAAGCATCCATGGAAAAATCTCATGTTAAATGCGTCACATACTTGATGTCAAGTCATCCAGTTGTACACTCACAACATTCCAAATACGTGTTTTTACTAAAATACTGTTAAATAAATCACTCCTGGAAAACTATCAACTAAAATGGAACAGGCTCAGATGTGCCTCAGCATTAGAAGACCCTCCGCCCATTCATTTTTCATAAGTACATCCCAGTAACAACTTATTCATTGTCAACCATTACATTTCATGTGATATTGACAGTGCAACATTCCAAGAACCTGCCTCGTACTTGTGCATATACAAGATGCTTCAAAAGCAAAAGATCAATTCATCCATGCAGTTTCACAGCCTACCATTAAATAAATCCGAGGTACACCAGTTGTGACTAGCTGCTATGAATATAAATGTAGCAAAGGGAGATGGGTCTGCAATTTAAATGTACACACGTCTGAGAGAATTTTGTTTTAGTTCATGATAGCATTGTCCACAAGTGACTTATTTAACAATATTTTAACAAAACAAAGGTGTTTGAGACGTTGTGTGCATAAAATTGGATAACCTGAAATGTGGATAATCAAAAAAAAACATGTTTGCTGTTGCCCAATGTTAGTCACCATAGACTTGTATAAGAAACTCTGTCATCTGCATTCTGCATGACAAAATGTGATTTAAATGTTTTCTCTACAAATAATATGGGGCTATTAACATATAAAAAAATATATTCTTAAAACTGGATCGAGGTCTTTAAAGTCAATGCTGCACAAAGGCCTGAGTATAGGAACCCGTTTTAACATTTAACGACTCCTGCTAGTTCCTATTTTCTGTATCTACAACTATATTTTGACTTGTCAACTGTTCTAATCTGTAATCCGTAATTACATTTTGAATGGTGAGAATTGAAATAGTAGATGTCAGAAATTCTGTTTTACTAAAAAAAAAAAAAACCTTGTGTCCCAGTTAATACCTTGACCTTCACAGTTTTTGTAAAACAATGGTTAGTGATGGGTATGTATTGCTGAATGTGCTGCTTTTGGTCTCCGAGAAGAAGGCAGTAGGTTACTGATACATATTTTATTCTCACTTTTGCACAACAGCCTGGCCTTTTTTTTAGCATATGGGCCAATGAGGTTATAGAGATGCCTGGCAATACAAAAAGTACAGCCACAGCAGTTGTACAGAGTCAAGTGCAGCCAACTGATGCTTCTCCCTGGCTGGCACCAGAAGTACTTAAGGGCTGCATAACCCCCTACACACACACAAGTTAGACAATACTGGAGTTGGGAGAAAAGTAGCTGAGAAGATGTCTAACCAGGAAAGATTCAGAGGAAGGAGCAGGAGGAAAAAAGAGTGAAGGAGGGGAATGTTTCTAGTGGAAAACCTGACCAACCTCATGGGGTACAGAGAGGGACACCATTGCTGTGCTTAGTGAGGTTCCAGATGGCTCTAGTCTTTGCTATATTACCTATTTTACTTTGTTATGTTCTCCTATAGCATTAACTACCCCATATGTTAATTTTTATTAATAATAATGTTTTTTTTTTGTTACTTTCATGTGCTTCTGGGCTTGGGGTCTGCAGTTTCGTCTCAAAAGCTTACCTTGCACACTTTTGCCAACACATCTGATGTATGCTATTATTTTTCTGTATAATGACACTTAAATCTTTATAGCCTGTCAATTTATCCTCTGAATTGAACACTTATACGCAATCATTACATGGTTTAAAAAGCTTTAACTATATAGAGAATGATATTAATTATTTTATAGCATGAAGCACATTATATCAGGTGATTTATTTACACAGCAAAGAAGTACACATTTCAAGCAGCAAGACAGAATTGCAACTTGGGAAGTCAATTACCAAGAAGGGATGGAAGCAGATAATAAAGTGCTTACTCAGTAGAAATGCTAACACAGCTTGTGTGTTTAATGACTACTGAAAGCCAAGAAAGGAGAGCATGAATTCACTGCAGCTGCAAGAGATGTCTCTGAATACATGACAAAGGAACTACAGTATTTACAAGACAATGTTCTGTATATTTCCACAGCCACTTTACCTGAACTGCTGCTCGAGCTTTTCCGATACAAGCTGTTCCCTTTCTTTCTCTCTCTTTTCCCTTAGAAATTTGGCCCTCTCTCTCATCTTTGCTTGCCGTTCTATCGTCGTCTCCTCTTTGCATTCCATTTCTGCAATAAAAAGTTTTTCCTCCTCTTCAAGCAGATTGCGTAGTCTGAGAGGAGAAAGCAATACATTGTTATGCAAATGTGTCTTTCAAGAATACCATTAAAAAGAGTGCAAAAGCAATTCATATCTTAATGACAATCATGATGAAAAACACTGGCGATAAATGAAAATCATGGTTCTAACCCATTTCAAAATATTTTTAAGTTTCATATTTATTTACATATTACGTAACAAGTACAACAGAATTCATAATCCACAGTCTTGGACGATGCATTAAAAAGATTTCAAGAGTTGTCCAACTCGCAAGAGGTTGACTGAAGCAGAAGAGATATCAGCATTGTGGAGTAGATAGTCCGTCAAGTAACACAGAATGATGAAAACATCCACAGTGGCAGACAAAAACTTTCTCTGCATCCAAGTAAAATATGGCACAGACCATTTAACTGCAGGGCATGCCTACAAACAGAATAATCTACAAACACCCAAAATAAAAGAGGATGGAATTATGGTCCCCTAAAATGATAACATTTCTCAAGGATGGAAAAAGACTGTCTAATCAATCAAGAAAAGAAATGGGGAAACTGATAGGAGGTGTCTGCTGTTCCTCAAGGGTAGCAGGGAGCAGGCAAGGCTATCCAGTGAGGAACCAACAAGCAGCCACTGCAGTCCTGTGTTTTCTAAGAACTCAGTGGTATCGTTTCTCATAGCATTCTCCTCACCCAAGCCAGGCCTGGAAGTAACGCTGAACAAAAGAACATTGAAAACTGAGCATTCATAGAGAGAAAGAAAAAATGGTAGTTGAAAGGGGGATGTTTCCATGGTCCTGGGAAGGTGAAAGAATAGGCAAGGGCAATCAGGGCAAGGCAGAAACAGGTTTGTTGCTTCATTTACTTATGGTACCTTGTACTTCCATTATACTCATCAAGACCTGTTTTGTTGGTAAATTAACTCTCTGAGGGCTAAATATTTTTTTCCAAAAAACATAGTTTCTGAAAAGCAATGGTTTCACAACATAAAACATCTGTTGCTGCATGCTGCGGCTACCAGTTTGCCAAGAATGTGTGGCAGGCTTGCTGCCAGGCTGTCTTTGCGTGGCTGGGGCAGTGGCAGCAGCAGCAGGAGTCACGGTCGCAGTGCCATTCTTAAGTGGCAGTCCTCCTGACGAACATTGCCATAGGTGTGTCAGCCTACATGAACCTGTTCAGCACCACAATTAGCTGGGGACCAGTCAGCTACTGCTGGAACCTCACATTCGTTTTCGATCACTTGTGTCAAAATCGGAGTCCGGCAAGTCATAGTCCACTTCAGAGATAATAGGCAAAGCTTTGTCCCTGGAGTATTTTGCTTTATGTATTCGCTTTGATCTTTCACCATTATGTCAGTGACATTTTTGCTCTTGTTTGTGCCTTACTACTCACACGAGCCCAGGAAATCTCGGTCAAACCAATGAAGCTAACTTTCCTTCTAGCAACAAGAGTCCAACTAAAAGATAACGGTTGGTTTTGTCGCAGTTTACAGTTGATTACCATCATCAACTTCTCTTTTTGACAGAAGTCGACATCAGCCTTCAAAGAGTTAAACTGTTTTCTTGAAGAACTTTAGACTCCATTGGCAGATGTGGAGAAACATCAGGAGGTGACCTCCTGTTATAATGGGTATAAGCAGCGATGGATAAAAAAAAAATCAGTATGGAATGGTCCATCTAGTACTTCCTTATAAATTACACTTTAGTGAGAAAATCTGTCAACAATGATATTACAGTACAATACAACCAATTGTGATATATAATAATATACAATCAAGCACATTAACATGTACAATATTTATTATATACAAAAATAGAGAGAGAAAAATGAACAGTGAATCAAATCAAATGACTAACTTCAATAATGTTTAATTTGAAATTATAACACATTGGATCAAACAAGCTGAAAGAGTGTGTATGTGTGGCCTTATGTATACCTCCATGTGCGTGTACATGAATCCACTTTAATAAAAGGGTAAGGTCTGTGTGTCTGCCTCTGTGTTCATGCAGTTGCTTGGTCTCAGTTATTCCAAAAGGTGGCACATTACAAACAGTTTTTAGCAATAAAATGCATTGTCTTTGTCATTTCAATAGGTGGTGCATCACAAACATTAACACTGCTTTTATGAATCCCTTAACAAATGGCATTTAACAGAGACATACGCATTGTGCGGCGCACCACAAACATTAACACTGAGGTCTACGTTGATTACTTAGATTTCAACCCATCTTAGACGGGTAGCACAGAGAGAGAGAGAGAAGGAGGTTGGCAGCACTGATACAGAGCATTGCCGCACCCAGCAAACGACGAACCACCTCAAGATCCCAAATTAGGACCCGAGCACAGCAGCTCGTGTTTAAAGCAATCATGCATCTCTAAAACAACTCATACAAAAATTTTGCAAATCAATGGCACTGGTCAAATGACTAAATCGAGCATACAGAAACAATCCTAGTTAAACTGAACAATCTCTATGGCAGTTATCATTGACATATGTCAAACTGCTTTTGAAGGATAAAGGGATAAGTACTGGACCAAACTGTACCAAAACAATAGGCCTTGAGCCTATAACAAGGCAAACACATTGCAACTTGTTTAAAGAATATAGATCTAATTTTTTCAGACATTATCATTGCACATGGGTCTCACAATTCAGTGTGGATATCTCAAAAACCACTTGTTCCAAAAAACTCTCTTTATTGGGAGGTAGTCATCCAGGAGCTCTACATAACACAAAAAACTACATCATTTTGCTAAAAAAGATGAAATTTTAAGATGTTAAAATCAATTTTGATTTTTCAGATATGCAGACAGTGACACACACAGACACCATGTTAAAATCAGAACCTCAATTCAACAGCAAATTTTGAGCCCATCAATAAAGAGATTAGTATTACAACACAAAAGATATAATATAAAATACACAATTCACCTAAGCTGTATTCTTTGGGTTGGGCTGCAGCTTCCCCACGACCTTGCTCTGTATAAGCACAATTGGATAGAATGGATGTATGCATGCAAACAAATGTAAAAAATGGTATCAATTCATATTTTATAAAAAATGATTTAAGTAAAACTGCCTGCGATAACTCCATCACTTTTATATCTACCCAGGAAAAAGACGTTTTTTTAACCTGTGTATTCTGTTCGTTTTCCTCCTTGTTCACGTTAGATTACACTGCAAGACAAGGGAGAGAAGAACTGAGAGAAGAGAAAAACTGTGGCTGATAAACTGAGAGATTGTGCATGAAAGCAGTGTGCTGTGTGACAGACGAGGTAACAAATGAGAGTGTCATTCTTACACTTTCAGTTTGGCTGATGTAGAGCTGAAAATCTCCCGGGAGATCTTGACAACTTTATATGGTACTTTATAGCGTAACCAAGGAGTCAGCATGACAACAACCAAATAGTTATTATCAAACCAAATAGTTAATAATTACTTAATGAACTAAAATAAATTAGGTGTTTAAAATAAATAGAACAGAATTAGGCAAAACTCTGTGTAACTGAAAAGTCCCTAATAAGAAATTACACTAAATCACAATGGAGAAAAAAAAAGTCTGGAATTTGCATCTGAAGACTGTGAGCTCACAAAAACCACCAAAAATGGAAGAGAAAGCAAAAACATACATGATGGTGCCCAGACAGGCATCTTGGCCAGGATAACAGAAGGTTTCATACCCAGCCAGGAGGCCATAATGGAAGGACCAGGAAAATGGACTCACCAGGAGCAGGTCATTCCCCCAGGGGAAGTGTTCCTCGGGGATAAACCTGTTTAGGACACTGGCAGGGTTACATGGGAAATGGAGTCTGGAAACACATCCCTGTCCGGGTTTTGGGACCGCCAGAGGGTGCTGCTGGGGGAGGACTGCCCTGGTTCCCAAACGACCCGGAAATACTCCAGATAACTTCAAAAGCAAAAATAACTAATAAAAACAAAAATAACTTCAGAAGCAGTTAATTGGTTGACTTTAAAAGAAAGCCCGCTACCTCAGTTTATACAGTCAGAGTCGGGAGGCGGTGGGCTACACTCTCAGAGGAAGGAGGACGAATTGTGCTTGGTGCTTTATTTTGTTTATATCCTTTTGGGAAAGATGCTGGGGCTCAATAAAACCCTTTATTTGAGGTTAAAGTGTGTATGGGCATTATTGTGACAGAGGTTTGTGGCTCTCTGGCGCCCCAATAGTGGTTACATACACCTTTAATAAGGAAAAGGTCAGTCATAGTTCAACATATTTAAAGGACAGATGTTGCTGGACTCCATTTACATGAATCAGTTTTGACCCACTTTGTCCCCTATAGCTTAAAATAAATTTGTGCCTTTGTGTATTCATCATTAAATTAGTAATTTGTGACATATTTGTATCTCCCTGTTAACCTTTCACAGCAACCTGTGCCTGCACTCAGTGAAGAGCACTATACAAAATTAAGCTGAATTGAACTGACTTAATGTGAGGGAATGGCCACAACAAAAGAGGAATTAGTGTCAAAGCAAAAAGGTCCTAAAACTATAATCAGTTTTTAGTTACCTCTAACACTAAAATAATTAAAAGATTTCAAAACTTCACTTGATCAAATACAGCAATACTGGATACAGTGCATCACCATCTTTAAATAACGTAATACCAAGGCACCAGAACAAAGCCAATCATGTGGTCCATAGCCATACAGAAAAAAGCACAAAAACACAGGGTCTACAAAGAAAATGAACAATAAAATGCTGCCCTGATTATGCCACAATAAAACAAAAGTCATTTATATTCAAAGTGCAACAATGAGTTAAAGGAATTCTAAAGCTCTGATCAAATCAATGAACAGTGTAACACAAAACTAAATCAAGAATAAAAAGGACCTTATTTTTCAGTCAAATTACAGGCATCCATGTTGCTTCATTTTAACAGAACATTTTAACACGGTTTCTGAGAAAGATGAAAGTTCAACTAAAAACTCACATTTCTGTGACTGTTAAACAGAGTAACATGGAAGCTCAATAACCTGAGATGCGGTGCACAGGTCTATAAAGCTTGATCTGATTCATGGCTCTCTTTATGGTCCGTACCAACATTCCAAAGATGCGAAGGCTAGGTTAGGTTAATTGCAGTGAGTGTAGATGTGCGTAAGAACCTTTGTGTTTGGAACATTAAATGATTTATTATTCCATTAATTTTCCAAATGTGTGTATTCCAAGATAAAAAGCACAAGTCCTCATCAGTACTGTCAATCTGAAAAATTCTCTGAAGCGTTTCTCACAACGAATCTGCAGGTTTGCCAGTCACCTTTTTCTCTAAGACTTTCCATGAAAATTTACAGTGCGGCTGACTTAGGCAAATTTTTTTTCCCCAGTGCCCCAAGAAGCTTTGCAAGGGCAGTGTGACATCACAAAGGTGTATTTTTATGGGGAATGTCACTACCCGATCTGCACTAACAGCTTGATTTGAATGGGTACTTGAGAACTTTCACATTTACATACTGCAAGATTTCTCCACCTCACACTTTACAGCATTGCCAGATTTGCTTTGTGCATATGGGAATAATTTATGTTATATACATACACGCATTTATGATGTCACATTTGCACCCTTTATGCATTAAAAAAAAAAAACTTGACTCAAGGTTATAGTTTAAGGCATGGCCCGATCTGAATGGCATTGGATACAAAACTCACAGAATTTTCATTGAAGGGTAAATTAGCTGACCATAATTATTAAGAAAATACTTAGCTGATCTGCATAGATTCATTGTACTGTTTGTCGTTACTGCTAGATTAAGGATGTTATGCTCCTCGCTATGCAGCATTGATCAGTTAGTAATGGGTTGAGCTGCCCCTACAGCCAAAGTATGCGCCACTGATCCCTTGCATAACAGGCTCTGTGAGTTGAAGTTAGTCATGGTCGTAGGAGCTCAGGAGACACACAGAGAGATAATTGTACCATCATATTTCATGCAAAACAAGCTTGATTTGTTCTTCCCTATTGAACTGAATACATTTCGGCGAGTATGCTGAAATTCCCAAACCTTTTCGTGCTGCAACAAACACGAGGAAAAGCAAACTTCAGCAGAGTTCGTTCATTACTACTCATCCTCAAAATTTTAAATGTTAAGGTAAAGGACACTTTCCGATTCACTTATCCTGTTTCAAGTATACTAATAAAAGAGTGAAAGAACAACTGATGTCATTTAAAGTGGCCATATCGACAAGAAACACAAACGGTATTATAAACACTCAAAGTTATACACAATAAAAAATGAAGCCACACTGCATCCTTCATTCTAAATTAAAAATAAATAAGGAATAAACAGAATTATTTTTGCCACTGTGGGTGGAGAAGTGGCAAAGTGGTTAGTGCTGCTGCTGCCTCCCAGGTCTAGGCAGAGACTTAGGACTGACTCTCGGTCACTGTCCCTCGCAGTTTACACAAAATTCCTATGGTCCATATGGTTTACCTCCCATGTGCAAGTTAAGTGAACTGGCAACTGAAAAGCTGGATTTGTATAAGTGAGTATGAGTGTGTAAGTCTCGTGAGAAGACTGCTTTCCTCTCCAGGGTTTGCTCCTGTGATGTGCTGCTTTTACAGCAGGCCCCAACTCTCCATGAACCTGTACTGGAGAAAGTTAGTTGAGAAAATGGATTGGTGCAGATTATCATTCAGGTGGCATGGTGGTGCAGTGGAAAGTGATCCTGCCTCATAGCTGCTGGTGACTGACTGGACTGTAATCCTGGCACCGTCACTGTCTGTGTTGGAATCGGCACGTTGTCCTCTTATTGATGTGGGGCATTTCTCTCGGTATTCTGGATTCTCTCCCATATCCAAAGACCTGCGGGTTAAGTTAACTGCTGAGCCTAAATTGGCCCCATATGAGTGAGTGTGTCCTGTCCAGGGGTGATTCCTTCCTTGTACCGGATACGGTTGTGATGGGCTCCAGCTCCCCTCGACCCTGAAATTGGATTAAGTGAGATAGGAAATGGATGGATGGACTGATGTTGACAATTGTGTTTCAAACTGATTTCGCTAAAGATACTTTCATAAAGAAAGAACAGAAGAGAATTTAATTCAAATTCTTAAACAGCATTGTTGACAAAATAATTAAAAGTTGTAATGCCAGAATATTAATGTAAATACAAACAAGCAAGGTATTTCCATATGGTAACACTGTCATTGCTTAATGTCTTTGGACATTTTCCATGTTTTGGGTATACATTGTCTTCCCACTGTCCCCTAGTCTTTTGATGGGCACTACGCTGTATAGACTAAAAGACCACACCCTTATCATATAATCTTATTTTGCTTAATCAGTTTATCTGTCTTATTTAGATTTCAAGGTAACTGAACATAAATCAGCAGAGGTTACTGATCTTGCAGTAGAATAGCAGAATGTCAATCATAATTAAAACACAATAAAATTATACATCTATCCATCCACCCATTCCACTACAGTGGTGCTTGAAAGTTTGTGAACCTTTAGAATTTTCTATACTTCTGCATGACCTAAAACATCATGAGATTTTCACTCAAGTCCTAAAAGTAGATAAAGAGAAACCAGTTAAACAAATGAGACAAAAATATTATACTTGGTCATTTATTTATTGAGGAAAATGATCGAATATTACATATTTGTGAGTGGCAAAAGTATGTGAACCTCACAGATTAGCAGTTAGTTTGAAGGTGAAATTTGAGTCAGGTGTTTTCAATCAATGGGATGACAATCAGGTGTGAGTGGGCACCCTGTGTTAATTAAAGAACAGGATCCATCAAAGTCTGCTCTTCACAACAAATGTTTGTGGAAGTGTATCATGGTACGAACAAAGGAGATTTCTGAGGACCTCACAAAAAGAGTTGTTGATGCTCCTCAGGCTGGAAAAGGTTACAAAACCATCTCTAAACAGTTTGGACTCCACCAATCCACAGTCAGACAGATTGTGTACAAATGGTGGAAATTCAAAACCATTGTTACCCTCCCCAGGAGTTGTCGACCAACAAAGATCACTCCAAGAGCAAGGCGTGTAATAGTTGGCGAGGTCACAAAGGACCCCAGGATAACTTCTAAGCAACTGAAGGCCTCTCTCACATTGGCTAATGTTCATGTTCATTAGTCCACCATCAGGAGAACACTGAACAACAATGGTGTGCATGGCAGGGTTGCAAGAAGAAAGCCACTGCTCTCCAAAAAAAACATTGCTACTCGTCTGCAGTTTGCTAAAGATCACGTGGACAAACCAGAAGGCTATTGGAAGAATGTTTTGTGGATGGTTGAGACCAAAATAGAACTTTTTGGTTTAAATGAAAAGCGTTATGTTGGAGAACGGAAAACACTGCACTCCAGCATAAGAACCTTATCCCATCTGTGAAACATGGTGGTGGTAGTATCATGGTTTGAGCCTGTTTTGCTGCATCTGGGCCAGGACAGCTTGCCTTCATTGATGGAACAATGAATTCTGAATTATATCAGAGAATTCCAAAGGAAAATGTCATGACATCTGTCCATGAACTGAATCTCAAGAGAAGGTGGGTCATGCAGGAAGACAACGACCCTAAGCACACAAGTCGTTCTACAAAAAAATGGTTAAAGAAGAATAAAGTTAATGTTTTGGAATGGCCAAGTCAAAGTCCTGACCTTAATCCAATCGAAATGTTGTGGAAGGACCAGAAGCGAGCAGTTAATGTGAGGAAATCCACCAACATCCTAGAGCTGAAGCTGTTCTGTACGGAGGAATGGGCTAAAATTCCTCCAAGCCGGTGTGCAGGAATGATCAAAAGTTACCGGAAATGTTTAGTTGCACTTATTGCTGTAAAGGGGGGTCACACCAGATACTGAAAGCAAAGGTTCACATACTTTTGCCACTCACAAATATGTAATATTCAATCATTTTCCTTAATAAATAAATGACAAGTATAATATTTCTGTCTCATTTGTTTAACTGGTTTCTCTTTACCTACTTTTAGGACTTGAGTGAATATCTGATGATGTTTTAGGTCATATTTATGCAGAAATATAGAAAATTCTAAAGGGTTCACAAACTTTCAAACACCACTGTATATCCTAACACAGGGTCTTAGGGGTCTGCTTTAGCCAATCCCAGCCAACACAGGACAGCCCACTGCAGGACACACAGACACCCCCACACACCAAGCACAATTTAGAATCGCCAATGAACCTAACCTGCATGTCTTTGGACTGTGGGAGGAAACTGGAGCACCTGGAGAAAACCCACGCAGACACAGGGAGAACATGCAAACACCACGCAAGGAGAACCCAGGAAGCGAACCCAGGCCTCCTTACTGCGAGGCAGCAGCGCTACCACTGCGCCACCATGCCGCCCCAGAATTGAGCAGTAAAAAGAAAATTCCATTTATCTATCTATTCACTGAAAAGCTATGAAATTTTATAACAGTACAATAACCAATTTTAATGTATTAATATAATGTAATGTAGCAAGAGAAAAAAAATACAACACTGATAAAATCCAAAGTGTTTTGAAAACCTTAGTTCTACCACTATCAACTCCCATCACCCCGGAGGCAGTTAAAAAGAAAGTGGAATAATACCCACAAAGAATTCAAAACCTGAATAGTGAAAACCTAATATGAAATACTAATAGTCATTTCTTTTAAGGTGTAAAATAATAACTATATGTTTACTACAAATTTGCTGTTAATGATAATTCTATCTATTTTTTGTGTGTGCTGTATATTGATATTACCTATTCTAATATGGCACATTATCTTGTATATAAACATCTACGCGTGAAAGTGTGTCTGTCTGTCCAGCCGGGAAGTGAGAGGTGGAGAAGGGGTAATCGCTCCACCTCCCCACCTCCGAGGATGCGCAAGCAAGGCCAGCACTTCGGCCAAACGAAACCTACGAAGAAAGTCACTCACTTAGCCGCTAATACAGAAGCAAGGTGAGCACATCAGCAAAATAATATTCCTTCTACTATTCCTCCCACTGCTAATACAGAAGTGAGGGGAGCACGTTGGCAAAATGAAACCTCCGAAGAAAGACAAAGTCACTTAGCCGCTAATACACAAATGATGCAAGCACATCAGCAAAACGAAACCTCCTAGGAGAGAGATGCCCAGAGTAGTTCCTATCAGTTACCTGACATCTCTACATTTCAATTTTTTTTCTAACAATTTCAATAGTTTCTCGGACCCCGGGCTTTTTACAGTGTGGGCTTACACAGCTAGTTTATTTATAATTTGTCATTCTCTGTTATTGCTACTTTAAAAGAACACTCCACCCAAAAATGATGTTTTTTATAAGGTACTTACACCAGTGGTTTCCAAGTTCAATCCTGGAGTACCACTGTGGTTGCAGGTTTATATCCCAACCAACTACTTTTAATTGGTCTCTTAATTTAATTAAACAAGCTGTTTATTTCCCTGTCTCTGTATTTATAAAAAAAAAGACAAAACAGAATTTCTAATTTTTTATTAATACTAGGAGGCTCTGCCCCCTGCTCGCTTTGCTCACCCACCCCCGTGTTTGGTTTACCGGATATACAATTTAAAGAGATTGTTATTTTCATGTGAATTGTTACATATGCATTATTTTCACATTTACTTTAAAAACTTTTGTAAAAACAATACTTGTCTTTTATTTTCGGCCCCGGGCATGGTTACATCTCTTTCTTGCAGGGCGTATAACGCTGCTCGCGTTGTGAAGGGGAGGCAGCTGAACACATGCTAAGGAGATGCCGTCGGATCATCTGCTGTTGGCGAGCTGCCTGTTCAGCTTGTTGCATGTCGTTGTTTTAAGAGCTGGGAGCGCACGTCGTGTCTACCAAAAGCAATCCAACAACTGATGGTTAGACTTGTTTTAAATGATAGCTCACTGCCTTGTCCCACGTGACGTTGTAAAAAAAATAATTGTCCTTTATTTCCGGCCCCGGGTGTGGTTAAATTTCTTTCTCGCAGGACGTATAACGCTGCTTGCGTTGTGAAGGGGGTTTAGGGTGGCTGAACGCATGCAAGGAGAAGTGGTCGGATCATCTGCTGCAAACTGCGTGTTTTGCTTGATGCTTGTCATTGTTTTAAGAGCTGAGAACAAGTTAAAGTTTCTCTCGTGGGACTTCAAATTGTCTTCTGAGAAGATCACGTCTCGTCTCTCTAGTCTGCCTCCCAAAGATTTTTTTTTTTTATAATAGAGAGAAACATTTCTCTGCCTCGCAGTTAGGAGACCTGGGTTCGCTTCCCGGGTCCTCCCTGCGTGGAGTTTGCATGTTCTCCCGTATCTGCGTGGGTTTCCTCCGGGCTCGGTTTCCTCCCACAATCCAAAGACATGCAGGTTAGGTGGATTGGCGATTCTAAATTGGCCCTAGTGTGTGCTTGGTGTGTGGGTGTGTTTGTGTGTGTCCTGTGGTGGGTTGGCACCCTGCCCAGGATTGGTTCCTGCCTTGTGCCCTGTGTTGGCTGGGATTGGCTCCAGCAGACCCCCGTGACCCTGTATTCGGATTCAGCGCGTTAGAAAATGGATGGATGGATGGATGGAAACATTTCTCTATATTACATGCTGATACTTTATAATATTTTTATGTTAATTTTTAAAATCGTCATCATTTTTATCATGATTTTCATTCCAATGTCCTGGTCATTACTGACAAATGAGTACAATAGGGGGGTCTGATAATCAAGTAGCTACAGCCTTTCACCATTTCGTGTTGTCTGTCCTGGGATCTATTTTATTCACCTTTAATAGTTGTCATTATCTGAATGTAATTAAGGAAGCCAGAAACATGGATTTAAGGGGGAAATGACCAAAGAGAGAGAAGTGCCATGGTAAAAATTCTGATGTTCCTAAATGTATATAAATGTAAATCTCACATACTGTGCTTTTCAGAAGAGACGAAAACAAACGACTGCTTAGACAATGACATCAATTCAAGATGAAAGGGAGGAGTAAACAGAAAACAGGTCGGGATGAAAACCTGCAGCCACTGTGGTCCTTCAGGGCTGGGAACTTGGGAACAACTGACTTACACCCATATTGTTTGTAGTGGTGGCCAGGAAAAAATTCTAATCCCACCACAACCCTCACTCATTGGCCAAGAGGCCTGTCTTTAATTCAGAATGCCTTTCCCATGAAGCTTTGGTTTCTTAATTATGATTTACACTGTTCATTCCAGAAGTGTCTATTTAACAATATTTTACCAAAAAAGTGCACATTTTGCATATTTTGAGCAAACAAATGGATAACTGAAATGTGTATTATGCATTATTAGTAACGTTGAGACTTATCTTCTTTTTTCCATGGCCGTTTTTCACATAGTTTCCCATTTTTGAGTTTGTCACTATTTCTATCAGAAACTTAAATTACACGTAAGATTAAAAATTTTTCTCAACCACTAGCACAAACTAATGAAGTAGGTAACATATAAAAATAAATAATTTTCAAATAGAGTATTCCTTTAATGAACTATGTCTTGTACAATTTGCCATTTTAGTACTGTGAACGGTATTGCCACTACACGTTTAAAGCTTCTGCACCATCAGGACTTAAAATGAATACATTCCACTCTTCTGAAAAGTATAGTGACCATAAAGTGAAATTACTTAAATTCTGATTATGAACAATACAGATTTGATTATTTTCATTATTGGCTTTAAAACAATATAAAATTCTCAAAGGATATTACAATAATCTGTTCACTGGGACCAACTTAGTGTGTTTCACTTGTTTACAATACTCCTGATTAAGAGTACAGTCTATTCAAAAAGTTAACACCAGCAAAGGAGCTCAGAAAGAATGAAAACTAAGGACAGCTCAGCACAGCATAGGATCACTGTAATTTAGCTACCACATTCTATATTGCCATTTTTATTAACAACATAAATAAACAGCAACCGTGGGGCTCACATTTTTAACTGTCACATCTAAAAAAAACTCCATGCAAATAAAAATAAACTCAGTGAAGATAATAAAGAATTCATTACTGAGTACAATCAGCAGTTCTAGCCACAAGGTAACCTAGCTGCTTTTGACTAACCTTAACCTCCTGTCTTCAATTCCTGAATGGTATAGGTGCAGACCTTCATTCACCCTTCTCTGGACTGCACCATGTGTAATCCGCTTCTGTGACAGCTGTTCCCACTTGTTTTTGACATCCCAAGTATCTTGGTATTGTACAAAAGCCAACATATCCTTTCTGGCATCTTCCTGGCGTCTTCTATCCAAAATAAGGAAATAAGGAGGCCTTGAAGAAGCAGGTTTTGCCCGCTTAAAAAAGAAAAAAAAGGAACTAAACCCAATGTTCCACAGGTACATTAAAATATAATAATACATAATAGAAAAAACTGCAAATTGCTTTTTAGAGAAAACATCCTCCCAAGTGCTTTGCTGCTGCACCACCAGAAGAATTATGCATACTTAGCAGGTGAAGCTCTTCCCCTGGTGAATGAAGACATGAAGTCTCAGTCTAACTTTGTTTTACACAGTTTATCACATTAGATAATGGGGAAAGATATCCACAATTTAAAGGAGTGATCTGAAATTTAACAACTAAAAATGATCCAATGAATGTTTACAAGTATTCAGTTTTTTTTTCTGTATAATATAAGGATACTAGAAGTGGAACATTTGGAATACTGGTTTGATAGTTGTCAAACACTAGGACTTTGGTCACAGAGTAGGCACAGATTATACCCAAACCATTTGTGAACATACAGGTTCCAAGTTTTTCACCCAATAGTCTATCTAATGTACAGTATTCTGGTATAGTACAGTGTCTGTGAGTGTGTGTATTATTAACACACAAAACTCAAATATTATCACACACCTGACAATATAAGGCAACTATCAGCAATCTCTTATTGGCTAAGTATATAATTAAAGTGTCGTATGCATACAGGATAATGTAAAAGCTACTGTATAATCATGAATGTTTCATCTAGGATTTTGCCACAATAAGACTTAATAACTGGCCTGCCATACTTGACAAAATGAACTGACACCTTAGATAATGATGTTTCCTGTTCAAAAAAGTTCCAGCCATCCATTTTCCAACCCGCTGAATCCGAACACAGGGTCACGGGGGTCTGCTGGAGCCAATCCCAGCTAACATTGGGCACAAGGCAGGAACCAGTCCCGGGCAGGGTGCCAACCCACCGCAGTCAAAAAAGTTTAAAACAGTAAAACCATATCATCCAGTCAAGACTTAGAGTCCTCGTGTTTCTTCTATGGACTGCACAACAGTTTAATTTATTTAATTTGGAGTTCACTTAAACTCCATTCACCTGCCCCTTGTTTGAACCAGCGTAATCAATTTTTGAGTCATGGAGAGCAGGATCCTATATCAGCCATTAAGGGCAGAAGGCAGGATGCAACTAACTGAGCACTAGTCTGTTTAAAAAAACTTATTTAAGGTGGGTCAAGTTTCGATTTGTCAGGCAGCCTAACCTGTTTGTCTCTGAGATGTAGAAGGAATATCAGAGAAAAACCAAAGCAGACACAGTGTGAATATGCAAACCCATCCTGGGCCACAGTTTAAACACAGGAATCTAGAGTGGTGAAGAAACAACACTAACAACTGTGTTATCATGTGGTTTGTACATCTTAATAAAAGCAAAAACCCGAAAAAAATAAAACTTAAGCAGCTTTTGCATGTGTGATCTTGTGCTCTTGCAGTATGGCAATTTTTATAATAACAACAGGCAGTCATCTTGCTTACTTTTTACATAGTTTAAACACATCTATATCCCAAAGTTGCTTAAAAAGAAAACGTTCAGCTCCTACAAATATTCCTCAATGCTCATCCCTCGTTGTCCAAAATATACCTATTACTCTTTCTCTCCATTTTTTTAATGAACAGTTAACATGGGTTCAGACGGGGGAGATCATATTTGACTAATATGAAACAAATGGATACATTCAAAGGGGTGCATATGATAAGCAATAAAGCTGAAAGAGGTGGAAGTTTAGAAAGTAATGTGCAGAAGGATGCAAAATTGGATAAGGAACCTTATCATAATTAGATGATGCAAAAGTGTTGTCTCTCTGGGGTCAGTGCTGGGGCCGCTGCCACTTTTAATATACAGTACATAAGTGATCTAGACAGACAGACAGATAGATAGATAGATAGATAGATAGATAGATAGATAGATAGATAGATAGATAGATAGATAGATAGATAGATAGATAGATAGATATGAAAGGCACTATTTGATAGATAGATAGATAGATAGATAGATAGATAGATAGATAGATAGATAGATAGATAGATAGATAGATAGATAGATACTTATTCTTTTGCAAGTTTGTCACACAAAATGTTTCTGATCATCAAACACATTTAACCATTAGTCAAATATAACACAAGTAAACACAAAATGTAGTTTTTAAATGATGGTTTTTATTATTTAGGGAGAAAAAAAATCCAAACCTACATGGCCCTGTGTGAAAAAGTAATTGCCCCCTGAACCTAATAACTGGTTGGGCCACCCTTAGCAGCAATAACTGCAATCAAGCGTTTGCGATAACTTGCAATGAGTCTTTTACAGCGCTCTGGAGGAATTTTGGCCCACTCATCTTTGCAGAATTGTTGTAATTCAGCTTTATTTGAGGGTTTTCTAGCATGAACCGCGTTTTAAGGTCATGCCATAGCATCTCAATTGGATTCAGGTCAGGACTTTGACTAGGCCACTCCAAAGTCTTCATTTTGTTTTTCTTCAGCCATTCAGAGGTGGATTTGCTGGTGTGTTTTGGGTCATTGTCCTGTTGCAGCACCAAGATCGCTTCAGCTTGAGTTGACGAACAGATGGCCGGAAATTCTCCTTCAGGATTTTTTGTTAGACAGTAGAATTCATGGTTCCATCTATCACAGCAAGCCTTCCAGGTCCTGAAGCAGCAAAACAACTCCAGACCATCACACTACCACCACCATATTTTACTGTTGGTATGATGTTCTTTTTCTGAAATGCTGTGTTCCTTTTATGCCAGATGTAACGGACATTTGCCTTCCAAAAGTTCAACTTTTGTCTCATCAGTCCACAAGGTATTTTCCCAAAAGTCTGGGCAATCATTGAGATGTTTCTTAGCAAAATTGAGACGAGCCCTAATGTTCTTTAGCTTGACAGTGGTTTGCGTCTTGGAAATCTGCCATGCAGGCCGTTTTGCCCAGTCTCTTTCTTATGGTGGAGTCGTGAACACTGACCTTAATTGAGGCAAGTTAGGCCTGCAGTTCTTTAGACGTTGTCCTGGGGTCTTTTGTGACATCTCGGATGAGTCGTCTCTGCGCTCTTGGGGTAATTTTGGTCGGCCGGCCACTCCTGGGAAGGTTCACCACTGTTCCATGTTTTTGCCATTTGTAGATAATGGCTCTCACTGTGGTTCGCTGGAGTCCCAAAGCTTTAGAAATGGCTTTATAACCTTTACCAGACTGATAGATCTCAATTACTTCTGTTCTCATTTGTTCCTGAATTTCTTTGGATCTTGGCATGATGTCTAGCTTTTGAGGTGCTTTTGGTCTACTTCTCTGTGTCAGGCAGCTCCTATTTAAGTGATTTCTTGATTGAAACAGGTGTGGCAGTAATCAGGCCTGGGGGTGGCTACGGATATTGAACTCAGGTGTGATACACCACAGTTAGGTTATTTTTAACAAGGGGCAATTACTTTTTCACACAGGGCCATGTAGGTTTGGATTTTTTCTCCTAAATAATAAAACCATCATTTAAAAACTGCATTTTGTGTTTACTTGTGTTATATTTGACTAATGGTTAAATGTGTTTGATGATCAGAAACATTTTGTGTGACAAACATGCAAAAGAATAAGAAATCAGGAAGGGGCAAATAGTTTTCACACCACTGTAGATAGATAGATAGATAGATAGATAGATAGATAGATAGATAGATAGAAATTAAATAGGAAACAGGAATATATGCAACAAGCTGGTTATGTTTGTAGGTCACACTAACTAACTGGGATGGCAGACAGTCTAGAATCTGAAGAATCAATGCAGATAGGCTTGGACAGATTTCTGGGTGATTAAATTTAATTCAAATAAATATAAGGCATTACATGTATTACACTACACAATGGATGGTCTGGAACTTGAAAATACCAAAATGAGAAGAAGCTGATAGATACACTGGACTCATCACTACCTACATCAGACAATGTACACAGAAGCCATTACAACGACTAACAATGTTAGGTTATATTGCACTGTGTGTACGGTACAAGCCAAAAGAGGTTATGCTTAAGCTTTGTAGTACACAGCTCACGCCTCACTTGCAGTGCTGTGTGCAGTTTTGATATCTGTGTTACAAAAAAGACATAGGAGCACTACAAAAAGTCTAGAGAAGAGCAACTAGGCTGATTCCAGGACTGCAGGGGATGAATTATGTGGAAAGTTTAAGCAAATAGGGAACATGCGGTGCCATAGTTGAGGCTTTTAATAAAAATTGTGAACTGAATTAGTAGAGCAGATCCAGCCGTTACTTTTAACTAATTCAACAAGAACACTGGGGCACAGTTGGAAACTTGTGAGGGGTAAATTTCGCACAAATGTTTTACGTTTTTACTTGCAGAGAACCACAGACACATGGAATATGTTTCCAGGTGCGGTAGACAGTAGGAAATTAGTTCAATATGACAGGCGTACACTGTTGAGATGAATGGCCTGTTCTGCTCAAAAATGTGAAAGTGAATTTGTAAAGGCATTAACATTAGTCATTAAGCCGACATGCACACAACGTAGTATGGGTACAATATATAGTTAGTAATATCCAATTTGGCATTTTAATGCTTTGTGTACATACAGTATATATATATACTCAGCAAAAAAAGAAACATCCCTTTTTCCAGGACTGTGTATTTCAACAATAATGTTTTAAAAATCCAAATAACTTTACAGATCTTCATTGTAAAGGGTTTAAACAATGTTTTCCATGCATGTTCAATTAACCATAATCAATTAATTAACATGCACCTGTGGAATGGTCGTTAAGAACTTAACAGCTTACAGAAAGTAGGCATTTAAGGTGACAGTTCTAAAAACGCAGGACACTAAAGAGACTTGTCTACCGACTGTGAAAAACACCCAAAGAAAGATGCCCAGGGTCCCTGCTCATCTGCGTGAACGTGCATTAGGCATGCTGCGGGGAGACACGAGGACTGTTGATGTGGCTAGGGCAATAAATTGCCATGTCCGCACTGTGAGACGCCTAAGACAGCGCTACAGGGAGACAGGAAGGACAGCTGATCATCCTCGTAGTGGAAGAGCCCGGATCTCAATCCCATTGAGCATGTCTGGGACCTGTTGGATCGCAGGGTGAGGGCTAGGGCCATTCCCCCCAGAAATGTCCAGGAACTTGCAGGTGCCTTGGTGGAAAAGTGGGGTAACATCTCACAGCAAGAACTGACAAATCTGGTCCAGTCCATGAGGAGGAGATGCACTGCAGTACTTCAAGCAGCTGGTGGCCACATCAGATACTGACTGGTACTTTTGATTTTGAGCCTCCCTTCATTCAGGGACACATTGTGAAACATTTTTAGTTTATGTCTTATGGTGTTGACTCTTTTAGTGTTCATACAAATATTTACACATTAAGTTTACTGAAAGTAAAAACAGTTGAAAGTCAGAGGACGTTTCTTTTTTTGCTGAGTATATATATATGGCGCCCTGCCCGGGGTTTGTTTCCTGCCCTACGACCTGTGTTGGCTGGAATTGACTCCAGCAGACCCCCGTGACCCTGTAGTTGGGATATAGCGGGTTGGATAATGGATGGATGGATGGATGTATAAAAATTGTATTTACTTCAGTCTTCAAATATTTGCTAATTTGTTGAAGTCTACGTGTAATGATTTTACTGACTATATGGCATCTGCCAATCAAACTGCTTGCTGCTTCCTTGTGATCCGCGGATTCTTGCATTTGTTTGCCCGGCCAAATCCCCACCCCGCCGAAACTTCAACCTCATTCGCACCAATTGCCCCAAGTCGTCAGTGCCATCCAAAATTACTCGCCAATATATGCTTGAAACACAACCAACAAATTATGAAACCAACTACAGTTAAGCGACAGGGTTTATTCGACACCGCCGACTATCTTAGCGACTCTATGTACAAAACATTACATAGTTTGTTATATTTCAAAAATATATTGCAAAATTATAAATCTGTCAAGATGTTCCATTGAAATAGTAAACTGTTATAATACTCACCACAGCCACAGAATGCGGAGTGGGACCGGTGAATTCCCGACAGCGCTGTCTGGTCCTCTCACTCAAAAGCATTTTTTAAAATGTATTTATTTAGTCAAATATTTACAATTTGGTACAAGAAAAGGTGTTTCCCTATGAACCCCCAAGAAAGACTAGCGAAACGTTTTAAATAATAAACCAAACTAAATTTTAAAAAACCTACACCCCGTAACTTACACGGCTGGGGATTTGAATAAGCAGGGGTTCGGTGGCGCTAGCAACAAAAAAGCAACAGTAAAACCACGCCCACTTATCTTGGCCTCGCCCTCTGCACAATATAATAAAAGTCTCCAAAAGCAGGGAGACAAAAAAGGCTGCTTACCTTTAAATGGACTTCTTAGCAGTCAGCAGAGCAAATGACCATAATATATTTCATTAAGCGTATTCATTCTCTTTAGTAGTATAAATGTCAGCAATTATGATGCACTTCGGATTTAGAAATAAACCTTAAACATGCACTAATGTTCTAATTAGTATGTTTTAAAAACTAGTTTTATCACGTAAAATACCATGACTCGAATAAACATTTCTCTGCCAAGTTCTACTTTCTATGTGAACATGGTCGTTTAATCAATTTTTTTGTTTGTTTTCATTCGTCGTTTTTATAAAATCCCCTGATGAGTTGGAGAATATTGAGACAGCAATGAGTGAAACTCAGCAACCAGTCCTGCATGGCAGTATACGTCTTACACAGCATTATAGGCCCCTGGGCATATAGGGCTCCTGTTTTAATAGCAAAACAGAAACATACATAGACATCAGAAACATCGGGGACCCCTATGCTCCTATGGGGCTACCAGCCAGTGCCCATACGTTAAGATGGTACTGATAATATATACGCTCTAAATGTAAATGTGCCAAAGTGGTTTATAAGAGCAATGCAGAAAGGGAAGTATTTGGGGTCCCAAAAAAGTTCCCATAAGACTTTCCATTTATTTAGATTCATAGGAGGTTCCATAAATAAACGCGAATAAATGATAACAGATATGTGAAATAGCAGCGGGTTCCTGATTTTAAAATGCTGCACCTTATAATATTGAGATATTCTACACAGGAAGGTTCCCTTGTCATATACCATCTCAAACACTCCATACAAAATGAGTTTTAGAACTTTGTCCTTGAAATTTGTATTTTTCACTTTCATACAACCCTCTGGGCTTCAGGACTGTTATGTATAATGATGCATCGGTAGTATTGCAGAATGAATGAAATTTGTGTTTTTAACACGAGAATAAAAACAGAGCTATTTCTATTATGTTGATTTTCTGTTTTTTAACAGTGTGTAACAGAATCGAATTGTACTGCATGTTTCAAGGAAATGTGGTGGCCATGTGAATCTATATGAAATAAACTAACTACCCTGACAAGTTGTATGAGTGATTATGCCCCATGAGTTGGCATGCCATCATTCAAATGTGCAGCTTCAGGACCAACTGTAGGGAGGCTAAAATCGGTAAGCTTCACAAAGAGCCACACATCCAGTGTGACCATAGACTGCCACGAGCGATGTGGAGCGATAAAAAGAGCGAGAGTCCATTGGAATGGCATCGGCAAGCGCCACCCTGTGCGAAAATGTAGAGAATAATTAATCTGTTTAGAACCTGCAGAGTTCATATTGCTTGCCATGTCAATATAGTAAAGGATGAATGAATTTCACTACAGGGCCAGCAACCGTTTCTCATCTTAATACAAAATATAACAGTTTTTTGGGACGAATTAAAATACAAATTATGGCGCATCCTTGTGATATTGAATGTCACAATTATGTTGGACTTAACTTAAAGCTGACATCACTTAAGTCTCTTAGGCTATTTTGAACAAAGATTTACCGGATATCATGACCTATATATTTATTCACTACCAAAACAAATTAAATATTTTTTTCTTTTATTATTGGAAATAGTGGACTCGGAATACCTGCGGGTGACGGGTGATTGCTGGCAGTGTTGACAGAAAAGCCACTACACTGGACTTTAGTTCCCAAATGTGCCGGTTCAGTACTTGACTGCAGCAAATCTCTTTTTCTGTCAGTGATCTAACTACGCCAAGATGTTCAATATAAAAAGGCGATGTGCAAATTAAAGGTGGATTATTCAAAACTAGATTGAAGACTCCGTTCTATTCCAATTCCGTGTCGATCGCTTTTTTCATTGTCGAAATTAGTGCAAGAATTACATCAACCTAAACGGACCTTTTTGCAAAACAAAGACCGCGTTTGGATTGGCTGGAAAGACTTCCAAAAAGCTATTATTAGTTGGCAGTTTTCTATTTAAAAGGGTGGCAGAGGATGTTTTTATCAGTGACCAACAAGGAAAGACAGGGTCCCAATAATGCATGAAAGGAAATGCTTTTAACTATTTAATGCATGTGCTGTGCATCTGAAACGTGAATCGATGATCACGAAAAGTTATAACACTCGTGTTTATACACGCAAAAAATAAATGGCAATACAGAAATCATATATTCGTAAGTGAAGGGCAAGGTGGCGGAGATTCTTCTTGAATCCAGCAACTTGTTTCTGACTCGGGCTGGAGTTCGCTGGTTCATCCCGTGTTTATAGTTTTCCACCCACATTGCCAAAGACGAGTAGATTGGGCTAACAGGCATTTTATTTGGCATTAGCTGTGCGTGCGTCGGGGGGCTCTGCTATAAATTGTAGTACTGCCCATGGCTGTTGTGTGCTCTGCGCCCAATAAGCTGAGTAGTAATGTAAATAAAAGGATGAATAACAAGTATTAGGCTAATTAAATTTAAGTAAAATTGTATAGCTGTAATTTCTGAACATAATACATTTATAAGATTGTATTTTGGCATTATAGTTGATACGGGGCTGCACGACGACATTTTTATTAAAAACATTCCATCCTATTAGCATTTTCAAAAACACAGCTACTGTACTTTAGTTGATTGGGAGTGCAGCAGTTCTTTACTGATCAAGCCCTAATCTCTTCCAGTTTTACTAATTGACTGCAATTTAAAATTATTCCAACCTGAAGTGGATTTAAGTGAGATATGTTGCTTACATTAATTAAATGATGAATTGATTGATTGAGTGATTCATTCTCCAAGCTCATTACACAATTAATTTAAAGATGAAAAACGCCATATCCGTTAAGCTTTGGATTTAACTGCTTATCCAATGGCAGTCTTTTATTACAAATCTTTTATAAAGAAATATAGTCGTGCAACTGTCCCAAATGTAATTTATTTCTGAAATTAATGTCTTTTCGAATCCTTGCCCTGTTCTAGCCTCTCGGTGTTCATTTTGATGCTATTAATCTCTAACAATTGGAAGACGCATGGATGGATTTACAGTATATTTTTAACTTCAGTTCTTTCTATATCGATTTTAGATTCTTATATATTTAAATTTCTTCAAGGACATAATTTATTCTTATTTAAAACTGAAATTTATTGACATTCTGTGTTCTCATGTCGGCTTACGTTTACGAACGATACTGATAATTTGTCTTTTTAATTTCTTAAATTTTTTTCGCTAATACCCATTTGAATTGCTATAATGTATTCGAGCCACTTATACCATCGGTATTTATATTTGTGTGGATTTCGTTTCTTGTGTCCTTGTTTATAAATTACATTTTAACGAGTATCAACAGTTGAAAGTCGTTTTCGTTTTTTTATATGGGGAACCGTAAGGTCTTTTATTTTGAAACATGACTGTGACATAAGAACAGGAAGCCCTTGTAGAATTTTGCATGTTGTTGCTAGCTACAGCACTTTTGTGTACGGAAACGAGTGTCCCGTTTCCATAACAACCGGAAGGTACCCAGACCAAACGAATAGTCTAAGCGTCTGATTCAGTTCTTTGATTGGTGTAAATGACTTTTATGAGGCGTGTTCTTCTACTCATGCGCAATATTATTGGCCGGAATCCTTGACAATAGTTCTTGAATACACACGCTTGTTCAAACATTGCGTCGTGAAACTGAAAACACTTTAGATAAAATCAAAGTAGCACCGAATTTTATTTTTAATATTGGGGATACTTCTAAAATTTACACATCGTTTCTACAAGTGAATATTAAGGTTACCATAGTATCGTACAAGATAGATAGATAGACAATTAGATACCAGAGTATGTTCTTAAAGAGGGAGGCATGGGACGCATTATTCTGCAAATGATCACATCTTTTCGCAGTATTCATGAACAACGTGAGGTGTCATTTTTTCATATTGGTGTTGTAGAAACTGAAGTATTTCTGGGAACTGCAATATTTTTATGTCATACATTGCAGATGTAGTACCACTGCTGCAGTGCGTTTATCAATATATTGTTTTAATGTTTCTTTATAGTGTAATGATGAAATTCTGTAGGTTATAATAAGAAAGAAAGAAATGGATAGATAGAAATTTCATAAAAATGTTTATAAGTTAATGACATTACTAGAACGCAGCCCAGAGATTTACAAACCTTAAACAACTTCAGATTTCAAATAAACATTCATCAAGTAAATTAAATAAACTATACACTTTTCTAAACCCACTCAATCTTGAGCAGAGTTGCTGGAGAGCATGGCTGCTGGAATTTGGTGGAATTACATAACTTACTGGAGTCCTACAGGAGGGTGATCAGCAGGCACACATGCATGACAGCCGTTTTTAAAGGTCCCTTTTCCTTTCTTCACGTGTAAAAATGCCTTGTTGTCTTTTGTAGAATTCTTTCTTGATCCATTTTTTTCTTTAGAAAATCACTGATTTATTTTAATATTGGAACTTTAAAAACCTTATTTTAACACATTTTATATGTGTGCCTGCCCAGTGCCTATAAAAAGTTCTCACCCCCTTGGAAGTTTTCACTTATACAACAATAAGTCACATATCAACATGATCTAAACTAATTATAAATATAAAACACAAAATAATTGATTGCACAAGTGTTCAAGTCAGTATTAAGTAGGTGCACCTTTGGCAGCCATGACAGCCTTGAGTCTATGTACAGAGGTCTCTCTTTTTACCAGTTTTGCACATCTGGATCCTGCCATTTTTCCTCATCCTTCTTTGCCAAACTGCTCAGGCTCTGTCAGGTGGAATGGCAATCGGGATTGAACAGCTCAGTTGGATTGAGATCTGGATTCTGACTTAGCCACTCCAGGACATTGACTTTATTGTTTTTAAGTCACTCCAGTGTAGTTTTGGCTTCATGACTGTGGTTTGTTGTCTTGCCAGAAAACAAATCTTTTTCCAAGACAGGTTTCTTGCAGACTTTATGAAGTTTTCTTCAGGATTTCCCTGTATTTTGCTACATCCAGTTTATCCTCACAATCCCTCCAGGGCCTACTGTACAGAAGCATCTCCACAACATGATGCTGCCACCTCCATACTTCATGGTGGGGGTGCTGTGTTTGTTATAATGGGAAGTGTTTAAAGATGGCATTTAATCTGATGACTGAAAATCTCAATTTTGGTCTCATCAGACCATACGACCATCTGTAGTGATGTGTTTTGTAACAGTGGCTTCCTGTTTGCCAGTTTCTCATAATTCTGTGACTGGTGAAGCACCTGGACAGCAATTGTTGTCTGCATAGTCTCACCAGTCTTAGCCCCAGCCTCTGTAGCTTGTATCTACTTCAGATGTATCTATCATCAGTGGCCTCCTTAACATATCTTCTTCTTGATCTGTTTTTGTGGCCTACTCTAGGCAGATATACAGCTGTGCCACACTCTTTCCACTTCTTAATGGTTGATTTAACTGGACTTCAAGGAACTTGGAAGTTTCTTGTCTCCGTCCTTTGTGGCCCACACGAGCTCCCCAAACAATCAACACAACAGACACACAAGTCCAGCAGAACACATGTTTTATTTAGGTGTGGGAAACGCCTTCCTTTTGTTCCCACCACCTCAGCACAGTTACAGTGAACACAAAACACAATATATAGCACACAATGCCTTTACTTTGTTCTTCTCTCCTTTTCTCTTTCTACCTGCGCTCCTCACCTGGCAAGCCTTGTCTCTCACACTCTCTCTCTCCCAACTGTGGCTCATTGAGTGAAGTGAGGTGGCTCCTTTTGTGCGACACCTGGGAGAACTTCAGGTGGCTCATAAGCATTATCTGCAAGTAGTTGTGGCAGAAACCCAAAGTAGGGCTCTGCAGCTCCCCCTGGCAGCTGCCAAGGATCCCAACAGGGCTGCAGCTAATTCCAACTCCCAGTGTGCCCTGCGGGAATCTGTGGTTGCACAACAACCCAAGTGGGCTGCCCATTAGTGGAGATAATGCCCTGGCCACACTCTCTCCCATGGTCCTTCCACAATATTATTATTATTCATTTCAAACTCCTGTTTAAAACACATCTTTTCAATGAGTATTATTCATTTTCTTGTAAGTGATTTCTACTGTCTTGTTAATGTGTTTATTGAATTGTAAAGTGTCCTTGAGTGTATGAAAGGCGCTACATAAATAAAACATATTATTATTCTATTAATACCAGCATCCCGGCCAGGCAAGGCTCCTGGCCACCCATGACAAATTAAAGAGTCCTTGTTTTTAAATCAATGTCAAAAAGTCCAAATCTAACCTATTGTAATTCAGTGTTGTAGAAAAGGAAAATGTAAAAATCTTCTGAGTGGGTGAATACCTTTTATAGGCACTGTAAATATAAATATATAAGCATATACACCATTTAATTGATTCAGTACCTTGAGCTGTGTGGTTTTTATTTCCAGGATATCACGGATTCCTACAAGGTGGTCCAGATCTAATTATGCAGATCCAGATCGTCTGGATGACGATTCTTCATGTCGGCAGTTCGCACACTTCTTGATGGTCCGGGATTTTTCAGGTGATTTTCTATGTAATAAACTTAATAAGTTATAGCATAATGAAAATTGCATAATTAGATCTGGACCACCCTATACATTCTCCCTATCCGGAAGATAAGCATGTTAGCTTAATTTGCCAATTTCAAATCAATCTTGTGTGACTGGGCTCTGTGATGGGCTGGTATGTCACCCAAAGTGGTTCCTGCCCTGGGTCAAATGCTACACATCCTGGCTTAGGCCACCTAAGAAAAAAGTTTTTAAAGCTAATCTGGCCAGCTAGTGTTTATCTGCCTTTGGAAAAATAAAACAAAAAACAAAAAGCACTATGCAATGTGTACACACATATACATCATATACAAATGTATTAAACATTTGTTTATTTTTAATCAGCCTTGATCAACCAGATTGATCAGTAACATCCACCCATCCATCCATTCATTCATTTTCCTTACCCGCTTATCCTGAGTATATTCGCAGGTAAATGGCAGCCTTTCCTTGCACTAATTGGGTGCAAAGCAGGAACAATTCCAAGACAGGGTGGTCCAATTTAGCAAGTATTGGGTAATTTTTTTTTTTTGTATTCTAAATTTGTAATGGTGTATAGCAGAACTTCTCAAACCTCGGTCCTGGGGGACCCCTGTGGCTGCAGGTTTTTGTTCCAACCAGATTCCTAATCAGTGATCTCATTTAATTAGATGGTATTATTTATCTTTTATTCTACATTCAGAAAAGCACAGCAGCATGATTTTTAAATTTTAAGAAACTTAGAAATATTTCTGTTTTTGCTGTGGATTTAAATGCTTAACTCTCTTTTTATTATATTTTGCCCTTTCTCTGTGCAGTTTGCTCCCTTCATTGAATCTTAATAATGACAATTAAAAACAAGCAGAGCAGAAACCCAAGCAAACAACACTTAATCGTGAAAGGCTGCAACTACTTTAGCGTCAGCCCCACAAAGTAGTAAATAACGGATTAATTAAACAATTAAAACACCTAGAAAAGTAGAATGATAATCAAGATGAAAATACTGTTAAAAAGAAAAAAATACATATAACTGCTTAGTACATTTTAAATACTTTTTTTTTTTTTTTACCAAACTTAGTTTTCTAATTTGTATATTGTTCCCAAAACATGGAATCTGGGAAACAACAGTTCACTTAATTAGCCCAGGAGTCCAATTAAAAACAGAGGCTGGTTGGAACAAAAACCTGCAGCCACAGGGGTCCCCCAGGACCGAGTTTGAGAACCCTTGGTGTATAGTACTCTGATATTATCAATGGAAGTGAGCTGTAACAGAAATGAATTGAACTGAGCAGGTACCACCTTTTGAATGCTTGCTTATTTTTAATAAAGCACTAGGGGGCTCTGCCCTCTGCTCGCTTTGCTCGCCAACACCTGTGCATGCCCTACGTGCTAGTCATTTCCCAGATCTGCCACTTGCAACAAATCGTGCTGTGCTTTTGGATAAACACGAATATCAACTCTGTCTTTGATATCTCCGTCTTTCTAAACTATTATCGCTAACAATTCATCACATGTTGGTTTATTAAATATGCAAGCATGATCTTTCGGATTCATATAGAAATCCAAGAAAACTTATTTGTCCGTGTTTTTCAGATAAATTTTGTGTAAAGTGCAATACTTTTGGACGTATAGATTTGTATCTGTTTTTGGCTGTAGAATTTCTAATACGTCCGATCGTATAACTCTTTCGATCCTATGTTTCATCGCTTCTCAGTGATCATAAATATAAACCTGACCGAATTGTGGTTTCTTTGAAATTAAACTTGTAGTAGTCCTGTCATATCACCTGTGTCCATATATTCGATCTCTTTTCGCTGTTCCGTTATTTCACCGAGTAATAATTTCCGTTTGTTAGCGCTAATGTGAACTTTACTATCGTTTTTTTGAGACTTTCGAATTTTGGTACTTTCATAATCTCTAACCAGCTCTGCATGTGTATCGCACCAACGTTTTTGAACCTCTTTACGACGTTCTACTTTGTCTTCAACTCTTTGTCTTTTCTTCTTCTACTGTTTGTCTTTTATTTCTGCCCCCGCTTGGACCTGTTAGGTTTTCAATTCATCTCTTGGCACAAAGTCTCGTCTTGCGGGACATGAAATTATCTCTCTGAAAATGTCTCGTCTCATCCTAAGATTTTTTTTATATAATAGAGAGATGATATCAGTTTGAAAACTGCTACTGTCTAGCCACTGCACACCATTTCTTACAATCCTGGTTAAGAAAGCACTGCACAATCTTGTCATGAATAACCTGCAGAGGGAGACAAACTCTTTTTTGAATATTCTTCCTTTCATTTCCAGAGAGATTGCCCAACTCAATAAAACATGTTAACACATTTTCAAAGTTTTTGTGTTTCTTTCATGAAATGACTTTTTTTCAAATCATATCCCATGTAGTGGGCCCAGAAAAGATGCACTCAGAAAAAATATTTTGCTTGAGCTAAAATAAAAATAAATAAATAGAATCCTTCATTCATATTCAAGTAAGGTGCTAATAGTTTTGTATACTGTATATAAAATAAACAGAAAACTTCTATTTTTTTTATTATTATTAGCTACAGCTCAATAAAAAAATTCAGGGAGTCATTATACGCAAAATGTATAGTATGTATGTGCAGCATTTTTACTAAAATAGGGAATGCATAGTTTCTTAACTGCTATAAAGTTCTGTGGGATCCTACAATGATCTCTTCTTCCAATAAAGTTCCTAGGAAGGGCAACAAATTCCACAATAATTCATTTAACAACATAGTACATTGTAATTTTCACTAGTGAAATTTTCTAAGATTTGCAGATTTTTTTTTTGCTTAACCAAAGGCTAATATTGTTACATTAGTGGAGTTGCTTACTCTTGAATATGCTACACACAGTTGTTCATGAGTAAAATTTTCCTGCCTTAGATGAATTTGTGTTTTTCCTAGTGACTGACCTTGGCTTTTGCTGATGGTCATTAAAAAACACAATTTTACTGGAAACTGTATTCATTTGAATTTAAGCTGGTAATCCGCAGGAATAATGTGAATTTTAGGTATATGTTATTATCATTATTAGATACTAGGGAGGTTCGGCCCCTGCTCGCTTTGCTCGCCATCCCCTTTCCCCCCCACCAGCAATACATGCCACTGTGAAAGGGGGGGCTGAATGCACCCCAAGCAGATGCGGACGCTCCTCCGAAACCCCTCTTAAATGGTGTTACAATGGAAAACAAATACAGTTTCTTTTTTACCTCCTCTTTGCTCGATCAGCTGCTGCTGCCGTGTCGCGTGATCTGCATTGTGTGTTTAAAAGCTTGTACAGCAGTTGACTTTTGTCTCACTGTCTTATCTCTCTCTTCCCCCAGACATGCTCAAACACTATTCAATCTCTTTTCGCTGTTCCATTATTTCACTAAGTAATATTTTCTGTTTGTTTGCACTAATGCGACCTTTACTCTAATTTTTTTGAGCGTTTCGAATTGTTCAACTTCCATTATCTCTAACCTGCTCTGCATGTGTATCACGGGACTTGCTTCCAAAGGTTGTAAGTATGCTGTGATTTGTTCGTCTCGTGGGACATGAAAGTGTCAATGAGCAGAGAAGAAGCATCAGGCACAAAATGTACAATCCTGCCAAAGTTTAATTTTTAAATCAAACAGGAAATAGTGTTTATGTTGATGAGTGAATAAGCGAGTGAGTCAGTCAACTTTGCATTTTATATATATTATAAATTAAAATCTTTGGTCGAGACATGATCATCTCGGAGAGACACTTTGATGTCACGCAAGACTAGACATTACAACCTTAAGAAGCAAGACCCGTGAGACGGTGACTTTTGCACGTCACGCCCTACTTACAAATAATTTAAAACAAGTTCACGGACATCTAACCTTGCAGTTGTTGGAATGCTTTTGGCAGACACACTTCATGTGCTCCCAGCTCTTAAAAATGTTCACGCTCTAGATGGCACGTGAACGACTAAGCGAAAAAGAAAGAGCAGCGTGTCGAAAAGAGACACGAAAGTATTGGAGAGAAAAGAAGGTATAAAAGCATGCACAAGAGAAAAATAATAATCTGTGTGCAAATTCAGAAAATAAGGAAAGTAATAATCAGCCCGGATGTCCCACAAGAGTCACTTTAACATCCCGCAAGACAAAGCAGTGAGACCAAAGGACAGCTGCTGCCCCCCTCCCCCCTCCCACAACGAAAGCGGCAGCGACCCGAACTGGCAGGCGCTTATCACGCCCCAGATGGGGCGGGGGTGCTTGACTTGGGGAGAGGGTAAGCGAGCGAAGTGAGGACAGCTGCTGTACAGGCTTTGAAATTATCAGTGCACAGCGCGAGAAGCAGAACACACAGCACGGCAGGAGGAGCAGAAAACAGGTGATCCGTCTGCATCTCCAAAGCGTGCTTTCAGCCTCCCCCTTCACAACGCGAGCAACAGAGACATGAAGTGGCTGGCATATGGCGTGGCTTTAACCAGTATATATTGTGGGGTACAGCCCAGACACAGACAGGCAGACATGATGTTTTATCACCACACACGTTTATTTACACTTTACGTACAAGAAAGAGCACCAAACCCAGTGCCGCAGCACCAATCACCCCTTTAGTCCAGGCCTCACAGTCCAATGCCTTTCTCTCTGGTCTGCCTCCACTCCTCTCCTCCAAGACTTCGTCCTTCTTCCACCCGACTCCAGCCATCGAATGGAGGGAGGCGGCCCCTTTTATGCAAGCCTGGATGGGCTCCAGGTGCTTCCCGACACTGCTCCGTGGACACTCCCCTATTTGGCAGAAGTGCCGGCTGTGCACCTGGAAGCACTCCAGGTGTCCCCAGTCTTCTTCCCCCCAGCACTTCTGGGTGTGGCGAAGGCAGCAGAGCGCCCCCTGGTGGCAACCACGGGCCCCTACAGGGTTGAGTTTCCAAGCTCCCTACCTGTGGTCTGCAAAGCAACCAGGGAGGTTGCCCCACATGGTCTAGGGAAGGTGCAAGCCCTCCTCCGGTCCTCCTGGGCGTCCCGGCCGGGTCGCCCACCCAGCCGTCTCTGACAATATATATAGATGAATTACTGTTGATCTCTTCATTTCCAAATTTTCTTCACTGTAGCTTGCACTAATTCACACTCATATCTATATTGGAACAATTTTGCCTGATCAGTTAAACTAACCTTCAAATATTTAACTTGTGGGGGAAAACTATAACAATTTCCTCAACATATATTATTCCATACAAACCAGAACATGTACTAACATCTCAAGATGCCAGCCAACTAAAGATCCATCCATCCATCCAACCCCTTATATCCTAACTACAGGGTCATGAGGAGCCAATCCCAGCCAACACAGGGTGCAAGGCAGGAAACAAACCCCAGGCAGAGCGCCAGCCCACCGCAGGGCACGCACGCACACACACAGGACAATTTAGAATTCCCAATGCACCTAACCTGCATGTCTTTGGACTGTGGGAGGAAACCGGAGTACCCGGAGGAAACTCATGCAGACATGGGGAGAACATGCAAGCGAACCTGGGCCTCCTAACTGCGAGGCAGCAGCACTACCCACTGCGCCACTGTGCTGCCCGCCAACTAAAGATTCCAAGGATAAAGTACACACGCCCCGTATACCAAAGGGTGCATGCTTCTTATAGACCACAATATATACGCAAAGAGGAGGCATTTGTGCTATTGAAGGGATGCAAGCTCCAGACACTGCGGGATGCATAAAGGTCAAAGGTTCAACCCCTCTAGCGCTCCAAATGGGCTTTGAACAGCTCTGCCCTTCATTCTCAGCTTTTAAATCCAGGCTGAAGAATTACTACTTTATTTTAGTACACCCTGATTAAAGCTGCTGATTAGCTGTACATATTGCATCTGTGTTTATTAGTTGTCGCTCTATTATAAAAAAAAAAAATCCTGTGGAATGAATGACTTGGAGACGATATGTGATCTGTTAAGATCACGAAAGACAAATAAAAGAACCGTGAGACAAAAGAGAATTGGCAAAAAAAAAATCAGTAGTGTAAAGGGAAGCAGCACACACAGATACAGGTGTCTCTGTACATATAAAGCATCTAAAGGACAATTTGTTATAAACAAAATGTAGACGAATAAAAGATTGCATTAGCGCAAAAAAAGGAAATCTGCAGGTCCAGGTGTAATTGAAAAAATAGCAGGACAAAACGAGGTCAGAAATAAAAGGAAAACAGCATTTGCAACATTCAATGCACAAAATGTAGATTTACAAAATAACGGAACATACGCTAATCTGTGGACCCACAACAGTTAAAGCAACGACAAGTTTAATTTCAAGGAAAACACAAATCAGTCAGGTGTATATTTATGATCATGGAGAAGCGATCACAACGTGAGCAGCAGAGACACAAAGTAGCAAAAAGGACAGCAGCTGTACAGGCTTTAAAAAGATCGAAGGGAAGTGCGACAGTAGCCCCGACAATGCGAGCAGCATTATACATCCTACAAGGAAGAATTTAACCACGGTCGAGGCCAGAAATAAAGAACAAGTATTGTTTTTACAACGTCATGCAAGACCAGGCAGTGAGCCATCATTTAAAACAAGTCCACAGACATCTAACCTAGCAATTGTTGGATTGCTTGTGGCAGACACGCATCATGTGCTCTCAGCTTTTAAAACAATGACAAGCGACAAGCAGAAGAGGCAGCTCACAAGCAGCAAAAAGACAGCAAATGATCCAAAGGCATATCCTTAGCGTGCGTTAAGCCGCCCGCCACACAACACGAGCAGCATTATACCTCTGGCAAGAAAGAGATGTAACCACGCACGGGGCTGGAAATAAAGGACAAGTATTGTTTTTACAAAAGTTTTTAAAGTAAAAGTTTAAATAATGCATATGTAACAATTCCCAAGAAAATAACAATCTCTTTAAATTGTATATTGCCTGCCTAAGGTAAAGTCATCCCTGATGGAGGATCGCAGGAATCGTGGGAAAGAGAGGTCCTTTCATCAGATTGGCACTATTTCAGATGTGGAATAGCAAAATGGGGGAGGCAGCTTAATGAATGAGGTCTCCAGGACTTAAAACAAATCCAAATGATATTTTGTGATATTATCTAATGTGAAATTCTACTCCATACTTCTGGAATTTTTATTTTTATACTGTATTGAGGATTTATTCTGTTCTGTGTATTGTACTGTATTGTATTGACCCACTTCTTTTTGACACCCACTGCACGCCCAAGCTACCTGGAAAGGGGTCTCTCTTTGAACTGCCTTTCCCAAGGTTTCTTCGATTTTTCCCTACAAGAGTTTTTTTTTTTTTTTGGAGTTTTTACTGGTCTTCTTAGAGGGTCAAGGCTGGGGGGCTGTCAGGAGGCAGGGCCTGTTAAAGCCCATTGCGGCACTTCTTGTGTGATTTTGGGCTATACAAATAATAAATTGTATTGTATTGTATATCCGGTAAACCAAACACGGGGGTGGGTGATCAAAGAGAGCAGGGGGCGGAGCCCCCTAGTTTGTATAAAAATATATTTGTGGCAAATAACCTTGATACAGAGCCTCCTCCAATCTCTCCTTTTTATTGGCCTTCCAGCCAGTTAAAGAACTGGCACCAATCCTGGCTGGGACGCCAGCCCATCCATGCCATCCATTACATAATATAACAGTTAATAAATGTTACTGACCCTCCTCTATACTATGTCTATTGTTGGTATCTTGATGGTACCACTGATCTACTGCTAAGATGTTTTCCTGCTCATGGGAAAGGCACCTGAGATACTGGGACACATAGAATCCAATAATAACAGGATTCAGTCATCTTATTAGACTGCCTAGAACAAATTTCTATAATAGTGTATAGCATTCAGGAGGTGATGGACAACCAGTTCGCCTTTTTCACCAGAATTGTAGCTGTGTCTGACTTTGCCTGTTTTTCTGAAGTGGAGAGTTTTCCTCCCCAATCTTCACTGGGGCTTCCACATTGGCTGGGAAGCATGCCAAAATCCACACCAGTGTACCCAGCAGAGGCACAACTGACCTGGCCAGTTCCCAGGGGTGACCTGATGTTTTCATGGGTAGCAGGCCCTCTAAATGGAAAAATGGCCACAAAACTAACAGTCCCAAATAATATTAACAAATACCATTACAGGGAGAGGGCCACTGTATAAATAAGGACAGGGAAAGAATCTTTATAAAAATAAAAGGTTTAATTTTCAAAATGACTCAGAAACTCAGAACGTGCAAAATGGATATGTCCCCAGGCATTCCGACAGCAGTCCCAGAACAAAATACAAAGAGAGTGATCAAAAAACAAAGCAGAGGTAAGCAATCCAGTGAAAACAAATAATCTATACTAATAAAAGGCAAAGCCCTCACTGACTGACTGACTGACTGACTCATCACTAATTCTCCAACTTCCCGTGTAGGTAGAAGGCTGAAATTTGGTAGGCTCATTCCTTATAGCTTCCTTACAAAAGTTGGGCAGGTTTCATTTAGAAATTCTACGCATAATGGTCATAACTAGAAGCTATTTTTCCCCATTTACTATAATGGAGTTGAGCTCGAAATCCGTGGGGGGCAGAGTTTCATGTGACATCATCATGCCTCTCACGTAATCACGCATTACGTAGAAAACCAGGAAGAGCTACAAAAAGCGCTGAAGAAAACATGCATTATACTGTATAATTAAGAAGGCAGCGAAACAATTAGAAGTGAGCGAGTGACATATAAAACCATATAAACCATATTTTGAGACGTATGAAAAAATATGCGGTTAACGCAGAAAGACAGATCACCAATTGAAGCTTCATGAATAATGGATACTTTATTAGCGACTAGCAAAATACCCGCGCTTTGCAGCGGAGAAGTAGTGTGTTAAAGAAGCAATGAAAAAGAAAAGGAAACATTTTGAAAATAGCGTAACATGATTGTCAATGTAATTGTTTTGTCACTGTTGTGAGTGATGAGTGTTGCTGTCATATATATATATATATTTACACACGGGGTGGCACGGTGGTAGCGCTGCTGCCTCGCAGTTAGGGGACCCGGGGTCACTTCCCGGGTCCTCCCTGCGTGGAGTTTGCATGTTCTCCCCGTGTCTGCGTGGGTTTCCTGCGGGCACTCCGGTTTCCTCCCACAATCCAAAGACATGCAGGTTAGGTGGATTGGCGATTCTAAATTGTCCCTAGTGTGTGCTTGGTGTGTTTGTGTGTGTCCTGCGGTGGGTTGGCACCCTGCCCAGGATTGGTTCCTGCCTTGTGCCCTGTGTTGGCTGGGATTGGCTCCAGCAGACCCCCGTGACCCAGTATTCGGATTCAGCGGGTTAGAGAATGGATGGATGGATATTTACACACACACACACATATAAACATATATATATATATACATATCTATACATATACACATAAATATACACACACACATATATACATACATATATATATATCTACATATACACACAAATACATATATATATATATATATACATACACACACACACACTTATATAAACATATATATACATATACATACATATATACATATATACACACACAGCTATTTCAGATCAGTGCAATACGCTGTTTGTTAAAACGGTTGACTCCCGCTCTTACGTGCAAGTTTGCGTGTATATTATGAACTATCGTATTTGTTCAACTTCTATTTAAATTTTAAATAGAAGGAATTTTTATTTAGTCGACAGAAATATCTTTGGTAGGAATGGTAAAACAGACAGGAATATTATTTGTGAATAAATCAACTCAAACCTTAAACAACTTATAATATTTTGCTCTCCATAAAAATATATCCTGTCTAAATTATACAAGTTAGAAATAAAGTAAACGTTAAAAGAACAAACATTCAAATTTCTTTACTCTTATGTAATTTTATATAAAAAATAAACTTAGATTTTAAATATCCCAAAAGATTTTGCTCTCCATAAAAATATATCCTGTCAAAATTATACAAATTCAAATATGAACATGCTGCATAACAAAACCTGGAAATATAAATAAAATGTGTTCCTTTCAGCAATAACAAATCAAATCATTCAGTTGTCTTTGCTCATATGTCATTTTAGAGCTGGACGCCTGGCATCTTTTTGGCCACAGGTTCGTTTCTGTTTGGTGTGAGGTTCTGTGTTGTGGAGATTCTCAGGATGGATTGCAGGTGCTCATCAGTGAGGCGACTCCTGTGTGCTGTTTTGTTAGTCTTTATCACTGAGAAGAGCTTCTCACACAGATATGTGCTACCAAACATGCACAAGGTTCGAGCCGCATGTAGGCGGACTTTTTGTTCTTCAAAGTCACCAAAGCGCCGTGCAAACTCAGTGCGCTCAGTTTATCAGCAAAGTGCGATTTGGGAACACCGTAGTGACGACTTGGTTTAACATTACTTGGCAACAGGGAAAGTGGGGCAAGGTGCACTGGTGCATTTGTGTCTCCCATAAAAGCAGCTTCACTTGAAATCACTTTGTGATTGTGCGGGTAAAAGCGTCCGCTGAAGTGTCAGATTCTTATTTAATTCTTCTGCTTTCTGTATCTTCTGCATTGCATTCAGGTTACCCTGATGTTTTGTCTCATAGTGCCGTCTTAGATTAAATTCTGTAATTACAGCCACATTAGCTCCACAAATGAGACACACGGGTTCAGTAAACATATACTCAGCCTCCCATCGGTTTTAAAGGCTCTATTTTCAGAATCAACTTTTCTCTTCAGCATCGTGTGAGCTAGCGCAATAACTTGCAGCATCATAAGCTAGACTTGATTAACGGTAAGTGTTGGCAAGGCAGCTGAAGCGCTGCATTATGGGATCTGTAGTTTATTGTGTTACCAGCGCTTCATATACCAGGGCTTTAATAACAATAATACAGTATATAAAATGATCTCGCGGGCGGATATAATTACGCCGGGCGGATGTGGCCTGACCCTTGAGTTTGACACATATGGACTAAATAGAACTTGAAAAGATATATTTTTCAAATGTGATCGCGCAATTCAGATAGAGTTGGCGCACTACAGCCTGCATGCCTCAATAAGTCATCCTCCCTCGCTCTTACTTTTTACCGTTCATCTAATGAATACACTGAGTATGGCTTTACCAAAACAATCATTGATGGCGAATAAAGTATCCATTATTGAGTATGTAGATCGGGTATATATATATACATATATATATACCAGCGTATCATAGAGAAGTAGTGTGTTAAAAAGCTAGAAAAGAAAAGGGAACATTTTAAAAATAGCGTAACATGACTGTCAATATACAGTATTTGTTTTGTGAGTGTTACTGAGTGTTGCTGTCATCAAGGATTTGATTATCATTATTTCTTTCAATCAGGTTCGTATTTGTAGGATGTGTTGTGTTCAAGTTACATTCCGTGTTTGTCAATCGTTGTAAAGATGACAGGTTTCATTCATCGATTCGTTTCTTACTGCATCAATAAACAGCTCGTCTTCTTCTTTATCTGAGACCTGACACACTGCATGCACGGGTTTTTTACACTGTCTTCCTTTAGCGGGACATTGACTTTTTCCAACGTGTGCTTTGTTTCCGCAGTAGTTGGATTTATGAATATGCTTGTATGTATCAGGCGCTTCATATTTTTGCTGCCTTTTCAATTGTGTAATTGGTTTTGTTCAGCGCCTTTGGAACTGTTGCTTTTATCTGTGCACTGCGTCAGTTCACGTGAGCCACTCGGTGTACATGCATCGAAGGTTCCCAGCTGTGCTGGTGCCATCTCGTGCTATGTCCATGGCTGTATTTAATGTTACCTTAGTCCTGGCACTTAAAACTTTCTCTCGCAGTTTCGCTGAGTTTGTGTCAAACACCACCCTGACCATCTCATCTTCCTCTCCATAAGCACAGTCCTTCACCCGTGAATATTTAGTGGGAGTTTGCTATTGGATTGCCGCTGACGGACGGCCTTATATGGGCAGGCACTAAATTACAAACGCCAGCGTCAGCCTGTCTATGAACTTAATTTAAAGTGTAGGTTTACATCGTGCTTTGTTTCCGAAGTAGCAGAACTCATGAATATGGTTGTATATGTCACTTTCGCTCGCTTCTTATTGTTTCGCTGCCTTCTCAATTATATAATGCATGTTTTCTTCAGCGCTTTTTTGAGGTCTTCCTGGTTTTCTATGTACTGTGTGATTACGTGAGAGGCGTGATGATGTCACATGAAACTCCGCCCCACGGCTTTAAGCTCATCTCCATTACAGTAAATGGAAAAACTGCTTCCAGTTATGACCATTATGCGTAGAATTTCGATATAAAACCTGCCCAACTTTCGTAAGGAAGCTATAAGGAATGAACCTACCAAATTTCAGCCTTCTACCTACACGGGAAGTTGGAGAATTAGTGATGAGTCAATGAGTCAGTCAGTCAGTCAGTGAGAGCTTTGCCTTTTATTAGTATAGATGTGTGTGTATGTATGTGTGTATATGTATGTGTATTGTAAAAGATGCAACAACAAGCCGCATACAGGTTTGGGGTTTTCCGGCCCCGTATATTGCAGACAATCCACAATTAATCAAAAAATAAACGGTCAAAAATATAAACACAACAGTTCATATGCGCGACGCTGAAGATGGCGTCGGCGGCCATTTTATGTAGGAGGAGCCAGAAGTGGAGGAATGCTGGGAAGGAACCGTGAGGGAAGATGGGATTGATGACGTCAGGAACAATGGCGGAGGAAGGCGTAAGCGTGCTGAGGGCAAATGAGGCTTATGGTGGCGGGCGTCTTTTTCCTGGAAGAAAGCAAAGGAGAAAGGTTAGTACCCCGCCACTCCCTGCCGGTGAACGTCTTCCGAAGCGTGTTAAGGTCCGCGGTCTCCTATTCGCACGTGCGTGACACGACCCCCCCCTCAGCCCAAGGCCGTCAGGTCGGGCAGACCTAACCGAGAGGTCGTGGATGCGAGAGAGGGCATCGGCATTGGCCTGAAGGTTGCCGCGACGATAAGTGACCGTGAACTTATAGGGTTGTAAGTCCAGAAACCACCTGGTGACCCGCGGATTCGACTCTTTGTGCAGGGACACCCACTGAAGCGCAGCGTGATCAGTCACTAGAGTGAATTCGCGACCCAACAGGTAGTACCGGAGATGGGTTACAGCCCACTTAATGGCCAGGGCTTCCCTCTCCACTGCCACATACCTGGTCTCTCGGTCCAGCAGTTTCCGGCTTAAGTACATCACGGGGTGTTCAACACCATCGGCGCTTTGGCTCAACACGGCGCCCAGGCCTGTGTCCGAAGCGTCGGTCTGGAGGATAAAAGGGAGCCCAAAATCAGGGGTCCTTAATACAGGTGCCGACGTTAGGGCCTTTTTTAGGTCACTGAATGCGTGTTCCGCCTTGTTGTTCCATACCACGTGTAGGGGAGCGCCCTTCTTTGTTAAATTGGTCAAGGGTGCTGCCCTTTCAGAGAAGCGGGGTACGAACCAGCGGTAGTACCCCGCCAACCCCAAGAAAGCCTGCACCTGTCTCTTGGGGCCATTCCAGGATGTCTTTGATTTTGGAACATTGGGGTCTCACCTGTCCTCGTCCCACAAGGTAGCCTAAATACTTGGCCTCCTTTAAGCCAAAAAAACACTTACGGGGGTTAATGCAGAGGCCAGCTTTAGCGAAGGGCCGCGAGGACAGCAGAGACCTGCAATAGATGCTCCTCCCAGGTGCCGGAATAGATGACAACGTCATTCAGGTAGGCGGCACTATAGGACTGGTGGGGCTTCAGCACTCAATCCACCAGACATTGAAATGTCGCTGGGGCCCTGTGCAGCCCAAATGGGAGGACCTTGTATTGCCAATGTCCACTAGGGGTGCTAAAGGCCGTTTTTTCTTTTGCAGATGCCGTTAAGGGAATTTGCCAATACCCTTTCGTCATGTCAAGAGTAGTCAAGTATCGGGCCGCACCCAGCCGCTCAAGTAGGTCATCAATGCGGGGCATCGGGTAGGCGTCGAGACCTGATTCAGACGTCTAAAGTCATTACAGAACATCCAGGAGCCGTCCGGCTTGGAAACGAGGATGATAGGACTGGACCAAGGGCTATGGCTCTCCTCAATAATGTCCATATCCAACATTCGTTGCACCTCCAGTTCCACTTCGGCGCGTTTTGCCTCAGGGAGTCTATAGGGCCTCTCCCGGACGACTACTCCGGGGTCCGTGACTATATTGTGCGCAATCAGCGAGGTCCGGCCCGGTGACTCGCTCACTACTTCGGGGATGGCCCGGATTGCCTGGGTTATCTCCTGCCGCTGTAGGGGTGTCAGCTCGTCACTGAGGTTAAGGGCAGACGTGCTAGCGAATAGGGAGAGGGATCTACGAGTGTCGGGAGACTCCTCCCTGTCCTTGCAAGGTTTTAACAAATTGATGGATCCGCTTGTGAGCTGCCTGGAAGAACAATCGCATTACGGGCAAACCGCAGGGAATCGTCATTCCACTGCTCCCTTTTAAATGAGGCAGGTGTGGAGCGAAACTGATGGTCCAAACTGCTCAGGGGGTCTTGTGAGCTGGTCAGCAGGCGTCCCTGGCTCGTCCCTTCTCCGGCGGATACTTCCGGGTCAGGGTCCGTCGCCGAGGAAGCGCCCCCCGACGTGCCTACGCAATTAGGGCCTGCCCCAGAGCACGGCGTGGAGACCGCGGGAAGGGCGCCTCTTCCCCTCATAGCCAGACCCAATGAGGCCCTGGGAGCGGTGTGTGTCTTACCGCACTTTCTGTGTGACCAGTCTTGTCCCAAAATCACTGGATAGGGGGGTTCGGGCAACACCGCGACAACCAGATTAGACAACTGCCCCTTCCAGGTGATGTAACAGTGAGCGGAACGATATGACTTGGTCTCCCCATGTACACACGTGACTTGCAAATGTTGCTTAAGCCACTGTTGCGGTAATACATAATACACAATACATACGGAGTCAAATAGAGCCACCACCGAATGCCCATTCAATAACACCACTCCCTGCCGGTGAACGTCTTCCGAAGCATGTTAAGGTCCGTCCGCGGTCTCCTATTTGCGCGTACGTGACAGTATATATATGTTGATATGTGTATATATATGTATATATATGTAGATGTGTATATGTAGATATGTATATATACATATATATTGTCATGGGCCGCTGGGGGTGGAGCCCAGCTGGGACACCCGAGGGGACTGGAGGAGGGCTGGTGCCTCCTCCCGACCACGTGGGGGCAACCGCCTTGGTTTTGTTGGTGGCCTCAGGTAAGGGGCATGGAAGCCCATCCCTGTAGGGGCCCGTGGCCACCGCCAGGCGGTGCCCCGGTGCCTGAAGAAACCTGGAGCCCAGCACTTCTGCCACACCAGGAAGTGCTGGGGGGAAGAGGAGCGGGAACACCCAGAGGACTTCCGGCTACTCAGTTGGTGCTTCCGCCACACGGGGGTGTGTCGGTGGAAGCACCTGGAGCCCATCCGAGCGTACATAAAAGGGGCCGCCTCCCTCCACCCTCGACAGCAAGAGTCGGGTGGAAGTGGACGGAGTTCGGAGGAGAGTAGTGGAGGCGGTCTGAGGACTGAGCAAGGCATTGTAGTGCGGCCAGGACTTGAAGGGGTGATTGGTGCTGCGGCACTGGGTTTGTGCACTTTACTTGTATTATAGCATTGTAAATAAACATGTGTGTGGTGAAACAATGTGTCTACCTGTCTGTGTCCGGGCTGTACCCCACAATATGTATATGTTGTCAGGGAGGCCAAGGGCAACGACCCGGCCAGGACGCCTTGAGGGACCGGAAGAGGGTCTACGCCCGCCATGGATCACGTGGGGGCCGCCATCCTGGTTGGTTTGGGGGCCATGGGTAGAGGGCTTGGAAGCCCAACCCTATAGGGACCTGTGGTCACCGCCAGGGGCGCCCCAATGTCTTGGGGACCCTGGACCTCAGCACAGCAGTTCCGCCACACCAGGAAGTGCTAGGGGGAAGAGGAGCAGGGACATCCGGAGAGCTTCCGGGAGAACAGTGTGTCCAGGGAAGAGTGCCGGGATACACCTGGAGCTCATCCGGGATGAAATAAAAGGGGCCGTCTCCCTTCATTCGACGCTGGAGTTGGGTTGAAGCAGGACGAAGTAGAGGAGAGTGTGGAGGCGGCCCGAAGAAGAAGGCATTGAGTGGCCAGGACTTTGTGGGGTTTGTGTGGCACTTAAAAAATTGTGTAAATATTGTAAATAAAAGTGTGGTGGTGGAAAAACAACATGTCTGCCTGTCTGTGCCTATGCCGTTAACAATGTATATATATGTTTATATGTGTGTGTGTGTATATATATATATATATATATATATATATATACAGGTAAAGAAAGGAAACATTTTAAAAATAGCGTAACATGATTGTCAATGTAATTTTTTTGTCACTGTTATGAGTGTTGCTGCCATATATGTATATATATATATATATATATATATATATATGGCAGCAACACTCATAACAGTGACAAAACAATTACATTGACAATCATGTTACGTTATTTTAAAATATTTCCTTTCTTTCATAACTTCTTTAACACACTACTTCTCCGCTGCGAAGCGCGGGTACTTTGCTAGTAAAACATAAATGAACTCACCACACCAAGTATGTAAGACAAAATGTACCGTATTTGACCAGTAGTTTTCACCAGTGTCTTTATTGGGCTGGGGGTGGTTCAACATGAATGCAGACCGGTGATCCTGCCACTTGGGGAAACACCCACAAAGCATAAGGGGCATAACAGAACATGAATAGACTCATGTAAACATAACTACACAATAATGAAAAATTATACATGTTATGTAAATAAATATAATAAATATATAGAAAATACTTGAAATAAAACAAAGAAGACATAAAAAAGGAACTTAAACAGTGAACACAATATATAAACAGACCAAATCTTACATTATAACTAACTGTGGACCCCAGTGGTTAATTTTTTCCAGTAATGCTGTTGACTGGATATTTTGTTTTTCTTTCTGCCACTGTCAACTGGCCATATCTCATGACAATAATAAAGGATATATACTGTTAGAATCCTTTCACATTATGCAGTTTAAAATTATGTTTATCTTACTGTGTGTTTTAATTATTCACTGTATTTATGTGTGTTTATGTGTGTGCATTATGTGATTAGTAATCTGTATAGTTTGTGATTGTATTTTGCTTGTGAATTTGTTACAATGTGTTTTTACAATGTTCTGAGCCTGTCCTCAGTGAAGATCGTGAAACAAAAATAAACATAAACAGTGATTGTACACGTAGGGCAAATATTTAAGTTCCATAAAGACAGTTACTGGAACAGGAATCAAACACAGGTCCCTAGAGCTATGAGTCAGTAGCAGTAACCATTGTGTTACCCACAACAGATCTGATTTGAGTACAAGCAGTTACTAATTACAGCCTGTCATGTGACACAGTGAAGTTTGTTGTAGCTACACCACTAGAAACTAAGACAAACGTCACATGGAAATTTTACAACATTGGTCATTATTCATCTAGAGAAGATCTGAAATGACTTGTCTGATCTCATGAGCTGAGCATGGGGCTCTCTCACTCTTCATAAGATTTCATGTTTTTCAGTGTGTAACTTCAAAGACAAAACAGATAGACAGATAGATACTTTATTTTCCCTAGGGAAATATTTGGCTTTTTGAAGAAGTTCTTTAGACAAATATATAAATAGATAGATAAATAAATATGTATACACATACCAGAATAGCTAAAAAGAAAGAAAATTTAAAAACAACTGACTTAGCAGTCCTAGACCCAGTGAGGCATTATGCAGGGGTATTGTTGTTATAAAAGAGCCCCAACATCATTTCTTGACACACTTGTGCTAAATAATTAATTGGCTGAAAGTCCTCAGTGTCAGTGTGTCACAGAGAGGATGTGCAGCCTTGTTAATAATGGCACTCAGTTTTGTTTTGATCTTCTACTTTGCTATGACCTCCAGGAGGTCCAATGATATTACCAGCCATCACCAAGTTACACCAGCCATCACAGAGTTACAGAAGATGTCAATAATATCATTACCCACATTAAAGGAACACATTCTCCTAAGAAAAAAGAATCTGCTCTGCCCTTTCTTATATAGTTCATCTGTATCGCAAGATCAGTCCAACTTATTATTGATGTGGACTCAAAAATACTTGTAGGACCACACTACCTCTATATCCACTTTCTGAATAGCGACCAGATATAGAGGATCTTTGGTTTGGCAAAAATCAATAATGCCCCCTACTCGCTTCGCTCACCAACCCCGAGGCTGGCAATAAGCGCAAGCCACTTTGCGGATCTGCCGCTCACGTATGGGGAAGCGGATGTACAATTTAAACAGATTGTTATTTTCATGGGAATTGTTACATATTCATAATAGAACTGCCTATTGTACTTTACAGCGAGTAATTAATCATAGTAAAAAATAGTGAAATGTAATAAATTGAAGAAAATTGCATTTCATGTTGCTTTAGAGCATGGGTGTCAAACTCCAGGCCTGGAGGGCTGCAGTGGTAGCAGGTTTTCATTCTAACCCTTTTCCTAATCAGTGTCCAGTTTTCACTGCTAATTAACTTCTTTTACCTCTATTTTAATAGCCATGTTTTTAGGGATTAAGTCTTCTGAATTGATTCTTCTCTTCATTAAATGACAGCCAAACAGAAATGAGACATGAAACAAGCCAACAGATGACCAGCTAAATTGGGGCTTCAAACTCCAACCAGTTCCTTAATGAGAAACTGATCCTTGCTGTTATTTAAACCCGTTATTCAATTCCATGGCTTGTTGCTGCTCTCTTTTTGCCACAGCAGACATTCCAAAACTGTTGATATTCTGTTTTTTTTTCTAAGAACTCCTAAAATGTTTTGGTAACCTGAGGGATCAACACCTTACTGAGACCTTCATCTTTATTTTCAGATTTTGTTTGATGGGTACAGGTGAGCTGGTCATGTCCTGCTTGTTTTATGTCTTATTACTGTCCGGATGTTAATTAAGAAGAAAACAACTAAGGGACCTGAGTCAAGCTAATTAAAGCTAAGGCTAAAGAAGTTAATTAGCATCAAAAACTGGTTACTAATTAAGAAGATGGTTGGAATGAAAACATGCAGCCACTGCGGCCCTCCAGGACTGGAGTTCGACACCCCTGCTTTAGAGGTATTCGTTGTTTTATACATTTTCTTTCTGTTTGGCTTTGAAATTAACACACAAATACTTTTTAAACTTACACTTTTACTGTAAAACTTCAGCAAAAACATTTTTTTGAATTAACGTTTCATCAATATCACATTGAATTTTGATTCCGTGTTTGGACTTACATCATGATAACGCAATGTATAACTGGACATGAGTGAATATCGTTTCTTTCTCTCTAGTAAATAAACTGACTTTTTCGAATGTTTGTCCTTATGATTTGTTAAATGTTATAGCAAAAGCTATTCTAACGGGAAACTGTAAATGTCTTAAAACAAATGGCATATCAAGATCTCCTTTGGTGTCTAATGTTATCCGTGGAAGATGTACTACATTACCTTTCTAGTCGTCTGTTAAAATTTTACATGTCAGAATTGCTCGACCAATTTTGGATACAACTAATCTTGTCCTATTGCATAGCCCATCACTCAGACATAAATTATGCAATAACATTACGATACATCTTTCTTTCAACAGTAATTCGGCCAGTGGAAGACCGGATGGTGTTAACGGTTGTAGATATTCTACGGGATATTGTAAGTTGATGTTTTCATCTTCCGCACCATCACCACCAACTGATCAAGCATAATCTATTGATGCGTATTTAACCTATTTGCCATGTAACCAATCAAAGATATTCACGTTTATTGATTTGACTTCATTGTTTCTCTGTGCTAGGATTGCCCGTGTACTCATTTCTTCTGTTGATAACCCTTCGGGATGAAATTCTTCAATATGATTTGGACATAAGTCTTCTTTGATTGAGAACTGAAAGTGAGGAAAATGTAAAAATTTATAAGAGCTGAGAGTGCAAGAACTGTGTCTGACAAAAGCATTCACACGAATGAGAGGTGAGAGGACTGTGTGCGTGGGCCATTAACCTGAAATGGTTGAGGGGAGGGCGGGACTTGAAAAAATCTCTTGGCAACAGTCTTGTCTCAAGATTTTCTTTTATAATAGAGAGATTTACGGGTTCACTTGGACATTTTTGAGGCAAACAGGCCGTTCATCTCTCATTTCCATCTCTATACAGTATATACAAAATAAATTGAAGATTTTGAGACCATTCATATTTTTTAGTGAAATCTGTTATAATTGAATTTTGTACTTTATTAAAATTATCACTCTTTGCTTGCAATCAGTCTTTGTATTTACATAATAGTCTTATCCAAAATTACTTACAAATGATAAGCACTTGATTCCTCAAATCTATGACACATTATTGTTCATTCATAATTAATTATTCTGCCACTAAGAGGTAGGGGCTGAGCACAAAACCTCACAATTAAGCAATTAATCATACTGACTGTATTTTAAAGAATATATATTGTGCCTACTTGATAAAAAGAACAAGTGCAGCTCCATCAATAAACAATCTTGTCCATCCTATTCGCCTACAATCTTCAAAATAACATCAAGTCAAAATTTGAAGATCCATAAAGCCTTACTCTTCAGCACAGTACATTGTAATTTACTTCATGTGTCTATGGTTCTTTATGTGAAGACAAAAAAAATGATTTGTGCAAAATCTGCCATTAAGTTTCTAGCCATGTCCCTGTGTTCTGGTTGCTGAGTTTACTTTAAAGTAACAGCTGGGATCCACTGTACTAATTTCTTTCACAATTGCAAACAGTTTAATCATGATACCTCTTAATCTTTATTTGCCTTAACTGAAAAGGTTCCATATCTTCAATCTCTCCTTATATCTCATACCCCTTAGTCCCAGAATCAGCTTGATTGCTCTTCTCTGGATTTTTTCTAACACTGCTTATTTCTTTTGTAATATGGGGACAAAAACTGTTCACAGTAATCCAGTTAACACCTCACTAGTGCATTGTATAGCCTGAGCATAACCTAATAAAAATAATAGCAATACATTGTACAATGTTTCTATAGCACCTTTCTCATGCGCACGGTGCTTTACAGAGTCTCAGAAAGAATTGCAGGATATATGTAAAATTCAATATAAATAATATCCACATAGAACACCAGGAACAAATAAATATAGGATATATAAAGAATTACACAGAATAAAAGACAATATATCAAAGTAAGATACGAACTACAATGCCAGAAGAAAACCTTGAACAAATAACACTATATGCGATACAACACAGACACAAATTATCCTGAGCATCTGGACTTCCTGGCTTGGACTCCAGACATAATGCTATATAAACTATAATAATAATAATAATACTTCTTTACATTTATATAGCACTTTTCTCAGTACTTAAAGTGCTCTCCATGCAGGGAGGACCCGGGAAGCAAGCACATAATCTCTTTACTGCAAAGCAAAAACACTACCACTGCTAACACCCTAATCAGCCTTCTTGTTTGCTTCTGTACACTGGATGTAGATAGTGATGAGCCCATTATAGCTCGTAGGTCTTTCTCATAAGAGGTATTTTCAAGTTTCAGAATTCTCATTTTATATTCATGTCGAACATTTTTACTTCCTACATGTAATTTACCTGCATTATATTTTATCTGTATGCTGTTGAAGTCCCCCGTAACAATTTCTCTGATTCTACATCACCTGCTCTTCAATGTAGTTTGGTATAATCTGCAAGTTTAACCATCTTATTGATTATATTCTTCTTCAGATCTTTTATGTACATCCATCCATTATCCAACCCGCTACATCCTAACTACAGGGTCACGGGGGTCTGCTGGAGCCAAACCCAGCCAACACAGGGCGCAAGGCAGGAAACAAACCCTGGGCAGGGTGTGCACACACAAACACACACACACACCAAGCACACACTAGGCACAATTTAGAATCGCCAAAGCAGGGGGCAGCAGTAGCTCAGTCAGTAGAGCGGGTTGTCCAGCAATCGGAGGGTCGCAGGTTCGATCCTGGCTCCCGGCATGAGAATGCAGCTGTTGTGTCCTTGGGCAAGACACTTAACCTACCTTGCCTGCTGGTGGTGGTTGGAAGGATTGGTGGCGCCAGTGTTCGGCAGCCTCGCCTCTGTCAGTGCGCCCCAGGGCAGCTGTGGCTACAAAGTAGCTTATCATCACCAGCGTGTGAATGTGTGTGTGAATGGGTGAATGACTGTTGTGTTGTGAAGCGCCTAGGGGGGTTCTTGAACTCCAGTAGGCGCTATATCAAATACAGGCCATTTACCTAACCTGCATGACTTTGGACTGTGGGAGGAAACTGGAGCACCTGGAGGAAACCCACGCAGACATGGGGAGAACATGCAAACTCCACGCAGGGTTAGGTCTCCTAACTGCGAGGCAGCAGCGCTACCTACTGCGCCACCATGCCACCCTATTTTATGTACAGTATATTAAAAAGAGCAGTGGTCCCAGCACTGACCCCTGATGGACACCAGTTCTAACATCGCCTAATTCTGAAAACGTTTTGCTCACCATACCTTTTTGCTTTCTGTGTTTGAGCTCATTCTTTACCCACCTATGCACCACGCCATTGAATTCCGCTTCTTTTCATATATGAATCAGACACTTTTCATTGTCCTAAATGCAGAACTATTTGAATTTTACCTACCCCCCAGATATTGATTCTATTTATTTGATTAGATTTTTAATTAAAATGCTTTCATTTATTTTCAGGATATCAGTGATTAGAATTCCAGTTGAGTCACTGCCTCTGAGGACTTTGCATATTTTCCTAGTGTGTGCTGGTTCTCTGGTTGGTTTCACACATGACTTGGTTGACTGTATACCCCACAATGGACTGACACACATTTTTCATGCCAACATACTTCAGATATAGTAGGCTCTGCCTTTCTCACCTAAATCTGGAAGAAATAGGTTGAGTAATAGATAGATGTTGGTAATATATTTAATCATGGCTCAGGTTAATCATTTTTCTTTCACAAAACAATAAGGGGGAGAGTCTTAACAATTATCTTAAGTTTGAAAATTTACAGGGCTGGTAATTGTTCAACTGTTATTAGTAACCTCATATTCAGAAATCACCTGTTTTTAGCATGTAATATTTCATATTACCAAGGGAGTGTTATTGCTCTGAGGTGCACTGGCACCCAGTTCAGGTGTTGCCTGGTGATTGCTGGGGCAGACTCCAGCTCTCCTGGATAAGTGGGTTAAGAAAATCGATAGATGGATGGATTACAAAAAGAGAATAAAATGAAGAAGCAAAATAAACAATCTTTGCTCATTTCCTGTTACCACTTTATCCATGTGATGGTCATGGTACTAATAGGCTTGCTAAACTTCCCTTTCACCCCAGATATGGTTTATATCACCGCTGGGAAATTCTCAGATCAAACAAGAAAAACTTTCCCTCCAGTGTGTCATGGGTCTGCCCCTGCACCTCCAAAGCAAACCACAAATAAACTATAAATCCTTAAGAAAATGCAAATACACTGTGCTAGTTACTTATGGCTTCTTGGAATAGCATATTCTAAGATAACACACAGTTCTTAGTACATATTTAGAACTTTAACCATAAATAAAATTTTAGAATACAAAAAAATTTTGATTAAGTTTATTGAGTCAGTAAGTCAGTCATTATCCAACCCGCTATATCCTAACACATGGTCACGAGGGGCTGCTGGAGCCAATCCCAGCCAGCACAGGACGCAAGGTCAGGAACAAACAGTGCGCCAGCCCACCACAGGGCACACACACACACACACACCAAGCACACACTAGGGACAATTTAGGATCACCAATGCACCTAACCTGCATGTCTTTGGACCGTGGGAGAAAACCGGAGCTATCAGAGGGGGTCATTTTTTTTGCACACTGGGTGGTTCCATTTCTCTCTTTGGCAAAGGAACATGTATATATTACATTTAAACACAGCAGATGAAGAGGCAATAGACACCCATTGTTGAGACTGGGATAAGAAGTTAAAAGGCAAATTTCCTGGGTAATCCTGTTACCGATTATTGTCATGGCTGTCTACAGGATATAGGTATTTGCTGTCTTGCAAAAGAATCGCCGCTTTGAAGTTTTAACTGGTTAAATATACAAGCAATACAGAATTGTGATAAAAGAAGTGCTCCTTCCTTGTAAAATGTTTGTATTTAGCTGACTTGGAAATTAACTGACAATATTGGTTTCTAATCAGCATATGTGTACTCATTGCTAGTTGGTAACAATACATTTTTGTTATTTATGCTTACACTATTTGTTAAACCCAGGAAATTTGGATGTGCCATTGTTTAATCCATCATCCTGTTGATCTAGGCAGGGACTGAAGGAGATTTAAACTTCTGGGCAGGAGAAGGCAGGGTGAGGGATAGTTCACTGAGAATGCTGCCAAGACACTCGCACAGAGCACAGAGGCTCGCAGGCAGACAAGGGTACGTGGCAAAACTTACCTCCAGGGAGGAAAAGACAGCTCCACAAGAAGACGCTGGCTGTGGGTCCAGCGAAAGAAGGAAGCCACATGAAAAAAGCTTCACAAAAAGTGAAGCGTGCCTAGGTCGCAGCAACACAAGAAGCCCAGAGTGAAAATAAAGAACGACAAAGAGAAGTTGACAGGGATTCAATGATTTGATAAGACTTTTGTTGGGAAACGAGTGTCTGGTGAAGGGAGTGCATCCTTAGACAGTTGGACGATTAATTGTTGGGGTAACACAGTGCACAAACTGGACTCTACACCACTAATGGTTGTATCCTCCAATTCTTGTTTTTAATGGACTTTTAGAGTGTGGACTGTGTGTCTTCCTTTTAAAAAAGGGAATTTCGTACTTGATATTGTTAGGTTTTTTTATGTTCATTTATCTTTTTAATGTACTTTATATTGTCTTGCGTAATAGAAGTTACTGTTGCTTTTCCTGAAATTACTGTTGTGTCTTTCATTGTGTGTTTACTCACCACCCAATTTAAAGAAACCTGTGTGCTATTATCAGTAAATTTCAAGCATTCCCAGTCTCTTAATAAAACTGGTTAGCATAGTCGTATATTTTAATGGTGTCTACGTTAGATTGCCTGTAAGTGTGACCAGACACCTGTCACAGAGCATCCAGAGGCAACCCACGCACACACGGGGAGAACATGCAAACTCCATACAGGGAGGACCCGGAAGTGAACCCAGGTCTCCTTACTGCAAGGCAGCAGCGCTACCACTGTGCCACAGTGCCACCCTAAGTTTATTTATTTAGATATTATATTTTTTGCACACAAGAAAGTCGATCGGTTTTAGGAGGAAATGAGGCCACAGGCCGCTAACATACCCAACAACTACCGTTGAAAGCTTCGGTCCTAAAGAACAGAAATTTAAATCATTTTTGTTTAATAAAAGTATGACTCTTACACTTACACAGGTGCTATAAACCTACTTTATTATAGACAGCACTCTCACAGTGAACACTTAACCCAAATAGGTGCAAAATTGCTTAAATATTTACACCATGTAACTAAATAACATCAAGATTGTACTGAAAAATGCACCAAATAAATATTATTTATGTTCACATTATTAAAATTAAAATATTGTTATTGCATTAGGCACATTTCAAAACACACAACAATGAACTTCAAAGCAATTCTGTAACAGATTACAACATAAGATCTTTGAAAAAAATCACACAGGCCATAGATATACTGTGGCTTCAGAAACTAACCAGACGCCTTTAATTTAGCAGATTTTGTTATGCTACAGCAAGTTCTGCGAAGTTGGGGAGCATGCACTGGTACAGTGCGTTGCTGCACCCACCAGACAACAAAACAACTCGGGATCCCGGTTGGCAACCCCCCCAGGCAGACACGCAGTCCAGTCCTGCCCTCTGGAAATGACCCTCTTTCTGCCACAGCCAGGTGTTACGTGGGCGACCCCTTGGCCTGGTCCAGCCACTTGTGTCCTCAACAATGAGGATCTTACGAACTGGATCACCCTTGGGGAACTGCGCCACATGCCAGTGGTACCATAACTGACGCTCCCTCACAATGCAGGTAATGTGCCTCTTTCGGGACTCCATGAGCAACTGCTCATTCAACACAAAGTTAAACCAACGGTACCCAAGGATTTTCCAGAGAGACACAGTACCAAAGGAGTCCAGTCTTCATCTCAGGTCACTGGATAGCATCCATGTCTTGCAACCATATTACAAAACAGGAAACACCAGGACAATAAAGACTTGGACCTTCGTCCTTTTGCATAGATATCGGGAGCGCCTCACACTCCTTTCCAGCGACCTCATAACCCCCATGCTCTCCCAATCCGTCTACTGACTTCATAGGAAGAGTCACCAGAGACATGAATGTAAATGCCAAAGTAAGCAAACCTCTCAATGAGTTCGACACACTCTCCGCAAACAGACACATTGCTGATGGCTGTGCCCAAGAGGTCATTAAAGGCCTGAATTTTGTTTTTTATCCAGGACACTCGCAAGCCCAGACATTCAGACTCCTTGCTCAGTCTCTCGAGCACCCCAATCACAGCCTCCATTGACTCCATGAAGATTACAGCATCGTCAGCAAACTCAAGATTCATGAATCTTTCTTCACCAACACAGGCCCCACAGATGCTGCACCCTACGACCTTGCCCAACACTCAGTCCATACAAGCACTGAACAGAGTAGGAGCAAGAACACAGACCTGATGAACCCCAGAATCAACTGGGAAAAAAACAGAGGTCCTGCCTCCACTCTGCACAGCACTCACAGTACCAGTGTACAGGCCGCTCATGATATCCAGCAACCTTGAGGGCATCCTGCGAACCCTCAGGATGTCCCACAGGGCAGCCCAATCAACTGAGTCAAACGCCTTACCAAAATCCAAAAAAGGCTGCAAAGAATCTCTTCCGATATTTGTGTTTGTGCTCCATGAGAATCCTCAGTGCCAGGATACGATCGAAGGTAGACTTTTTAGGCATAAAACCAGACTCTTCCGGTCGTTGGTAGGTGAGCAAGTGATCACGGATCCTATTGTGGACAACCCTAGCAAAGGACCTTACCCGGCACCAAGAGCAGTGTTATCCCCCTGTAGTTGCTGCAATCCAGGCGATCATCCTTCCCTTTCCAGATAGAGTCAACAAGTCCCGTTTTCCAGTCAGTTGGGATGATGCCAGTCTCCCAAATGGAAGCAAAGATTGCTTGCAATGCCAGGAGGACAGCCTTACCACCAGCCTGGAGAAGTTCACCATGGATACCGCAGATCCCTGCAACCTTCCCCCACCTCAGCTGGTTCACCACCTGTGCAATCTCAGTGAGATTGGGTGGTTTGCAGCTAATTGGAGGATCAGCCTCAAGAACCGTGGACCTAGAGATATCCAATATCCTAGCCGGTGGATCAGCTTTGAACAAATGCTCAAAGTAGCCAGCCCAGTGGCTCACAACTGCAGTGTCATCCATAAGAACCATTCCAACAGCTGCCCTGACTGCGACCCTCAGAGGAACAGATTCAGATGTGCATAATGCTTCGATTCCTCTGTAAGCAGGATGTGGGTCGCTAGACCACAGATGGTGTCAGTTGCTCACAGATTCCTCTAACAAATGCCTCTTTATCTGCCCTCAGAGCCCTCGCAGCTGTCCTTCTCAGTTCCCGGTACAGACCAGAGTTGCCATTGAGCCGTGCACTGCGACTCCCCTCGATCATATCCAGGTTGCCCTGCAAGATAAAACACCTCCTTCTGGGAACACCAGTAACACCAACACAACCCTCTGCAACCTTCAGGGTCTTGTCACCGAAGGTCTTCCACCTCACCTTAGGATCAGCAGTCGCACCCAAATCTGCAAGTTCCTCACACAAACTGTGTGTAGACTTGTTACAAACAGCCTGGTCTTGGAGGTCTCCAAGTCCAGGCTTATTTTCTTATTAGGTGGTAACCTTCTCGACCTAAGCTGGATCCTAAGAGTAGCAACAACAAGTCTGTGGTCAGAATTCACAAACTGGGCACAATATCCCATTGTCACAGGTATTCAGACTCTTTACTCAGCTCCTTTGGCATTGATTACAACTTGGGTTCACAGATCCTCTCAATCTCTGTTATGTTGAATAAAGCATGTCAATAAATGGCTGTTTTCAAGTTTCCCCACAAATATTTTACCGGGTTCAAGTCAGGGCTCTGGCTTAGCAACAGAAAGACATTCTCAGAGTTGTTCCTAAGCCACTGCTCTGATATCTTTGCTTTGTGCTTAGGGTTATTGTCCTGTTGGAAGGTGAACATTTTCATTAAGGATATCTCTGTAACTTGTTCCATTCAGCTTTTCCTCAAATTTCCCAGTTCAGGCCACTGAAAAATAACCACACAGCATGATACCGCCACTGCCATTTTTCACCATTGAAAGGGAATTGCATAGGTATGAGTGATGCCTGGCTTCCTTCAGACATGATGCTAATCATGGTTTCTTCAAACCAGGAAATGTTGTTTCTCACGGTCTTAGAGATCTTTAGGTGCCTTTTTGCAAAATCCAAGGAGGCTTCCTTACTGAGGAGAGGGTTCTGTCTGGTAAACTCTTCATTATGCCCAGTGTTGTAAAGATGGTTGTCACTCTGAAAGTTTCTCCTATCTCCACACAGGCTCTCTGGTACTCAGTCAGAGTGACCATTGAGTTTTTGGCCTCTCTTACTGGGGCCCTTCTCCCAAGACTGCCGGGTGGCCACCTCTAGGAACAGTCATGACTTATTCCAAACTTCTCACATGTAAGAATTTTGGAGGACACTTGTTTTTGGGTTTTTTTTTTTGTAGCCTCCTTCAGATCTTTACCTTGACACAATCTTATCTCTAAGCTCTGCAGAAAAATCGTTCAACCTCATGGCTTGGTTTTGCTCTGATACACTTTGTCAGATGTAGGACCTTTTATAGACAGGTGTGTGGCTTTTCTAATCCGGTGCATACAATTGAACTGACTACAGGTGGACTCCAAACATCTCAATGATGGTCAATAGAATGGGACATATCTGAACCAGATTCCAAGTGTCACAAAAATGTCTAAAGATCAACTTTCCACTTTGTCATTCTGGGTTCCTGAGTGTTAATTAATGTAGGGGAAAAATGAATTTAAACAATTTTAGAATAAGGCTGCAACACTGCAAAAATGTGAAAAAAGTAAATGGGTCTGAATGCTTTCTGAATGCCAAAGCATCAGTAAAACAGGAAATAATCCACATTTATGAGGAGGGAAACCTCATTTAAAAATCAGGCAGAAAATGATAAACCTCACATAACAGAACACTAGAATTAACCCAAGTCAAAAAAAGAACTCTAAGGGAGTGTCAAAACACTGAAAAACTAAAAATGCAATTGTTCAGAGATACTAAGGAACCAAACCACTAAAACAGAAAACACTAAAAACATAAAAAATGAATGCTAAAATACATTAAAGAACCAAAAAACAACTGATTTCATTGTACTGTGTACTGTTTGCTCTTTTCTTTCCATTTTGGGGAGGGGACTGGGCAGTCTAATGGTCTGGAATCCCTCCAGATTTTATTTTTTTCTCCAGCCGTCTGGAGTTGTTTTTTTTTTTGTTGTTTCTGTCCTCCCTGGCCATCAGACCTTACTCTTATTCTATGTTAATTAATGTTGACTTATGTTATTTTCTTACTGTGTCTTTTATTTTTCTATTATTCATTATGTAAATCACTTTGAGCTACATTTTTTGTATGAAAATGTGTTATATAAATAAATGTTGTTGTTGCTTCTGTTGTTTAAACTTCTGAAAAAGTTATTTGTGTAATAAAATAGGCAGCAGACAGAAAAAAGGCTTGGGGATGGCCACCACTGTATACGTGAAAAAGGCAGGTAAAAATGAAATGTTATGTCTTCACAGACATGAGTTCAAGGCAGAATGGAGTAGTAGGATGAAAACTGGTCTATAAATATAGTGCATTAGAGGAAGAGGTGGAGCCAGGGAGGTCGGGACAGGAAGTGATGAGGTAAGTAGATGTGCTCGAGGTAGTGGCGTCATCAAATGGTGCCAGAAGTGATATCATTCATGGCTGGATCGGTGGTGATGTCACTGAGAGGAATGGTCTTTGGCTGGTCTGCAGAGGGACAAGAGGAGAATATGACAGCACCAGCCCCTGGTCTGGCTGAGAAATAACACTATTTGAGCCTGTAAACTGTCTCCCATGCACATGTGTGTGACAGCGTCTTCTTGCTTCCATGTTTATTGGACATGGGCAGCATCATTTTATACTTCTTTGCCAAATAAACTAGATGACCAGAAGTGGGCCGCATATGACGTCACCACTTTAATGGTTTAAATGTTCTTTCTAGTTATTTGAGATTGTGGATACGATAAACTGTTGCTTTCTGGTTCTTAGTTTATTGTTCCTGGTTACTGCTTCTTTCTTCAAATTTTGCTGATGGTTTACTTTATTGTATTGTCTTTGACGATTCTTACTTTAGACTTGACAGAAACAATTTGTAGCTTGGTCTCTTTCTGGCTCCTTATTTCCTAAAACCTGCCTCTAAATAGTGTTGGTAGAATATTCATCATGTGATTGGTGCAACGCAGGTGCCTCACAGTCTCCAAAAAGTCAAACTATGCCTCTCTCTACCTTTCCTGAAATAAAGGAAAACTAAGGGCAGAATCCCAGGGAATTCCTGACAAAACCTGACTTAAACATTCAGACACAGCGTCTGTAGTTGAGGCTCTAACTGATGGTCTTATGTTTCTCCATAAACCACACATTAGATGCAAAGCTGTGCCATGTAAATATAAATTCACTATTGTGTTAAGTTCAGATTCTGATTGTACGATGTTCAAAACGTTGAGTAAAGTTGATTTTAGCATGGTGTCTGTGTATGTGTATGTATCAGTGGAAAAATTCCATTTTACCTATTTTAAATGTCCATCTTTACAAGTTAACACTATAATTATTCATACATTATTGATAAAGTCTTAAAATTTAGGAATAGCATTCAATAACTCCATGCCCAGTAGTAACAAAAGGAAAGCTGCATTACTAAGTGTCTTATAAGATATGTGCCCTCATTGAAACTCACTCAGGAAAGCAATAATAAATCTGAAAAACCAATTGAACCAACTGGATCCAGCTGGAAATACAATTGAAGATTTCTGAAAAATGCTTAAAGTCATAATTGACACACTAAGTAAAGCAATGGAGAAAGTTAGGCAGACTGAATTAAAACAACATACAAATTACTTTGTTTCTTGGGGTATGTTGTTAATATATTTTAGAAATAAATAAAGAAACAGCAGAATAGCTACACAACATTTCTAATTAATTTACTGACCACCAAATATAAATAACATGATATTAGAGCACCAATGGCTTCTCATGTTTTTATTACTTGAGCATATGAGCTTCTGTAATTACATTTTTTTAAAAGTTTCCTGGAGTCAGATCAGTTATTAGCAATATATATGCAAATGTCCATCAAAACCATGCACAGATCCGGTGGTATCAAAGTGTCAACATCATGTTCTTCAGGCCGATGAATTTTGGGATAAACCCTTCTCAGGATTAGATATTCCAAATTGTTGCAAATCAGATCCACTACATATATTGAATTACAATATGCTACCAACATTTGCTCACCAGGCACAAAATTAGTCACCTTGGCTAAATCTTATATGGTATCAAGTAACTCCCCTATGAGACCAAAAACCAAGCTGCAACTCTGTCTGGAATAGGTGCCATCAGTTTGTGGATTTAAGCAACATCAATTTTCATCCACTCTTCCAGCAACAAATCTCGCAGTTTGGTCAGATGGCTCTGACAGCACTTCACTTGTTGCTCCTAACAGTCCCACTGACTTTCTAAGGGACATTGTGGGCTGTTCGAGATGTGAGAATGCTTCAAAATGTTATTTGAGCCAAACAACAGTTCCAGTCTTCTGCTTGCAATAATTGTCTTGGAAGACTGGAGTAGCCATTGCAGGGTAAATAAACACATCCGTAGGAATTATTTGCTGTCAAAATACATGGCACATGGTGACTGTCCCCATCTCTGACAATCATCTTTCGACCACAGTTCTGGCAATGATTAGTGGTTGACTGAGATGTACACCACCGCTGGAAGACCTGTTAGACATTATGGTTTGTCTCACCTGCAAAGACAACAATTTCCTGTACAATATACCATTTGGCACAGCCAAACTTAATAACCCCTTTTTGCCAATCATACTCATCTGTTTGCAACCCATCTTTTACAGAAATAACCAAACACATGTGGCACATCACTACTTCTTATTATTATTTATTATTAAGCACAGGCGTCACTTATTGACTGGAAGCTTGAAGAGACAGAGCTCCTTCGAGCCCCAACTGAAGTATTCGAAAAAGCACTCCCCTACAAGAGAAGCCTTTAAGAAAAAGGTCAGACAGATTTTTGTTAAATCAGGAACATACATTTCACTATCTTGCCCTTTAAAATATATGATTTATTAGAATGCTGGTTTTGCAAAGACATTTACCCTTAAGATAGATCTCATGGTTATCATACTCGAGAGTCTAAGTCATATGGTTCAGGACACAAGATTTGTAAATGTGATGCTGCTTTCAGTATTCTTGTTTCTTTCATTCTTTAAAAGGACTTACTGTGCTCTCCACTTATTCATTAAAGGCTTTTATTATTTAGCAACTGTTGCAGTTCAAATCAATTCTCTGAGAAGAAAAGATAAAAGATTCTATTGACCCATATTATTTAATAATCAGATTTTGAAACTGCATGGACAGATAAATTAATGGACTGATTGATGGATGGACTTTATTAAACTATATTAATGTATGATAAAAATAACATTTAGTTATATAGTACGTTTTCATACATGAATGCAGCTCAAAGTGATTTACAATAATAATGACTAAACAAATTAAAAAAGAAAGCAAAAACTGAAGAACATTTATTTATAATTTCCTAATGTCCAGTTTAACAACAAATTATGGTCAGATGGCCAAGGAGGATAGGAAAATAAAACTTCAGTTGGTAGGATGCTGGAAAAAAATAAACCTGTGGGGTATCAAGTCCAAAACATGGCCCACACCTCTGGACATTCTACAGTCCATAAAGGAGTCAACATTAATAGGAAGCTGTTGTGGAGCTTTTTTCATCTTCTCAGCACCTCAGGAGGCAAAGGCACATACCACCACCACAGAGTACCAAAAAAAAGAAAACCCACAAAAGCAGTAATTAGTGACCCGCCTATAAAAAAAGAAAATGTATTTTATTAAAAGAACAATTTTCCTTTTAATAACAGTGATATCTGACATATGGAGAGTTTATGCAAGGGTTTGAAATCATGCTTCTGTGACACTGCATTCCTTATAGTGCCTTTCATTGTAAATAAGAAATAGAATTCTGAATTAACTGGAAGGCAAGGCTAAATAACACACTAAACCAGTTTTGGGTTGTAGGCAGCCAAAGACTATTTGGGAAGAATTAGGCACAAAGCAGTAGCTAGCCATGAATTGCAGTGTCATGCTAGGCTCATGCAGGGCACAGCCACTCAAACAAATAAATTCAGTCAAACTGTACTAATTTAGAGTAATCAATCAACCTAACATTGACATCTTATGAATGTAGGTTCAAAAACCAGTTCAGACAAATGGGAAACATACAAAAACCACATAAAGTGGCTCATCTCCTGGAGCTGCGATGGAACTGTGCTAATCAAGGCACCTGACTTTATAAACCAATCTAAATAGAATTATAACAAGTTGAATTATATATAGTACTCTGTGTAACAGTATAACTTGAACAATCAAATATATTTCGTATTGAACTAACACCTGTTAGTTACCTGAAATTTCAAACTATGGACACACCATCAATTCTTTAACACTATATAGAACTCATTAAATCAATACAATGAAAAAAAAAAAATAATTATAATAACATTTTTAAAGAATGGTTAAATACAGGATATTGGGAATCAGAATAGCATACCACCCACATAATAGTCACATTCATCCACCTTAATAAAAGAATAAGAGTTTATGTGTCTGTTTGTCTGTGTGTCCATCCAGTGGCTATGTTTCTGTCATTCCGATAGATGGCACTTCACAAACATTTCTAGTAATAAAATGCAATGCATTTGTCATTCCAACAGATGGTGCATCACAAATATTTGTAGCAATGCATTTTATTACCACTGTACAAATGCCTATACTGCATTATCTGTTGAAATGACAAACGCGAAGCAATTTATTACCACACACATTACAAAAGACACTCCATTAGATGGTGCACTGCAAATATTAATGCTGAGGTCTGCCTTGATTACTTAGATTCCAATCTATCTGAGAAAGGTAGTAAAGCTACTATTTATATAAACCAATTGGTTTTTGATTCATCATATTACCAATCCCTGGATACAATTAAATAATGATAGTTATAAATACTGCGGTGGGCTGGCACCCTGCTCCGGGGTTTGTTTCCTGGCTTGTGCCCTGTGTTGGCTGGGATTGGGTCCAGAAGACCCCCATGACCCTGTAGTTAGGATATAGCGGGTTGGATAATGGATGGGTGGATGGATAGTCATAAATATCTAGCCTTGCCCAGTGTCACAATTACAATACATAAAACAGGGTTGTGAGAAACAATGTATCTCATGCGCCAAGGTGAAATGCTGCAATATACCCACCACCATTGAGTGATAAGGATACAGGATACTATGGGCATTGGCACCAAAACCATCCAATAAACTCACCATTTTTGTAAACCATATTGTTGGGAGACAATTGTGTAAAAGAACATCTACATGTGGATGCCAGATCCCACAAGGTGTACTGTATAAGGGGTGCTGTTCCAGGTCTGGGTTTTAGAGGCCATGACACGTATGTAACTTACAAAAGAAGGAGAACATATTGCTGTTGTAAAAGGATGAAATATCCTGTCTTGGTCCTGTTCTCATGGATTATATAATCCAAATTAAACAACAAAGCAGCTTTAAATTGTGGAATAATATCCAAAACAAGCAAGAAATTAGACAATTAACTATTCAAGAGATACCATGTAATTATACCAAGGTAGGAGAAATACACACAGAAGACAGAGATGTACATAAGATAAATTAATTGACTGGCTATTTAATGACACTAAGTAATCACCAACAGTGCTTCAAGTGGGCCTGTACTCACCAGTATGCAGTACTAGCACTTTCCTCAGTTTCTAATAGCAACATTTCTTTGTGTACTGAAAGTTTTAAAGTGACTCCCTGGGAGATCCCACACTCTTCAATCAAATACTACTGAATCGTCACAGAGTACTGTCAGAAATTTGGTTCCACTCCAAACAATGATCACCAATACAGTGCTAATGTACAGACAGCATATGTGACATTCACCAACAACCAGCCCTAAATAAAAACATTGTAAAATACACCATTGCAGGGTGAACACACATATGGGCCAATTGAATATCTGTAATCCCACTAACATGCGCTTGGTAGGCCTGATCTCTAACCACAATGAACAGGCTTACCGCTGGATGAAGTGGAAAGTCTGTCATACTGGTGTCAGGTCAACAGTCTACTCCTGATTGTGAGCAGAACAATGGAGATGATTGCGGACTTTGGGAGAACACAGCACAGGCACTATTACCCCCCTCAGTATTACTAACACTCATGTGGAGAGGTTTGACAGTTCCAAATGCCTTGCTGTCCATCTCACAGAGGACCAGAGGAAACTGGAGTATCTGTGGACATTCACACAGATACAGGAAGACAGGGGAGTAGCCAGGAAAAGATTTTAGGGTGGGCCTGTGTACAAATGGGTGTTCTAGTTTTTAGTAGAATATATATAAGGGCACTCTTCTAAAAAAATACATCTATTCATGCTGTGGTACATTCACATAATAGGATCATGCAAAAGTTGAGCAAAAATTATCAAGGCAATCAAACCTTGTACCACACACAAAAAACCTGTCCTGTAATGTTTTATGCCAAATGTGTCAGGGCTTTAGATTGAACTGGTTGATGATTTGATCACAATCTAGATTTTCAGTAAGATCATGTTCAATTGATAAAATAGTCAATTTGTTGAGATGAACTGAAGACAGTGTTGATATCAAATGCATCTTGATCCGATTTATGGATTAAAAACTTTCTCCACACTGCAAGTTGTACATAGAAGTGTGACCATTACTCGCAACATGTATCAACATTAGGGAAAATGTCTGCCGGGAAGTTGTCAAGCACCTCCAAAGGAGATGACAATTTTCTGCTTTTCTGTTAATTTGTTGGACAAACACTATGTATTCTACATTCTGGATATTTACTCCATATACTGTAGTAAAAAAGGATTTTTGAAAAACGTTGATATTTCCATTTGTTTGCCATATCAGAAATAATCCCTCAAAATAAGAAACTATCTCTTGGTGTTAACTGTCTAAAGACTACTACAAATCAGGTTATACATACACTGTAATACTACCCCATTTATTTATTTATACAATTTAGCAAACCAATGGAATTTTACATACCAGATATAAACTGAAGGATAGATAAAATAACAAATGCCCAATCAATTAAAAAATTTAGCAGAGATTGGCTGGGCCTATGGCCACATGCAAACTCCACACAAGTAAGCAAATCCCGGTCTCCTTCCTGCTAGGCAGCAGCGTTAACAAAGTCCATAGTTTATTTAGCTAATAGCTAAGATGTCACAGTATCTCATCAAAATACTTCTTAATGGTTGTAAATGTTGGATTGGAGGATCTGGATTAAGAATGTTATGTTCTCATATCTGGATTCTAATAAGTTTAAAAATATAATTCGATCCATTAATGAAAAACATTGCAAGGAAAAGAATTTCAGTGAATATTCTGACATAGGAAATACGTTTGTCTACCCTGGGTTTTTTTTTACAGGGTGAAAAGACGTCCAATGTGTTACCTGTGCGATCAGAACGAATATACACTTTTCATGGCACCCTTACACTATTTTAAGATTAGGCACCTACTCAAAATTTTTAAGATTAGGGACCCTGGTGTACCTGGCCTTACCCCCACGAGCCTTAAGTTCAGGGTTTGTGGTAGGGGTAGGCCAGTGTAAAACAAACAACAAGAAGGAGATGGCGTCTGCCATGAATGGAATATTACATCGGTTATTCCTAGAGTTTTTCAGGGTGCGCTATCTCATATACAGAGAATTCAGAACTCCTCTTCGCTTTCTGGGGGGCTTGCTTTAGCTGTACTCCCGTCGAATGGTGGTTGCGCCTTGACATTATGGAAGAATGACTAAAGGTTATGAACTATTCCTCACCCTTTAACACTCTTTTACTTCCTGCTGGATTACTGTATATATATATATATATATATATATATATATATTCAAGGCGTATGCGTCTCTTTTGAGCGACACAAAGAAACGAATGGATCACATCGATACTAAGTTGCAGCATGACATGCTAGACTATTTAAGCATCGTTTATATTTTCCTCTTCAGAACAAATTACATTAAAGATGAATGCAAAGATTTTTAAATGAATATTTGAGGTTGACCACAAATGTCACTACTGAATAGGCTACATTGCGAAAATAATAAAGAAAGCTTTACTGTTGGAAGCGCCGCACTCTCCCGGACTGACTGACACGCCTGCTTAGGCTAGCGCGTGACTGCTGACTCGCTTTAAACTGCACAGGCGGATCATGCGCTCTGTAAAGTCATCGGCAAACTGCTGGGGGTGATAAAGGTTTCGTTGTTTCTGCGAACGGATTTTCTTCATTGTACTCGAAAAACATGGATTGTGGAATAATCACTTCCAAATCTATTCTGCTGCTCCTCAGTCTCATATTTTGGGTAAGTTACAGCGTAGTCGTTGATACAGGCACCGCGTTTGTCTACTTTGCTGTTTCGGATGTACTTTGTGTTTTGCGCAGTACAGCAGGAAATATGGTAGTGCTCGTGGTAAATTCTTTCAGACGGTAGACTTTAGGAACAAAAGAAAAAACTGTCATCAATCGTCTTGATAGCCTGAAAATTATCGTTATGCGAGGCTCCATCTTTCTTGATTGATTTGTATTCCGTACGTAAACATGCCGGTGTGAAAGACGGTTGTAGGTACCACAATTACCAATATTTTCTTTTCACTAAAGCAAGTGTTTGACATCAGAAAAACTGTAATAAAGGAGAAAAAGGAGTTGTCGGATAAGTCGAGTAAATTAGTTCAAAGTTGCTTAAAAAGGCCACCCGGTCAGTTAACACCGTTTTCAGTTAACTTTCTTGCTGCTTTGATTTATAGTCTTTATCCATATTGAAATCCTAGCCCTAGTTCCACAACGTTTAGAATTATGGATTTGTCCTCCGACTGAAACTCAAAAATATCAGCGGTTTAACGATTCAAAATTAACGTTCGTTGCACCCTTCCCTGCCCTGGAGGCCCATAGTTACAGCCAGTTATTTAATTCATAATTGTGGTATGTTTCTGATTTTTTTTTTTTCCTATAATAACCTTTATTGTTGTGAGTTTGTTCTGCGATGGACTGGTGCTCTGCCCAGGGTTGGGATAGGCTCCAGCAGACTCCCGCGACCCAGTTTAGGACTAAGCGGGTTTGAAAATGACTGACTGATTTGTAGAAATCTATTGTTCAGGTGTTCGTTATGCTCTCGTTCACTAATTTATAAATACCCTGCAATCTTTGATTTGTCATAGATTCGAAAGAACAAATATTGGTTTTACTTTTTCAAATTAAAATGTTATCTATTCTTTCAATTGTATAAACCGTTTCATTAAGAAAAGAACAAAGCAGCCACTCAGTATCATTTTCCCCTTGTTGTCATTAATTATCAAAACCTCCCAAAACCAAAATCTTTTACATAAATATAGGCAGAAGTCAAGCAAAATGACACCTTTTATTGGCTAATTAAAATATGAGAGCATATCACAATCATCAAAATGTATGTTGTTAAATTGAAATTCAAATGTATTGGCAAATACAGCACATTGAAGTCTTAACTTGCTTGTCACACAACTTGCTAAACTGACCTATATATGAATATACCCAGTTGTACGGTAACGTGGGGTAATATATAGAGTACAACAAGGACAATCAAATGTAACACGTATAGAACTTACTGTACACCTGTTAGTACGAGTTACCCAAAATGTTGATCTTTGGAGACGACACCAATCAACAGCAGGGTGACTCCTCAACAGGATATAGGCATCATTAGATTAATAAAATAATTTTTTAATAAATGAAAAAGAATCAGGATAGCATTGTGCATCAAGTTGCCCCATTCATGTGAACTACTAGGTGCATTATTACCAGTCCCAGTATATGATTAAGTAATGCTAGCTTGTGACAATCATCTAGGCTTTCTTACATGATTGTTTCCAAAACCACAGTTTATAACGGCCGTGGGTCTGTACTGCTTAACTCTCTAAGGCAGTGTTTGTTATATATATGTAATTAATTGAGGGATATTGGTATATTATATACTGGATACTGGAATATTTTTAGTACAATTTCTGGGTCTCAGAACTCGCACAATTCTACTGAAATACTGTATATCTGAAAGTGAAGTGTCATACCTAAATTTTATCTGAAAAGTCAGTCCGTTTTTTTTCTGACTCGCCTAGTCCTGAACAGGGTTGTGGGGTCTGCTGGAACCTATCCTAGCTAGTACAGGGGGCAAGGTAGGAATAAACTTAACCCTGGAAAGGGCTGGAGTCCATCACAGGGTGAACACACGCACATCCCCAATCACACACTAGGGCCAATTTAGGGTCACCAATTCACATAACATGCATGTGCTTGGACTGTGGGAGGAAGCCAGAGCACCCAGAGGAAATCTCCTTACTGTGAGGCAGCAGTGGCAATACTTCTGCTTGACTGTGCCACCCTATCTGAAAAGTGTCTGTCTATAACATAGCACATAGGAATAAGAAACACATTGGAGTGACTAAGGCTGTTGTTGACATGTAGTCTAACCCCCCAATTTCATTTAAAGGAATGTTATTTAGAAGGATTTACAAAATATGTTGCAACTAAACAGTAGAGAACATTTTTGTTTAAGTACTTTCCATTTATTCTCCTCACAGCATAAAATAATGTCTATAAGCATGTTCTTTCTTGAACATGCTATTTCAAAAGGTTACAGACAAATGTTATAAAATGTTAATCATATGTCACATGTTGTACTTTCTCAATTCAATAATGATTATATTTAAGGTATGATTAGATATTAAGCATATAAACCTGTGCTAATATCCTACATAAGTAGATAGGCACTGAAATGCTATAATACTGGTAATTGATTAATTTGGCCACTCTTGAAACCCCTACCTAATATTATTTTTGGTGATAGCCCCTCAGAATTAGGCACCCAAGGTTTCTGGCCTTTAGTTTATATTTTGTTCATCTTCAAGGTCTTTCTAACAATGCCAGTTATATTATTCAGGTTCAGTAATTTCTCATTTCAGGGCAATTTGCCATTTTGTAATCTTCTCACATGTACAACTATGTTTAACTTTCAACATTTCTGAATTTAACATTTCATTTCTAAATTTTAAAATTCTAAGTTCCATTTCCCCCTTGGGACAAATAAAGTACAAAGTGTCTGTCTATGTGAGGCTCATACTAATAGTGAGTATTTACCAGTGTTTGTCTCTTTTCAGTACATCAAGCCTTTGGAAGTATGACTATCTAAAAAAATGTGATCTATTGTGTTATTAGTTAAAATTATGAAAATATTGTTAATTTAAAGGTTTAAAATGTAGTTTTTGCAAGTGGAATTTGAGCTCTTCCACCATTAAGGAAAATTAAGGTGTTGGCATACATCATGAGATTACAAAATTTCTCTCCGTACGTGTGTACAGTATTCACATTTTTTCATTTACATCAGCAAAGACTTGATATATTTCAGGGTTATTTTAATTCATAATCTCCTTGTAAAGCGGCCTTTACAGTGAGTCTGTTCAGATCAGGTTTGTCAGTATGTTGCTATTTCCGGTTGTGAGAGAGATCTTTGTGCTTGTACCTTCAGGAAACATTAAATGACGAGTAACATCTGTGTTAAAGATAATCATCTGTAGAAAACAGTCTCTCTATTTTCATCCACTCTTAGTCTGTTTTCAAGGCCTTAAATATAAGGGTCTGGATGTTTGCTTTTGCTTATGTCAATGGATTTAATCGGTATCAGTCCTGACACAGAGTAGCTTTAGCTGATGTAGTTATGTCACTTATAAATGGTCTGTACGGGGCACTCTTGAAGTGATCTTGAACCTAAATTTAACTTGCTTATGAAAAAGGTTTATTTTAACAAAACGAAATGTATTACAAAGGTACCGGGTAGTGGTTAGAGTCTGGTATAAGAACAAGAAAAACCAATCCTGCAACCACACTGGCCTAAGAAAAAGTTCATTTAACCTCCACCTGATATGAGGGGTGCCTACTCTGTGTTCACCTTCTACTTTCTACTTTACCTTCCGTAAGTCTGTCTTCTTCATTTCAGTTGAGTCCTTATTGTAATAGTTCCCCTGATTCCAAGTTCAAGGTTTCCTCATTTTTTACTTGTATTTATAGCCAACAGGAAGGAATACTACTTCATTGAGTATACCAAAGTATGCAACAGCTGTGGAATTAATCAAATTCTATTAGCTAAATGCATTTTCGCTAAAAAATCAAGTATTGCTCTCTCTATCCAATGTGAACCTTACATCCCACCTAAAATATCTCTCTCCAATAATTCACATGCCCACATCAGCAGAAACGAGAAGTGGAAGAGACCTTTGTACTAGACATTGGTTCATAGCTTGCGTTTACACATGAAGAATAGCAATGGCGATTATGAAAAAACAGATTGTTTTGTTTGGACTAATGATGACGTGGAACTTTTATTGAGAGCAACAGATAAGTACGAATGTCTGCTGTGTTGGAATATGGTTTCCTTCCATGAAGGGTGACTAATAAGAGAATGAGACATTGTAATGAGCAGGATTCAATTAGGGAACGGTCACGTAATGAGTACAAGCCAATCGAAGTGCGTTTAGAGTCCATGTTTTCAATACGCTCTGTATTTACCCATTCATAGCATAACACTGAGCTGATGTTTACAGATCCGGGGAGCGTTTTTAAAAGTGTGTTTTGGGTTTTGGTGGGGGACTCAAAATGTTGAAAAGTAAAATGAAGTCTAATGTACACATTTTAAATGAAAATATAGTAGTATGGACATAGCCTTAGACATGTTCAAGTTTACATAAAGTATTTATTTTACAAAAGCATTCCCTAAACACTCTTTTCTTGGCAGTAACAGAGTCTGTCCCTGTGAAAGATGGAGTTTTTAACTAGTAATCCATTTATTCTCTTAAGCAATCTTCAAGCAAAATCTATAACTATGTCTCTTCCAAGTGAATTTCAAAAACTACATCCAAGATGCCCATTTGCCTTCTTTATTACTTTCTTTCTTTAGCAGTCTTCCTCAGTTAATCTAATAAAACCTCAATCCAGATTGAAAATGCACATTCAACAGTCCACCAAAAAAACATTTCCTTCATTTTCTCCAAGAATTCAATGGAATAGTTTAGCTTGCTGCCTCATTCAATAATCCAATTACCATACAATAAATTACCTTAATTAGCCTCATAGAAAAACTTGTTATGAAACTTTACCCTATGCACCGTTTTTTTTTTAAAACCAAATCCCTATTCCTGTTGTTATAAATATACACTTACAGTAGATTTACACAGTACTAAGAAATGATCGCTTCAATTATCTTTTATTTCCCATTTGTTGCCTCCACTTTGAAATGACGATGCCATTGTCCAGTCCAAAGTGAATTCCCCACCCTCCTCATCCATTTATCATTTAGACAGATAAGTGAATATTGCAATACATAAGTGCATGGGATGAATGCGTGCAGAGATAAAGTGCATGGGGAAAAAGCAGGATTAGAACTTGAGGCTGGCCTACAGTGGTTTAAGATACACGGCACATGCTAGACATGCACACACAGTTGTGAGATGGCATTGAGGTCCAGTGTATGAATATTATAGATGTGCAGGCACTAGTGTTTTATCGATGATTTGAAATTGTGACTTCAGTACCGAGTAAATTTTTGCACCTCGGTACTGGCACCAAAATGACAACTGAAGCAAATGATGAGAAATACTGTTTTACACCCGTCGAATTCTAAGCCCTAGGAAGACTTCAGGATGAGTAAGGGAGAAATGCAGTGAAAATTTTAATGTGTTGCCTCTTTTGGTGATTCAAGCCTTGTAACACTGTTTGGTGAACCTGAAGATATTACAGCACCTGTTTACAAAGTATTGCAATTTCACTGCCCTGTTTATACTCTCAGCATATTTTATAAAAAACACAGAGCTTTTTTTTCATTAAAGGCAAGACAGCATAAAGCAACTTTAGTCACATTTTCATATAGTAAGCAGTGCTTGAAGTGAAAGCTATTGCTGATGTTCTATGTTTTTGTTAGCTTCTTTGTCCTCCACGTAATGCATTACATTTTTTTGCACAATTACTTAATGGAGCAGTTCTCCCACTTTATATTAAATTATATTAAAGTAGGAAGGGGATTTCCCTTAGAGTTCCCTAGGTGCATGTACTGGTATACCATGTTACACTAGTGTCTCCTGAGGTGAACATCCCCAGTGAAAAGTTTATTCGCATTATGTCGGTTTGATTGTTCCCGGCAATGATAGCAGCTAACAGTCAGTCGGTAATATTCACCCCACAATGACACATTCTTAAAGTGTGATGTTTTCCGAAATTACACCTCCACTACTTTGAGTCCATGTCCATATTCTTTGCAATTAATTTATGCTCTGTAATGTGTGACTGTAGAATCTGTAGTTTATGTGTGCTTGACTAGTATCTCTCATAAAACCTAAATTTTGAAGCTTTACAAGTATTAGAGCTGTAGTCATATTTCTTAAGCTTCCTGGAGTCTGAAGCTTTTTTCAATGACTCCACAGCTCTGTGTTTAGAGTCCCCTTGTTATATATGGCGGTTATGTATTGTAACAGTTTACTTTTTTTTTTTTTTATTTATTTTAAATGTCACAAGAAAACTTTGGGAAATATTATATACAAGGGGACAGACCTCAAAACCATTGAAGTAAAAGGGTAACTGTGATTTTAAATGGCCACGTTATGTGCAATCCCTGGCAAACTGTCTAAATCTGTCTCCCATTTGTCAGTTGAAGGCTGCAATTAAGCTGGATATACTGTATCCTAATTTGGACACAAAAGGAAAGTATCCACCAGCTCTTCTTTAGCATTAAGCACATCATCACACATCTCAAAACCTAAAGTTAGGAACATTTTCACATGCAAGATAATGTTATCTTCATATTTGTAAGCACCCACTAAATTAAATTCCTCTAGTTGCATGCATTTGTCACCATGTGCTTCTATTGGTGTGCTGGAAACTGCATGAGACAAGTACTTTTCATTTATGGGTTTGGCTGTTCTTTATTAAAAATTTTAATGTAGGAAAATAAGAACAGTACTTTTTGTTATTTGTTCTCTAAGATCTATGCAAAATATGATGGCATTGTGTCTTTCATATCTTTGCTGTTTGCAAAATGTTTAGTGGACCAGTAGCATTTCTTAATTTTTTTTTCCCCCCCAGTGTTTTTTTTTTTGTGGCTTTGCTAAGGGAGCCATTTTAAATTATCAGCCTTGTAGCCTCATGTTTTGTTAGTGCTGGCCTGACCTTTGCAGAGGGTGAAAGTGAAAGTATCATGTTTAAACTGCAGATTGCAAGGATTTATCATTTTAAGTCAAAAGGTTTTGAACACCTCTGCTTTTATTGAAATGCATGCAGTTTCATGTCTTAATATGTGTAAATAATGGCAAAAAATAAAAAAAAATAAAGTCAAGGAATCATTGTTTGCAAAATTTTTTTACATTTTTTGACTCTTCAAAGTATTCACTTTTTTTGATAATACAGTACAGCCAAACTGTGGTAACTCTTATTATTCAAAATGCCACTCACTCACGAACTCTGCCTCTAGCAAAAGAACCCCAGATATTAATCACATTTCCTCCTCCAGGTTTGACTGTTGGTTTCTCACACTGAGGAACCATATTTTCACCAACTCAATGGCATACAAACACCCTGCGTGATGGACCAAACATTTCAAATTTTGATTCATTGGTCCATAAGACATTCTTCCAGTCTGCAGCATTTCAAAGCCCTGTTTTGTCCTTTCTTACTGTCACTGGCTCTGTCAAAGCTGTAGCACAAAGTCTCCTCTTCACTGTAGAAACCGAGGCCTGCTTTTCTCAACCACTGTTAAGCTGTGCTTGAAGCTTTTGTGCTGTGACGCACCTATCATGCAAGCTGGTGACCCTCAGAAACTTGTCTTCTGATTGGGTTGTGTCTTTGGGTCTGCCATATCTCTTCCAATTTCTCTAAATGAAAAGCCTACACTTCTAAGGGTGGCAATGCTCTGTCTCATTTCATTTAATTGCTGTTTTCTTGCCATTATCATTGGAACGTTGTCCAAATAGTATTTCAGAGGGTGTAGTAACACAATCTGTTTAACTCTGCTATAAGAGAGACCGAGAGTTTTTAAGTAATTTACAGAAGTTGGGACACCTGTGCAAATTGTTTGATTCAACTTGCATGCCTTATCTGCCGGTTGTAGCCTATAAGTTGTTCACTGAAGAAGGCCCATTTCTAATATACTGATATTTCCTTTTCTTCAGTTTTTGCTAACCTAAACTTTAAATTTAAACCCCTGGCAGTGTACTGCTTACATTTTCACCATTTTTGGTTGTTTGTTGTGTTTTAACTGATTCAAATTGAAGAGAACGGGAAAAACTAAGTGTTCTAAAACTTTTGACTAGTAGTGTATATGATCATCAAAGCCCATAAACCTCCTAGTTCATGTTTGTGTTTTGGACTTCTGCAATTGTTCTTGCCTGTTGTTTTTTTTTCTTCCCCTAAAGCCATCACCCACACCTTCATTGTCTAATTATTCTTTTGTAAATTCTTCTCTGTTGTGTTTGTGTTGTATTTTAATAATTAAGCATCCTTTTATTATGGGGCTGCTTAGTTACAAAACACTTCTACTTTTGAAAGCCAGTAACCAAAAACTGTAATTATTTTTAAAATCTAAAGCGAGATTAGAGAACCATTTAGGGATGGATGATTTAAAGGATTCTGAGAGAATGCGGATTTAAAAAAAAAAAACAAAAAAACTCATGTCTGTTGAAATGTGAATCCTTTTGGGCAGAACTCTAAGCACTTTGTCTGGCAAAGATCAGGCACTTTCCATCACCTGCCTAAACCATCCCTGTGGTGAAGCATGGTTGTGGTGGCAGCCTTGTGCTCTGAGACTGCTTTTCAGTGACTAGTCAGAACTGAGGGAAGGATGAACATAGCCAAATGCAGAGTGGTCCTTGAAGAAAACCTGCTCCACACGTAACCTCTGACACTAGTTATGACTATTTACCTTTCAGCCTGACGCTGATCTGAGGTATACAGACAAGACAATGCTGGAGTGGCTTCACAACAAACTGTTGACTTGTCTTTAAGTGGCCCAGCCAAAGCCCAGAATTAAACCCCATAGAACGTGAGTCGAGAAATTTGAAGATGGCAGTTTACAGATATATCCCATTCAATCTAACAGAGCTTCAGAGGATATGGCAAGAAGAATAGGATAAACTGCCCAAAGCCGGGTGTTTGTAGAGACTTGCCCAAGAAGACTCAAAGCTGTAATTGCTGCTATAGGGGCTTCTCCAAAGTACTAAATTAAGGGACTAAATACTTGTATAAATAAGAGATTTCAGTTTTTGATTTTAACAAATTTGCATACTTTCTAAAATTGTTTTCTTTTGCTCACTGTGGGTTAATTTCTCAGTGTAGATTGGGCAGCAATGGCAAATTTATCCATTTAATATCAAACAAAGTATGTAGAAAATGAAGGCGTCTGAATATTTGAGTCTTTCGTATTTGTTGCAAAGGTGTTGGCTCCAAGAAACTTTTTTAGGTACATCATTCTAAAGTCCGGAACCAGTCTTGGACAGGTTGCTAGTTTATTTCAAGGTATGCTCATGGCTTGTTGAGCTATTGGGGAAAACTTACCTAAAATCCTTAATTGAATAGCCTTATCTGATTTGTCAAACTTCATATATTTTTATATTCATTTATGAATTTTCAGACTACACAGTCTTAATATTAATGTACAGTATAAGCATTAATATCCTTAGAATTATTGTCAGTGTCTGAAATATGTCCGTTGCGAATACTTTCACTTCATGTTTTGTTTAAATTCTAACTTCAAGGTAACATAAATTCAGATAAAGACAGAAGTTTTGAGATAAGGTAGTAATTTTCACTGACCTTGGTGACCTGTTTCATGTTGATTGGACAGGCAAGTACAAATTTCACTGTGCGCTATACATTTGGCAACAATATTGACCCTATGACCTTATTATTAGATTTACTTAGATATTCAGTCAAAAATGAGTATGAGAATTGCACATCGGCTTTTTAATTAAATGCTGTCAGACGTCTTCAAACATTTTTTGAAAGTAATGTAATAGCCCTGAGAGTTATTTGAGACAAAAGCTTGGTTGTTTGCTTTGTGTTGTGTGTTTTTTTTTTGTTTTTTTTTAATTGGGAAGCATGTCTTTGGAAAAACTGCAAAATCCAAATTAAATTTGCTAAGCACTTTCATTCTTAATTCTTGCTGAAAGATGTTATAATAGCAGGATGTGCAGACTGGAATTCCTTTTTCTCAGCAACAGTTTTCACTTCCTCATGGGCGATCATATCAAATGGGCTGGGTATTGCCTAACATTTTGATTCTGGGCCTGATAAACTTCCAAGAAAGGGCTCCTTGGGGGCATTCCAATTAAGCACATAACCCACACCAACTGGTTTCTTAAAGTTGAAACAAAGAGAAGCATCTCTACTGCTTATTATTTTTTCCTACTTGCACTGTTGTGAGTGACGAAGCACCATAACCTTGCAGAGTAATTGTATCATCCATAATTAGAGATGCAATCCTCACACTTCTTTCAGAGTCCTGTACCCACCTTGATAGACTTAACACCAGGAATGCATACAAGCAGTGAACCCGAAACTGCCTCCTACAATTGTGCCAGCTACAAGATTGCCAAAGATCATAATCTTTTTGTTTGACCTTAAAATATGTATAAATTGGATTAGGAGACTTCCATGTCCTTTTCACATATCAGTTTAAGAACTGAGATGGTCTGCTGTTTGATGTTCAGGAAGAAATCCCCATCGCTATTGTTAAAGCCATGTGATTAGTGTAAGGTTGTTCTTCATGTATGCATAGATTGGAACAGAAAACTTCCATGACCTTTTACATATATAGTAAAGAACTGAGATGGTCTACTGTTTGATGTCCAAGATGAAATCCTCATGGTATTATTGAAGCCATGTAATTTAGTGTGATCCTTTGTTAATCTTGATGGGGGCCACAGTTATTTTCCCACTCTCTAGCTCACATTTAAGAGTCACAGTAATCAAAATGGCCCACAAGTTGTCCAACTCCATAAACATTTCTGAATGTTCTCTCAGGAACTCAAAGCAAAAGTAGGCCATACTTTGTCAGATCCTTCTACCATTGTCCTTTAAATTTTTAGCAAGTCACCATGTTCAACAGTTTTTTCTTTTTTTTTTTTCTGTACATTGGAAATATAACAGTTGAGAATCTTTGACCCCAATTTTGATAACCACCTTTGTGATGTGAAGCCTTAGGAATGGTATGAGAGGCATGTTACATTCACATATGTAAGTGGCCATTTTAGAGTTTCCGGTGAGCCAAAAGTGCACATCTTGGAACTGACTGAGTGGCATACCAGAAGAAAAATCCCATGCAGACACAAAAGGAATATGCAAACTCTACCCACCCATTGCCCAGACCACTTTTTGAACCCAAGACTTCTGATCTGAGAGCAGCATCTGTCACTTCTTCACCATTGTGCTGATAATTGTCATGTGGGCTACAGAGTCAGTTTAAGTGGTCAAGGTGTTGTACACAATAAAAATGTAACATGCACTGTTTTTATTTTTTATTTAATATGAAGATGATTTGCAACATATTTAAAGGACAGAGTAAAAAGGAAATTAATAACTTAAACCGCTTGAATGTCCGAGCACTTAAATCTGTTTAACCTGGAAGAGGCAGAGATGGTGATTTTATTTATTATTTATTTATTTATTTGAGTCAACTTAAACTAGAGGTAAATTTGATTTTTATTTGCCTCAGGAGGAAAAAAAGGTGTCCTCTTTTAGAAATGGATTAATTGCCACGTGACACAGAATAAGAAAAAGAAAAGAAAGACTTTGCAGCGGCCTTTTGCTTCGGTGTCTTCAATGTACAGTAATTTAGCCTGTGGGAGTTCCAAGTTGAAAAGTCAGACGTACTTTTATTTGAGGGTTAGGTTAATCAGACTTTTGTTTTTAATTAAACATAAATGACGAGACTAACAGGTTGTGGATTGCTTTGTCACATTTCTGAATATTTTTGCCTATGTATTGGCAAACTGTTAGTCATTCTTTTGCAATTCTGCTCTATGAAATCAAATTTTGTCACATACATTTATACACGCAGTAAAATATGTAGTGAAATTCTTAGCTGTTAAACTCTAAGACTGCATTAGAAGAATATGAAAGACAATAAATACACTATAACTATAAATATGAATGAAATCAATATGTTCAGTGATAGCAGCAATGTGCATTATGAAAGAAACTTGTGAGAATTAACAATAGGGCATCATGTAGCTATAGGCATTGTCTTAATTTAGGATGCTGATGGATTGTGGACAGAAGCTGTTCCTCGGTCTCTCTCAACTGACCTTCAGGCAGTGGTAGTGTTTTCCAGACCAGAGCACAGAGAAGAGGGCATTGTTGGAATGGCAGATATGTCTGAAGGTTTTCTTTGCCCTGACCGCATCACTCTGCAGAGCCTTGAGGTCCTGTATGCTGTTTTCAAACCAGGCAGTAATGCTTCCTGTTAGGATAATTTTGATAGTGGATATGAAGAAGTTCTTTAGTATCTAAAATCCCTGAGGCATCCGAGTCTGTCACCAAGGTGTTAATGTACTTGGACCATGACCGGTCCTTTGTGATATGAACACAGAGGCATCAGAAACTGCCCACCCTTGAGAGCGGTTCATTCTGAGGGTGTGCCATTTTCTCCCAAAGTCCTTCATCAGCTCCTTACTGACATTCAGGTGAAGAGTGTTGTGATGACACCAGTGTGACAGACTCTCCAGTTTATCCAAGTAAGCCTGCTCACTGTTGGTAGAGATCAGGCCTATCACCGCTGTGTCATCAACAAACTTGACAATGATTAGTCATGTGCAACCATGTAGTCGTATCATAGGGGAAGTATAGCAGAAGACTCTGAACACAGCCCTGTGGAGCCCTGTCTTGAGAGTGAGGAATGATGAAGTATGGCCACCGACACCTGGGGTCTGTCTGTCTGGAAGTTAAAAACCCAGCTGAATTGCGAAGTTTACAGGTTCCTGAGCTTGCTCATGAGCTTAGAGGGGTTTATTGTGCTACCAGTAACAGCGCACTGCACGAACACACTTCAGCATTCCTAGTTTTCCTACTCTTTCTTTCTCTGTATATTTAGCATTCGTTTCCTCAAAGGTTGATGTGCTTGCTGCTTCCTGAGCCTTCTTTTCTCCAACCTAGCGGCCTGCTTCTTCTCTTCTTTTGTTGGCATCTTTTCGCTTTAACACTGATTAAGTCAGTGTTTGTGTTGCAATTACTTAGTATGTTTTAATTTTTCATTTGAGCTGACACTTAAGTCTTCAATCTCCCTCAAGAATGATTAAAGATATAAAGAGGTAGGGGAAATGACAGCGAAGTTGGTAGGGATGAGAGCGGTGCACATATGCATGCCGTAGTTGATTCTACAATAAAATAAAATATAAAGAGGCATAACCTTGGCAGGCAAGGCAGTTGTTTATGACCTGGGGAATATTCTGTACAGCATCTTGATGGGGGTCCATCACCTTTATCACGTTCTAGAGATCCGGTACACCAGCTGAACCTGCTATTTGTATTTTCTTCCCTGACCTTCATTAGGTTCCAGATTATGTCAGACGTTACTCAACATTTCATTTGTACTTCAATGTAAACAATTATAACCTTAAGAGCACCTAGTACAACAGGTGTAAAAGCCAAAATTCTCACATTCTAATGGTCCACCTTAATAAAACAGTATGTGTGTCTGTCCAGTTTGTATGTTTCTGTCATTCCAAATGATTGTGCATCACAAACATTAACACAGCTTTTACAAATCGCATGCCAAATGGTGTATCAACAGAGACCTATGCATTGCATAGTGCCTGCAAACATTAACGCTGAGGTCTGTGTTATTTAGATTTGTGAATTTCCCTTTGGGATTAATAAAGTATCTGTCTATCTATCTAGATTTCAACCTGTCTTGGACAGGTAGCACAGTTAGTTGTGAATGTAAAACTATTTAAATTCTGTGCTCCCTGGAGCCAGTTTTTGGGTCTTCATTATTACCACTGCTTCATCCCACTGAGGCCTCTTTGCAAATTTCCTGGAATTGTTGATTTTTTCCAAGTGAATCACTGTCAGAAGGCAGTCTTCAGACATTTGACTCAGAATTTAGTTTAAGATTATACCATGGTTGAAATTGTGGAAGAGAATACATTTCAGTGCATTTTGCTTTGCTATTTAAAGACTGCGTTAGTGAAACAAAATTGATGCCTTGTGATGTAAAATGAAAGATGATGAACATTACAAGCATATGATTCTGCTGTTTGACAATCTAACTGATGGGGAGCTGAGATGCAAAAAAGTAGGGGGTCGTCAAATGAGCTTATGCACATTTAGGGAAGCCAAAAGAGGAAGATGCATCTTTTCCCATGCAGTCTTATGTTGTTGCCTTCTCTTGATGTGCGACGTTCATAGTTGCTCTAGTGCTTTTAAATCTTACTGCTATTGTCACCAAGTATTTTTGTATAAATACAACCAGCTGACTTGGTTCCTTTTTCTAGATTTCCTCTGCCTCATCCTCCTCCTGCAGCACTTCTTTCTTTGGCTGTCACAAGGTAGCTTCAACAAAGTGCTTGTAGTCCCATGAAGCATTGTCCCAATGGCATATTACAATAACTCATTTACTTAACCCAGTTTTCGGGTAATAAGACGACTTGACCTATCCTAGCATTTTGAGGCTCGCATCAGAATTCTACCCTGAACAGACTGTCAGTGGAATCACAGATCACTTTCTCACATACCAGGTCATTTAACTAACCTGTACACACAAATGTAGAAGGGGAAACTAGAATGCCCAATACATATTTACTGCAGCTCAGGATTTCATAATTTTACTGATCTTATCATCATGTTTATGCTGCAGACAGTCTTCTGTTCTACGACTGCATTATTTTTAGTGATATCAAAAACTCTTGTCAAATTATCTAAAAATTAAGAGTTGAACATTCATAATACAAACAAATATAAATTCTAACATAGGTTTAAAAATTCTGGGTGCTATATGCTTAATATATTTGAAGATTTGGATCTTTTTGGTAGCCACTATCTTTTTGGCATGGTAATAGGAGAATATAAAATCTAGTACATCAAGATGAAAATGTATTTTATTTAGTACCTTTCACAGGGCACATTGTCATAAAGCACAAAACAAAGTCTTTACAGCTAATTGTTTTTACTGTGACTTGTTCAACCAGTAATACTGGTTTGGAGGCTTTTTGTGTGTGTGTGTATATATGGTAGTGTTGCTGATGCCCTTTTAGGGAACCTTATTAAGAAACATATTGGCTCTGAGCTTTGTATCATTTTGGTGTTTAAAAAATGTTAAGGGGAAAAAAGTGAGAGAACCATTTTTCTGCACCTGATGTAATTGATACTGATTGACATTAGGCATGTCGACATATCCACAGAAAGCAGAGATGCAAAAAAATACACTTGGGTCAAAGTACGTATGTTTGGTACAACACTGAAAATGAAGCTCCTTTTATAACAAATTCAGCATAAAATGTGCTTCACCACTTTGGCAAGTTCAACTACTTGCTTGCTTTCAATAAAAACTGGAAAAATGGGGGTGTTCTAAAACAGTGCCCCTTGCCTAATCTTAAAGTTTATATGTAGGGCCCTGAGGTTAAAAATTGTTCCTCAGGGTCCCACTACTTCCTTTTCCTATACATTTTACCTCATTATATTAACCTATTTTTCACCCCTAAGTCTAGATTTTAGCCCTAAGATTACTCCTTGGGGTCTCACCATTAACCCTCACATTCTTTTCCTTTTAAATTTTTTTTAAAATACTTTATTTATAATATATGCTCTGTTTTAAGATTTTTGTATATCCGCTGAATTAAAGTCTTTATTGAATATAATTGTAAATGTGAAAGATTCATTTTAGTTTTTCAATATTAATGTAACTTTTTAAGGCATATTTTATAGCAATTTTTACATATTTTAATGTTGTTTAAAGAAACTTTTAGTAAATGACAAGACTAAGTTAGAGTCTTTATTAATGTTTTGGAATGATAGAAAAGATATGGTCACAAACGACTTGTATAGATTTCTATTTGTGGAACTAAATATGCCCGTGTCTTGCCCTTATTGCAATTTACTCCTCTAATTGTTTGACCAGTAGTACATGAGTTTCAAAATCGCTTGGAAAACAAACCAAATGTCTTTTGCAATTTAGAGAAAAATAAATGTAGATAGCACAAGATCATTTTTACTTGCTCTCTTTAATTGTAGATTTTTTTGTTTCAGTGTACTGGGCTTTTGATCATTTTGCCTTTTCCTGACTGATTTCTTTCTGTTTTCATTAGAGGAAGCTATTAGGTGCTTCCAGCATGTCTTCAGTTTTGTTTACTGCACCTTGGGTATGTGTTTCTGGATCTTTGGCTCATATTCTCCTGTCTCCTAGCTTAAAACTCCTGCTTGCCTAAAATTTGGTTATTGCCTTCCTCGTTTGATGCCATCTCCTAATAACAAGGCCTCCTTCAGTCTTATCGTGTAACTTGTATGAGACACAGTATACCGATGGAGTAGCTGCAGATTGAAGACAAGAAAGAAAAGAGAGGGACACAATGCAAGAACCTAAATGCACACATTTTTGAGCCATTTTAATAGAAATGGTCCCATGATCTGCTTCAGACACATGCATGGTTTCATGTGTTTTTAAACTTTCATATTTACAAGAAATCTCCTCCCATGATGGTCATTATGAACTTTCAAGTAAATCGAAGACTTATCCTCACCTCATACTGGCTCTCTAAAATCTAAAAAAAAATGTATATGTATAAGTTTCATTTTGTTGTCATAATTATACCTCACAAACACGTGAGATATTGTTATAGGAAATCAAAAGGGATATTTTGTGTAATTTTTTTTTTTTAAGCCTTTTGCTTTCACATTTGTTTTAATGTCTCCTGGACCCCATTTTAAACTACAAGAACACAGAACACTGTATTTTTTTTAATTTGTAAGAATTGTTTCATTTGATCATTTGTAAATAATATCACCCACCGTTAAGATAAATAACATACTTAAATCCATACCAACATTATTGTTTAATTATTTTTTTTTTTTGTGTTTGTTGTTTGGTGTTATTTCACAACCCCCCACAGTACCATCTTTTTTAGGGGGGAAAAAATTATACAGTATGTGCCAGTTTTGGGCTTTGTTCTGATTTGCTGAGTGGAACTCTGTGGACAGCTGTGCCATAAGGAATGTAAAGATTTATTAATTCACAGATGTGGGAAATGAATAATTCACTCACGAGACCAATTTAGAGTTGAAAATAACCTACTCTGTCGGTCTTTGGGGCATAGGAGGAAACCAGAGTGCCCACATAAATCCCAAGTCCAATAACCTTGCAAATTCCATACAGACTCTAATATGGCAAATAAACACTCCAAGGTCCAAGAAGCTGTGCTGCAGTAGCACTAGCCACCATGCTGACTCGTCTTAAAATAAAATTTTGTAGCAGTTTTGTATAATAGCTTCTGATTTAAGCTTCATGTGTATAATTGATTTTTGTTATAAGTGGATTGGGCCAGCTTGCTTTTGAATAATCTCACTAATGTGCTTCTTTTTTTTTTTTTTTTTTTTTTAGGCTGCAGGGGCAGTTCTTGCCTATGTAGGTTCCTATGTATTCACAAGCTATAAAAATTATGATCACTTTCTAGAGGATAAGTACACTTTATTACCAGCTGTGGTCATCTTGGGAGTTGCGGTGGTGATGTTCATCATTGGAATTATTGGCTGCATTGCCACGTTAAAGGAGTCCACCTTTGGCCTGGGATTTGTAAGTATCCCTTTTGGTTATCCAGTGCTTTCTAAAAAAAAAAATGCATGTTTGAATTTCACTAATCATAAAATAGATCAGATACATTTTTGTCCATTGGCTTGACTGTCACACACCTCCCAAAATAATGTGCAAAAAATTAGAAAGTGGTACAGGTGCAAACTTCCGAAAAGAAAGAGAACCTGTTATTTATAGATACTGTATTTGATATACAGATAAAGATTTTAATAGCTACCATGGTAAAAAAAAGAAAAAAAAAATCATTCTTTCTCTTTTTATCTCCTCCAGCTTTGCTGAACCACTTTGTTTATGTTTTAAATAAATCTGTAAGGAAATGACTTTGCATTCTCATTTCACTTTTTTGTGACTTTATTAATAATGCTGCACAAATAGTACGCTGCTGGTCATTTTAATTTGTTTTTCACAATCTACAGAGTATTATATTAGTCATAGCATCAACCATTTTGTAGCAAGAGCCATTCTAAAATGTATGGGGAATCTTTAAATCTGCAAAGTGTTTATGTTGAATCATTTAGTACACATGTATTATTTAGAGTTTTTATTTTTCTGGGATTCCTGTGCACCTTGAGTGTGGGTTCTGCTTTTCAGTCTCTCGTTACATCTAAGAACAGAACACTTTGGATATACTAAATATACTGTGGTCACTTTAAAAGGTAATAGCACCTGACCACATTCATTTTCAAGTAGCTCTTCATGAAATTCTTTCAGATATGCTGTACTTATACTGTTAATATATTTACATTTTTCAGTCCCTAACATTTTGCAGTCAGCAGTAGTCTGGTGTTTGTACACAGTCCAGTACAACATAAAACAGAAAATCAATTGTGCAGGGATTGTGAAAAATGTATTTTTTTAAGGGTTTTTACTATGTTTGTGACCTTATTAGTTATATTTAAGTTTTAATGTTTAATGTTTTATACTTTTTAAAGGTTTGCCTTTTTATATCCTGAAAATTAAAACTAGCGTGTTTCTGAACACATTTATTATTGAGTGTGGTCACACTAAGCCTGTAGCATCAAATGTCAAAACAGGAGTCAGTCCATTTCTTTACATATCAAACTCTGCTTGCACGCACCAGTATTCACTCATACTATTACGCAGACTCCGGGAAGACTTGTTAATTCCACAGAAGCAGTAAATCAACACAGAGGTCCCTGGAGTTGTCAGGCAGCATTATTAACTACCTTGCTTCCTGCTGCTTATTTACAGACTAAACTACCACCATCATCCACGGTAGTTTTGGAAAAATAAAAACTAATTTCTTCTCTAACATGCTGAAATAAATGGATCATGCAAAATTAATTTTACAGTATGTACACACATGTAATGAGTTGAAATCACTGCTCAACTGATAAAAGGATGTTCCTTCTTTGATTGCTCTTAAAGATTCTAAAGTAAGTATGGGTTAAGGTTTTTTATTTAGTTATTATTTAAAATAAAAAAGGAACATGGATTTAAAATGTGTGTGTATCTATATACATATACATCTATGTTCCACTCACAAAATTGGCATGCATCCATTGACTTATTTGTGAGCTGAGCATACAGAGAGATGGGAAATGGCGACAGGCTTGTAGCATCGTACCTTCAAACTGCTTGTTGTTTTTTAGATAAAATCTAGCACTGTGGAAACTGGTGCAGCAGGCAATATTATGAATTTTAAATTAAATTTAGTCTTGACATCAAGTGTGAATGTTTAATTAATTACAATATTTTTCTCTCCTTAAGTTTTTTGTCATCGTTTTCATCATCTTTGCTGCTGAAGTTGCTGCCTTTGTACTTGGAATAGTTTACAGGGGAAAAGTAAGTCCATTTGAAAATCCAAGGTCCTAATGTATGTTTACAGGAAGTGGAATAGGATGGGTAACAAATGTTGACAGATTGTACTACTATTGTACAGTGCCTATAGAAAATCATCATACCCTGTCAAAATAATACCCTTTTGTCACAATTAAAAACTGGAAAAAAAATAAATATAACTATTTACATCTGTATTTACACATGATAACACCCAACATCAAAACAAGTTCAGCTGGCACACTGGAAAAGTAAAATTCAGGGCTAGTACCAAGAGTACCAGACAGCTGTCCAAGTTTTGGCTTTGTAATAAAAAATGCCATTAACAGACACTTGGACTTGATCCTAGCATATGCAGGCTTAATTCTAATAGTAAAAAAGAATTTATAACCAACACCTTCCAGACCCCGTCTCATTAATAACCAACCATCAATGTATAAAAGTGGATGTCTTTTCTAAATGGCTCATACAGTGTTTTTCTTTAACACCATAAATTTAAACGGCAAGTCTAAACTTCAATCACATCTTGATTGCTACATTTCAACACAAATCAATTGTGGTGGCACACAGAACCAAACTATGAAAACTGTATCACCGTCCAGATACTGAATGAACATATATATGTGTGTATAGTATATAATAAATATCTCTTCCCCCCCCAACCCCCCCTATGTTTAAAGTATATGATGCATGTGGTGTTAGGGTTGTTTGTTGTCCAGTTTACAGAGTGCAAATATGAAATGTAAACTATAATAACTTAATTTCATTTGGAGCATCTTGCGTAGTTTTTTTAAAATATTTTTTATACCGTTTACATTCTGCACAAATACCACTCAGGCTTACCTGTTTGTGATTCTCAAAACAAGGGATTCATCCACTCAGGAGCTGGTTTAAAAATGAAATAAAAAATGACACGTTTTCATAAACATTTGCTACACTTTAAAGTGTGTGTTCGTGCTGAAGTATAAATTATTTAAGTGAAAACAGTAAATTTATGCTGTTCATTCAGTTACCTACAAGTCTCCCACAAAAAATACTTCATTCAGTGGAAAGTACCTTAAATTATGAAGAGTTTAATGCACTTTACTGATCAAATGATACAGGCTTAATAATTTGTTAAGAAAGCAAAACAATTGTGGTGGACTTTGAGAGGCAAAAGACAAGCTTTATAAATAAGTAGCCATGTTGGAGTGACAGTGAAGAATATTATTTTCCTAGCCTACCACCATTTCTATTATTCAGATGGGAGAAATCAACTAATCACTTATAGTCGAGAAAATAAATCTCTCCAGAGAGGCTGTTCTTTTCTGAGTAATTTAAAAAGCTTTGCATTGTGGCAAGAAACACTGGCCACTTTCTACAGATCATTACAGAACGTGCTTTGGCCATTGCCGTCACATTTTGGCTGAGGTAAGATTTCTGCAGAGTGCGGGATGCAGCTAGTGAGAACAGTGTACACCCCTTCTAAAATTACTATGACTGAAGCAGGGGTCTTATAGCTCTGGAGAACACATGACAATTATCCAGAAACAGGTACCAAAGTTATAGTGGATGGAGCATTTAGGTGACCTAACACCAAATTCTTTTTGAAAGAGCTTTTTTATATATGTGGAGAGAACACGCCATTCAGCGCAATAAGCTTACCCATCCTATTCATCTAGATAGTCTAAAATAAAATCAAGTCAAGATTTGAAGGTCCCTAAATTCCTCCTCGCCATTGTACTGTTTAGTAATTTATTTAATGTGTTTATGGTTCTTTCCGTGAGGAAAATCTTTCAAACATCAATACTAAACTTGCCCTTAAGTTTCCAACTGTATCCCCATGTTGTTGTTGCAAAATTTATTTTAAAGTTATGGCTTGAATCCACTTTAGTAATTCCTTTCACAATTTTTAACATTTCAGTCATATTACCTCTTAATCTCCACTTGCTTCCAACACTAAGGGATGTGCCAAAATATACAACAGAGCACCAGAAAACGACACAAATACCCAGCTCTGCAGAATTTGTGCATTCTCAAAATGGGATCAGTACTTGAACATTGTTGGCTTCAAAAATAGATGTATTATGTATGTTTTAAATTTAGAATGGTGGTCTTATAGAACCTATCTTTAAACCTGAATGCAAGATCATAAAGTCATCTTATCATTTCTAGAAGCTCACTTAGCAAGGCGCATTCAGTCATGCATGTAAGAATATCTGAGCACTAACTTTAAACCACAGCATGTCTAAAGAAAGGTTATTTAAACTGAGGGATTCAGAAGGTTGTAATATATAGACACTAGCAGCACTAAGTGTTGTGTTTCTTTTATTTTTTTCCTTTCCCCAGGATGTTAGTAGGTACTGTAGTAGCTTTACATTTTGGTTTTTCTTATTTTGCTTTCGTACTTTACACAGGTGAAAGATGACATTGAGAAGTCCATGACAGAAGTGTTCAACAAGTATGATGGCCAAAATCCAGAAAGCCGTGCTGTAGATTACTTGCAAGAGCAGGTATGTTAATACAGTGGGAATTCTCGATCTTACAAATGAAAGAAATGCACTATATTATCAAGTATATGCATTCAGAACCTGTATGCAATTGCATTGTACCTTGTTGAAAATTGAGTTAAATGAAAAAACAGAAAAATCACAGTTTCAACATTCAAGTCCAGTGCCTGAGACACTAAACAAAACCAGCTAAATTTAGAAAACCTGCAGACTGGCAGATGATTGCAGAAATGGCAAGTGAAATGCTTCAGGTATTTTCTTCTCTAATCCTCTGTTGTTAATTTGTGTAGTCATGCACTATTCTCCAAACACATGCTCCTTGGCTACTTAGAAACCCTATTGCAGGCTTATAGAATTGCATTTTATTTATTGAAATATTTTCTCATGGTAGCAGTCTAGCAAGGTGGTGGCTCTTCCTTCATGTCAGTGGTGTTGGGGGCAACTTCACTATGGATGTCCATGTCTTGCTAATGCACCTTTTGTTTTTAATGGCTGTGTTAGCTAAAGTGATTTTAAGCATGCAAAGGATGATCCCCCACTTATTTGATGGAAATAAAATTCTATTGGAAGTTCAGCTTTGTTACTATAATAGCTGAAATCAAGAAAAAAAAATTCCCTTGTTCTGCCTTGGTTCTATGCATTTCAAACAATTTTGAAAGAAAAACAATTAAATTTCTTAACCTTTAGGTTACCTTTTCCTTGTTACATGTTTGCTCTTATCCACTCATTTTCATTCTCTTCTAGTTTGCTCTGTCATGTCCCCTTTGGTATTATAGATCGATAGATGGCACTTTTTTTGTCCCCAGGGGGAAATTTAACTTATATGAGTTCAATAAATACTGTTACATTATGAAAAAAATCAAACCCCTCTTGGATAAACACTTGAATGACTAAAGATAAAGAAAATGAAAAAGAAAGGAATAAAACTTCAGACTTGGCTGATAAGAGAGCAGTCACATTGAGGTATTATAAAGGTGTATTGCAGTTAGGAAACCCTACTGGGTTTCTTTTATACTGTCACCCTTCTGCTGAGTAAATTCTGGATAAAAATGCTCATATGCTGATGTGTCAGAGAGCGGATAACTCGGCAGAAGTCCGTTCAGACACTCAGTTTTTTTTGTCTACATTCTTTCCTTTGCTACTACCTCGAATGGGTTGAGACTGTCAATGATGAGAAAATGAGTCTGCCTTCTTAATTAGCTTGTTGATTCCGTGGGCCTTTATTCAGGTGATGTTGCCTACCCAGCACATCACAACATAAAAAATTGCACCAACCAGAGTTGTAGAACATGTGAATGATGTCAGTGTCTACATTAAAAGACCACAGTTTCCTAAGAAAACAGTCTGCAGTGATCTTTCTTCTATAGCTCCTTTGCGGTACTAGATCCACAGCTTGTCATTGGTTGACAACCCACAAGTATTTGTAGCAGTACACCACCACCTCATCCACTCCATAGTGATTGGATATTGAGGCTCTTTGGTGTGGCGAAAGTCAGTAACCAGTGCCATGGTGTGCTCATATTAAGTTATGTACAATTCTCCATGTGCCAGTGCTTCCACCTGACTCCTGTACTCTGTCTCATTCCCCTTGTCAATGTGCCCCAATAGTGCAGAATAATTGGACAATTTCTGCAATGGACATAACCCGGGGTTAGACTTCTAATCCAAGGAGTATAGTGTGAAGAGGAAAGGAGACAGGACTGTTTGTTGTGGATGTGAAGAACACTGGAGCACCACATCAGTCCTTGAGCCTCATAAACTGCTGTCTGCAGGACAAGTGGTCCATTATCTGCATCATCATAGACTCATCCACCTGCATATCCCTTAGTTTACCCCATAACAGAGATGGCTTGTTGGTATAGAAGACACTGGAGAAATTAAAAAAAACAAATAAACAAGAAAAAAAAAAACAATCCTAGCAGTGCTGCCAGCTTTGTCTAGATGAAGTAAGCTGTGTGGAGCAGACCAGTGATTACACCATCCATCCATTCATTATCCAACCCGCTATATCCTAACTACAGGGTCACGGGGGTCTGCTGGAGCCAATCCCAGCCAACACAGGGCGCAAGGCAGGAAACAAACCCCAGGCACTTCTGTCCAATAGGCAAATACAATGGGTCCAGGATGTCTTTCACAAGATGCTGTTCAAAATATTCACTTCGGGTTGCATAGTTTATTATTTGTTAAACATTTGACCTTGGGTAATAAATCATTTATAAAACTAGAAGCAATGTTTTGTTTTTCTTTTTGTTTTTATTTTAGGTCCAGTGCTGTGGAATATATAACTACACTGACTGGCTGTCACTGCCATGGCATAATGGCACCAGAAATAATACTGTGCCCCTAACCTGCTGTAAACACAATGTTGCCAATTGCACTGGAAGACTGGATCAGCCAGATGATTTGTATACTGAGGTAAATGTATGCTCCTTATACTCTTTTACATATACTTTTTTTAGCTGTTTTCCGTGTAGTTATTAGTTAGGATTCCTTTCTCAGTTCTGGGGATATAATCTAGAAAATCTTTTTATATTTAAAATAAAATCTTGCTAAAGTAAAGTCCATTTTAAAGCCCTATTATAGTAACAAAGTTAAGACTTTAGTAACTTGCTTAAATCTGCATTGATAATGGTGTGTTACCAAGGAAAACATACCAAACAAATGCCATGGTGATAATCAGTTGCATCTGTCATTATATTATGAGAGAAAATATGATGAATGCAGAAGCATCAAAGTTAGTTTGTCATAGACCAGAACAGGCATATGCATAAATTAACATCTGTAGAGGAATATCTGAATACTTGCAGCATTCTTTCAGACTATACCATTTAATAAAGAAACTGGTATGATTTACAGTCCTAACAGAATTAACATTTTTTCCCTTGCGATTAGCTCTTTTTATAAAATAATGTAATCTAGCATAAACATAAGTGACATAACAAAAAATAAGCAACTACATTAATTTCCTACAAGGCCTGACAGTTACTTGGTTTAAGGGTTCGGTCATTTGAGGCCAAACAAAATTTATTCCCTTCTTTTTTTTCCTTCCTGCCTGAAGAAGGGGCCTGAGTTTCCTCGAAAGCTTGCATATTGTAATCTTTTTAGTTAGCCAATAAAAGGTGTCATTTTGCTTGGCTTTTCTCTACGAGCCTTTTGAAATTCTTTTTGGTGACAGTACGCATCAGTATGTTGTACTGGCATCTTAGCCACAACAGCTGGTGGTTTGTATTTAATCATTATATTCAGTTATTCTATAATCAATTGTGTGCTGAGTCATAGTTATATTCCAGTATCACCAAGTGAGTGCAAATGTGGATTTTCCCAAATGAATCTAATTATTACTCCAATGAGGGCCTTGTTACTGATAAGCATGGTCTCTTCACTTCTCCTAATTCGATTGTTTGGCCCTCCACTTGCACGCTTCATTCTTGTGGATACATGGCTTGCAAGGACAACGGTCAGCTATTGACACTCAATGCAGAGAATGAAGTAGAAAGACAGCATTTGATGAAAACATGCAAACAGTTTGGAATTTTCTTTAAAACTCAGTCAAATTAAGCACGGATTGCTTTGCCGAGACTACATAACTTTTTTTTTTTATATATATATATATAACCCATTTATAATATTTAAAAATGTAACCTGTGGTTGATATTCTTTTGATTTCAGAAATTCTACAGTATTATGTAGTATGGTACACCTACACAAGTGGTGCAATAGTAGCGCTGCTGCAGTGAAAAAAGTAGATCATGGGTTTTTATCCCGTGTCCTCTCTGCATGGAGTTTGCAAAGTGCTTTAATTAATGAGTAAAGCAAATTATTATTATTATACTTGACAATTTGCCCATTTCAAGTTTTAAACATTATATGTTTTTACCAAGTAAACAAAATATGAAGCGCTAGGGCTCTTAGCCTCTATATTCCTTCACAGTACGTCGAACTTGGTCCAAATACAATGTATGCATACTGCCACCTTATTGTTTACAAAAAAGGCACTGCTGATCACACATTTGGTGATTTTAAAATGAACCTCTGGTCCCTGAGTGTACATTAGACATTGTATTCATGTGTGTTACTTTTATCACTTGTTACGGGTTTGTGCACTGATAGCTTTGATAGTCATTTTTTATTCTGTTAAATGCACTTTGTGATGTTAGTAACCAAAATATTGATTTTATTTCAAAAGGGAAACAAATGTTGCTAAAGCTGTGCACCTTTTTAATTTTATGCACTTTGAGATACGCCAGGGTCAGATGTGAGCAAAATTTTTTTAAAAAAAAAGGGAAACAAATGTTGTTTATAATACCGTGCACTATTTTATTTTTACGCAGTTTGAGATGTATCTAGGTCAGATATGACCAAAATGTGTTTTTAAAAAGTGAATAAAACTATTGCTGCTACCTCAGATTCTGTTCAATTATAGCTTTTCTTTTTGTTTTGCATGCACTTTTTGATGTGCTTGTGTCAGATATTACCATATTTAAAAGGGAAATAATGATTACTTGTTTTTTAATACATTAATTTGTGTTGGTTTAAAATTTGTGATTTTCTGCTGCTTACTGGTCACTGGAAATGTCTGGACCAGCAACATTTCTTGGTTTGAAAATCTGGTCCAACTGAATTTGTAATTGAAAAGCTCTGTTTCATCAGAGGACAATTTGATCCAGTCAGTGAGATGTTTGAAAATTTTGATATATAATATACACACTAGGGGGCTTTGTCACTTTGCGTCTCTGCCTCTCGCTTTATGAAGAAGGGGGCTGAATGCACACTAAGGAGATGCGGTCACTCCTCCAAAACCCCCTCTTAAACGGTGATACAAAGAGAAACAAATACATTTTTTGATACAAAGAGAAACAAATATGTTTTTTTTACCTCCTCTATAATAGAGAGATATCTATTTACTGTATATCTATAACAAATGAACCTGTTTAGGACTAAGCGGGCTAGAAAATGGCTGACTAACTGGACTTTATTATTATTATTAACACAAGCGATACATTTTAAACAACAGTTGTCATAAAAAACATTAATTGAAATGTAAAATATGCTGTTTATTTACTTGTATAACTTATATAACATTTTCTTTCTAGGGCTGCGAGTCAAAATTGGAACATCTTTTACAAGATGTTCTGAGTTATGCAATGCTGGTGATCTTGGGATTTGCCATTGTCAAGGTAATTGATATTCCAATAAAGAAAGGACTCATGCCTTTAATTTTGTTTTTTATGAAGAGTAAATTAAAAGTGAGCTCTATACTTGTACATTTGGCTATGTGGGGTGTATACACCCTTTTAAGTGCTAATTTAAATGCCTTGCAAATACATTAGTTGTACTTTGTAGATAATGTTTAAATAATTGGTATTTTATAATAATGTTAAAGTGTTCATTAAGAAAAAAGTTCACTTGCCAGGAAGTATCTTGTTAGCCAAGGGTGGTTCACTCAAAATGTTCAGTGTGTCCAAGGTGACATTCAACTTCGTCCAGTCTTTGTTTTTCTCTACTACCTGTCAGAGTGAGATTAGACCATTTTAGTTCCCAACAAGACAGGATTAAGTTAATTGTGACCGGAGACCCTGTTTTGACTAAGGGAAAGTGTTAGCTGCTCCTTTTGGAAACATTAGGCTATGATTTTTTTGAAAAGACTGCTCATGAACCCCTGTTAAACGTCTGTTGTACCTTTCCTGACAATTTTAATATTTTATATCAAAAGCTTAAGGGAAGAATGATAATATAAAATGATTATTCTCTTTTGTCATTACAGTTTTTCGGCATGCTGAGTGTTTGTGTCATTATGTGTCGGGGAAGACGACGAGATGACTACCAGCCTTTATATGGAACATATGCTTAATAATTTTAATAGCTTTCTTCATGTGAAATTTTGTCCTCCAACTCTTCTTTTTTCATTTTGTCCTTTAATCAAAGAGCACCAACTTTTTTTTTTATCTTGGCTGTTGTACTAACACTATATATATATATATATATATATATATATATATATATATATATATATATATAATTTTTTTGTTTTTGTTTTTTTTTTTTGGGAGGAAGAAGTTAATTTTTAAAGGACTTATTTCACGTTCTCGCTCTGCTTCTTTTTCCTGTTTATTGCTGCTCGTAACTGTGAACAATTACTAGAAGTAGTTTAATTTTAGTTCAAATGGTTTGTCCCTTCTCCAACACCCCACCATTAAATAAATTTGCTATCTTTTTTTTTTTTTTGTCTTTTATTTTTTGGTTAATAGGAAGTTCTCTTTTAATTGGAAAAGAAACTTGTGATTGACTTTAGTTTGCATCTGTATGAAGGATTTTGTAAAAATATGGGACACTATTCTCAGCAGGACATTTTGGAAGGGATGCCAAATTTAACATTTTTATGTTTTTCTTAAAAACTGACATTTTTCAGTAAGTCACTTCACATGTAATTTCCATTTCCTAGTGCAGCAGCATCGTCTTTGTTAAAAGATTTGCAAGAAAATAATTCTACCAGAGGACCTTTGGATCCAGTCAGTGAGATGTCAGAGTTTTGATATTCATTTTTTTTACCCTCTTGAGTATTTGTTCACTTGTTCAAACTTTGTGAATTGCAGGTATTTGTTCCACAGATGATTCTGTATTTTTACCTGAATGTTGCTTGTTAGATTGAAAAAAATGTAACATATTTAGTGTGTAAAAGTACATGATCAGTTAGTAGATGATTTCTCTGAGTACTAGCTACAGTGCCAATTTGTTTCACTTAATGTAATTATTATGTACAGCTTCATTGAAATTGATCCTTAATTTTTTTTTATTTATAAAGTTTCCCAAATAAAAAAATAAAATGCTATTTGTTGTATTTTTCTTTTTCTTCTACTTTGCAGTTTGGTGGAAGTTTGTCAAACATCTTTGTTACAAAAAAAAAAAACCTTAGGTATACCCATGACTGTGAAACGTACACCTAGATAAACACCTTTCTGGGAAATGTGTGGTTTCTTATTTTATTTACTTTTATAAGGTATTCTTTAGGTGATCGTCAGTGTATTTCCTTTCTCTTCCTTTCTCCACATTTGTTCCAATTTTTTGACAAAAAGTGGCAATGGAGGTGTCAGTCTTGGTGTGCTGTTGAAGCAAAGATGATCAGCCCATTTAAGAACATAGTACAAAACTAAAGTATATCCTTTAGCAGTCTGTGTCCGTGAGATTCACTAAACTCTTCTCTTGAGTGTTTTATTTCTAGCACATAGTCACTCAAGACTTTTCATATAGTATAAACGGAAGATAAATGTACCTTTTTAAGTAAATCAAGTATTATGCAAGGTCTATGCACACTCTATGCATGGGCTTGAGAGCTTTCACAAGAAAAGTGGTGTTTCACCAAAGACATGCATGTTAGGTTAGTTTGCAATTCCAGTCTGGCCCTGTGTGAAGAAAGAGTGCAGGTATGTATATCTGTGACCTCAGGGATGGATTGGCACCTCATCCAGGGATTGTTACCATCATTGCAAATTTGATCAAACCTTGCCCCCTCCTGGGCAGTCTAATAATGCAAAGTGGTGATAACAAACATTAAGGTATGTGATAAAATGCTACAGGGTCTATAGGCAGATGAATTTATGATTTTTAGATAGCAATATGTTTGTCCATGTGGGGAAAATTTTGGCTTTTTACAGAAGCTCTGTACATTATGACAAATGACAAACCCCTTCTCAGATATACCCTGGGTATGACGATACTCGGCTGCACCCGTTATTCCCTCTATAGGACCACAAGGTAGCCAGAATCTTGGCTTCTTTCACTGATATTTGAGCCTGCATAAAGGAGCACATCAATAACAACATTTATTTATATAGCACATTTTCATACAAAAAGTAGCTCAAAGTGCTTTACAGGTGCCGGTCATAAAATTAGAATATCATGACAAAGTTGATTTGTTTCAGTAATCCCATTCAAAAAGTGAAACTTGTATATTAGATTTATTCATTACACACAGACTGATGTATTTCAAATGTTTATTTCTTTTAATTTTGATGATTATAACTGACAACTAATGAAAGTCCCAAATTCAGTATTTCGTAAAATTAGAATATTGTGAAAAGGTTCGATATTGAAGACACCTGGTGCCACACTCTAATCAGCTAATTAACTCAAAACACCTGCAAAAGCCTTTAAATGGTCTCTCAGTCTAGTGCTGTAGGCTACACAATCATGGGGAAGACTGCTGACTTGACAGTTGTCCAAACGATGACCACTGACACCTTGCACAAGGAGGGCAAGACACAAGAGGTCATTGCTAAAGAGGCTGGCTGTTCACAGAGCTCTGTGTCCAAGCACATTAATAGAGAGGCGAAGGAAAGGAAAAGATGTGGTAGAAAAAAATGTACAAGTAATAGGGATAACCGCACCCTGGAGAGGATTGTGAAACAAAACCCATTCGAAACTGTGGGGGAGATTCACAAAGGGTGGACTGCAGCTGGAGTCGGTGCTTCAAGAACCACCACGGACAGACGTGTGCAAGACATGGGTTTCAGCTGTCGCACTCCTTGTGTCAAGCCACTCTTGAACAAGAGACAGTGTCAGAAGCGTCTCGCCTGGGCTAAAGACAAAACTGCTGCTGAGTGGTCCAAAGTTATGTTCTCTGATGGAAGTAAATTTTGCAGTTCCTTTGGAAATCAAGTTCCCAGAGTCTGGAGGAAGAGAGGAGAGGCACAGAATCCACGTTGCTTGAGGTCCAGTGTAAAGTTTCCACAGTCAATGATGGTTTGGGGTGCCATGTCATCTGCTGGTGTTGGTCCATTGTGTTTTCTGAGGTCCAAGGTCAACGCAGCCATCTACCAGGAAGTTTTAGAGCACTTCATGCTTCCTGCTGCTGACGAACTTTATGGAGATGCAGATTTCATTTTCCAAAAGGACCTGCCACCTGCACAAAGTGCCAAAGCTACCAGTACCTGGTTTAAGGACCAGGGTATCCTTGTTCTTGATTGGCCAGCAAACTCGCCTGACCTTAACCCCATAGAAAATCTATGGGGCATTGTGAAGAGGATGATGCAATACGCCAGACCCAACAATTCAGAAGCACTGAAGGCCACTATCAGAGCAACATGGGCTCTCATAACACCTGAGCAGTGCCACAGACTGATCGACTCAATGCCATGCTGCATTGCTGCAGTAATCCAAGCCAAAGGAGCCCCAACTAAATATTGAGTGCTGTACATGCTCATACTTTTCATGTTCATACCTTTCAGTTGGCCAACATTTTTAAAAATCCCTTTTTTGCATTGGTCTTAATTGATATTCTAATTTCCGAGATACTGAATTTGGGACTCATTAGGTAGCGCTGCTGCCTCGCAGTTAGGAGACCTGGGTTCGCTTCCTGGGTCCTCCCTGCGTGGAGTTTGCATGTTCTCCCGTGTCTGCGTGGGTTTCCTCCGGGCGCTCCGGTTTCCTCCCACTATCCAAAGGTTCCTGCCTTGTGCCCTGTGTTGGCTGGGATTGGCTCCAGCAGACCCCCGTGACCCTGTGTTCGGATTCAGCGGGTTAGAAAATGGATGGATGGATGGATGGATAGTTGTCAGTTATAATCATCAAAATTAAAAGAAATAAACATTTGAAATACATCAGTCTGTGTGTAATGAATGAATCTAATACACAAGTTCCACTTTTTGAATGGAATTACTGAAATAAATCAACTTTGTAATGATATTCTAATTTTATGACCGGCACCTGTACATACGGAAGAAAAGAAAAATAAAAGACAAAATAAGAAATTAAAATAAGACATTAGTTATAATAGAAAAGGAGTAAGGTCCGATGGCCAGGGTGGACAGAAAAACAGAAAAAAAACTCCAGACAGCTGGAGAAAAAAAAAAAAATCTGCAAAGGTTCCAGGCCACAGGACCGCCCAGTCCCCTCTGGGCATTCTATCTAACATAAATGAAATAGTCCTCTTTATATTTAGGGATATCACAGAGTCACTTGATGTTGATGGTCATACAGACTTCTGGCTTTTAATCCATCCATCATTGTTGGAACATCACAGTGCAGTGAGTAGATGGTGGTGGGATACCGGAAAAGGAAACAGAAGAGAGAGTAGGGGTTAGTACAGATTTTACAGCCACTGTGAATAGTTACTATAATGAGCCTCTCCTCAGTAAAAGATACAGGTGCATCTCAATAAATTAGAATACCATCAAAAAGTTAATCTTTTCAGTAATTCAATTCAAAAAGTGAAACTAATATATAGATTCATTACACACAGAGTGATATATTTCAAGTATTTATTTTCTTTTTGCTGATTATGGCCTACAGGTAATGAAAACTCAAAATTCAGTATCTCAGAAAATTATAATATTACATAAGACCAATAAAAAAGATTTTTAATACAGAAATGTTGGCCTACTGAAAGTATGTCCATGTACGCACTCAATACTTGGGCAGGGCTCCTTTTGCATGAATTACTGCATCAATGCAGCCTGGCATGGAGGCGATCAGCCTGTGGCACTGCTGAGGTGTTATGGAAGCCCAGGATGCTTTGATCGTGGCCTTCAGGTCGTCTGCATTGTTGGGTCTGGTGTCTCCTCTTCCTTTTGACAATACCCTATAGATTCTGTATGGGGTTTAGGTCAGGTGAGTTTGCTGGCCAATCAAGCACAGTGATACCATGGTCATTAAACCAGGTATTGGTACTTTTGGCAGTGTAGGAATTTGCCAAGACCTGCTGGAAAATGAAATCAGCATCTCCATAAAGCTTGTCAGTAGAGGGAAGCATGAAGTGCTCTGAAATTTCCTGGTAGATGGCCGCGCCGACTTTGGCCTTGATAAAACACCGTGGACTAACACCACCAAATGACATGGCTCCCAAAATCATCACTGACTGTGAAAACTTCACAGTGGTCCTCAAGCAAATTGGATTCTGTGCCTCTCCACTCTTCCTCAAGACTCTGAGACTTTGATTTTCGCATTTGAAGTATTGACTCCAGCCGAAGTCTGTGGTTATGCCTCTTGCCTGTCCACCTTTTTCAGCCACATTTTTTCCTTACACTCAGCTTTCCATTAATATGCTTGGGTACAGCACTCTGAACAGCCAGTGTCTCTATCAATAACCTTTTGTGGCTTACCCTCTTTGTGGAGGGTGTCAGTGACTGTCTTCTGGACAACTGTCAAGTCAGTAGTCTTCCCCATGATTGTGTGGCCAACTGCACCAGACTGACAGTCCTTTTAAAGGCACAGGACACCTTTGCAGATGTTTTGGGTTACTTTGCTGAATGGAGTGTGACACCATGAGTCTACAATATTGAACTTTTCACAATATTCTCATTTTCTGAGATACTGAATTTTGGGTTTTCATTAGCTATAAGCCATAATCAGCAAAATGAAAAGAAGTAAACATAAATATATCTGTCTGTGTGTAATGAATCTACATATGAGTTTCACTTTTTGAATTGAGTTACTGAAATAAATTAACTTTTCAATTATATTCTAATTTATTGAGATGCACCTGTACATGGAAGCCACATGGAATTTGTAAAAAGATGTCTAAAAGACTTGAAGCCCCCAAGATTAGCATTATGTATTGAGGAAGCCAGGCACCGCTTGTCACCTCTGCAATGCCATTCCAACAGTATTATCCCTGAATTAACTGGGACACTGTGCAAGTAAAATTCAGGGCTAATACTAAGAGGCCCAGAGAGCTGGCTGAATCATTGGTATCAAATGAAAACATCATTAACAGATACTTGGACATGACCCCAGCATAATTAGGCTTAAAAAGAAGAACATCCAAATAAAAAAAAGACTTTATGACCAACACCTTCTGAACCCCACCTTATTAATCCAACCCCGCCCTTTCATTTGCTATATATTGCCTTCGGTTCATGTATGTCTAATCATTTTCCTCAAATGATGACAAATGGTAGGTTGTCAAAAGCTTAGAAATAAACTATTTTAAGATATGTGACTCATCTTCTCCCTTTGTAGATTTCTAGCTTTTATATATATATATATATACTATATATATATATACACTTGTATCATATATTTATATGGTGCTGTCCCCCATCTCCAGATGAACAGGCTTGAATCCAAGGCTAGTCACTTTGTACAGCTGCCCCATTATCTCCAGGCCCAGGTGTGTTTTTCTGTCTGTATCTTAAAAAATGTTCATGTAAATTTGATTAGCAACTTTCCACACCTTATCCTTCCAATAACTGTTTTATTTTTATTTAATGCACTAATTTTTTAAATGTTAGTTTAATGATGATAATAATTACATTGATACAACATTTTTACTAATCATAAATGGTAAGGGACCAAGCACCACCAATGTGCAGCATCCAGCCAGATGAAGTGATAGCAGCCGTTTATGAGCTAGTACACTCACCACACACTAGCTATTAGGTGGTGGAGGTGCGAGAGACAGACAGACAGTCAGACAGCATGGTTGATTAGGGGGCAAGAATGACTATGCCGTCAGGAAGCGCCTACTGTCTCATCTGAAGGCTGGCACCAATTTTTCCTGCCCCCTGCTGACCTCACCAGCATCTTTGAAATTGTTGCGCCAAAGTTGTGGTGATGTACTGTATAAATAAATACAATAAATAAATAAGAGTAGCAGAAGATATATACATAAACAGCATAAATACATAAATACAGTAATAAGAGTTTTTTTTTTAAAGTAATGTTCAGCTCAGTTAGACATAAACCAGCAGGTAGGATCATATTCAGTGACCTTAAGTGAAGGCAGAATTGGAAACAGGATAAGCTGGGTGGCTCTCATCAGACATCTGCTTAAGTAGATGGTATGACGCTGTGGAAGGTCAGCCTCAATGATTTCAGAAGCTGTGCGGACAGTTTTTGGTGAAGTTTGCAATCCTGTCAAGTCGAGTTGCCAAACGGCACCGTGGTGCATCTGGTCAGGACACTTTGAATTGGGCAGCATTAAAATTCAGTAAAATTTCACTGTTTTGGTGACATGTATTTAATGACATAAACGTAATCCAATGCTGAATTAAAGCAAAAAGGTTTTACACATACACATAACACAAAAACATGACCATGTAAACTAGTATGCTTCAAGCAAAATATGATTGATCAACTACCATTTTAACCTTTAATAAACCGGCGCCGTCGCTTATTAATAGGTTCGCTTTCACTCACGTAAAGACTTCATTTCCCATCATCCAAGCTACAGGAAGTTCATTACAATCCCGCGCGAATACATCTAGGAAGCAACACAACGGCGCGTCATTTGAGACCGCAGAAACTACGTCCAGCAGGCGTTTTCAAACTTACTCAAACAAGGTCGGTTGATAATTTCTATTTCTAGCCATCTTTACTATATATATATATATATATATATATATATATATATATATATATAATTATTATTATTTATTTATTTATTTATTTTTTTTGGTTGTTGTTATTATTATATATTTATTTATTATTATGACATGTACGATTTTAATATGTGCGTTATGTTTAATTGTTTGAGCCTTGTGTTGTGATTTCCGTATCTTAGTCAATTTGCTAATCATTTTAGGCCGAATATGAAATTTGCAGTATTTACAGTTCAGGAGTATGAGACATTTGTATCTAATGCATTGCTCTATGTTTTTCTTTTGGACTAGCAACTTTCATTATGGATGTTACTGGACTGGAGGATTTGATCGAACACATTAATGCTAAAATATCTGCCGTCAAGACGATCTTCCAGTTGAAGAGCCTAAGTATGAGACCATGTGTTCAGTCTATTTCAGTTATGTTGTAAAAATTAATGGAATTGAAAGACATGAAGTTGTTGCTGATTATTATTATTATTTATTTTATTTTTATGTTTATTTTTTATGTTAGAAATGGCCCATGTTACGGAAGCGTAATAGGGCCACGGAGAAGAACGTCGTTTACTTTCTGCTTTAATGACAAATTACGAGATTTTTGCTTCACAGTGTCCCAATTTTTTTCTTCCCTGTTGCCCTAATACGATTCCGTACCAGGTAGTTGCTACATTGCTTATCATTTGGTTGTTACATTTAGTTACTTGTACTGAAATGTGCTTCATTTAAAAGTAAATAATTTCATTGTTTGATATTTTTAGCCAGTGATAAGGAGAAAAGGCAAGTTTTGAAGAAACTAAATCAGGACATTCTTGTCATTAACGAATTTTTAAACAAACTTGAAGCCCAAATATTTCATCAAGTAGAGACATTAAGATCACTAAAGGTATTTTCGTTTTTCTTTTCCGTTTTCATTATTTTCTTTCTGTGAAATTCGTATTTATGTTTATGGTATCACTTTGATTAAATAATGACACACGTTTATGTATTTATTATGTCATGAGTGTTTTTTTTTTTTTTTACCCTGTAATGGACTGACACATTGTCCAGGTGTTTTTCTCCCTTGTACCTAATGATTTCCGGGATAGTAATAATAATAATAATAATAATAATTCATTACATTTATATAGTGTAGTCTCCAGCATCCCCACGAAATAGATCTGGAAAAGTGTGTTAAGAAAACGGGTAACGGGTTACTGGAGTGATTTTATCCTGGAATAATGCATTGTCTTGTAAAGTATAACTACTGTATATATTTGCATGTTGTTTCTGACATTTATACATTATAACATGTGTAATAGTTACATAATTAAATAATTAAGAAATAATGTGCTATTTCTGTCTGCTTGTCACATACTATCAATTTTAAGTTGTGTTCAAGTCAGATATAACTGGTTGTAGTGTGGTGATGTCCAATGGTAGACTGGAGGAACTTTTACCTATGTCAGAAACTAGATGGTCAAGCTCATTTAATTTCTGGAATTGGCATATTACAAAAGATCAAAAATATCTTTAGGGTATGATGGTTACAGAAAGGTTTATGATAGAGTGATCTTGAGTGAATTGTGGTTTGTTTCCTGTTTGTATACCATTTTATATGAAAAGGAAAGATAGCAAGTTAGTCTTAAAATGAGTTATTTTATATTGTATTAGATATTTGCAGTAATTAATAACTGTAATGTTTCTTGCACTTTCAGTTGATCAGTTAATCTTTGCAAAACTTTAAAACACATCTAAGCACAAAAGGTATTTCTCCTTCTTTTCATTAAGAACCGAGTTTTACTTGGGGTGAAAGAACTGAATGCATTACACAGTAATTCCCAGGTAACAATTCTGCAACATTAGGTCATAATGTTGGCACAATTATATAACATTTACAGGTGTATGTATTTCTGTGGTTCCTCTAGGAGGCATTTTATTTTGTGCCTTACATTGTCCTTTTTATTGGGAATTACAATTTCAATAAATGGATGTTTTAAACTGAACATTTTTTCATCCCTTTTCCTGAACACATTTTTCCCATCAAATGGAAATAAAGTTGGTGTATATTCTTGCAGAAATGGGTACAATCTAAATGTATTATACATTCGCTGCAGTGTATATTAACACACTCATTGACTATGTTGCTTAGAACTAAGAGTTCATCTAAATTTAATATAGTTTTACATATGGTAGAGAACTAGAGTAACCAGTAAAAAAACTCCCATATACACAGAGAAAGTATGACAACTATTCGCAGTCAGAGATGGGGCCCAATTAAAACCCACATCCATGGAGCTTACACAGCCAAAGACAAAATTAAATCTGAATCTATAAGCACTTCCCTGCTTCCATAAGCAACACAATTGTGAAATTGGATTAGCCCAGTGCTTATCATTTCATGATTACTTGATAAAACATTGTTCTTGGAAGCAGATAGTGATGCGTGTTTTAAATATGTTCCTGACTGTGCATTGATAATTTGCGAAAGTTTTATTCAACTGAAAAACACAAAAATGTATTGAAATATTGAAAAATGTTTGTATCAAAAAATCAACATATATGTTATTTAGTATAAGAGTTGTGTAGTTTATAGATGTAAACGTTTGATTAAAGGCAAGGTCTTTGTAAATAGTTTTTAAAAGCATCTTCATTTTAATGGTTCACAATTTGAAACATGTTAGTAATGTAGGATTTGTAATTAAAATGCATTTCTTTCATGCAAAGAAATCTGTCATTTTTAATTGTAATTTATGTTGATCTCTGTTTAATCTCCAATTATTTAACTTTCTTGGCATTATGCTTAAGTGTGACTCATGCTTGGAATTCTTATTAGAGTTACGCCCAAATTGGACTCAGGGTGATGTGTAATAATTTGCTTTATATTGTTAAGACCATAAAACTCTCAAAGCAGTACTCTGCTGTCATCTAGTGGATAAAATAACATGCTGCAAAAAATCATAATTATTTGTATGAATTCTGCTACTTTATGGTAAGTCAATACTCATGAATGGAGTGGAGCCTTCAGCCAAAAACACAAAGGTGAATGAAAACCTGTTTTAGAACAAACTAAAGAAATGCTGGAATCAAGTAATAGTGATGATGATGTGAGTAAAAGTGGCATCTGTTCAGTAGATTCCAACCAGTCAAGTTTATCCTTCACCTCCTTGTTGCCCATTTACAGGTAACCTCAGCCTAAAGATATCTGTTGACCATGGTTATCTAGATTATTTACAATTTGTCAGTGATAGTCTGATGAAGAAAATAGTTGTTGAAATGAACCATTATGCTGAGCACTGTCAGAAAAGTCACAGTATATCATTTGCTTGTCACAATCACTGTCACTGCAGACAGCATGTTGGTATTGTCAGTCTTCTGATACCACCGAGCATAGTGGGCAGACCAGTCCAGAGATGGTACTGGTCTACAAACTGGTTGTTGCATACACCCATTTTTGGTAAAGTTATGAGTGTTTTTTACTTGTTATGAAATGCTTCCATTTCATTAATAACAATGACTGTTATGACACCACCACTGAAAGTGTACAATCTGTGATGTGTAGCAGGCTTCCATCAGAAATGTGCAGAAAATGTTTGTTCCATATAACTATGTCTCATGGGATACAATGGAATGCTGTCGTGGTTGCTGTATATCAGATCCAAACATCACATCCAGTATATCACATGTGTGCTGTGCTGGGCACATCTGGAATTTGATACAGTACACCAGTAGGGGGACCATGCAGAATGACAATTACAGTTAGTACAATACTACATATAATATATATATGCTGCTTCAGTACAGCACTGGACACTAGATTATACTTTTCACACTGTAATTATGTTGACATTTTGGTATTTATTTACGCTTTTCTTTGTTGAAAGATATTTAACACGTTAGGTTTAACCTCGAAGAAACAAGCCAAACACAAAGTGCTACACATTTCAGTTTATTTCTGTTGTGTACTAATAATAAAAGCACTTGGGCTGCAATTTTTTTCTGATTTGTATGTATCCCATTATGTATTTATAAAGAAGTCAGTCAGTCATTTTCCAACCTGCTATATCCTAACATAGGGTCTTGCTGGAGCCAGTCCCACCCAGTACAGGGCACCAGCCACCGCAGGGCACACACACACACACCAAGCACACACTAGGGACACCAAGCACACACTAGGGACAATTTAGGATCGCCAGTGCACCTAACCTGCATGTCTTTGGACTGTGGGGGGAAAGTGGAGCACCCGGAGGAAACCCATGCAGACACAGGGAGAACATGCAAACTTCATGCATGGTAAAGTGAAATTTGTCTCATAAATGTTTCAAGCAGACTAGTAGCAATACTGCAAAACACACAACATAAAATAAGTAAAAATACAATGATAAAATGCAGATAAACTAAAAACATTGTTTCATAATTGTGTTAGGATTTAAGTACTTAGCAGAGAGAGGAAATGATTTGATTCTGTTTTTGAAATAGTTAAAATTTAATGTTGGTCTTGTCTATATAACTTATTATTAGACCTATATTTATCTTCTTAAACATAGTGTTGCTTATAGCAGACCCAAATATTCAGGTAGACCAACTACAGTACCTTCTTTGATTAGCAGACTATGCAGTTTATGGCGGAGTATTGCTAACTACCCTAGTGTAAACAGTTTAAAAAAAAAAAAAATAAATAAATAATGTCTATAGCAAAGGTCTTGTATCTGTAAATTTATTGGGAACTCTTGTGTGTGTGAGATACTGACTGTCCTTAAGGAGGTGGCATGTTGAAGACTGTACCTTATGTTGGTGTGTCCTGTCACTCAAACCATGGACAAGATTATTTAGACATGTTGCTGTAGCATATTTGCCCCTTTTGAGTAAAATAATAGAGTTTCTTGCAATAGGGCTAAGCCTCAAATACTGTGTAGTGTATCTTTCATATCGTGGTTCTCATTAATCATGTGTAATGTGTATATGGCTTAAACATGAAAGCATGAAATGCTAGAATCAATGTAAACAATTTTTTTAACAGGATTTAGAGGAGATGTATGGAGAAGACATGAAAGAATTAATTTATTTAAGTGAACATATTCCTGCTCACATGCCTAAGAAGTGTCCCCCTCAAAGCATGTAAGTTATCTTCTTAGTATAAATGAGACTTTTTTTGAAAATCTTTAAACAGAGTTTATAGACATTTGAGTTTTCATTCCCAGGTTAGCTTAGAAAGCAGCCTGTCCCCAAAAACTACCAGTTATCAATTTCTGGGTGTAGATGTTCATTAAAAGGCATTATTTATCAACATAGCCAGCGTGCTTCTCCATAAACACCTTCCATTTCTCTGCAAGCTTATTAATGCCATCCTAAATATTTTTTGTTAAGCTGTATGTGCACCACTTTGAAAAAATGCCATATAATTGTTTTTACTATTTCATTTACTCTCAATGCAGTACATTAAGGAGAAGAGTATATTTCACGTTAATGAGGAAAAGGGGAAGAGAAGAGATCAATAACCGTCTGAGAGAGAATTAAGGAATTATATGATTGGAATTATTAAGCTGCAGTTGAGAATCTTCATCTGTAAAGAGAGCTGAATTTGATGAGAAAATAAAACACGTTTGAAGCTGAGATAAAGCTTACAATAAAATAGTTGTTATGAAGAACTATATACAGTAGGGGGTATCCAGAGTAAACAGAATTAGAAAGTTGTTGGTAGCTATATTCAGAGAAATAATAGTATGTAAAAATGGTAAGGGCCAGAATCTTACACTTGACAATTTGGATTAAATGTAAAGACCATTAACAGATAAGTATGAAATCCCAAATATAAATATTAATGCTAATGCAATTGCTTATTTTTAGAAAAGTCATTGGAAGAGTGTGGAGAGAAAGAACTGATAATGTAATGTTTTATGGATTTTAACATTCAGCATAGTAGCATGAAAGATGGAAATAGTTAGACTAAGAATGCCCAACTCTTTTTCTAATTAGGTAAGAAATATTTTAGTTTAGGCCTTGGCAAATGTATATAGGGTGGTCTAGATCGAATTATGCAATTTTCATTACGCTATAACTTAAGTTTATTACATAGAAAATCGCTCGAAAAATCCCGGACCATCGAGAAGTGTGCAAACTGACGACATGAAGAATTGTGTTTGTGCCGAACTGGAATTGTCCCCACATAAATCAAATTCTTCCAGACGATCTGGACCACCCTGTACATTTCAATAATTCCTGAGTCAAGGCAGGAATGTTCTGACAGGCATGAGGTTCAGAGCAGTTGTGCTGTTATGGCAGACTCAAGAAAATCTGCAAAGTAACAGTATTCTTAACAGTAACACAACATTGGAGAACATAGTGTTAAATGTTTAGCGACACAATAAAGGGAAAAAAATTAAAAATGTATAATGATGCTATGCATGGCATTTACAGGGAAGTAATTGTCCAAGCCGAACCCAGAGAAACAAAGCCTGAGAAAAAAATATCTAAACCATGGAACAGTATTAAAGAGATGGAGTTTATTACCATGGCTGAATTTGAAGACATCCCAGGGTAAGAATGTTTTTTTTTTCTTTTAGCCTCATAATTTATATTGTTATGTATAAAGAAGAAAGGGATTAAGAACCCTCTATGTAAATACAAACCTTTCATAGGTGTTTTAGTATTAAATGTTTTTTAAAATACAATTCTACTTGATTTGGATTAATGCAAAGTTTTGATAATTTACCTAATGCTTTCATTATTTTAACTATAAAAAAAACAAACTTTGTAAATAAAGGATGTGACTTAAAGTAAAAATGTAAAAGTTACACTGGTTGCAACATTTTTAAAACTGAAATTAACAGTTTAAACTGTAAATTCTAACAAAACACTCTGAACTATTGGATATTGATGAGCAGGCAGATAAGATCATGGTTTGGAAAATGCCCAAATTATAACAAGTTGTGCACATATTAATGTTTATGTGGTATTATTCTATGCACCCAAGTACTTTCTTATTGTTGTATAAGAACTTAAATTGTATCTTGCAAGATATCCTGACCTAAGCAAATTAATTCTACCACTGATAATTTTATGCTATTTAAAATCTGTTATCAGCAGATCAGCTCTACAGTAAAGCTTAGTTAAAGGGCTACTTTTTAGTAGTAGCCTACTTTATGGCTAAAAATGAATTGTAAACACTTAATCTGTGGTACTCATTGGGTTTTTGGAGCTAGTGAAATGTATGTCAATATAACAACTAAAATATGATGAAAGCAAGTAACATACATGCAGAATGCAAGTAGTATTGGGAGCAGCTCAGATGAAGTTTAAAATTAGAAGTATATCGATATGGCACATTTTAGTTCAGTTTAAGCCAATCCTGTGGTAATTCTGTATGAGCTGGTAGACGGGGAGAACCATACATCTGATAATCTCTTTGAGAAACCTTGAGGAGAACAACACAAAGTATAAGCTTACAGGAATTCGGAAGTAATTAAGCAGAAACCAAAGGCCACTTTTCCTTACACCCCAAAACAAATAATTACGTTTTCAAAGAAGGTGTTATTTATATTTTAATGAAATGTAAGTAAATCCATTGCAGGGCATAATTAACACACATAATTCCTCAAATGTAAGTCTTGAACTGTATATTCACCTAACAATGCTTTGGACTGCAGAAGAAAAACAAACTTTAGTTGAAATACTTAAATCTGAAAGAACAAAGAAGCAGAACTCTCACATAGTGATATGAAGTCTTAAAGCAGGGGTGCCCAATAAGTCGATCGCGATCGACCAGTAGATTGGAACGGTAGTGGAAATATATTGCATTGAATTCAAATAAGTTTTGTTTTTAGATGTTAGCATATATATATATATATATAGCATTTTTAATGTAGTGTGGAGGACTGCCGACTTCGTGCTCCGGTCCTCTCGCAGGCCGCCAGGAGGAGCTCTCCTGACAGCAGGATCGTGCCCCAACTTCCAGCAGGGCATCATGGACCTTGGAATGTTTTTACACAGCCCTGCTGGATACCTTGGGGGCCGCTGTAGGGGGGCTTGTGGGCTCATCTGTGCCCTATAACCCTGGAGTACGTTACAGTCACGTGACAGGAAGAAACGACGGGCTCCCGGGTTAAAGAAAAGGACTGTTTACCCTGACCCAGAAGGAATAAGGAACTGTGCACTGATTGGGCAGGAACACCTCCGGGTCGGGGTGTATAAAAGGACTCTGGGAAAACCCAGACAGTGAACTGAGCTGAGAGGTAGGGTGGCTAAGTGTCTGGGCGAGGAGGAGAATATTATTGTGGTTTATTGTAGTGTAATTTATGAGTAGTGTGGAGGGTGCTTTGTGCACATTGTGTGAAGAAATAAAGAAGTCTTGGACTTTTATCCATTGTCTAGAGTGGTACCTGAGGGTTCAAGGGAGCACTAGCGCCCCCTACTGCCACAGTAGGTAAATCATTTTGACCTGGTCATTTTAAAAGTAGCTCGCAAGCTGAAAAAGTGTGGGCACCCCTGTCTTGGACTACCACTCATCAATACAAAAAATACTGCATGCTTAATACTTCTAAAAACACTTTCTGTGTGCTGTCATTAAAATAAAATCATAACTAATGTACACTGAAACATTTCTTTTGTCTTTTATTGAATTTATTAAAAGCATGTAACATTCCATATAATCAAGTCAAACTTAACAAAACTAAATTCAGTTCAACCCCCACCCATGAGAAAGAGAGGAAGGCCAACAGCCAGAGTAAAACCTTTGAGAGAGAGATAGATACTTTATTAATTAAAGGGGAACACATATTCCAGCATCAGCATACATAAAGAACAATATTAAATTAAAGAGTGATAAAAATGCAGGTATAATGTTAATGTTTACCCCCTCCCCGGGTGGAATTGAAGTGTTGCATAGTGTTGGGGAGGAATGATCTCCTCCGTCTATCAGTGGAGCAGGACAGTGACAGCAGACTGTCGCTGAAGCTGCTCTTCTGTCTGGAGGTGATCCTGTTCAGTGAATGCAGTGGATTCTCCATGATTGACAGGAGTCTGCTAAGCGCCCATTGTTCTGCCACGGATGTCAAACTGTCTAGCTCTGTGCCTGCAATAGAGCCTGCCTTCCTCACCAGTTTGTCCAGGCGTGAGGCATCTGTCTTCTTTATGCTGCCTCCCCAGCACACCACCACGTGGCGCTCGCCACAACCATCTGATAGAACATCTGCAGCAATATCTCCCCAATATAAATGCTTATTCTGAAATTTTATTGATTAGTTCCTGCATAGGTTTTAAAAAGGGATTTGAACAGATCCTTGAAGTAAGCATTTGATTTTGTCTAATTTCAAATAGTATATACCATCAGTTATCTACTGACTTTAAAGAGGTGGGTTAGGGTTATTTCTTCAAATCAGCAAATAGGAATCACTTGAGGAATATTAATAGATAATAATTCTCAGAAGTTATCAGGTCGCTCTCTGCCCACTCTGTTAAAAGCTGCACAATGGATCAGTGATCCCATTTTATACATGGTCTTCACATATCTTAAATACCCATAGCTCCCAACTAAAACAATTGAAGTTACTTTTCAAAAAACAGACATGGACAAATCTGGTGTATTGTGGCATGCCAGTCACCTCTCCTGTATCATGGATTCAGAATTATGCATATAAAAAATCTATCTGTGGAATCTGTACATTCTCCACAAGGCCATGGATGTTAAGTGAATTAGAGAATCCAAATTGACTCTTTGCTGAGCAACTTGGTTTGATTTCTCCCTTGCGCTCAGTGCTGTCGGTGTGGGTTTAGGTTCACTTGTAACCCTGAATTTATAAGGTATGTATGTGAAGTTTGTTTTGTTAATTAGTGTCATGTCCTAATCGGTGATATTTCAGTTCTGATGTTAATTGTACCTTTAGTTTTTATTTTATAACATTAATTTTTATTTCATTTTGGTTTTCAGTGCAGTCAACATTTTTTATATTTATTTAGTTCTGTGTTTTAGTGAAAAGTCAAGCAAAATAAAAACCTTTTATTGGCTAACTAAAAAGATTACAATATGCAAGCTTTCGAGGCAACTCAGTCTCCTTCTTCAGGCAAGATGTAATACAGAAACTGGAGTTCCCTGTATGTTTTATATATATATATATATATATATATATATATATATATATATACACACACACACACACACAATGCACACGATGTTGCATATTCTTTACTAGTTTGTTTCCATATTTACTACCATAAGTTTGTTTTTTCTAAGTGTCGTGCATTATAAAGAAAATGTGATTGCATAACCTACTTTTGATTATTTGTTCTTTGGAATTTTTGTTAAGGACTAGTGGTTTAACATTTTTTAAATGATATTTATTCAACTTTATTCAACTCAATTTTATTTGTGGAACAAATGTTGCTATGGCAGATATTTGTGGCAGAGCGACGGGCACTAAGCAAACTCCTGTCAATCATGAATAATCCACTGCATCCACTGAACAGTGTCATCTCCAGGCAGAGGAGTAGCTTCAGTGACAGACTTTTGTCACTGTCCTGCTCCACTGACAGACTGAGGAGATCGTTCCTCCCCCACACTATGCGACTCTTCAATTCCACCTGGGGGAGTAAATGTGAACATTAATTTTATTTTAATTTTCTTTTCATTTTTATTACTATTTAATATTGTTTCTTTGTATCAGTATACTGCTGCTGGATTATGTGAATTTCCCCTTGGGATTAATAAAGTATGTATCTATCTATCTATCTGTCTGTCTCCTTTGTTTACTGAACTCTTTGAAATATAGTGTATACCTAAGTCTAAGCATATTTTGCACAAGAAATATAAGGATAATTGTGTGTTCCATTCGTCTTGCTTCATACCCCTATTTTACATTTATCAAGGTACATGAAGGGCCGCTTGACTTATCCCCAGGTTAATTCTGTAATCCAAGATTTCAACAAAGCAGTGGTGGGAAAATATAAGATAATGCAGCTGCCAGTCAAGTCACTTAACAATGCATCACGTAAACTTCTTCAGCGTTTCAAAGACGAGGAGTTAAAGACAACTAAAGGTAAATATTATGCATAACTAGGGTTGGGCTTTATAACCAGATGTTGAGGATATATTAAATACATTTTTACTTTTTTTTTTTTTGAGCCAACAGTATTCACTCATCAAATCATTGCTTACTCAACATTGTGTAGTAAGCACAAATTAGCACTGTTGTTTCAGAGTTTGCATTACATCATCCTGCTAGTGTACAATTGGCCTTGCTAAAATAATCTGTCAAACAAGTGTATATATTCTCATCTGTGCAAGTTACATTACCTGTAAAATGGGAGTGGGCAGGGTGTTTACTGTATGAATAAGAACTAAAAGCTTTTGCTTACTGCTTGTTAAGCCATTAGTCAGAATTTCTCTGTTAAAGTTTTGTTCTAGTCTGTCATTGAATCATGCCTGCAAAATTAATAAGGACTTGGATTTTTTTCTTTTATTATAGGCTTGTATTTTATAGTTGATGCTGATATTAAAGAATTTACACAAATGAAAGTAGACAAGAAATTCCATGGGATGCTGAACATATTACGACACTGCAGGAGAATGCGGGAGGTTAGAGATGGGGGGCTTGTTCGATACATTGTACTGTAAAACTCTGGAATTCAGTCAATGTAATGTATGTCTTCTACAAGCACTACCTAAATTGCCCCTAACCCCAGTGTCTCATTTCATTTTCTTATAATTTACAAATATACTTTGAATTTTATTAGCAGTAAATCTAAGGTTATTTCTTCTAAAGGTTTTATGAAGCAGTAAATCAGAGTAAACTGCATGTAGTAGCAATAAAATTTCATTTACTGTTTTGAGTTCTTCTAGTCAGTTAAAGTTACTTATTATCCTAAATGTTAAAGATTTACAAATGTATTATGTTTACTGCTCCAAAATTGCAATGTAATACTTATTATCATTCTGTGAACACTAATGATATTGCTTATATATGTTTTGTATTTCAATATATCATTTATTTTTCCTGTTTATTTATTCTGTAAAATATTTGGTCATATTTGGGTTTTTTGAGAGGTTAAGTTCAAAAATAATTTCATTGGAATTAATATAAACAAAATTTTATGTTAATTGTGCCAAGTTTAAGTCCATAATACATTTATTTTCATCCTTTTTTTATTCTTGTTTTTATGAAATATACACTTTTTTATAAACCATTTCTATGTCTTTTTTTTTGACAAAACAAGGTTCTGCATGATAATTAACTTGAACAAGTAGATAGTGTTTATTTTTTGTTCAATGTTCTTTATCCTAGTCTCATTTATAATAGTCTCCTTGGAGCTACTGTTACCTTTGATGGGATATCAATTTATCGCAAATCTAAGCCTTTTAAGAGCTGTCAATTAAATTACCCTGCATGCCATTGGAAAAACCAGTGCAGATATAGTAAGCATGTTTAGTTTTGCTTCAAACAGGGATTCAGTCTGGATATTGAATGCATGGCTTGGCAGCTTTGCCTTTGTGCCATGCATAGTTTATAAGAGTTTTACATTCAATTATTTTTATTTATTAGCATTTTGAACATTATGTGGTGTGAATCAAAACCCCATTGCATCCAGGAAATGTCCTACTCCAGTACCTCCTAGATGTGACAGCAATTACATAATTTTTTTAAAAAAGTGTTAATATTAACATGTCATAGAAAAAAAATCACAGTTTACAAAGCATGTTGATATTCATGTTTGAGGCATTTTTTAAGTGTCATAACTTATTATTTCTGATTTTTACAATAGTTTATAAAATTCTGAATTGATAACTTATCATCCAGTCTTTCAAATAATTTATTTCTCCTATTTTAACCTTTAATAAATGTTTCATCTGTGTATGGCCAAAAAAACAAACTTACAATGTGGAAAAAAATGCATCAGTAGAGTAATACAAAACCATGTACAGAATATAAAGTAAAATATGCCATGAAAATATGTATTTTAATTTTTTTATTCTTCCACACAATACTGTTTTTCCTGTCTGAATTTAATTTTCTGCAGCTTTAAGACAATTGAGCATACGCCTGTAAGTGTGAAATGTTAATTTAAAACATTTAAGATATTTAGCTGAAAAATAGTAGACCTATAGCTTATGTTGCACGCTAGTGCACAGTGATTAGTCCTGCCATTCTACAGATCCAGCACACTTGGTTAAAATCCAGCAGCTGGTTGTCTGCATGGAGTTTGCATGTTCTCTGCGTGTCTCTGTGATGGATAACTCTTAACCTTCTACATTCTGAAAGCTGTGCATGTTTGGTTAAATGGTACCATTTGTGAGTGGACCTTGTGAATAACTGCTACGCTGTCCTTGTCCTTTTCCTGCATTGTCTGCATTTCTGCCAGGATAAGCTCTTATTCCTTGCTCAATTAAAATTTGAGTAAACTGATTTGAGAATGACCGGGCCTATTATTAGTTTGCTACTGAACATAACACAAAGCCAAAGTGCGTTTCTAAAAGACCGTAAGAGAAGATAAGGGTGAATTGCATTGTCATGGTGAAAGGCGTCCTTATTTTTTTTTTTTTTCTGGTAAAATGTCCCTCTTTTCAAAGGTCCTCTTTAGGTCACTACTCTGGGTACACACAGCTGTGGTATATCTTCCATCGATTTTCTTGTAAGTTATTCTTGAGCATTGTTTATTTGTTTCTCTGTGTCACTGAATTTACTTCTCAGATTCAGGTTTAAAAGTATTTAAATCAAACATTTTAAGAGAACTGTGCCACAAATTGCCAGCAGTCATTTTGTCAAATAAAATGGAGTAAAACTAAACAAAAATTCACAAACAGTCCATGTCCATTCTTGGGCCTCATGCATAATGCATATCGTAGAATTCACACTAAAACGTGACGTATGGACAAAAGCGGAAATGTGCATACGCACAAAAAAAATCCAGATGCATAAATCTGTGCTTATGCCAACTTCCACGTTCTTCCTCTACGTAAATCCCGGTCAGTGTGAAAAGTAATGCACATGCCTGCCACCCCACCCAGACTCCTCCCAGAATTACGCCTCTTTGAATATGCAAATCAGTATAAATAGTCCCTTATTTTTTGTGTTCTGTGAAAAGACAATGGAAAATGCATGGGGGAAAAAGAATTTCATTGAATACCAAGTAATGGCAAGGAAAACTGTTAAATTTGTTGGTTTAACTCACAAGCGAGGAGAGTGTGTTGAGCCGATGGAAAGAGTACTTTGAGAGGCTTATGAATGAAAAGAACGAGAGAGAGAAAAGGTTGGATGATTTGGAGATCGTGAATCATGAAGTGCAACGGATTACCAGGGAGGAATTAAGGACAGCTGTAAAGAGGATGAAGAATGGAAAAGCTGTTGGTCCAGATACATACCGGTGGAAGCATTAGGTGTTTAGGAGAGATGGCAGTGGTGTTTTTAATCAGATTGTTTAATGGAATCTTGGAAAGTGAGAGGATGCCTGAGTAGTAGAGAAGAAGTGTCCTGGTGCAGATATTTATGAATAAGGGGGATGTGCAAGACTGTAGTAACTACAGCGGGATAAAATTGATGAACCATAGTATGAAGTTATGGGAAAGAGTAGTGGAAGCTAGGTTAAGAAGTGAGGTGATGATTAGTGAGCAGCAGTATGGTTTCATGCCAAGAAAGAGCACCACAGATGCGATGTTTGCTCTGAGAGTGTTGATGGAGAAGTATAGAGAAGGCCAGAAGGAGTTGCATTGTGTCTTTGTTACAGGGTGCCTCAAGAGGAGTTGTGGTACTGTATGAGGAAGTCCGGAGTGGCAGAGAAGTATGTTAGAGTTGTACAGGATATGTACGAGGGAAGTGTGACTGTGGCGAGGTCTGCGGTAGGAGTGACGGATTCGTTCAAGGTGGTTCTGAGCCCTTTCGTATTTGTAGTGGTGATGGACAGGTTGACAGACGAGAATACACAGAAGTCCCCATGAACTATGATATTTGCTGATGACATTGTGATCTGTAGTGATAGTAGGGAGCAGGATGAGGAGACCCTGGAAAGGTGGAGATATGCTCTAGAGGGCAGAGGAATGAAGGTCAGTAGAAAAAAGGTGGAATACATGTGTGTAAATGAGAGGGGGGAGGTCAGTGGAATGGTGAGGATGCAGGGAGTAGAGTTGGCGAAGGTGGATGAGTTTAAATACTTGGGATCAACAGTACAGAGTAGTGGAGATTGTGGAAGAGAGGTGAAAAAAAGTGCAGGCAGGGTGGAATGGGTGGAAAAAAGTGTCAAGAGTGATTTGTGACAGACGGATATCAGAAAAAATGAAAGGGAAGGTCTATAGGACAATAGTGAAACCAGCTATGTTATATGGGTTGGAGATGGTAGCACTGACCATAAAGCAGGAGACAGAGCTGGAGGTAGCAGAGTTAAAGATGCTAAGATATGCATTGGGTGTGACAAGGATGGATAGGATTAGAAATGAGTACATTAGGGCTTCAGCTCAAGTTGGACGGTTGGGAGACAAAGTCAGAAAGGCGAGATTGCGTTGGTTTAGACATGTGCAGAGGAGAGATGCTGAGTATATTGGAACAATGATGCTAAGGATAGAGCTGCCAGGGAAGAGAAAAAGAGAAAGGCCTAAGAGAAGGTTTATGGTTGTGGTGAGAGAGGACATGCAAGTGATGGGTGTAACAGAACAAGATGCAGAGGACCGAAAGATATGGAAGAAGATGATCCGCTATGGCGACCCCTAACGGGAGCAGTGGAAAGAAGAAGAAGCGATGAGCTGGTGCCCTGTCCAGAGATTGTTCCTGCCTCCCGCAAGATGCTTGCTGCGCCATGCATGACCTCCAATGAAATAATTTATTGCAGCAGTTTACTTTCTCCAAGTAACCAATTGCCACATGATCAGCTTTGTAATAGATGCCAAGCCATCTGTAAGCTTAGAACACTGATTCTTCAAAACTTTTATGGAACATTGAAATATCTTTGTAGTACATGTTTAGTTATTTCATCCACCTATCCATCCAGGGTTGTGCCAATCCCAGCAAGCATACAGCACGAGGCAGGAACATTCCTTGAACGGGGAACCAGCTCATCTCTATCACTGTGTCCTCAGTTGTTTATTAACAATATACATTGTTTAAATGAAGTTTAAAATTTATCTGTATAATGTAATAAACATACTTTACTGCATTTCATATTAAAAATGATTTCAAGAGCTTCACGAAGATAGTGCTTGGAAGTCTGAATCGACTTAGAAGCCAGTCATTGTCATATGTGAATATGTGCTTTATAAAGTGACTCAGGTTGTGCAATATTATAAGTGTAGTGCAAGTTTACAGTGAAGTGATTGTACTTATAAGTACAAACAATTCTACCGGAGCACTTGATGGACTGATTGAGTGTGTTTAGAGCTCTTCGGATGAAACAGTTTCTGAACCATGAGGTCTCTACAGGACAGGCTCTGAAGCGTTTGCTGTACTGTATGGAAGAAGTTTAAATAGACTGTGTGCATGGCTGAGGCAGCATGGGCTAGATGCTGTATCCCAATAATTCTCTTTCCGATCAGCTGCTGTAGAGCTGATTCCACACTCGGATACAGTGGGTTAAATACTCAGTGGTGCACTGAGAGTAACAACACTAAAACAGCTATAGTATTTGGAATAGTTTGGCCATTCTGTGCATTACTATATGGTTATGGGTTGATTACAATCAGATGCCATAATGCGGTTAATTTCAGTGCATTTGATAAAGCCGTGTCAGGAATGTGAATCTAAAAAATAAATGGAAACCACACAGGAACAGTAGCACTGACTTGACGCTAGGTGCTGCTAGTTTGCAAAGTCGAGCTGAAAAGTTGCGCACGCTATGGTTTGACCTGCCGTGAGAATGTGCGTGGCTTTACACCAAATTTAGTTTTTATACATCCCAATGTGAGCGTGAAAACAAGTGTACGCAACATTTTTGTGCATACACACCGTTTATACATAAGGTCCCCTTGGAGTTTTTGGTTTGATTTTAACACAAGAATATTCTGTATGTAAAGCAGAAGTAGTTTGAAATCCTAGTTTAAGTAAATCCAATCTAGAAAACCTAGATTTAGCCAAACCTGTTTTTACAAATTACAGAAACAAATTAAGACAGAATCATATGATCTGTGAACCCAAAAATATGGAAAACTTTCTAATCTTGCTTCTTGGAACTGGCTCAGCATTTGGATGTTCCAGAAAGAAAGATTTTAAATCCAACTCCAGTACTGGGACAACCACTGCTCTGAATCTAACCTACAAAAACAGTTTTAACCTGGAGAATTGACACATGGAAGTTGCCATAATCAGAGAGCAGAACATCCAATAATAAGAAATGTTGCTATTATTATTTAAGATACAGTCAAAGCCAACGTAATGGTGAAAATCAGTCAACACAACTTCTGCCCAGGAAAACGTAATCAGACTCCAATTAGGGGCGGCGCGGTGGCGCAGTGGTAGCGCTGCTGCCTCGCAGTTAGGAGACCCGGGTTCGCTTCCCGGGTCCTCCCTGCGTGGAGTTTGCATGCTCTCCCGTGTCTGCGTGGGTTTCCTCTGGCTCGGTTTCCTCCCACAATCCAAAGACATGCAGGTTAGGTGGATTGGCGATTCTAAATTGGCCCTAGTGTGTGCTTGGGGTGTGTTTGTGTGTGTCCTGCGGTGGGTTGGCACCCTGCCCAGGATTGGTTCCTGCCTTGTGCCCTGTGTTGGCTGGGATTGGCTCCAGCAGACCCCCGTGACCCTATTCGGATTCAGCGGGTTAGAAAATGGATGGATGGATGGATGGACTCCAATTAGACATTCTGGTATGCCCACAGTTGTGTCTGCGTGATCGTTACAGTTTTATATCTGAGACTTTAATATATCTAAGTAACCTTCTAGAACGTGACATGTTCAGTGTCACATTTTGTAGCCTTTAGCTGATACCGATTCAATTCATGGATGCTTCCTATATTAATGTAAGCTGTACATTTTATTATCTAAACTGAGCATGGGCTTTAGGAACCTTGAAAAACGTGTTTTTTTTTAGTTGAAATTAGATGGCTAGGATTGCTGAGCTTGTTGGGCTGAAAGACCTGTTCTTGTGAAAGTTGTTGTAATGTTCTTAAAATACTTGCATAATTTTAAGATAAATACAATAAGAATAGCTATTAAAGTGGGTTAAATCACCTGTAATGTTTTGTAGTGACCAGTCCAGCTGCATAAGTGCATCCTTATTGTTTGCATTTATTTGTTTAGATGAATTTTATCTGTATCTATTTATGTCACACAATTAAAGTGCAATGGTTAGTATACTGTATGTCTGTAGTTTAAAGCCCAAACAGTTAAGTGGCCTGCTGTAGGGTCACATAGTAAGTAAATTGGCAAGGCCAGTGATACAGGTTACAATCTAGAACTTTAGGCCCTATAGTGCACAGGGCTTTAAAGTTAATTTTAAATTGCTGGATCAGCAATTGCTCAACCTGCAGTGGAAAGAGGAAAACAAACATCCGCCACTCACAATAATCTGATCATATTCAGATTTTGAGCTTTTTCAAGAGGTCTGTCTTCTTGTGGTATTCAAAATAGTTTTTATTATTGTTGCCCTTTAGGATAATTTTAAAATTTTAATCTGTCACATTTGTTAGCATAAAATACAATTGAAATAAATATTGGGCCAAAACACTGATTACAAAACTATACATTTTTTGCACATTTTTCCTCGTAGAGGATCACTTTGGTATAGCCTGGCTGTAATTGCCACAGATAGGAAGTACGTATTAACATTCATGGCCATTCACTCCTACTTAAGGTAGTTAAGAGCTGCCTGGCAGGCCTGCCATTGTTCTGCAGTAGTAAACCCATACAAACACTCAAAATTAGACACTCGAAACGTCACAGAGATCAGACCCTGTTGACCTGTAAGTGTTACAAACTCCACTCTGTGTCTCCAGCAAACAGTACAACAAACATAAAAAATATATGTATGTACAGTCATATGAAAAAGTTTGGCAAACCTTCTCAGCTTTGCATAATTACTTTAAACAAAAAAGATAACAGTGGTATGTCTTTCATTTTCTAGGAACATCTGAGTACTGGGGTGTTTTCTGAACAAAGATTTTTAGTGAAGCAATATTTAGTTGTATGAAATTAAATCAAATGTGAAAAACTGGCTGTGCAAAAATTTGCTGATTTGAATGCATGTAACTGCTCAATGCTGATTACTTGCAACACCAAATTGGTTGGATGAGCTCGTTAAGCCTTGAACTTCACAGACAGGTGTGTCCAATCATGAGTGGTAAAAGGTATTTAAAGTGGTCAATTGCAAGTTGTGCTTCCCTTTGACTCTCCTCTGAAGAGTGACAGCATGGGATCCTCAAAGCAACTCTCAAAAGATCTGAAAACAAAGATTGTTCAGTCTCATGGTTTAGGGGAAGGCTACAAAAAGCTCTCTCAGAGGTTTAAACTGTCAGTTTCAACTGTAAGGAATGGAATCAGGAAATGTAAGGCCACAGGCACAGTTGCTGTTAAACACAGCAGGTCTGGCAGGCCAAGAAAAATACAGGAGCAGCATATGTGCAGGATTGAGAATGGTTACAGACAACCCACAGATCACCTCCAAAGACCTGCAAGAACATCTTGCTGCAGATGGTGTATCTGTACAACGTTCTACACTTCGGCACAATTTGCACAAAGAACATCTGTATGGCAGGGTGATGAGAAAGAAGCCCTTTCTGCACTCACGCCACAAATAGAGTTGCTTGTTGTATGCAAACCCTCATTTAGACAAGCCTCATTCACTTTGGAACAAAGTGCTTTGGACTGATGACACAAAAATTGAGTTATTTGGTCAGAACAAAAAGAGCTTTACATGGCGGAAGAAGAACACCACATTCCAAGTAAACACCTGCTACCTACTGTCAAATTTGGTGGAGGTTCCATCATGATGTGGGGCTGTGTGGCTAGTTGTTAAAGTCGAGGGTCGGATGAATTCAACCCAATATCAACAAATGCTTCAGGATAATGTTCAAGCATCAGTCACAAAGTTGAAGTTACGCAGGGGCTGGATATTACAACAAGGCAATGACCCAAAACACAGTCCGAAATCTACAAAGGCATTCATGCAGAGGGAGAAGTACAATGTTCTGGAATAGCTGTCACAGGATGATTTGAAGCAGGCTGTCCATGCTTGGCAGCCATCAAATTTAACATAACTGGAGACATTTTGTATAGAAGAATGGTCAAAAATACCTCCATCCAGAATCCAGACACTCATCAAAGGCTATAGGAGGCATCTAGAGGCTGTTATATTAGCAAAAGGAGGCTCAACTAAGTATTGATGTAATATCTCTGTTGGGGTGCCCAAATTTATGCACCTGTTTAATTCTATTATGATGCATATTGCATATTTTCTGTTAATCCAATAAACTTAATGCCACTGCTGAAATACTACTGTTTCCATAAGGCATGTCATATATTAAAAGGAAGTTGCTACTTTGAAAGCTCAGCCAATGATAAACAAAAATCTAAAGAATTAAGAGGAGTTCCCAAACTTTTTCATATGACTGTATGTATTTGGTAGTAATTTAATATTGGAGGGAGCTAGTGTGGCTTAGTGGTTAAAGCTTTGGGCTTCAAATCCCACTACTGACACCACTTTTTGACTACAAGCAAGTCACTTGACCTGCCTGTGCTCCAATTGGAAAACCAAAAAGAAATGTAACCAGTTGTATCATAAACATTGTAAGTTACATTGCATAAAACCGTCAGCTAAATAAGTAAATGTATTGTAAATTTTGTGTATTTTTGTAGACCTAAAAGCAGGGACTCATGTTGAGAATGATGGCAGATTTCAGCTTATATGAAGCTGCTACTTTTCTCAAGCTTGGATTCATTCCCTATAATAACATTACCTTTGGACTAATGCAACAGAAAAAGAGTAATCTTATTTTATGGTGCATTTTGTAATGTGTATATATATGTTACATAGACAGGAGAGCTACATTAGAAGTCAAGCGATATATTCCACTTATAAATTAAGGCACTATTGCACAGCCTAAAAGCACTTAAAATCCAGTCATCCATCCATCCATTTTCTGAACCCACTTTACCCAGTGCTGCTGCGCAGAAGCACTTAAAATACTCAACCTAATTATCTATTTTAAGAATACAAAAGTGGTTGATTCAGAAACACATTAAAATTGAAACACAGTGTAAAGTAAGTAACAGGAGTTACCAGTAATGCCCAATAAATATCCTAAGCAAATAAGCAAAGTTTCTTATTGATTTTTCACTGCTGCTTTGTCCTCCAGGCTTTATATTCTCAGTCGAAGTGAGACCCAGCAGTGAAGACCTGAGTTAATGTTGTGTTTCTGAGTGTCGGAGCACCAAAACAGCATGGACCTTTTAAGAGAGCAAAATAACCTCAAAAATGCCCACTAGGTGAGAACCATCAAAACTCGGGTAAGTAATAGGACAACCTCAGGATCTTTATGAATAAAAAAGGTTATTTTTCAAAAATACCCAGGCAGTGAAAGCTCCTTGTAGCACAAAAAGGCAAAAAATAGTCTGAAACATAGAGACAATCCAATCCAACTAGTCTCAGTATAGATATTCAGATAGCGCTCTAAGAAAGGACCAAAAAATCCAAAGAATTGCAAAAATGAACAAACTAAGGCACTAAAACTCCCAAGCGCATTTGAATGAGCGGCAGGGATACCCTCTGCCTTTTTAGGACAGTACCTTGCTTTGCATTGCCCATCGGGAGTAACTCAATGCCAAAAATAGTGCAGGTACAGTAAATCAAACAACTGTTCTTTTACATTCAAAATGTCAGCTTTTGATGACTACGTATCGTTGGAGATGTCACAGTTGCTGCCATCCAATGGTATGAGGTTTATGTGTGTGTGTGGTTGTGACCTACTGAGTCTGAGCTAATGACCCAAAAATGAGGGGGGGGTGGTATTTACCAAAGGTGGTCTTGCACCTCTCATAATTGATACATCGTACAATAATGTGCTTTGGTTTGTTTTGATCAGGAGAATCTCTTGTAAGTACTGATGTGTCACTTGTGGATATCTGCTGTTGTTTTATGAAGTAATATGCGAGAGCACATGAACAATCAGAAGAGCAGTGTAACGCTGTTTCCGGTTTTCAGCCTATAGATTGTATTTGCTCAGTTGGTGGGAGGGATCATCACATTGGTTAGAATCTATTGGCCAAGACGTTTTTATTGATTGATAGGTATTCCTTATTACAGAGTAATTACTACGATTTTTTCAAATATTTTTGTGACAGTTGTTGAAACACCATACGTATGATTTCATAGCAGATGAAAAGTCAACTGTAAATATTGTAACAATTGATTACTAGGTATGTGAAGTTCACACCCAGCACTTGCAAACAAGGTATCGTATGTGTCACTGTGCGGCATAGTTCACCTGTATGATAGCGTGAAATACTTTTGAACGATTGCTCGGCCCGGATCCGGGCTACTCAGGATGTAGGAGGGTCTACATGTGCTTGATAAGACCCCATCTTCGCACAGTTTTACTTTATTGTGGCTGTACAGTGGAAATGTGTAAATATTTTTTATGTTAATCTTGTTTTTATGTAATGTTTTACTATGCATTTTATTAAAATACACGAATGCCTTATGTGATCTTAGATTGCCTGACCTTTCAGTTTTTAGTTAACGTGTAGTATTTTGGTTATGTGTATCGTTATGCAATGAAACAGTGAAGACGTCTTGCCTTAGGAGAGCTCAGAGATGTGCAGTGAGCCCCAGATACTCTTATTCTGGAGTCCAACCTGTCGCTTTACAGGCACAGAGTTGAGTCCTCCAAGACACCCACAAGTGGTTGACTGAAAGTGCCTTTGTGTTTTCTTGTGACTGCAGGTCTGAAGCCGAGAGTGCAAGTCAGAGGGGCTCTTTTTTTTCCTTTTTCCTTGTCTGCCAATAAAACAAGAGCTAATGTTCTCTTATAACACCTGCACTCCATAATAGCCTGACAGAGCTGCAATTATATTTCCCAACTCACTCCTGCTATGCATCCTCAAATCTCCTGGTAGCTTTTAAGGCAAATCATATTATCATGTAGCCTTGATCAAAGTGAACATTTCTCTGCAGTTTTCTTTTCAGTTCTCATTTGTTATTTCTCAAACCAAAAAAAAAAAATTATTCTCGGGGCTGCTTATGGTAAATATTTGTGTTTTATTAAGTGATCTCAGTTGTGGGTGGCATAGTGATTAGCTCTACTTTGATGAATATTAGACAAAGGAGCTGACTTCCGACTTTGGGAGTGTAACTATTGCTGGTCCATCCATTAATTTGTATTGCCAGGGCTCAGTTATTTTCTTACCCAACTGTTTATTTCATCTGTCTTTCTCCTCTGGCTTCCTGTCCGGGTAATGAATCCACTTCCTTCCCAGTCAAGACCCATTCTTCTCTTACATGATGAAACCATGGAGGCTCTACCACCCCCTCAGTATTAACAGCATCCTGCTAGAGAGGAGGACAGTTTCAGATACCTTGGTGTCCACTACATGGTGAAGAAGACATAGCATCACCTGTACCCCCTCCGGGATTTCAGGCTGACTTCCCAGATACTAAAGAACTTCTATACAACCACCATTGAAAGTATTCTGACAACAAGTATCGCCGCCTGGTTTGGGAACAGAACAGGCTGTGCAGAGAGTGACGCGGTCAGCTGAACACATCACAGGGTGTGCACTCCCTGACCTCCAGGACATTTAAATCAAGTGATGTCAGACCAGGGCAAGGAAAATTATCTGTGACACCAAGCAGCCCAACAACTTCTCAGTGCAGCAGTCAGGTAAACGCCAGTCTGGTTCAGTGAGACGGAGGATGAGCTTCTGTCTACAGTCCATCCAGTCCATGTTAAATAAGGAAAGGAGTCTAGAAAGTCGTGATGCCGTATTGTTAAGTCTCTCATATTAAGTCATTTAAGTTAAGTAATCTACTTCGTTACCATTATTGTTATTATTTATCACATATTTAAAATTCTATCAATGATTTTTGAACTTACTGCATAAAGTTATTGTTATTGTACCTTTATATTCGTCTCTACTAAGCATTTCACTGCATATATTGTACTGTATGTATAATTTGTAGGTGACAAATAACATTGGATTTGATTTATCAAAAATATCCATCAATTTATCTAAAGTGACTTCCATAATGTTTGGGACAGAGACACGGTTTTCCTTGATTTACCTCCACAGTTTAAAACAAAACAACCAATTCAGACGTGATTAAAGGGCACAGTGCAGATTTTTATGTAAGGGGATTTGCATACATCTTGTTCACAGCATGTAGAAATGACAACACTTCTTCTACACTGTCCCAAACCCACCCACCCATTTCAAGGCACCAGAATGTTTGGGACAATTGGCGTCACAGGTGATTGTGATCACTCAGGTGGGTTTTATGACTTCATAAGATAGCTTGGCTTACTTCTACCCATTGGGGTTGTCGGAATTGGCTGGGGATGTGACCCGGCCGGGATGCCCAGGAGGACTGGAGGAGGGCTTACACCTTCCCCTTACCATGTTGGGGCTACCGCCCTGGTACCTTTGGGGGCCACGGGTACAGAGCTTTGAAGCTCAACCCTATAGGGGCCTGTGGTCACCGCCAGGGGGCACCCCTATGCCTTTGGAGCCCTGGACCTCGGTACTTCCGCCACACCCGGAAGTGCTGGGGGGAAGAGGAGCAGGGACACCCGGAGTGCTTTCGGGGATGCAGCCGGCACGTCCGCCACACTGGGGCATGTTGGTGGAAGATTGCCGGGACACACCTGGAGCACATCCAGGGGAATATAAAAGGGGCCGCCTCCCTTCGTGTGGGGACTTGAGTCGGGTGGAGAACGGACGAGGTCTGGGAGGAGACCAGGAAGAGGCCTGAAGAGAGAGAGAAGGCATTGTTGTGTTGTGGCCGGGACTTTGGGGACTTGGGAACTGTGAGCACTTAACTGTAAATTTGTAACTGTATAATAAACACTGCTATTGTGGGCTGCATCAGGAGTGGGCAGGAGGAGGAGTACAGGAAGCTAATCAAAGACTTTGTTAAATGGTGCGACTCAAACCACTTACATCTTAACACCAGCAAAACCAAGGAGCTGGTGGTGGATTTTAGGAGGCCCAGGCCCCTCATGGACCCTGTGATCATCGGAGGTGACTGTGTGCAGAGGGTGCAGACCTATAAATACCTGGGAGTGCAGCTGGATGACAAATTGGACTGGACTGCCAATACTGATGCTCTATGTAAGAAAGGTCAGAGCAGACTATACTTTCTGAGAAGGTTGGCATCCTTCAACATCTGCAGTAAGATGCTGCAGTTGTTCTACCAGACGGTTGTGGCGAGTGCCCTCTTCTACGCGGTGGTATGCTGGGGTGGCAGCATAAAGATGAAAGACACCTCACGCCTGGACAAACTTGTTAAGAAGGCAGGCTCTATTGTAGGAGTAAAGTTGGACAGTTTAACATCTGTGGCAGAGCGACGGGCACTAAGCAAACTCCTGTCAGTCATTAATAATCCACTGCATCCACTGAACAGTGTCATCTCCAGACTTTTGTCACTGTCTTGCTCTACTGACAGACTGAGGAGATCGTTCCTCCCCCACACTATGCGACTCTTCAATTCCACCCAGGGGAGTAAATGCTAACATTAATTTTATTTAAATTTTTTTCCTTTTTATTACTATTTAATTTAATATTGTTTCTTTGTATCACTATACTGCTGCTGGATTATGTGAATTTCCCCTTGGGATTAATAAAGTATCTATCTATCTATCTATCTATCTATCTATCTATCTATCTATCTATCTATCTATCTATCTATCTATCTATCTATCTATCTATCTATCTATCTATCTATCTATCTATCTATCTATCTATCTATCTATCTATCTATCTATCTATCTATCTATCTAAACGTGTGTGGGGTGATTCAAATGTGTCTGCCTGTCTGTGTCCAGGCCGACTTCCACAGGGTCTGTAGTTGCTATTGTTCAGCATGAGGACAAGGGCTGTGCCAGTGAAAGTCAAAGAAGCCATTATGAGGCTGACAAACAATAATAAAACCTTTAGAGACATCAGTAAAACCTTAGGATTACTGAACTCAACTGTCTGTAATATCATTAAGACGAAAGAACACACTGGAGAGCTCAGTAATCACAAAGGGACAGGTAGGCCAATGGATTCCTTCACTGCTAACGATGGAAGAATCCTCACAATGGTAAAGAAAAAGCCTCAAACGCCTGTCCGACTGTCAGAAACAGTCTTCAGGAGCAGATGTGTGTGTTTCAGAGACGACTGTCTACAGACAACTTCATGAACAGAAATACAGAGGACACACTGCAAGAGGCAAACCACTAGTTAGCCACAAAAACAGGATGGCCAGATTACAGTTTGCGAAAAAGGGACTTAAAGGAGCCTGCATAATTCTGGATAAAGGTCTTGTGGACAGAGACAAAGGTGAACCTGCATCAGTGTAATGACAAGAGAAAAATGTGGAGATGAAAAGGAACTGACCAAGGTCCAAAGCAGACCACCTCATCTGTTAAACATGGTGCTGGGAGTGTTATGGATGCTGCAGGTCCTGGCACACTTCTCCCCAGTGATAATGTAACTGTTGATGGCAGTCACACAATGAATGCTGAGGTGTATAGAAACATCTGATCTCCTCAAGTTCCAGTAAATGCCCCCAAAACCATTGAATGGCGCTCATCCTACAACAAGTTAATGATCCAAACAGAGTGCTAAGGCAACACTGGTGTTTGTCAAAGCTAAAACATGGAAAATTCTTGAATGGCCAAGCCAGTCACCTGATTTAAATCCAATTGAGCAAGCCTTCCATATACCGAAGAGAAAACCTAAGGAGACTAGCCCCCCGAAACAAGCAGGAGCTCAAGATGGCTGCATTAGAGGCCTGGCAGAGCATCACCAGAGAAGATCCTCAGCACCTGGTGATGTCTGTGAATGGCAGAATTCAATCAGGCATTGCATGAAAGGATATGCAACAAAGTGCTAAATATGACGGCTTTAATAGCCCTGCCCTGCCATTGCTGTGTCCCAAACATTATGATGCACTGGAATGGGGGAACCATGTAGAAAAAGAGATGTGACCGAAATGTCTGCAAATGCGTACTTTAATCACTACGGTATGTCTAAAGTGTTTGATTTGTAATTTTAAACTGTGGAGCAGAGGAGTAAAGGTGTCTTTGACCCAAACATTAATGTGCCCACTGTATGCATGTCCTTTTTCAATTTTAGAGTTGCAGAGAGTCAGAGTGAGTCTGGCCTGGATGGTCCACCGCAGGGTGTGCTCACTTAAACCAGGCCAGTTTAGGGTCAGCAATGAGACTAAACTGCATGTTGTAAAAATAAACAGAGGCAACATTGTAACACTATTTAGTAACACTATTGGCAAAAAGGAATGCAATAAGTGGAAAAAGTGAGTAGGGCAGACAAATCTAACAGAACACCAGGACCAGATGACGCTCATCTTTGAGTGCTTAAGGAGGTTACTGAGTACAATATGAACCCTTGACACGTATCTGTCAAAAGACACTGCATATTGGTGAGATTTGTAAGGACTGGAAAATAACAAATATCATCCCAGTTTATAGAAAGGGTGTTTAGGATGATCCTTGTAACTATAGGCCAGTAAGCATATCATGAATTATTAAGGGGAAGATTGTGCAGCACATGACAAGAACAGGAATTTTAGAAAACTGCCAGCAAGGGTTCAGACTGGAGAGGCTGTGATTTTACTAATATGCTGCAATTCTAACAGGAAGCAAGCAAATGGATGATTAGAATGGCACATATGATTGTATAATATTATTTATCTTGATTTTCAGAAAGTGTTTACCACATGAGGTGTTGAGCATCAAACTATAAGAAGTGGGTAGTGTTTTTCAGTGAAATCCTGCAAAGCTTTTTTGGCCATTTACCATTTTTACTAAATTTTTCCCTGAATATTTAGTGTGCGGCTGGTTTAGGTAAACATTTTTTTTCCCAGCTCTCCATAATGCTTTGCAAGGCCAGCATGACGTCACAGGGTTGTAGCAGCAGATGTTGGATGGGATAGCCCCCCAAGCATATAATGCTAAATCTAGTAGTGGACAATATGCTGGGTCAACCTGTATACCAGATGAAGTTCTTTTTCCAGTATGAATTTAATAAAACTGTTTTACCGGTATGCCAAAAAATGAGTGGAAAACTTGTGAAAACGTTTAAATATAAACTGTGCATTCAGAATTAAACAAGAAATGTGTTGGTGTTCTCGTGTCTTAAAGGAAATATCTTTTTGTATGAACTTGTATGTGACCTGTGTGTAATACATGAGTCCAGCAACTAATGGTAATACCCAGAGAATCCACGCGCTTGAGTGTTGTGCTTATGCGGCAGCAGCAATGAGCAGGAAACTGTACTTTCAATTCAGGAGAGGAGAAAATCTGCTATTGTATCAAAAATGTAATTTTATTTCAGGGAGGCACACTGGTACCATGGTTAGCACTGTTAGCACAGCACTGCTGCCTCACAAATTCAAGTCCTATTTATGTCCTCATTAATCAACCTGGCATAGTTGGCAGACACTTCCCTTGCTGTCAGAGACGTGTGTAAAACCATTGCACCACTATAATTTACTCAAAGCTATGCAGTAATTGACAAATAAAGATCTGTCTATCTATCTGTGTATCCGTCCGCCCGTCCATCCGTCCATCCATCCATCCACCCAGCCAGCCAGCCAACAGGCTGCTGGCAGAAATTGGGCTACTATTGGCCGAAGAGGGGGGAGATGCTTCCGGAGGCAGGAGGAGAGGAAGAAGGTAAAAAGAGTGGAACTGAGAATAGGAACTTTGAATGTTGGCAGTATGACAGGTAAGGGGAGAGAGTTCGCCAATATGATGGAGAGAAGGAAGGTTGATATATTGTGCGTGCAAGAGACTAAATGGAAGGGGAGTAAGGCCAGGTGGATCGGAGGTGGATTCAAATTGTTCTATTATGGAGTGGATGCGAGGAGAAATGGGGTAGGGGTTATTCTGAAGGAATAGTATGTCAAGAGTGTTTTGGAGGTAAAAAGAGTGTCAGGCAGAGTAATGATTATGAAGCTGGAAATTGGAAGTGTGATGATGAGTGTTGTCAGTGCATATGCCCCGCAAGTTGGGTGTGTGATGGATGAGAAAGAAGATTTCTGGAGTGAGTTGGATGAAGTGATGAACAGTGTACCCAAGGGACAGAAAGTGGTGATTGGAGCAGATTTCAATGGAAATGCTGGTGAAGGGAACAGAGGAGACGAGGAGGTGATGGGTAGATATGGTGTCAAGGAGAGGAATGAAGAAGGTCAGGTGATAGATAAGGATGGACATGGCTGTGGTGAATGGGTATTTTAAGAAGAGGGAGGAATATAGGTGGCACGGTGGCGCAGTGGGTAGCACTGCTGCCTTGCAGTTAGGAGACCCGGGTTCACTTCCCAGGTCCTCCCTGTGTGGAGTTTGCATGTTCTCCCCGTGTCTGCGTGGGTTTCCTCCCACAGTCCAAAGACATGCAGGTTAGGTGCATTCGTGATTCTAAATTGTCCCTAGTGTGTGCTTGATGTGTGTGTGTGTTTGCCCTGTTGTGGGCTGGCACGCAGCCCAGGGTTTGTTTCCTGCCTTATGCCCTGTGTTGGCTGGGATTGGCTCTGGCAGACCCCTGTGACCCTGTAGTTGGGATATAGTGGGTTGGATAATGGATGGATGGATGGATGGATGGGAGGAATATAGGGTGAGGAAAATGGACACAGGTAGATTACATCCTGTGCAGAAGAGTCAATCTGAAGGAGATGGTGGTGGCAGGGGAAAGTGTAGTTAAGCAGCATAGGAATGTGGTCTGTACGCTGGAGATCAAGAAGAGGAAGAGAGTGAGGGCAGAGCCAAGGATCAAATGGTGGAAGTTGAAAAAGGAAGACTGCAAGGTTGAGTTTATGGAGGAGGTGAGACAGGGTGGCAGTGAAGAGTTACCAGACAGTTGGGCAACTACAGCAGATGTAGTAAGGGTAACAGCAAGAAGGGTGCTTGGCATGACATCTGGACAGAGGAAGGAGTAAAACGAAACCTGGTGGTGGAATGGGAAAGTACAGGAGAGTATACAGAGGAAGAGAATGGCAAAGAAGAAGTGGCTAAAGTCAGAGAGATGCAGAAAGTAGACAAGAGTACAAGGATATAAGGCACAAGGAGAGAAGTGGTGAAGGCTAAAGAAAAGATGTATGATGAGTTGTATGAGAGGTTGGACACTAAGGAGGGAGAAAAGGACCTGTACCGATTGGCTAGACAGAGGGACCGAGCTGGGAAAGATGTGCAGCAGGTTAGGGTAATAAAGGATAAAGATGGAAACATACTCACAAGCGAGGAGAGTGTGTTGAGCAGATGGAAAGAGTACTTTGAGAGGCTAATAAATGAAAAGAATGAGAGAGAGAAGATGTTGGACGATGTGGAGATAGTGAATCAGGAAGTGCAATGGATTAGCAAGGAGGAAGTAAGGACAGCTATAAAGAGGATGAAAAATGTAAAGGCCGTTGGTCCGGATGACATACCTGTGGAACCATGGAGGTGTTTGGGAGGGATGGCAGTGGAGTTTTTAACCAGATTGTTTAACAGAATCTGGGAAAGTGAGAGGATGTCTGAGGAGTGAAGAAGAAGTGTACTGGTGCCGATATTTAAGAATAAGGGGGATGAGCAGGACTGTAGTAACTACAGGGGGATACAATTGATGAGCTACAGCATGAAGCTATGGGAAAGAGTAGTGGAAGCTAGGTTAAGAAGTGAGGTGATGATTAGTGAGCAGCAGTATGGTTTCATGCCAAGAAAGAGCACCACAGATGTGATGTTTGCTCTGAGAGTGTTGATGGAGAAGTTTAGAGAAGGCCAGAAGGAGTTGCATTGTGTCTTTGTGGACCTGGAGAAAGCATATGACAGGGCTCCTCGAGAGGAGCTGTGGTATTGTATGAGGAAGTTGGGAGTGGCAAAGAAGTATGTAAGAGTTGTACAGGATAAGTACAAGGGAAGTGTGACAGTGGTGAGGTCTGCGGTAGGAGCAACGGATACATACAACGTGGAGGTGGGATTACATCAGGGATCGGCTCTGAGCCCTTTCTTATTTGCAATGGTGATGGACAGGTTGACAGACGAGATTACACACGAGTCCCCGTGGACTTTGATGTTTGCTGATGACATTGTAATCTGTAGCGATAGTAGGGAGCAGGTTGAGGAGACCCTGGAGGGGTGGAGATATGCTTTAGAGAGGGGAGGAATGAAGGTCAGAGGAACAAGACAGAATACATGTGTGTGAATGTGAGGGAGGTCAGAGGAATGGTGAGGATGCAGGGAGTAGAGTTGGCGAAGGTGGATGAGTTTAAATACTTGGGATCAACAGTACAGGGTATGTGGAAGAGTGTCAGGGAAGGTTTACAGGACAGTAGTGAGACCAGCTATGTTATATGAGTTGGAGACGGTGGCACTAACCAGAAAGCAGGAGACAGAGCTGGAGGTAGCAGAGTTAAAGATGCTAAGATTTGCATTGGGTGTGATGAGGATGGACAGGATTAGAAATGAGGACATTAGAGGGTCAGCTCAAGTTGGATGGTCGGGAGACAAAGTCAGAAAGGTGAGAGTTTGCGTTGGTTTGGACATGTGCAGAGGAGACATGCTGGGTATATTGGGAGAAGGATGTTAAGGATAGAGCTACCAGGCAAGAGAAAAAGAGGAAGGCCTAAGCAAAGGTTTATGGATGTGGTGAGAGAAGACATGCAGGTAATGGGTATGAAAGAGCAAGATGAAGAGGACAGAAGAATATGGAAGAAGATAACCTGCTGTGGCAACCCTTAACGGGAGCAGCTGAAAGAAGTAGAAGAAGACTTAGAAGACTTAGAATATGGTATACTGTAGTCTTTAACCCACTGTAAATTAACATGAAATAGAGCTTGCTTTGCTATATCTGTAAAGCTGAGTTGATTAAGTTAGCTAAGAAATAGTCTCAATGCTGACATGGACTATTAAAATAAACTTGCAAATAAGAGTTTGGCGTACAGTGTTCTGACTGTGCTTGATTGAAACAAGATAAGTAAGCCTTGAACAGAACTTTCTTTAAAAAGGACCTTTCTTGTCTTGATAATAGATAGATAGATAGATAGATAGATAGATAGATAGATAGATAGATAGATAGATAGATAGATAGATAGATAGATAGATAGATAGAACAAATGCTGTGGGGCAGCAGCTGTATCCACTCAACACCTGTTTATTCTTTTCACTTAAATAAGGTCTTTAAATAAATAAAATTAAGCTGTCATTTTTGGAAGTAAGGCTTCCTTTCCTAATTAAAGATAAACTCATAAATAGGCCCCTGTGCTTTCCTTACTTCGATCGGCTCTCTAACAGCACCATAAAGAGAGCTGAGCGTGACAGTTGTATTTTTCTTTTGCAATTGATGGTGTGTTTATAAGCAAATGACTAGAATGCTGCACCCAAAAGCCATTGCCACACAGTGCAGGCGTCATGGAGAGTACAAAACCTGCCTGCCAATGGAAGCTCATTTTTAATCTTTGTCACAGTTGCTTTGCTGGCTTGCTGAGGGAACAGAATTTAATGTATACATAAAGAATATTTACTCTGTGGAGTCTGCTTAAGGGTCATTATTTACGCTTGCCTTGTTTTATGTGGGTTTGAAATTTAACAACTTTGAAGTGTTCGGCTGCTTTTCTGTGGCAGACCACTGCTTGTACTAATGCTCTGATGCTATCGTGTTGTATTGCTTTGTTGAGTAAAGTGACTTTTGTCAATGGCACCAGCTTTTCTGCCCCTCAGACTAAGTAACCAGGATTCGGTTCCTTCCTGCAGAGTTTGCATGTTCTTCTCATGTCCACATCTGGACCTAAATTTTAAAGACATGTGTTTTAAGTTACTTGAGGGCTGCAAAGTTGTCCAGTGTGATTTTATTATATTTAAGTCAGGGTTCCTCCTCTGACTTGGGTTCAAACTTCTCTTTTATGTCTGTTTTCTTTTTTCACTCTTTGATACTTTTGGTTATGTTAAAGTTGTTTATAATGTAGTTTCTATATGTCTATGTATCTTTTATTGTGCATGTGCTATGTACTTGTGGATGGTCTCCCAACAAGTGGGGCCACATTCCCATTACCATCAAGGGACTGCCCTCAGAGCTATAAAGGCTGAGGAAAATTCTCAGTCCCCTGTGGTTCATTGAATATGCTAGGTTTTTGGTGAGTTCTCTTCTTTTTATTGTTATTTTTTAATTACTGATTTTTTTTTTACATCGTTTTGCTCTTTTTTTCAACTATTGTCTTGGATTTCATATTGGGACTGTGTTTGTTTTAGTTTCTATGTGTCTTTTTAACTTTTACTATGTGCCGTATGTTTGTCTATGGAGTTCCGATAGATAGATAGATAGATAGATAGATAGATAGATAGATAGATAGATAGATAGATAGATAGATAGATAGATAGATAGATAGATAGATAGTGTCACACACGTGCATTTTAGAGGCAGCTTGGGGGTCTAAGTAACTAAGATTAAATCACAGGTACAGGGGCTACATGAGTGGACTAACACTTCTTCTCACTCCTTTTTTAGATCCCCTGAAGAGAATTATCAAACCTAACACTACCTGTTCCTCACAACGCACACAATGACCTAATTTCTAGCAATTACCTCATTATCCCACCTTTTCCTTTTTTGGGGGGCTATTTAACCGCCCGCATAACCTTTATTTTAGTTTTTCTTTTGTCTATGTTGAGTACTCTGCGAAACTGCAGTTGCATTTTTATTGTTTACTGTACAATATATGGGGTGGATTCCCCCAAAATATTTTCTGCATTTCTCTGACTTTACAATAGATAGATAGATAGATAGATAGATAGATAGATAGATAGATAGATAGATAGATAGATAGATCTTTATTTGTCAGTTCCTGCATAGCATTAAAAAGGCAGAGGATAATCCACAGTCCCTTGTGGTTCATTAAATGCGCTAGGTGGTTGGTGAGGTCTCTTGTGTTTATTGCAATTTTTGAGTATTACTGAAGTTTTTCATCTCTAATGCTCTGTTTTGTGACTACTCTCTTGGATTTCCTATTGAGATTGTGTTTGCGTCACTTTCTTTGTGTCTTTTTATCTTTCATTATGTGTCATATGTTTGTCGGTGGAGTCCGAAGAGGTAGGGTCACCTGCCAATCACCATCAAGGGACTGCACTCAGCTTTTTAAAAGCTGAGGAAAAGCCACAGTCCATTGCAGTTCATTGAATGTGTTAGGTGATTAATGAGTTATCTGGTGTTTATAACTATTCTTGATTATTACTAAATTTCTGGATTTTGTTTTTATCTCTAATGCTTTGTTTTTTGATTGTTCTCTTGGGTTTCCTGTTAGAACTGTGTTCGCTTTTTGGATTGCCTATTTTGAAGGCATTGCCTTCTCTGCCTTTTGTGCTTCTTAGAGCTTCTTGTTAAAGAGCATTTTTGTTTATAATAAATCTTTAAATGATATTGCCCTTGTGTGACAAACAGAGGATTTTCACGGTTTTTACATCCTTTAGTTGCCATTCAGAGCACTTTTTGGGACATTTTGGGACTCTGTGCTGTGTTCTTTGAGGTCTCCACTTTTGCCCCTTGTGTGTTTGCCCTGTGATGGAGTGGCATCCTGTCCAGATTTGTCCCTGCTTTGTTCAGTTGATGGTTGCATAGGCTCAAGTACCCTTCTCCTCTATTTTGAGAAAACAAGCCTAGGAAATTAATGAAAGAACATTTTGGAGCAGTCCATTTGGCACTGCATGATTAGACAGTCATTGGCCGCTAGAGTCCATTCCAGCAAGATTGATTGCAAGAGAGGAACCAACCCTTGGCACACACCCACACTTTTAGCCTGCCATGTTAATGCCATGCAGCACTAGCGAAGAAAAAAAAAACAGGGTTTTGTTGTTGTCTTTACCGGAGGGAAGATTTCTTTTTCACATCCCTGAAATGAAAGTACACTTGCCTGTCACATTCTTCATAATCAAATCTCCCATTTTATGTCTTTTTTTATCTTGCACACTGCTGGCTGCTTAATCTTTTTATTTTTACTGCTCTCCCTCAGGATAGAATTTAATATAGCAAACATAAAAAAAAAATAATGCCTAAATGTATTTGTTTTTCAATCAAAATTTTTCTAGTGTAAGATAGTTTTTAATGAAAGGGGGTTGTACGGTTTTTGTGTGGTTTAATGTTTTTTGCTTTGCTGAGAAAAATGTAACCGGGTGGAACAAAAAAATCTCAGTAGATTCCTGCAGCCGTTACCTGTGCTGTCTTCTGCCTTCATTCGGTTTTTGAATGATGTTTGCAGTGGATTCAGAAAGTATTCAGACTTCACTTTTCAGTTTTTTCACATTTCTTTCTTGGTGTAAAGTAAAACTTCCTAATGTTTTTGTATGTTTTTCAACTGTGTCCCCGTGTTCTTATCGAACTCATTTTAAAATAAAAGTCTTGATTCATGATATTAAACACTTCAGTCATGTCTCCTCTTAATCTCCTTTAGCTTGAACTGAAAAGGCTCAGCTCTTTTAATCTTTCCTCATAATTCATCCCCTAAAGCCCTGGAATCAGCCCAGTCGCTCTTCTCTGAACCTTTTCTAGCACTGCTATGTCTTTTTTGTAGCCTGGAGACCAAAACTGCACCAAGTACTCCAGATGAGGCCTCACCAGTGTGTTATAAAGCTTGAGCAGAACCTCCTTGAGCATAATGTCCTTGGACTTGGGCACTACCTGTATATAACCTCACATTCTGTTTGCCTTCTCAATGGCTTCTGAACACTGTCTGACAGTTGATAGTGACGAGTCCACTGCGACTCCTAAATCTTTCCCATGAGGCATATTATGAACACCTAAACTTAACAATTTGGAGGGTATCCACAAACTTTTGGTCATATAGTGTACATTAAGTGAAAACCAAGTGTCCCAGACATTGTCAGAAGAAGAAATGATATAGAGAGAGAATGAAAGAGGAAGAGTGAAAGTTAAGAAATGAGAAACAGAGCACATCATTGTGATATTTTCGCAGGTGGGTAAAAAATGGAGAATTTGTTAAACAGCACAACGCAAGGTTATTATAGTTAACAAAAACTAAAATTAAAACTGAAACTATTATTAAAAAAACATTTTCGTAAACTGAAATAAAATAATTAACAAAACCAAAATTAAAAACTAAAACTAAATGAAACTATTAAAGTAGCTGGAAAGACTAACTGAAATAAAATAATTTACTAAAATATTTTTAGTTTTAGTTTTTGAATGAATATTCTTGCTGTTAGTCTTTAACCCTTGTAAGTTTTGCAATCCTACCCTGGATAAACAGGTTTAGATAATATACTGTATATGTTTTCTTAATCTCAGACGTTGTCTCTGTTGTTTTGTGACTGTCCATACTCTTATTACCTGCTCTTGCTCTGCTCATTATGGGTTTACTGTCCTTATGGTGGGCTATTCAAGACTCACCACCCCTAACCTTGACACTACATGCTTGTTGTTCTTTGTTTCCCTCAATACAGCTAGGTGGGGTCTGCACACTGACTCAAGCCTAAGAGTCCTGTTCTTCCTAAGCCCTTGTGATTTTCATGAGAAAATATTTTAAAAATTATAAAATTGTGTAAAATTGTTCATATTCAGTGTCTAATTTTGATTATGTTTGTTTTTATTAGACAAAAACAAAACCAGACAGTAAACCAAGCAGTGTAGTAAGCTTCCACTAACATTAAATTCATATCCAAATCTGTTAAGTGTGCAGTTCTGTCCAATTGTGACACAAAAGTAACTCCATTGGAGCTGCATGCCATAATTACTAAAACTAAAACTGAAACTAATATATATAAAAATAAAATAGAAATACCTTTGTGAAATAAAAACTAAACTAAAACTAAAAATACACAATGAAGGAAAACTAAAACTAAACTGAATTTCCAAGTAAGGTCAGAAAAAATATAGAAATAAAAACTAATATAAAAAGGCAAAACTATAATAACCTTGGCACAACGTCCTTTAAGCGTAGGCCTGGTAAGGTACTGGAGTTTTAGTTTCTGTTTATTATTATCTTATCTGTTTTGTTTTATTTTGTTCATTCATTCCTGTGTGTTAGTTTAACAAAGATGGTACATTAATGACATTTTGAAATTTTGTGCTATTCCTAGTAGTGCCCTGTTCTTGTTATTTGTAAATACAGTAAAGTACCTACTTATAAATCTGTGAATATCCAGTGTGACAGACGGCTGGAGCGTCTGCGCAGCTGGGATGCCTGGAAGGTGGAAGGACCCGGAGAGGACCTCCCCCGGGACATGAGAGGGCAACCACCCTGGTTCGCAGGTGGGCCATACATTCGGAGCTGGGAAGCTCCACCCTGTTCGGGCACATGGCCACCACCTGGGTCTGCCCAGACGATCCCAGAGTCATGGACAGCAGCACTTTCGCCACAACAAGGAGTGCTGCTAGACCAGGAGGCAAATACACCCGGTGTGCTTCTGGGTGCTTAGGCAGAACTTCCACCACACCCATAAGCGCTGCAGGAAGATTGTCAAGAAGCACCTGGAGATAATCCGGGTACTGCATAAAAGGAGCCGCCTCACTCCAGTCGAGGAGCCGGAGTTGGGAGGGAGCATGACGAAAAGACTAAAAGAACGAAGGACTGTAAGTGATTAGTGCACTGTAATTGATAAAACAGATAATAAACGTGTGTGCTTTGGACAAAAGCTGTCTTGGTGTCTGTCCCCGTCGAGGCTGGTTCCCACACCAGGTATAAATATGTATAAGGTAAAATCCACTATAATATGTTAACTTTAATTGATACAAAGAAAAAAAACAAATCATTGCAGATGGCCTTTAAAACAATTACACTTATAGGTAAATTGGATTTTTTTTGTTTGTTGCTTACAAGCCAAAGAAATCCCATTCTTAATACCTCCCACCCCCAATTCTGACACCTTGCTGGGTTGTCCTTGCTGATTTTAAATGGGAGTAGGACGCAGATGCAAAACAGAAGCACTATAGAATGCCCTCGAATCCTAAACAGCAGGAGTTTTCTTGATTGATGGTAGCTGCCTGTCTTTGGCTGCGGCTCTACTCAAGGATGTTGTGTCTTGGAACAAAAGTACATCTCAGACAGAGCAAGTGTTAGCTGTATACGCCATTAATTATCAAGACTGAAAATGTACACAATATTCGGGTGTGTGCAGGGACCTTATTTAACTGATTTGAAAGTTAATGTGTGTTACATTTTTTACTTAATTCATCAGCAGAGTCAGTTATATTTTTGTTTATTTACTTCTTTTGTAAAAATAAATCATTTAAAAAAATAGCAGTGGTAATAAAATGTAATTACTTGTGTTAGTAGACTACATTGCATACCTGCTTTTTTATTTTATTAAATGTATTAAAATTAAGTAACATTCCATACTCATAACTCGAGTTTTACAAAAAGAAAAAGAAAAAGGTTCGAAACCATTAAAAGAAAGAGAACTAGGCCAGCAGTGTAAAACTTTATGTTAGTAAAGACAAATGAATAGATAAAATAATAAATTGTGAACAGGGGGGCTGAACGCACCCTTAGTAGACACTGACGCTCCTCCAAAACCCCCTCTTAAACGCTGATACAATTGGAATAAATACAGTTTACCTCCTCTTTGCTCCCTTACTTGCTGGACTGGTTGCAGCGTGATATGCGTCTCGCGTGGCACTTTGCATACTTAAAAGCCTGAACAGCACCTGTCCTGTTTGCTCTTTGCTTTGTCTCTCTCTGTCTCTCTCTCTCCTCCCCCAGATGTCCTCTGCTCCTGTTGGGGGTCCCACTCCTGATGCGCACCCCTATGAAGAGGAAGATGTTTGTGTTTACTTTTAATTGAGAGACGGATCTGTCCCCTCTGTCTTCACACGGACCTCATTTTGCTTTTGAAAGAGTCATATGTTCATTTGAAGTGTTAGAGTAAAAGTTCCTGACTCAGCCATTTCCTGTGTTTCTGTGCAATTCTGTGACCCAAGTGTGACAAAATGAATAAAGATAAATGGAGCAAAAGAGGCAAGAGAATCTGCTTTCTCAGTTTAAGCGATTTTACTAAAATGTTATTGATTAATTCCTGCCATGTTTTAAAAAAGTTCTACACAGATCCTCTTAGTTCGAATTTGTTTTATTCCAGTTTCAAATAGTATAGAACATCAGTTACCCACTAACTTAAAATAGGTGAGTTAGGATACCTGCTTTTTAACAGCACTTTGCAATGTGGCTTAGATATAGATGGAGCATTAATTGGCTTTTGGGGCCTCAATAGCTTTCATATATAAAAGATTATAATTCAAGTGATGGAAAAAATGTCATTAATTGATGTGCTGTGTCACTCATTGGTCACCCACCAAGTTCTCCTCCAAGGCCGAGACGGGGTGCTGCAGCTAAGTGTATTGTCTTTTTCTTCCTCCACAGTTCCCAAGAAAACCGCCTAGTGAGGTCAACAGACTCCTCCCCTTCTGGAGTGACTGCCTGGAAGGAGGCGTCACTTCTACACGAAACGACCAACGCTAAGGAGCTCCACAAATTTCCCACGGTAGACCAGAGATCCCTATTAACCGCAGTCACTTTATTTGCATGGCGATTATTTTCTTTCCTTTTTACACGTCATGCATTTCTTTTTGTTTTTTTTAACTTAAAGTAAATGAGTACGGCTGGGTTAGCACCCCAAAAATTCTCGCTTTGTAAGCCTGTTATTCCCTCAGATGACTACAGCTGTTAATAGTTGTGGAGGGTCTGTGACTAATTATTATTGTGTTTTTAAATATTAAAAGGCATACCAAAGAGATAAAAACCCCAATAAACTGTCAACAAATATTTAGTGCAGAAAATTCAATCCCCTCTTTCTTGACTTTAGTAACAACACCACACCATTCCATTAAACAAAGTAAAGGACATCTCATACTTTATGAACAATAAAGTGAAATTACCAAAAGAAAAAAAGACTGATACTAGCATAAAATCACCATCCATGAAAGAAGAAAGGCACCTGAAATAAATTCCCCTTCTTGATTAATATCGGTCCAATAATAATAATATGTTAAAACTATCTAAATAACTAAAATTTGTAAAGTAACTGATTTATTGTATAACACGAATACCAAAGGCAGCAGTTATTTTATTGATTATAATTTTGGTCTTAAAATATAAAGAAGGAAAAGCGGCTCCTCAGGCTGTAATCCCAGCTCTTTGTTACATGTTATACCTCTGAGCGACTGTTTTAGTATGGCACAAGCTGCAGTTCTGCTCTGTCCTTGCCATTTGCGGCACAATCAGCCTCTTCATGCACCACTGAAACTGTCCAACACAGTGCAGCCCTGGTTAAATATCCCACGGCGCTGATCCTCGGCCAATAAATAAACTTCAGTCCCTTTCTAACTCCATGCTATCTTTATTTCACTTAGAGGAGCTGCACCTTCACATGTGATTTGTTAGTTCAAACAATTTTTAGCTGCAGGATGATAAATATTTGTTCTTTATAATAATGCAGATTATGTAGATATGTAGTACTTTATACTGTAACGTAACTGCTGTTAGTTCAGTCTATGCTTATTGAGTGAAGCTTACAGAATTTCTGGATGTACAGATCACAAATATTCACAAAGGAGTGATGAGATACCAAATGGATGACTCTGTCTAATAACAAAGGACCTTTGTGAGGTTTGGGTTAGTGAGATATAAACCTCCAGATATTGTCCACTTTTATGGCATTTAAAGAGGTGGGGACTCCCTTGGGCACCGTGGGGTGGAGTTAGGTGCCCTCCTTGAACAACTTTTCAGAACTTTTGGTAAAAGAGAAGACAAAGTTAGCACCAGCACCCTCTCTCGTCCTGGTGTGGCATCGCTTACCTTAGCAGAGTCAGGAAGATGATCACCAGGAGCACATGCATGGCACCTGGTTATGTTCTGATCTTCTAGCTTTGCCTGACTTTGATACCATTTCCTGGGCTTTTCATTTTCTCACAGTACTAAGGTGTTATACCATGTTAGCCATTATGAATGTAGTGAGAAGTCAAGCAAAATGACACCTTTTATTGGCTAACTAAAAAGATTACAATATGCAAGCTTTCAAGGCAACTCAGGCCTCTTTGCCTGTTGCCGGTCCTCAGCCGGAAAAGGGTGGAGTGCCCTCTCAGGGTTGGGGGAGAGATCCTGCCCCAAGTGGAGGAGTTCAAGTATCTCGGGGTCTTGTTCACGAGTGAGGGAAGAATGGAGCGTGAGATCGACAGGCAGATCAGTGCGGCATCCGCAGTGATGCGGGCTCTGCATCGGTCTGTCGTGGTGAAAAAGGAGCTGAGCCGTAAGGCAAAGCTCTCAATTTACCAGTCGATCTACGCTCCTACCCTCACCTATGGTCATGAGCTATGGGTAGTGACCGAAAGAACGAGATCGCGAATACAAGCGGCTGAAATGAGTTTCCTCCGCAGGGTGTCTGGGCTTTCCCTTAAAGATAGGGTGAGAAGCTCAGTCATCCGGGAGGGGCTCAGAGTAGAGCCGCTGCTCCTCCACATCGAGAGGAGTCAGATGAGGTGGCTCGGCACGTCCAACCGGGAGGAGGCCCCGGGGAAGACCCAGGACACGCTGGAGGGACTATGTCTCCCGGCTGGCCTGGGAAAGCCTTGGGATTCTCCCGGAAGAGCTGGAAGAAGTGGCCAGGGAGAGGGAAGTCTGGGCCTCTCTGCTTAAGCTGCTACCCCCGCGACCCGACCTCGGATAAGCGGAAGAGGATGGATGGATGGATGGATGGAAAGGTGTCATTTTGCTTGACTTCTCACTACACTTTCTCAGATTATTCCTTGGACACTTACATGCTTCTTAATAAATATCAATAATTCTTTCTTAAAACCTGACAGAAACTTACTAAACATATTTTTTACATTTTGGTTAATTAAACTCATGACTGTTTTGTCTAGTATAATGTTGTCTGTATTGTGGTGGGCTGGTACCCCTCCCAGGGTTTGTTTCCTGTCTTGTGCCCTGTGTTGGCTGGGATTGGCTCCAGCAGACCCCCGTGACCCTGTAGTTAGGATATAACGGGTTGGATAATGGATGGATGAATGTTGTCTGTATAGTGTTTCCTAAGCTCTATCCTGAGGTAGCACTGTGCCTTCTGGTTTTTACTCAAACCAGTTTACTTATCAACAGTAAGTCTCACCCTCTAATTGGACTTCAGTTTTTTTTTAAATCCTCTTGTTGTTTCCAAATGTAATGCGCCAATACAGAAAGCGTAAGGAGTCTGAACATGTCACCCCCTTCCCTGGCCAGACTTCTTCAAGTCATTGTGAGGCTGAAACAAAAGCCACCATTACTGCTCTATATGCTGTACTGAGAGGTGACTAGAAAGTTTTTGTTTATCTTAACCTAAAAATCTGGAAACCTGTCCTGTGTCTCAACGTCCTGTTTAACTTACGTGACTTGTTGATTCCAAACCCCCCCTCTGCCCTCCCACACCCCCACATTAGTCTCTTACTTAACTTGTAACTGCTTTGCTGTGGAGTTGCCTTGCAGAACTTTCTTCTTTTTTTTGAGTGGATGTCTTCTTTCTAAATTTATGTCATGTTTGGATTATTTAGCAGTTTAACTTATTGGTTTTTGGATGCTCCTTATGGTTAAATCTTCTGTTTGCCATTTTTGCAATAAGTTTGAAAATAAAATAAAGTTTACAGTTGAGAATTAAAATGATAGTTTTGTTTAGAGTTGAGGATTAAGCCTGTGGTGGGCTGGCGCCCTGCCTGGGGTTTGTTTCCTGCCTTGCGCCCTGTGTTGGCAGACCCCCATGGCCCTGTAGTTAGGATATAGCAGGTTGGATAATGGATGGATGGATTAAGCCAAATCATGAGAATGAAAGTAAGAGTGAGGATTTGAATAAAAGGCAACAGAATCATTAAAGTAATGATTTTCTTCTGGCATTTTGACCTTTTTTTCCCAGTGTTTTATTAAGACTTTGTTCATGGATTATATTCTGGATTTCTTTAATTTAGATCTCCTTGTTAATTTCCTTTTTTCATTATTTGTTTTCTTTTGAGAATCTTTTTTCTTGTGCTTAGTTAATTAAGTTTGTTACCCTTGAGTTAGCACAGGCCTTTTCTTGCATTAAGTTTGTTTAACAGTGAATTTGATTACTGTATTTGCTGTCTCTATTTTCTTCTGTTTGTTAATAATAATAATTATAATAATTTATATAGTACATTTCATGCATAACAATGCTTTCCATGGATGAATAAATAAAATGTAAGGCCTGAATAAAAATAATAAAATATAACTATATATATATTGTCACGCTCGAGCGCATGGGGAGCAGCTTAACGACCCGACACGCAACGCAACAAGTCATGCCAGAGGACAACGGTGGGGTACTAACCTCTCTCTCTGTTTCCTTGGAAAAGACAGAGCACCACCACCATAATCTTCCCTGGACAACTCCAAGAAACACAACACTTCCGTGTCCCTTTCTCTCCTCTGGTCCCCATGTGATGACGTCAACCACCCATCCACCACCACATTTTCCCAGCATCCCACGCTTTTAATTTCTGGTCTGGCTCCTTAAATTGTCTGTCTACCCGCCCTTCTGTGTCTAATGATTTGTTTGAATTATTTTGACCTTGTTTACAGTACAGTATACCTTTATGACTTTGTTGTCTATCTTTATTACAATATATATACTAGCTGTGTAAGCCCGTGCTGTAAAAAACCTGGGGTCCTAGAAACTTTTGAAATCATCAGAAAAAAAATTGGAATGTAGAGGTGTCAGGTAATTGAAAGGAACTACTCTGGGCATCTCTCTCCTAGGACGATTTGGTTTACTGACATGGCTCGCCTCGCTTGTGCATTAGCGGCTAAGTGACTGTCTTTCTTTGGAGGTTTCCTTTTGCCGGTGTGCTCGCCTTGCTTGTATATTAACAGTGAGAGGAAAAGTAAAAAGGATACCGTTTTGCCGATGTGCTCACCTCACTTCTGTATTAGCCACTAAGCGAGTGACTCTTTCTTCTGAGGTTTTGTTTTGCCGACGTGCTGGCCTTGCTTGTGTATCCTCGACGATGGAGCCCTTTCCCCAACTCCACCTTTCACTTCCGAATGGGATAGACAGACAGACACACTTGCACATGTAGACCTTTATGTACAGTGATCCCTCGCTATATCACGCTTCGACTTTTGTGGCTTCACTCTATCGCGATTTTTTTCTCATACACGCTTACGTCACTACGCATGCGCTTTCTGAGAACTTTTATCTAAGCCCTACGATGGCTCCTAAACATGCTGCTTTTCTAAGCCTTCTGACAATAAAACTAAGCGCTGGAGGAAGATGCTTACTATCCAGGAGAAGGTGAAACTCTTGGATATGATTAAAGATGGCAATACCCTACAAAAGCCTCCTCACGCATATGAAAAGACAGCGCCAGCAACTGCCTATCAAGATGTTCTTCAGCCGCGCACCCAGACACCCACTGCCTACTCCTAGTACTTCTTCACTGAAGACAACAACGCACCTGCTGAAGATACTGCACCATCTCTGAAGACACTCCTACTGAGGTCGTGCCTTCATAGGTTAGTGGTTGTGTGCAATTAAATGTACAGTACAATAATCTACTAGATAAAAGCGTTCGGGATTGTCCTTCCGTCCCATGAGTGCAAAGCGTAGCGGTATTCCGCTTATTACAGACTTACTACTTGCGGCTTGAGGTACGAAGCGACGAGATGTGAGCAGAGTTCTGGTGCTCTCATTGCTCCCTTGCTTTTGTGCGCGATGCGCTGGAAAAATAGACAAAATGATGTCTCTGAAAATAATGAATGTTGATGGAGTACAAATGACTCACCACGTAGTAAATATCAGGGGAGATGGTGCTTGCTTATTCTCATCTATAGCTTATTTAGTGCATGAAACTCCGTCTTTAGCGGTACAGATTCGGGCTGACATTGTACGACTTTGGACAGGCACTTGAGGGGATAAAAAACTTAGGTTTTCGGGAGATGTTATGAATGGGCACTTTGATGTTCTCATTCCCTACACTTACATGCCTGATGTACACATGGAGCGCACAAAAATTTAAGATAAAAGTCGGTCGCCTTAAAAGGCGAGTGCGCCTAGTAATATAATATTTGTAACGTCTAATATTTTCTCGTATTTTGTCTAATATATTGGGTAATACGAGTGTAATGGTGACTAAAGGGTGTTATTTCATGTCTAGAGGGCTCTAATAATGTTAAAAAACATATTTAGAAGGTCGTAAACAGGTTTTCTATACTCTAACTGCGAAAATATTCGATTTATAAATAAAGAATCCTACTTCGCGAAAGTTCATTTATCACGGTAGAGTCTGGAATGGATTAACCGTGATAAACGAGGGTTCACTGTATAAGATATATATATATATAGTTATAATATATTTATATATATATATCCATCCATTTCCTAACCCGCTGAATCCGAATAGGGTCACGGGGGTCTGCTGGAGCCAATCCTAGCCAACACAGGGCACAAGGCAGGAACCAATCCCGGGCAGGGTGCCAACCCACCGCAGGACACACACAAACACACCCACACACCAAGCACACACTAGGGCCAATTTAGAATCGCCAATCCACCTAACCTGCATGTCTTTGGATTGTGGTAAAACTTCAAAATACTGGATAAAATGGCCCAAATAAAATTACAGAAACAGAATTAAACCATAAGTATCATGATTTGGTATAGGTTTCGGAGAGTGTTTATTTCCATCGTTAGATCCACTTCCAGTGTTGCTAGGGGTGTGGCCAATGCTTAAGCAATGTGACAGAATAAAAGGATGAATCGTCATCTGTGGATACCAAATCTCAGAAGTTTATCTTTGTGCTCTTTTCTTGCATGTACTTTTGTTTTTGACCCTCTTGTTCTCTTAACTACGATTATTGTCTCTTGTATTGGGGTTTGGTTTTATTTTGTTTTATATCTTTTTTTGTTTTGTTAAATTTTTTACATGCATCTCCCAGATTTTGCACAAAATATTATCTGCCAGTTTACTGACAGAACAATAAAGTGATAATGTAATGTCACCCACAGAATCCTTGAAGAGGAAACCCCCTCAATTTGAGTGCCAACTCACACAACTAGAGCAAGGAAAGTTCCCAACAAAAAGTGAGTAAAAAGTATAATTGTGCAACAGATAAACAACAGGTCAAAATCTGAGATAGCTTCAGTTAATAATCAGTGGTAGAGGAAGGCACATTGTTGTTGGTGGAATCTTTAGCTTTACATTATATTTTTTGCCCTGCTAACTTGTATTTTAAAGTGGCAACACAAAATGGTATAAAGGTTGTAAAGCCACAAAAAAGGAACAAAATCAGACCAAGACTTTTGCCAGTCTACCTGGAGACAGGCCTTACTCTAGACAGCCTGACCCCAAACTCAACAAGCAGGAATTAAGGCCTACTCAAACCTAAAAATGGGGCACTGGCTTTAAAATGTCCCAGATATACAAAAATGCCCCCAAGCAAGAGGAAAGCAAAGAATCCTTTGGCTTAAAGGACAAGGCCGTGAAGAATCTTTACTTATTACGAATTTATTCAAAAAAGAATCAAAAACTAAATAAAGGCAAAAATAAACATAAAGGGAATGCCTAAAAATGCAATGCAATGCAAACAAGTCCAATTCTTAATCCAGGAACTGAAAACCAAAACCAGAAGGAAAACAAAAATCAATACAGTGCTATACTCACAGACATGCACTGCTGAACAGTTAGTGAAGCTCTGCCAGGACCATCTCCACAACCGGAGTGTAAAAGGCTGTGATTGGTCCCACAGCAATGACATCATGGTGCCCCCGCCTCTTTGGTTCCACCCACAAAACACAAGGGATATATTCAGACAATTAAATACACAATACCGAAATACTACTTCTTACTGCTAAAACAAAATTTCTTACTCTGATGCCCCACAATGACAAAGTGAAGCAAGAAATAATAATAATAATAACATTTTATTTAATAGGCACCTTTCTTAGCACTCAAAGTCATCTTACAAATAATTAGACAACAGTAAAAAGTATAAAAATAAAAGCAAATAAAAGGTAAAATCAAATGACAATAAAGGCAAAAAATAGTAGCAAACATAAAAAGAAAATGACTGGCTTTAATAATAGTAAGATTATAGTTGCTATGCCAGTTTAAAAAGATATGTTTTGAGAGTAGTTTTGAATTGCATTATGGAGTCCAGCTGACAGATATGAGAGGGAAGACAATTCCAGAGTGGAGGAGCACTATGGGAGAATCCTCTTGCTCACACAGAACACAGTTTGATGTGTGGTACAACAAGTAGAGCGGCAGATGAGGATCTGAGGGAACGTGAGGAAGTGTAAGTCTATAGGAGATCAGTGAGGTAGGGAAGAGGAAAGCTGTGGAGAGCTTTAAATGTTTGAAGCAGTATTTTGTATTGTATTTGGTACTTGTAGTTGTGAGAATAGATGTGGTATGTTCAGTGGACTTAAAACAGGTAATTAGCCCAGCAGCAGAGTTTGGTATAAGCTGTAGACGATGGATATGTTAGATAGAATGGCATTACAATAATATTATTTAGTGACTAAGGCATTGATCAATACTTCAATACTATATTTTGTAAGAGCAGGACACAGCCTAGAAAAGTTTCAGAGATGAAAGAAGGCGGCCCGAGAATATGGGATGAAAAAGAGAGGGTATACGTTTAATATGCCACTGTGCTCTGTGCAAAGATATCTTATAAATCTGCCTTTTTCTACTCACATGCACAGTTGACAAAGAGCCAGATTTAGCACAGGGGTTCACCATATAAGAACTGCTTGGCAAGCTTTAGAAGACAAGACAGATAGCCACAACTGCGAAACGGGCAGTCAGACTGAGGACTGTTGTATACTATTCTTGTCTGTCAAAGTCAGCATGAAACTGTATCCTCTTTTGCCTTGCTTGGAATTGCATGATTCACCTAATTGGGGGCCTGCATGTGAAGAAAGTGTATAAAGCCTTGGAACATTGCCCAGCACACCTTTGAAGCCGACGGACTGATGGGAGATAACGTCATCCGATCCTGAAAATCCTTCCACTGCAATGGCGAAAATGGCAGACTCTACATATCGGGTCCCCACTCCAAAACCGGGTTCTTGCCATTGGCTTCCTTTGTCTGTTATGCTGCGTAAGCCATCATTAAACAAAGTCAAATTATTTTTCCTATGTGATTTCTTATCGCCGTATCACTAAGGGGGGGTATCGCCTTTTTATATTATATCTATATAGTTTCGGATTATGTAACACGCCACAATTACAAAAGAACTCATTCCCTGGGAGCTAACGCCCCCTACTGGATACAGAGGGTGCTATCTACATTGACGTCCAGGCTCTTAACCTGTGAAGAGAGCTTTGTAAGTATAGATTATAAGTAAGTATAACAAGTATAGATTCAGAACCAACAAGGAACACTTTGGTTTTATTGTTATTTAGTTGGAGAAAATTATGAGTCTTCTATGGAGACTTGCAGTGAAAATATCTGAGGGAAAAACTGAGTTAGATTTAGTGGATAGGTAAAGCTGTGTGTCGTCAGCATAACAATGAAATTCGATACCATGATACTGAAAGATATTGCCTGATGGGAAGATTTAAATAAGAAAAAGGAGAGGCCCCAACATAGAGCTCTGTGGATCTCCCCTGTGTAACTACTGTATTCTCTGACTTAAAGTCCTTCACTTGAACAAACTGCCTCCTGTCAGTGACGTCAGAAGAAAACAATTATTGCACAAGGCCACAGACTCCAAAACTAGCTACATGTTTCAAAGGTATCTGATGACATGTGGTGTCAATATTATTATAAGAAATGCGTAAAAAATTCCACAATCTAGTTTTCACTTTGTCATTCTGGGATAAGGAGTAGAGCTTGTTGTGGGAATAAATCAATTTAAATGATTTTAATACAAGCCGGCAACGTAATAAAATGTGAAAAAACAGAAGGGGTGTGAATACTTTCTGAATAATGATAATAATAATAATAATCATTGTTTACATTTATATAGAGCTTTTCTCACTGCTCAAAGTGCTTTACACAGTGAGTGGGGAGCCACTTCAACCACCACTAATGTGCAGCATCCACCTGGATGATGTGACGACAGCTATTTTATGCCAGTATGCTTACCACATATTAGTTATTAGGTGGTTAAGGGGTGAGAGAGATATTTAGAGGGCCAGAATGGCTAGGCTATGGTGGGCAATTTATCCAGGACATTGGGATACGCTCTACACTTTTTGAAGGAAGCCTAGGGATCTTTATTGATAAGACAGTTACTGTAGGAAATCGGTTTTATATTTCATCCAAAGGATGGCACCATTTTTACAGTACACTTTCCCTGTCAAGGCACTGGGGCATTGGGATCCACACAAAGACCACAGGGTAGGCACCCACTGCTGGCCTCACCAAAACCTCTTCCAGCAACAACCCAAACTTTAGCTTTGGGTAGATTACCTTTTCTGAAGTGTGCATGGTATGGCATCTGACATATAGTGGAACCTCGGGTCACGACCATAATTCGTTCCAAAACTCTGGTCACAACCCGATTTGGTTGTGACCCAAAGTAATTTCCCCCATAGGATTGTATGTAAATACAATTAATCCGTTCTGGACCGTACGAGCTGTATGTAAATATATTGTAAAATAAAGCACAGACAGTATAAAGTTTTGGGGTTTTCCGGCCCCGTATATTGCGGACACTCCACAATAATCAAAAAAACAGGTCAAAGATATAAACAAAATAGTTCATATGCGCGACACCGTTCAGAGGCGTCGGCGGCCATTTTATAGGGGAGGAGCCGGAAGTGGAGGAATGCTGGGAAGGAACCGTGAGGGAGGATAGGACTGCTGACGTCAAGGAAGTTGGCGGAGGAAGGGCGAAAGTGGGCGTACTGCGGGAAGGTTGCAATGGCGGAGCGTCTTTTTTCCTGGAAGACAAAGGAGAAAGGTTAGTACCCCGCCACTCCCTACCGGCGAACATCTTTCGAAGCGGTGCAAGGTCCGTCCGGGGCCTCCTACTCGCGCATTTGTGACACGACCCCCACCTTAGCCCAAGACCGCCAGGTCGGGCGGACCTAACCGAGAGGTCGTGGATGCGAGAGAGGGCATTGGCATTGGCGTGAAGGCCGCCGCGGCGATAAGTGACCGCGAACTTATAGGGCTGCAAGTCCAGAAACCACCTGGTGACCTGCGGATTCGACTCTTTGTGAAGGGACATCCACTGAAGCGCAGCGTGATCAGTCACCAGAGTGAATTCGCGACCCAACAGGTAATACCGGAGATAAGTCACGGCCCACTTAATGGCCAGAGGTTCCCTCTCCACTGCTACGTACCGGCTCTCTCGGTCCAGCAGTTTCCGGCTCAGGTACATTACGGGTTGTTCAACACCTTCGACACTTCGCCGCTCAACACGGCGCCCAGGCCGGTGTCCGAAGCATCGGTCTGGAGGATAAAAGGCAACCCAAAATCAGGGGTCCTTAATACAGGTGCCGACGTTAGGGCCCTTTTAAGGTCATTGAATGCGTGTTCCACTATGTCGTTCCATACCACTTGTAAGGGAGCGCCTTTCTTTGTTAGGTTAGTCAAGGGTGCTGCCCTTTCGGAGAAAGCGGTGCAATTGGGGTAGTACCCGCCAGCCCCAAGAAAGCCTGCACCTGTCTCTTGGTATTCGGACGAGGCCATTCCAGGATGTCTTTAACTTTGGAGCATTGGGGTCTCACCTGTCCTCGCCCCACCAGGTAGCCTAAATACTTGGCCTCCTTTAAGCCAAAGAAACATTTACGGGGGTTAATGCGGAGGCCGGCCTTAGCCAGTGTCGCGAGGACAGCAGAGACCTGCAATAGATGTTCCTCCCAGGTGCCGGAATAGATGACGACATCATGCAGGTAGGCGGCACTATAGGACTGGTGGGGCTTCAGCACTCTATCCACCAGACGCTGAAATGTCGCTGGGGCCCCGTGCAGCCCAAATGGGAGGACCTTGTATTGCCAATGTCCGCCAGGGGTGCTAAAGGCTGTTTTCTCTTTTGCAGATGCCGTTAAAAGAATTTGCCAATACCCTTTTGTCAAGTAGTCAAGTACCGAGCCACACCCAGCCGCTCGAGCAGGTCGTCAATGCGGGGCATCGGGTAGGCGTCGAACTTGGAGACCTGGTTTAGACGTCTAAAGTCGTTGCCGAATCTCCTGGAGCCGTCCGGCTTGGAAACGAGGACGATAGGACTGGACCAAGGACTATGGCTTTCCTCTATAATGTCCATATCCAGCATCCGCTGCACCTCCAGTTCCACTTCAGCGCGTTTTGCCTCCGGGAGTCTATAGGGCCTCTCCCGGACGACTACTCCGAGGTCCGTGACTATGTCGTGCGCAATCAGCGAGGTCCGGCCTGGTGCCTCGCTCACTACATCGGGGATGCCGTGGATAGTCTGAGTTATCTCCCGCCGCTGTACGGGTGTTAGTTCGTCACCGAGGTTAAGGGCAAATGTGCTAGCGAACAGGGAGAGGGATCTACTAGTGCCGGGAGACTCCTCCCGGTCCTTCCAAGGTTTTAATAAATTAACGTGGTAGATCCTCTCGCTCGGTCGACGATTCAGTTGTTTAACTAAATAGTCGACAAGCCCCTTTCGTTCCTTAACCTCGTATGGCCCTTGCCAATGAGCTAGTAGCTGTGAATGGGAGGTTGGGACGAGTACCATTACTCGATCCCCCGGGCGGAGCTCCCGGAGGACGGAGTTGCGGTTGTAACATCGGGCCTGCGCTGCTTGCGCACGGGTCACGTGGTCCTTTAGGATGGGCCTGATTTTAGCGAGCCTGTCGCGCAGTTGCGCCACATACTCCAATATATTGGAGGAGGGAAGGGCCTCAGCCTCCCAGCCCTCTTTTAGTATTTCCAAAAGTCCCCGGGGTTGTCGCCCGTACAATAGTTCAAAAGGAGAGAAGCCCGTAGAGGCCTGGGGCACCTCCTGGTAGGCAAAAAGCTCGAGCGGCAGGAGCTGGTCCCAATTCCTGCCATCGGCGCTGACCACCTTGCAAAGCATCTGTTTAAGCGTCTGGTTAAAACGTTCTACCAGCCCGTCTGTTTGGGGGTGGTAGACAGACGTCTTCAGGTGCTTTATTCGCAGTAATTTGGCAACCTCCTTGAACGTATCTGAGGTGAAAGGAGTACCCTGGTCCGTGAGGACTTCCTTGGGGATCCCCACTCTTGAAAATAGGTGGACTAATTCCCGTGCGATACTTTTTGTATTAGCAGAGCGCAGGGGAACCGCCTCTGGGTATCGGGTTGCATAATCTACCATGACCAATATATACTTGTGGCCACGGTTTAAGGGTTCCAGGGGGCCTACCAGGTCTACCCCTATTCGGTCAAAAGGGATGTCTATCAGGGGAATCGGGACGAGAGGAGCACGGTCCCTCCTAGGAATCTGGCGAGTCTGGCACTCCGGACAGGATTGACAGAAACACCGGACCTCCTTGTTGATCCTGGGCCAGTAAAAGTGGAGCTTGATTCTCTCCAGTGTCTTCTCGGCCCCGAGGTGGGCGCCTAGGAGGTGGGCGTGAGCCAGCTCGCATACCTCCCGCCGGAAGGTACGCGGCACTAACAACAGTTTCCGCACCTCCCCCTCGTGGGATGCGACCCGATACAACAGATCATTCTCCAGTACAAAGAAGGGCTCGCGTGGCATGGAACCGTCAGCTTGTGAGCTGCCTGGAAGAACAATCGCATTCCGGGCAAACCGCAGGGAATCGTCATTCCACTGCTCCCTTTTAAACGAGGCAGGTGTGGACCGAAATTGGTGGTCCAAGTTACTTAGGGGGTCTTGTGAGCGGTTTGGGGGAAGGGTTCCCTGGCTCGTCCCTTTTCCGGCGGATACTGCCGGGTCAGAGTCCGTCGCCTGAGAAACCTCCCCCGATGAGCCTGCGCCATTTTGGCTTGCCTCAGAGCATGGCGTGAAGGCCGCGGGAAGGGCGCCTCGCCCCTTCATGACCAGACCTAGCGAGGCCCCGGGAGCGGTGTTCGTCTTACCGCTTTTCCTGTGTGACCAGTCTTGCCCCAAAATTACGGATAGGGGGGATCGGGTAACACGCGACCGTCAAGTTGGAAACTTGCCCCTTCCAGGTGATGTAACAGCGGGCGCTGCGGTAAGACTTAGTCTCCCCATGTATACAAGTGACCTGCAAGTGCTGTGCCAGCCACTGTCGCGGTAACACATAACGGCGAGCGACAATGGTAATGTTGCTGCCGGAGTCAAACAAAGCCATCACCGAGTGCCCATTCAACAACACCACTCCCGTGTTTGGACTTGCCAGAGGGTGTGACGGAGTACAGTACCTTTCGGCGGCCGCCCAGGTGCAGTCCATCGGCTCTACTGTCATGTTGAGGGGACAGGTAGGAAGAAGGTGGCCGACCTCGCCGCACTTGTAACAGTGTGGGGTGGCCGGTTTTTCTTTTGGCCTCTGGGTCGCTTCTGCAGCGCGTCGAGAGGGCTCGGGGGTGGCCGTTTTTTCTTTTGGCCTCTGGGTCGCTTTTGCAGCGCGTTGAGAGGGCTCGGGGGTGGCCGGCCGTCCTCTCAAAGATGCCCAGGTATGATTCTATATCGTCCGCCTCTGTCATGGGTACCAGAGGCTGGGGCGTTGGATGAGGCGGGTCGGGCTTTACCCTCCGGGCTTCCGCCAGTTTGGCCTTCGTCTCCTCCAACTCCCAGGTGGTGTTGGCTTGCGCCTGCTGCAGGGCCAGGATCTGTGCATTCATCCCCTGCAGCACCGTGTTTAGGTCTTGCCCTTCGGTCATTTTTATCGGGCTTTAATCCTGCCGACTACGCCACTGTAAAAGAAAGCAGAGACAGTATAAAGTTTTGGGGTTTTCCGGCCCCGTATATTGCGGACACTCCACAATAATCAAAAAAACAGGTCAAAGATATAAACAAAATAGTTCATATGCGCGACGCCGTTCAGAGGTGTCGGCCATTTTATAGGGGAGGAGCCGGAAGTGGAGGAATGCTGGGAAGGAACCGTGAGGGAGGATCAATCAATCAATCAACATTTATTTATATAGCACATATTCATACAAAAAAATGTAGCTCAAAGTGCTTTACAAAATTAATAGAAAAATAGAAGACACAATAAAAAATAAACATAAGTCAACATTAATTAACATAGAATAAGTAAGGTCCGATGGCCAGGGTGGACAGAAAAAACAAAAAAAAACTGTAGGGGTTCCAGACCACAAGACCGCCCAGTCCCCTCTGGGCAATCTACCTAACATAAGTGAAACAGTCCTCTTGTATTTAGAGTTTTCATGGAAGGACCTGATGATGATGGTCACGTAGACTTCTGGCTTTCAGTCCATCAATGTTGGTGTATCATGATGCTTTGAGTAGGTGGTGGTGGCGCAGGCCGCCACCACAAAAACGGAACAAGAAACAGAGAGAGTAGGGGTCAGTACGGATTTTAGAGTCACTTTGAATAGTTATTGTGATGAATTGAACATACAGAGTATCAGTATTAAGTTAAAGTGAAGTTATGAGAAGGCCATGTTAAAAGTAATGTGTTTTCAGCAGTGTTTTAAAGTGCTCTACTGTATTTGCCTGGCGAATTCCTATTGGCAGGCTATTCCAGATTTTAGGTGTATAACAGCAAAAGGCCGCCTCACCACTTCTTTTAAGTTTAGTTTTTGGAATTATAAGGAGACACTCATTTGAAGATCTAAGGTTACGATTTGGAATATAATGTGTCAGGCATTACGATATATAAGATGGAGCGCGATTATTTAAGGCTTTATAAACCATAAGCAGAATTTTAAAGTCAATCCTGAATGACACAGGCAACCAGTGTAGTGACATCAAAACTGGAGAAATGTGTTCGGATTTTCTTTTCCCAGTTAGTATTCTAGCAGCTGCATTCAGCACTCGTTGCAAACGATTTATGTCTTTTTTGGGTAGTCCTGAGAGGAGTGCGTTACAGTAGTCTAGTCTACTGAAAACAAAAGCATGAATTAATTTCTCAGCATCTTTCAATGATATACAGTAAGAGGTCTAGCTTTTGCTATGTTTCTTATGTGAAAAAATGCTGTCCTAGTGGTCTGATGAATATGCGATTTAAAATGGGACTGCTGACGTCAAGGAAGATGGCGGAGGAAGGGCGGAAGTGGACGTACTGCGGGAAGGTTACAATGGCGGAGTGTCTTTTTTCCTGGAAGACAAAGGAGAAAGGTTAGTACCCCGCCACTCCCTACCGGCGAACATTTTTCGAAGTGGTGCAAGGTCCGTCCCAGGCCTCCTACTCGCGCATGCGTGACAATATATTTTTAAAGATTTTTAAGCACAAATATGGTTAATTATACCATAGAATGCACAGTGTAATAGTAAACTAAATGTAAAAACATTGAATAACACTGAGAAAACCTTTAACAGAGAAAACGAACATTGCAAGAATCCACGCTACACCCTTACGAACCACTCTCTGTAAATGAGTTTTAAGCACTGGGAAAAAAATGAACATTTGAAAAATCCATAATTTATACAAAAACTAACCATAAACAACCAAGAAAACTAACCTTGCATGAGTAGAGTTCTGGCATGAAGGTAGTGAGGAGGAACTGGGTGGAGAGGAGATTACAGTTTTGAGGTAAAGTCTGTGATGATGTGGGTTCGCTGCATGCTCCCATCTCGCTTCTGGGAACCCTTAAACCCGTCACAGTCGGTAATGTTACCGATGAGCACGACAGTGAGGCACTACAATGGAGCAATCGGATGGCGCCAAGTGCTTTTATTAAAATCAACAAAACAACAATCAAAAACAAAGTCCAAATTAAATAAAGTGCAGTGCTTTCATAATCCTTCAATAAATAAATGATCCCATAAAACCAGAAGTGAAGTGGAGGTTAAGATGCAAAGGAAAAAAATCTTCATTAAATACGAGATTAAAACAATGCTCGAAGCAGTCTCTTTACAAACAAGCCAGATGCATTCTTTAACTGCCTTCTCTGCCTTACTGCCTTCTTTAACTGCCTTCTCACGCTCTCTCTCTCCCTCATTCGCTGTACAGGGAATGCACAGGGAGAGACTGAATGCGTGCGGAAATCATCGGCGCATACGAAACAGATGGGAAACTGGCTTGTTCGTCACCCGAGTGTGTAGTCGTGAACAGATGCAAAACTTTTTGGTCATAACCCGATTTGTATGTGGTCCAAGACGTTTGTGACCCGAGGTTCCTGTGTACTACAAACCAGTTAGGGGCTTACATGGCCACATAACAGGTTTACTTGTAGATAAATCTGTATGTGTTAATCAAGCCAATATGCTGGTTTCTCTAAGCAGAATAAGGGAATACATGACATATTTGAAACTGGATTGAAAATAAGCATGATTGGATGTTCCCCTGGATGGAACAAGCTCACTTAAAAACAGGGAGATCATATTGTGTAGTGCTGCACACTCACAGTTCACTACAATACACTCACAACACACTCATGAACCAAATACTTTAACCTGTGACCCATCGGCGGCAACCCAGGTCACAACCCAGTGGTTGAGAAACACTGCCTTACACACACTGGGCATGCAGATGCCAAGATGTTGAGATCAGTTTGTGCTGCTCTTTACTGGCAGTGAATGAATACATACTGGTGACCCATACCAGATCCACAGGGCTCAAGTTACAATGACCTGTGCACTGTGATCAACATATACACAATTTGACATTTGGCTAAATAGCCAGTCCCAAACGGAGCTGTACGTTGATGAATGACTGTATATTGTTATGATATTTAGGCCTCCAAACTCAAGAAAGGTTAAAACTAGCTTTCAAAACTCCACTTAGACTATGAAACTTAGTTTTTTGGCCACTGAAACTTAAGAACAAGCTTTGTGGCCTGTACACACAAAAAGGGCAAAAGCCTACAAATCCTAAAAATTGGAGAAGGGAAACATGAAAATAGCGGCACAAATTACAAGAGCAACATTTGTTAATCACCCAAGGGTTTGTTTTCAAATGCTGTATATTTAAAACAAGCCAGGAGCCAAAAATGTGTGATGTCAGTATAGAATTTTAATTAAAAGCTGAAGGAGGAATGAAGTAAAAAAATTAGCCAAGATTGTAACCAGAAAGTAAAAAACAAAATCTTATCAACAAAATCAAAGACTTGAAACTAAAATCATTGTAAAGATAGCAGTTCAAGTTCAAAGTTTATTGTCATGTGCACAGTAAGGAAACACGTTTTCCTGTACAATGAAATTCTTTCTTTGCTGTCCACACCAAATGACAAAACCAACGTAAAGATAAACGTAAATAATAAGTTGCAGATAGATAATAAGTAACAGAGGCAGCATAAAGTATAAAAAAAGAATAGAAGTATAAAGTGTAATTGTGCAGGTAGGTGTATGATGGACAAGTCAAATACAGTTGTGTGAGGTCAATAGAATGACGTGAACCACGGCTATAAACTCCAGTCAGTTATTTAGGAGTCTAATGGCCTTGGGAAAGAAAGAGTTCTTTAGCCTGGAAGTCCTGCATTTCATACTTCTATAGAAGTGTGAACAGTTCGTGTTGGGGGTGGGTGGGGTCTCTGAGGATCGAGGCAGTTTTCCGCGGATTCTGCAGTTGTAGATGCTCTGCAGAGAGGGCAATGGGGTCTTGGTGATCTTCTCAGCAGTCTTTACCACTCTCTGCAGCCATTTGTGGTCCATAGCAGTAGTGTTGCCGTACCACACGGTGATGCAGCTGGTCAAGATGCTCTCAGCAATACAGCTGTAAATGTTGCTGAGGATCTTAGTTGACATACCAAACTTCCTCAGCCTCCTCAGAAAGTACAGCTGCTATTGAGCCCTCTTGACCAGCTGTGTGATGTTAAGTGTCCAAGTGAAGTCCTCACTTATGTAGATGTCCAGGTATTTAATGCTGCTCACCTTCTCCACTTCAAGGCCTCGGATGAATAGTGGCCGGTGAGGTCTCCTCTCCTTCCTTATGTCCACTGTTATCTCCTTCGTCTTGTCAGTGTTGAGGGTGAGGTTGTTGTCCTCACACCATGACGCCAGACTGTCCACCTCCCTCCTGTAGGCCGCCTCATCCCCACCAGTGATGCATCCAACAGAGCAGGAGTATCAGAAACTAGAAGAGTTTCAAGTAACCAAAGCCAAAACTAAAGACATAATTTGTAGCGAAATCAGAAGGGAGCAAAACTAAAAGATCAAGAGAAACAATAAACTAGCACTAAATATTTTGAGTGAGTATCCACAAGCGTCGACAAACCAGGAAGTGTATGACACTGACCTTTATATCTATGACCCTGTGATATTCCTTACTGCATTCTTCTGGTTGACTTTGCTTCCCAACTGGCTGGTAACCAGACCAAACAAAATGCACAAAATGGCAGTACGTATCAATAGCAAAATGGCAATTGTGTTCCTTGAACTCCCATACCCTTAGAATAATGTTCTGATTATTTCTGAAGGCTAAGGAATGACTGTTAAAAAATTTAAAATAAATGAAAAAACCCAAAAAGAATCCAAGAATCAATAAACATAAGACAAAGAGGAATCTCTAAAAACAAATAGAGGATTCAAAAATCAGAGAATCCAAAGAACAAGCCAAACAACAACAGCAAAGTAGCCGATGCTTCAGCAGAAAACTGCCACAAAGAGGGGGAATACTTAATCACTGAATAAATTACTAGGAACACCTGTACACCTGCTTATCCACGCAATTATCTAATTGGCCAATCACATGGCAGCAGCACAATGCTTAAAATTATGCAGTTACTGGACAGGAGCATCAGTTGATATTCACGTCAAACACCTGAATATCAATGATTTTGACCACGATATGATTCTGGGTGCCAGGCGAATTGATGTGAGTGTTTCTGCAACTGTTGATCTCACACATAACAGTCTCTAGAGTTTACTGAGAATGGTGTGAAAAATGAAAAACATCCCATGAGTGGCAGTTCTTTGAACGGAAATGCCTTGTTGATGAGAAACCTCAGAGGAGAATGACCAGACTGGTTCGAGCTGACAGACAGGCAACAGTTACTCAGATAATCACTCTGTAAAACTGTGGTGAGCAGAAAAGCATCTCTGAGTGCACAACATGTCAAACCTTGAGGTGGATGTGCTACAACAAAAGAAGACCACTACTGTCAGGCAACAACAGATAGATGAGGCTGCAGTGGGCACAGGCTCACCACAACTGGTCCATTGAAGACTGGGAAAGTGTGAGGCATTCGTATGGAGGGTCAGAATTTGGCACCAACAGCATGAACCCATTCACCCAACCTGCCTTGTGTCAACAGTCCAGGCACTGTGGAGGTGTGATGTTCTGGGGAATGTTTCCTTGGCACAGTTTGGGCTTGCCAATACCAATTAATCATTGCTCAAATGCTAAAGCCTGAATGTTATTGCTGATTATGTAGATTCCTTCATGGTTGCCCTCATTAGTCATCTTCTCTGTACTGTGAGGGAAAAGGAGACTGTTAACGACAGTGCCCCCTCTCAAACTGGGACGGTACTGCATACCTCTGGTGAAAACCTAAAAGTGATCCTCTTGGTGTCCATGTATAGCAATTGCCACGATTTGCCCATCTTCTAATGGTTCCTTAAAGCATAATAATGCACTATGTCACAAAGCAAATGCCATCTCAAGCTTGTTTCATGAACATGACAATGCGTGTTCTTCAGTGGCCTTTCCAGTCACCAGATCTGAATCTAACAGAACACCCTCAAGATGTGGTAGAACTGGAGATTCTCAGCATGAAGCTGACAAAACCGTAGAAACTGTGTGATGAAATCATGTCAACAGGGATCAAAATCTCAAAGGAAACATTTTGTGGAATCCAAGACATGAAGAACTGAGGCTGTTTTGAGAGCAAAAGGGGGCTTTACCCAATATTAGTGTAGTGGTCCTAATAATTTGAGCGTGTGAGGCCATTTTAAGTTTCACCCTAACTGTATGCAAGTGAGAAAAGGGACCAGGGCAAAACTTTGAACATTACAATAAATGTAAATAGAGAATAAAGAGGAGACAGGGAAGAAAAATTACAAACTTTACAAAAGAATTGAAAAACACAACAAAACAAAGATACAACCTTAACATGTATAAATTATTCAACAGAATGTGAAAAATTTTCAAACTGTATAAAGACTTTCTCCGCCTAGTAAGTAATGGCCATTCCTAGATAAATGCTAAATAATAAATAGAAAAAGACCAAAGTGGCAAGCGACAACTGAAGAAGCAAATGTTGGGTCTTAAAGGAGATGAAGCTCCATTGCAGAAGCAGCAGTCAGTCTCTTCTTCATTTTGGCCTTTGCTCAGATGCCTATCCAGCTTCTAACTGTTTAAGTACCAATAAGGTTTGTTGAGCCTGCACTCCATTTCAATTTAATGACATGCATGAGAGCCAAGTGGCAGACTTAGCCTCTGAAGTGTAAAAGGGCAGCATTTGAGTTGATAAAAATGCAATCACAGCAGTTTAAAAATGAAAGTGTTGTGGGCAATGTAATTAAAGATCACTTTATAGGTGCTAGCGGCAGAACTTATTAAATTAATTGTTTTCTTGAGGAATGCCAAAGAATTGATGTGTTAATGTACTGAAAAAGGTCGAAGTCTTTTAGCGGCCAAATATATTTTAACAAAGGAAAAAAAATGAATAAAAAAACCAAGATTCACCACCCCTCCAAACAGAGAAAAAGAGAACAAAAAACTTTTTTCAAAAAATAATAACATGAGAGTCTGTTGCAGGACCTACGTGCTTATTGTAAATGAATGTTACCGTATATATTCACGTATACGTCGGGCCTTGAAACCCAAAAAATCGATCATAAAATCAGACTCCGACTTATACATCCATTCAAAAATGCTACACTTAATTTGAATTTTTTTTTACATCTTCTTGCCTCCTCCAGTCTCGCATCAGTTTCTCAGATACATTGAATTTTGTTGCAGCAGCACAGTTACCAATTTCTTTCACTACTTCAACAACTTTTAATTTAAAATCAGCTTCATATTTTCTTCTGATCGAACACTCCATCGTAGATAAGGGATGCTCTTACGATAAAAGTGTATGAGGGTGTGAGATACAAAAAACACAAAACAGTGCAAACGTTGCATTCAAATAGTTCAGGTGTCACCGTGTGGTCACATAGGCACAATAGAGAGAGAAGGGTTAGGAGCACACGCTGATACAGCGCATTGCCGCATCCGCATACAAAAAAAAGACAGTGTGCTCCGTGATTACTCTCTCAGGTGGGTATTAGCATACATAATCTCTTGGACCAATAGGGTGAGTTTCATCATTCGACTTTTACGACCGACATTATAAAATACCACAAATTATACGATAAAAACAAGTCCCGACTTACCCGCGGGAGAACTTATCAGCGAGTATATATGTTAATATATTCTTTATTTGTCTTAAAAACTATGCTCTAAGAGAGAATTCGATTTTTTCAAATTTGAGATAATATTGAACATTGCAGTGGTAATGCTGCTGCCTCGCAGTAAGAAGAACTGGGTTTGCTTCTGGGGCCCTCCGTGTGTGGAGTTTGCATGTTCTCCCCATGTCTGTGTGGGTTTCCTCCACGTCCTCCATTTTTCTCCCACAGTCCAAAGACATGCAGGTTAGGTGGACTGGTGACATTAAAATGACTCTAGTGTGTGTTTGTCTGTGTTCACCCAGCGATGGACTGGTGCCCTGTCTAGGGTTTGTTCCCACATGGTGACCTATGCTAGATAAGGTGGGCTCCAGAGACAACCCCAGTGACCCTGTTCAGTACAAAGTCGGTTAGAAAATGACGGACTGAGTGACTTACCCATTGATAGGCGGCATGGTGGCGTAGTGGTAGCACTTCTGCCTCGCAGTAAGGAGACCAAGTTTTGTGTCCGTTTCTTCCAGGTGCTCCAGTTTCCACTTTCCAAAGACATGCAAGTTAGGTGAATTGAAAATGCTAAATTGGCCCGTGTTTGTATGTTCACCCAGCGATGGTCTGGCACTCTCTATAATGTTTGTTCCTGCCTTAATTTTAATTCTTTACATTTATATAGCGCTTTTCTCACTACTGAAAGCACTCAGCAATTGCAGGTTAAGAGCCAAACAGAGCAGTATTGCTTTTGGCATTTATGGGATTTGAACCGGCAACCTTCCGATTGCAAGTGCAGATCCCTAGCCTCAGAGCCACCACTCCGCCTATGCCTTGCACCCTCTGCTGGCTGGGATAGGCTCCAGCATACCCTGCCATCCTGGTTTGGATTAAGCGGGTTAGAAAATGACGTGGCTTACCCATTCAGTTCTAAAAGGTGGGTTAGAATTCTTCCAGTTGAGCAAAATAAATCTCCATACTAGTAGTGTGGTAATGGATAATACAGTTGATTTATCCCTACACAGTTTAATCCAAATATTACTGTTAATGGATTAGGAATGATTGTAGCATGGAGGCTCCCTTGAAGGGATGTAAACATTTTTGGCCAAAATTACTTTAATTTAGTGTAGTTCCAAAACATGGCTTAGTGATGACGTAGAAGGCAGCACTCACATGTTGGGTCTTGCCATGGGTACATTTTAGACAATTTTAAACGAGATAAATGTGACTGATGAAAGACAGTTCGATGAATTATGAAATGCTTGACGAATACAGAGCTATAGTACTAATTGTTTCATATATGGCTAACTTCCACTCATTTTCTGAGATGCCGATTTAAAGGTCTCATTCCCACCATTCCCTTTGAAGTGTAGATTCTTTTAATTTTTTTTTTTTTATACATATTATTGAAATCTTGTCTGAGTTTTTATCAGTACTAACCAGTATGGCCACTGGGACTGATATGGATGCGAGTCATGGAAACTCAGGAGGTTTCTTACAACAAATTTCCAGATTTGTATAAAGGAAAAAAGTGCCTGGCTGTAAAGTTAAATTTGGAGCATAATTCTTAAGATACAAGTACTTTGTCTATCTACAGATCTCTAAGTGTTGTGGCGAGTCGCTGGGGCTGCGACCTGGCCGGGACACCTGGAAGGACCGGGAGGTGGCATGTAAGTCCCCTGGGCCACGAGGGGCAGCCGCCCTGGATCAGAGGAGGACCACAGGAGAAGAGCAAGGAGGCTCAAGCCTATTGGTGCCCGTGGCCACCGCCAGGGGGCGCCCCGAGTCTCAGAGGGCCCAGGAATGATTTACTTCCGCCACACCCGGGAAGATGGAGGAGGATCCCTCCAGGTACGCCCGGAGTGCTTCCGAGTGCTCCCCTGACACTTCCACCACACCAGGAAGTGTCATAAGAGGGAGCACCTGGGGCACATCCAGGTGAGAATAGAAGGGCTCGCCTTCCTACAGTCTGGGAGCTAGAGTCGGGAGTGGGAACGGGACAAGGTTCCCATGGAGAGAGGAAAGGCGGTCCAAGGACAGAGAGAGAAGCCCAGAGGAGTGATGATTGGTGTAAGGAGTGCAGTGTGCTGTGCGGGACTGTTGTGTAAATTAGAGAAAATAAAATGTGCTTTTTCTAAAGATGCGGTGTCTGTCTGGTGGTGTTCGGGCATGTCTCGCAGTGTGTTAATCCCTAATTTAAACACTGAGTAGGTCCAAGAAGGATGAAAAAGGTGATTATCATGCATACAGCAGGAGCAACTGAGAAGATTCTCTGCCTCGAAATGTGTCCTGTATTGGTTCCATAATTTAAGTAATTGGTGGACAACTGGGTTGCTGGTAAATTGATCCAAAATATGACTGATAATTTTTTCTTACTTAGAGTCAACCCAGTATGGGAAATGATTTTCAAAGGATCTTTAAATGTTGAAATACTAATGTCTGTATGTTTTAAGTTTTCCAGGTAGCATTCTTTGAAAAAGGTACTGTAGTGTGTGAAAAATGGACAGAAACCAGCCTGACAATGTGATCACAAGATTTTATAGACAGAAAGATAGATAAAATAGGCACTATATAACAGATAGATTTAAAAAAATTACATAATAGTATTCTGTGAGCAGAACATTTTAAAAATAGGGTCAGGAGAAGAAGCAAAGTCAAACATATATGCCAGGGTCAGAACTAAGAGAAAAAAATCTAATAAATACCCCATTAAACAAAAATTAAATGAAACATTAAATGAATACAAATATGGATAAGTATCAGGCTCCTAATGATGACTCTTATAGAGTTGTGCCATGAAAATAAATGAAAATCCTGGAGCATTCTGGGACAGACACCATAGAAACCGCCAACACAAACATCTCATAAAAACAACCAACATTCAAAATGGCAAGCGGTAAGATGAAGAAAATGTGTGATTTATAGGAAGTAAGACAGTGCAAAATAAACTTCAGAATTCAATTCTTTGAGGTCCAATTCACGAAGTTTACTTCCTAGAAAACTGCAAAACATCCCAGAAAGGGCACCAAAAAAATCACAACATAATTCTAATCATAACAGATAGATAGATAGATAGATAGATAGATAGATAGATAGATAGATAGATAGATAGATAGATAGATAGATAGATAGATAGATAGATAGATAGATAGATAGATAGATAGATAGATAACATCCGGCCTCCACTCACCTGAACCCGCTTTTCCTTCCTCTCCTTCCTGAAAACCAGCTCTACCACAGTCTTGGCTTCAGTCTGTTTTTGGACTTATGTCTAAGAAAATATTCTAGTATTTATTTTTGTTTTGAGAAACCTTCGATTATATGGGGACTACTAGGTGTCCCAGGCCTTTAAGATTTTTTGTGATCTCTTTGTTACAACTTATTGTGTCTGTTCTGTTCTTTGTCAGTTAATTGCAGTCTACAAGAATCTCAGCCTCTCTCTTACTAGCTTGCCAGTAAAAGTAGTCAATATCTTTGCCAAATAATGCAGTAAGTGTTGTGAAATAATGGAATACATTTTTTGAATGGAGGGAATAAGCTTCCATATGATTCAGATCATGTGCCAGAATTAGGGGTGAGCCCAGAGTAAATGTCAAAATGCTATGCACAACAGCGAGACAAGCAAACACTAAATGTCTCCTTACCTCAAGAAAATCGTACCAAGAATCTGTGGTAAACATCTGTTACTTCCAGTTTAATTTTGTTGTCACAAGCATGACTCAGAAACGATGACAGCATTTTTTCTTGAATCAAAACCATTACTGCTTCACAGTGGACGTATTCTGCAAGTATTAAGGCTTTTATTTTCATGCTGGACCTCAGTACCCTTCACTTCCAATATAAAGCATAAAAATAGGCTGGGTATTTTTTAAAATTTGATAAAACAATTGCTTTGCTTTAGAACATAGTTTTAAAACATAACATGAATGTAAAGAAACTTGTACTTTCATCTTCCCATGCTCCATCTGTAATTAGAATCCTTAGATACCGATGCTGCTTTCCTCATAAATTAATGTATTTCTTTTGTTCACTCAATTAACTGTCTTTCTCTGACATGATTAAGAAGTTCACCTCATCTAGACTCCTAAATCCAAGAGTGATCATTGTGTTGTTGTTTAAACAGGTCAAGAAGCTTATATCATGTCAGAGTTTCAGGCCTCACTCTATCTATCTATCTATCTATCTATCTATCTATCTATCTATCTATCTATCTATCTACCTGTCTGTCTGTCTGTCTATCTGTCTGTCTATCTATCTATCTGTCTGTCTGTCTATCTATCTATGGCTATTAGATTAGCCTCTACACAATAGTAGAACGCTCCTGCAAGTACTTGAAGGTCCACACCAATGGCCAGATGGACTGTTCTTGTAACACAAAGGAAGTGCACTCTTAAAAATAATGGATCTTTAATGGCACTATATGTTTTTTACTGGGTTGTGTGGTTTCACTTAGAACCATTGCTTGACAAAGAGCTATTTTATTCTGCAAAGGATTATTTACATTTGAATTTGCTTTTTTGGGCTTAGAAGAAAATTCCTATTATGTAGAAAAAAATGAAATCTTTAATAGTAAGCTGCAGGACATAACTGATTAAGAAAACCAGAACTTACCCATGTTATTGGATGTATGCAGCAAGAGTCCTTTTAAAATCATGAGCCATTGGTATTTCACAAATCAATTACTGTCTGATCATGGTTATTCACTGTATGGAGCTTGTTACAGATCTAATTAAATGAGTGGATCTTTCTGGAACCAAAAATGGTTCCCCTTTGGCATCACTCTGATGAACCACTCTGGCAGCTTATTTTTTAAGAGTGTATAGAAGAGAGGGCAGAGCAGACATGTTTTTCATTGGAAGTTACACTCCTTTGATGTGGGTAGTGACATCCTTCACATGTTCTATAACACTGTGATGGCCAGTGGGATTTTTGATGCTGGGCTGGTAACATTAATTCAAGAGAGGCACACCGAGCTAATTAAGAAGGCATGCTCAGTTAGGGGATGCAATTTCAACCTGCTGGAGATACAGTAGTAGTGAAGGAGAGAATAAAGAAAAAAGTGATGGCCATTATTATCAAAGCTGCACATCAATGTCTGACACACTAGCATTGAGTAGTTTTAGCCCACAAATTATTTAGCAGAGATTTCTAAAGTAGTGCAACAGGGGCTCATTTATGCCAACAGCAATTCATCTTTATAATCCCTCACTATGCTCTGTTTATATTTATTTTTTTAGTCAATTCTGGTGTATATTTGAAAGGGGAGATGTTGTCTGTCATAATATTTATTTATTTAAAATGGCAAATTTCCCCTGAGAACAGGTAAAGTTCTATCTATCTATCTATCTATCTATCTATCTATCTATCTATCTATCTATCTATCTATCTATCTATCTATCTATCTATCTATCTATCTATCTATCTATCTATCTATCTAAATGTCCTGCCAGTTTTTACTCTGTGTAGTGCATGAGCTTTGGCATGTTGGATGTTTTGTACTGTCTGTTGCTGAAGTATTCATTTAGCATATGGATACTGCAGTTGCTTATTTGTCAGGCTCTGTATTCATCGGCATGAAGGTTCACTTATGGTGAAAAGATGATTCACGTGTATCTGAGCATGTGCTTAAATCCCACTAAGCTGAGCCCTGCTTTTAGCAGTCATCCAACTTTTTATCTATCTATCTATCTATCTATCTATCTATCTATCTATCTATCTATCTATCTATCTATCTATCTATCTATCTATCTATCTATCTATCTATCTATCTATCTATCTATCTATTATGCCCAGACAACTTGAGGTATGTGGCATGTGACCATTGTGATAGTTTAAATGTTAGAAATATAAACTTCCTGGTTAACTGAGAACATAGATAAGAAAGACAAACGTTTCACACGTGTTGTAGTGTATTTCTACATTTGCATTCTGATAATTTAGATTTTTTGTTTTATAAATATATCTTGTCAAACGTGAGTCATAGAGTTGTACAGAAGACAGAATGATAGGACCAGGTTTTCAAGGAAGATGAACTTTATTGCTGAACAGGCAGGAACAGACAGAAGAGTTTATTCAACAGGAGTTTATATTCAGCACACAGGTAGAACATCCCTTTCTAGCTCCACCCTTCAGCTTAGAATAACACAAAGTCTTCTTCATCAAGCAGGTTCACTGGCTCGGAAGCAGCGGCTGGTGCAGACACAGTCTCGGGGACAGGAGACAGAAGAGTGAGCAATTGGTCTGGTCGGGGCTCGGCCTTTAAACATTCTAAACAACACGTGAGAAGAGATCCTCCAGAAGGCTGGTTAAGACTGTTTTTATTTCCCATTGACATACTGTTTAAGAGGAGGTTTTCAAAGGGCAGCTGCGTTTCTTTTCCTTTGGTTTACTGTTTAGCAGAGAATATCTACGCGTAGCAGTCGGTGTTACACATTAGGAATACAGATCTAACAAAGGAGTCACTGAGCGACCGCCACTGTCATCAACATAAGTAAATCGGCAAGGACACTTTTCAAAATACATATACCAGTAATTTCAAAAAACAGAATCAATGACAATCAATTAGAAAAAATAATCACAAAAATCCTAAAGCATATGTTAGAAAATGGCTTTCACAATTCCTCATCTCTAATGTCTGTGTCTTCGTACCTTAAGTAAATAACACTGTCCCTATCGTCCCATTCCAGGCCCATGAACTGTAGTCTAACTGGATGGAGTTTCTTTGGAGTATGCTGCCTATTCTCACTCCGGATACATCTCACTCTCTCCAGTGGTGCATTTGTCTACTCATCTTCAAAGTGTGCACTTGCAGGATTTGGATCACCACCCTTTCACCTCTGGAGGCTCTTCTTGATTTTAGCCTACCCTACACTATCCATAAGATGTACCTTCTCCAGAAACATCTAACCATTCACACATTAGATATAAACAGATACAAATATACAGCACATATGATGTGTACAGTTTAATGTTATGTATTGCATCTTTGCCAGTTGCTAGACAGAAAAGCGTGTTTGTAGCAAACACATATTGTACTGTTTATTTAACATAGGCCTTTTAATCAACACTTGCTGAAGGTGCTTGACAAGTACACATTTATAGTATAATTGCTTACCGTATATACAGTGTATATACTCACTGATCAAATTATTAGTAACAAATAATCTATCTATCTATCTATCTATCTATCTATCTATCTATCTATCTATCTATCTATCTATCTATCTAATGCTGAGAAGGGCCTCTTTCCTATTTTTGCTCTCAGGACAGACTCAGTTCTTCATGGCGTGGATTCCACAAGATGTTGCAGAAATTCCTCTGACATTCTGCTCCATATTAACATGATTGCATCACACAATTTCTGCAGATTTCTCAGCTGCACATTCAGCACATCCCAAACGTGTTCTCCTGGATTCAGATCCAGTGACGGGGAAGGCCACTGAAGAACACTGAACTCATTGTCAAGTTCATGAAACCAGTTTGGGATGACATTCAGTTTGTGATATGGTGCATCATCATGCTGGAAGTAGCCATTAGCAGATGAGTAAATGGTGCCCATAAAGGAATTCATATGGTGAACAACAATACTCAAGTAGGCCATGGCATTCGAGTAAAGATTGATTGGTATTAAAGAGCTCAAAGTGTGGCAAGAACACATTACTCACACTATTGCACCACCGCCACCAGCTTGGACTGTTGGTGCCAAATTCTGATTCTACTATCTGTGGGGCCTCAGCAGAAATGGAGATTGATCAGACCAGGTTATGTTTTTCCAGTCTTCAGCTGTCGTGTTTTAGTGAGCATGTGCTCATTTCAGCCTCAGGTTTTTGTTATTGGCAGACAAGAGTAAAACCCAACAAAGTGTTTTATCCATAGAACGGCTGTTCTCTATAAACGCTATAGTCTGGTGACTGAAAATCCCAGGAGATCAGCAGTTACAGAAACACTCAAACCAGCCTGTCTGACACCAACGATCACGTCATTGTCGAAAGCACTGATATCACATTTTTTCCACATTCTGGTGTCTGCTGTGATATTTAACTAAAGCTCCTGATGTGTATCTGCATGATTTTATGCTTTGTGCTTCTGCCACACGATTGGCTGATTAGATAATTACATGTACAAGCAGATGCAGAGGTATTATTAATAGTTTTCTCATTGAGCATTGTGAACACTAGAGGGTGCCAGAGAGCATCCATCCCCAAACACAACCTCACATATACAAGTCCCATTTAAATAAAACCAGTTTATTTTTTAAACTACTTTCCAGAAAGATTCCAGTATTGCAATAAACACATTTTTCTTCACTTTTCCTCTTTACTCTACACTTGCCAGACGAGCTTTGTCCACTTCCACCCGACTGACTCACCTGGATGAGGTTGAGCGGTTTCTTTCATCCTGGACCCAGGAGTACTTCCAGTGCTAGGGCATAGCCTGATGGAAGTTCTTCCGGGTCAAACATAAGTCCCTTAAAGTGGGAATGAGTAATCCCTGCAGGACCCCTGGTGGCCCCCACTGAACTCAAAAAGGCTGCTCTTAAGGACTATAACATCCAGTGTTCCTTGCGGGTATCTGCGCAGGTAGAACTACCCAGGGAGGCTGCCTCCTATTGTGTCTGGAGAGCCCATGGTCTTGCCGGCTTGTCTCCCCCTGTCCTTCCATTATGCTGTCCTCCTGACCGGGTATTGTACCTGGGCCCAACCCGGCCAGGATACAATACAATACAATACAATTTATTTCTGTATAGCCCAAAATCACACAAGAAGTACCGCAATGGGCTTTAACAGGCCCTGCCTCTTGACAGCCCCCCAGCCTTGACTCTCTAAGAAGACAAGAAAAAAATCCCTTGTAGGGAAAAAATGGAAGAAACCTTGGGAAAGGCAGTTCAAAGAGAGACCCCTTCCCAGATAAGTTGGGCATGCAGTGGGTGTGAAAAGGAAGGGGGTCAATACAATACAATACACAGAACAAATCCTCAATACAGTATAAAAATAAAAATTTTAGAACTACGGAGCAGAATTTAACAGTAGATGATATCACATAATATGATTTGGATTTGTTTAGAGTCCTGGAGACCTCATCCATCAAGCTGCCTCCCCCATTTGGCCATTCCACAACTGAAACAGCGCTAATCCGATGAAAGGACCCCTCTTTCCCATGATTCCTGCGATCCTCCATCAGGGATGACTTTACCTTAGGCAGGAAAAGCAACTTGGCAGGTGCCACATTTGAGTACCGAGAAGAGAAACAGAATAGGTGACGGTTAGTATCCAATTCTAACTATCCTGTTACTTATGTTTTAGTGCTAATGATTAAGAGATGCAGTCTGTACAGTTAATCAGCAGCTCTAGTCAGGGTGTGCTAAACTGAAGTAGTGCGTCTTCAGCCGGGATTTGAAAGCTGAGACTGAAGCCAACACCGTCACATTGGCATCTTCTGCCTGTTTTCTGGATGAAACAAGATGATCTTCACCCTGTTTCTTGTGGCATCCTCGGGCTGGCCTCCCATCCAATTAAGGAACCATGCTCCATCCCGGCTGAGACGCCTGTCCATGTATGTCTTCCATCACTGCACATATATACATTTTTTTCATTTGGTGTTGAGGCAGATCAGTCCTTTATGTAACCTGATGAAAGCTGACTGAAATGTTGGGTCTCTTACCGTTACTATTTTCTCACTGATGCAGCCCTTCATTATCTCTTTCACATAACGGTGGAGTGTCATAAAGAATATTTGTATGTTATTATAAATCTTTTTAGTTGATTGAAAAGGATGATTAAAGTGTGATGTAAATACTAATGTATTATTTATTCTAAATAGAAAGATTCTCTGAATACTGATCTAATTAGACTAGGTTCTGATTAATATAAAAAATTGAATCCATGCACAGCAGGGCATATCGAGGTGAGAGCACACTGTTGTTAAGGGAACCATTGCAGAGCAACCGGCACATCTGTCACTTGTAATCTTTAGGGGGTGCCAGTGCGATCACACTTTGTGTAACCTTCACTACGCTTCTGCTCACTGCACCTGATGAGAAGAGGGCTGTTGACAAAAGGATTAATGAATAAAAAAAGTCTGAGCTGGACACCTGTGTTCACTTGTAACCTAGGAGGGGATGCATCTGAAATAGTGTAGATTCTGCATTAAAAGAACTAACTTTACAGGTGATGTCCATCCTTCATTATCTGTAGAGAGTACAACATTTGAAATCCTATTTGTAACATTCGTCCTAATAAATGTATACATGCAAAATAACCCAAATGAACACAAGTCAGAGACACGGTAGCTCCGATGGGACTGAGCTGTGGGTTCATTCAAGAGCTTAAAGATAATTTCTTGTGCGCTGTCACGGCACAGGCGGCAGTGAGGGATCACATTACGAAAGTGAGAACTGACGAGACATAATCAGCATTCCACTAAGGACACCTAATCATTCCCTCAACATAAGGACTAAAATTCTGTCTCGGCAGCACTAGAAGGCCAAAATTGTAACTTTGTTGGAATATTATTATTTGTGCAAAACCTCAGTTTCTTTGTACTGTCTTTGTGAACACACTCCATTACTATCAAAGGTCTACTCTATAGATCCTTATTTGACTTTTGGGTTTTGTTGGCGTAAATGCTGAAATTAAGACAAAGCAAGTTAAACCCTTTATCATCTTTAACAAAGACCTTTCAACCAACAACATGTAAGGCATTTACTGTGTCATAAAAGAAAAGATAATTAAAGAATGTAATGGATGGCTGGTGCTGAATGTGATATCCTATGCCTAGTCTTGTTATTCTGTCTGCCATCGTGCTGAGTTGTTTGAGATGCATATTTCTAGCATTTATTCTACAATCATGCATGTGACTTTGGTGATAGCAAACAAGAAGACAATGATGATCATGTGTTTCTGCATTAATCGACTTGTTAATAAAGACAGACTATTAATCAATGACATTGCACTGAACTACTGAAGTCTCTACATGAAAACAACGGGGAGAAAGCATCCCGAGCAGTGCCGCAGGCAAAGTTGCATTTTGTGTTCTCAGTCAAAAAGTTTTTGACCAATGACAATGTGGCTGCTGCACATTGCATCCCCTGAATTGGCCACATCTCACTCCCAGTGATTTAATTTTTTCTCCTGAAATTAAATAGGACTTAAGGTAGGACGATTTGCTACCGTGTTAGAATTCCAGGAAAAAGCGCAGGAGGTACTAGACACAGTAATAAAAGATGGACACGGGTAATGTTTCCAGGAATGGAAGAAGTGCTGAGACACGAGTAATGCATCTCAGGAGGAGTATTTTGATGTTGACTAAAATGGAGTTGCTATAAGTTGTGTAATAAAGGTTTGTTTAACAATTCTGTGAATTTTTGGTTCTCACCTCGAAAATAAAGAAATCAATTGATTGAATTGTGATGGCATTGTGGGTGGAAGGTTTGAACCTCGGCCATACCAATGTCTGTGTGGTGTTTACACACACTTAACGTATGTTTATAGGTTTATGAGGTCATTATTGTCATGTGTATAGAGTACACTGACTATGCTCAACAACATATCACCACTTTTTGGAGCCGTAATTAGTGAATAGAATTAACCTTACTATTAATTAACCTTCTGTCTTCTTTAACTGTGAAATCTCTAATATAATTAGTAAATAATACCCACCTCAATTATTTGATGCTGTAGTCAATAGATTTTTTAGCAAAATGAAATACTAACTCGTAGTGTGTGATAAATTATTTTAATGTAATTTTTAACTTGGAATTTTAAATACTTTTAGTGATTTCAAAGTGTTTTCCTTACCACTCTTTCCATTTCCCAGAGATGTCTTTAGGTAATGTAGCAATTCTAAATTGGCCTAGTTGGAATGATTTATACTGTAAGTTCTATTGATGCCTCCACATTGGGAGGACCAGGGGAGCAAGTGTGGACGGAGCGTTACCTCCCTCGGGATGCTAGATGGCAACCCCCCTGGGTTGTAGTGGTGCCTCGGACTCCCACAGGGCTTCATGGGAGTTGGAGTTCGATACACCCCTGTTGGGATCCACAGGCGCTGCCAAGGAGTGCTGTAGCAAGAGTTGCTGAGCTCTTATGGGCAGTTCTTCCTCCACACCCGGAAATGCGTAATCAAAGGGATCAGCAGACACCACTCCGGGAGCCAGAGTCGGGAGGAGAGGGACTAAGTTTGCTGGAGAGGAGTAGAGGAGAAAGGAAAAGATGAAAAGTGTGCGTGTTTCAGTGCTTACTGGGACTGTGTTGTGTCTGTGGGAAACGGGGAAAGCGTTTCCCACATGGTGAAGAGTAAATGAAAAACATTTATTTGTTTTATAAGTTTGCCTCCCGTATCTGTGTGTGTCGGGTCAGGCGCTGATATAGCACCTTTTTGTTACAATGTACTCAAGTCTAATGACTTAAAATGACCTGGCTATCAAGGTTGATAAAATTTATGAAAATCTTACAATATGCAGTGTACACAAACCACGGCTAACGCGCAGCCCAACAACGGTGACCCTTTCATTGCTTAACTGACAAGATATTAAGTCTCAAATCCTAAAGGTGAAATAAGAGATTAAAACATAAATCATTTAATGTGAAAAAATAAATAAATAAAGAGCATAAGAGACCATTCCTCAAATCAGTAGAGGAGTTAAATACTAGCCAGATGTGTTTAAAGTCAATGGAAGCAAAACTCTTACACCATTACAGAGAAACCAGTTTCACACCTTCAAAGCAAATTTTTAAACTTTAGCCAAGCCAAAGAAAACTTTTTTTTTTTTTTTTTACCAATGCAGATTAAAGTCGAACATGTCAGATAAGAACAAAAAAAACTTGACTTATGTTAAGTGTGGCAGTCAAAGAGTCAAGGGCATGAGAGATAAGTGGAAAAACCTGTGGTGAACCTCTTCCCTTGGTGCCCTAAGCACTGCTTATTTTGCTTAATGGTTAATCCAGGGATGAAACAAACACATGCATCCATTCTGACTCCCACCTGTTTTGAGCCCACTTACTTAATTCAGTTTAGGAACACAAGGGATCATCGCTGCACTTGGCTCAAAAGCAAGGCATCATTCAATCACAGGGATTGAGAACGTATTCAGACCTCTTCACCTTCTGCACACTTTATTATATTGGATACATTTGAATATTTGTGCCCATCAATTTACACTCAATAACCCATAATGACAAATTTTTTTCAGAAAGTTTTGTAAATTTATTAAAAATCAATAAATGAAATTCCTCATTCATGTAAGCATTCAGACCCTTTGCGGTGGCACTCCAAATGTTTGTCAGATGTGTCCTCTTTACTTTAATTGCCCTTAAATTGTGTTGGAGTCCACTTGCGATGAACTGAATTGAGTTTAGAAAGACATATGTACCCCTGTGTAGAAGGTCCCACAGTTCATACTGCATGTCAGGACAAAAACCCAAGCCATGGAATCCAAGGGACTCTCTGTAGACCCCTATGAACAAATTGTGGTGAGGCATAGATGAGGACAAAAGTATAAAACCATTTCTAAAGCTTCTAAATTCTTCCCTATAACACAGTGAACTCAACAATTGTGAAATGGAAGTGTGGAACCACCAGGAACCTTCCTAGAGTTGGCTGTCTGACCTGCGTAACGGGACAAGAAGGGCCTTGGCCAGGAAGGCGACCAAGAACCCAATGGACACTCTAATGGAGCTTCAGAAGTCTTCTGCTGAGATGAAAGAACCTGTCAGAAGGACAGCCATCACAGAAGCACTCCAATCAATCGGGTGTTTGTGTTAGAGTGGCTAGATGGAAACCACTCTTCAGTAAATGTTTGCCAAATGGCATTTAAAAGACTCTGAGAGCATGAGGAAAAAGTTTTGTGCTAATGAGAAAAAAAAAATGAACATCATGTCTTGCGAAAATGAGGCACTGGTCATCATCTTCATAATCTCTATGCTGAAACATGGTGGTGGCAGCATTATACTATGGGGGAACTCACCTGTGGCAGGGACAAGGAGATAGGACAGAGCTGAGGGAATAATGAATGCATTCTAATACAGAGCAGTCTTTGAAGAAAACCTGATCCAAAGTGCATATGGCTTTATACTAGGGTGAAGGTTCACCTTTCAGCATGACAATGACCCAAAGCAAACAGCCACAACAACACTGAAGTGGCTTTTGGGACATGTCTATGACTATCCTTATTTAAATCCCAAAGAACATTTGTGGAGAGACCTGAAGTTGGCAGTTTGCAGACGGTTTCCATGTAATCTAACAGAGGTGGACAGGATTGACCAGGAAGAATGGGACAAACTGCCCAAACTCAAGTGTGCTAAGCTTGTGGAGACTTGCCTAAAAAGACTCAAAGCTGTGACTGCTGCAAAAGAACTGAATTGAGAGTCTGGATACTTACATAAATGAGAGATTTCACTTTTTGAGTTTTAATAAATTTGCAAATCTTTCTGAGAGCATGTTGTCGATTTGTCATTATGGGATATTGCCTGTAGATTGATGGACAAAAATGACAAATGTACTCATTTTAAATGAAATCTACAACACAATAAAGTGTGCAGAAAGTGAAGGTCGGAATACTTTCTCTGCCCACTGTATATATGGAATATTGAAGCACCTGAAAAACAAATATGTTGACACAGGAAGAATATACAGACAACACATAATAATAATAATAAAAATAATAATACAGTAATAATAATAATAATAATTTGCATTTATACAGCACTTTTCTCACTACTCTAAGCGCTCAGCAATTGCAGGTTAAGGGCCTTAAATCAAGGGCCCAACAGAGCAGAGTCCCTATTGGCACTTATGGGATTCGAACCGGCAACCTTCCATAGGCAGGGCCTGGACTTGATTTTAATTCAACAGCTGTGAGACCACTGGTTTATTTTAAAACTGAAACATTTTCAACTTGGCCTGCATACACAAGCACCTATATAAGACATTTTTGAAGTTCTGTGAAACAATAGAAATATTGCACTACTTTCCATATAGATATTCACAATGTTTAGGGTTTATTTAAGGCCTTTAACATCTACATCCTGCAGGCCTACTATTTGTTTTCCTTGAAAATAATAATATCGTATTCCTTAATACCCTCAGCCATTCCTTCAGCGTCCTAATGGTCAACTTCTTAATTATTCAAGTATAAATACTAATTGGTTATTATAGACACCTTTGTAATTGCATTAGCACCACTGAAACCTGTTACTGCATTCTGTTTGCTTGGTTTGCAAGGTACTGGCATTCCTAAAGTTCAGTTCTGGTTTCGGAAATGACCAAAATGAAACATTTTTCTCAGGTTGTGCCACTGAGCCCTAATCCCTAGACACAACTACCACAGACACAGTCCTGTTTCAGTAATAGGCTTTTTATTCACACAGAGAGAGTACCTTTTACGGGCTTCTTTTTCCAATTGCTCAATACAAACAGACCATTTCCTTTTCCTATTCTTTGGGTTCTCCTCCACTCCTGCCAGTCAAGTGTTGCCTATCCTCTCTTCCAAGTTTGACTCTATTGGGCAAAGTGGAGGAATACTAGTGGTTGGAATACTTATGGTGTCAAAACCATTGTCTCCAGGAATCATTTCCCAGTCAGACAGGACCATAGTAGTCCTTGTGCCATCAATATCTGACAGCATCTCTTTGACAACTCCCACAGAACCCGACAGGATAGCCCCATGGGACCACAACACCTATTCTGACCTGCCAAAATGGGCTCTCCCGACGAGGGTCATGTCCTGTCCCATAGCATGTCAGGTCCTTCCAGGCTCCCAATTGCAACAACAACAACAATATTTATTTATATAGCACATTTCCGTACAAATGATGTAGCTCAAAGTGCTTTACATGATGAAGAAAGAAAACAAAAGACAAAATATAAAAAATAAAATCAGGTAATATTAATTAACATAGAATAAAAGTAAGGTCCAATGTCCAGGGAGGACACAAAAAAACAAACAAAGAAAAAATAATCCAGATGGCTGGAGAAAAAAACAAAATCTGCAGGGTTTCTGGGCCACGAGACCACCCAGTCCCCTCTAGGCATTCCACCTAACATAAATGATCTCAATCAGTCCTCATGGTTTTCAGGCTTCACGTGGAAGAATTTGATGATGATGGTCCATTACATCCACTGTTTCCTTCCATGGCTGCTAGGAGGCCAGCCCTGGTGTAACTGTTACTTCAGCGTCCTTCCATTGCCACATCCTGGCTTTGAAATGGAGTATCGCAGCTCCATGACTTACTTTCCTTTATCAAAGTCTAATGGCCTTGCAAGGAAGCAGAATCCATCTGGGCTGCAACACTGATCCGTCCCTCAATATATATTGAATAATGATAAAAAAAAGTATCAATTTCTTTTAAAAATATGTCAATTTCTGAGTGTGGCCAGTAGGGCACATACACAATGTTTGCTAACAGAAACTTTATACTGCTATTATTAGGTTAACACCTTTATTTAAAGTGACTTACAACATTTGAGACACAATTGATTCAGTTTCTTTTCCTATTTGGAGAACAGACAGGTGAAGTAACTTGCTCATGGTCACACATTCACTAAAAATTGAACCCAAAATCACTGGTTTTGCCTTTCAAAGCCTTAACAAGTACGTCACATTACCTGATGCTAAATACTGATACTAAAATCACTTTAAAAAATGTTAATATGCGTGCATTAATCCCTTCACTAAAGCAACGGAATCTGAACTTTAGATTAGTATATTTACAAAAACAAACGAATAACAAAAACTGCAATTGTAATAAATGGTCCCGGCGAGAATTCCAGGTGTGCGGGATCGTTCCTCGCTTCCGTGCCCCTCTGCCCAGACTTGCCTCATCATGCGCTTCAAAAGAAGCCAGAAGGCACAGTTGCCAACACTAAGGGGTACTTAACGGAGCCAGGCGTGTGAAAGAGCTGAAAAGAACAGCTCGTTTGTTTATTTTTCGGGGGATGTTGTATCCCACTATTGTTTGAACAAGAATTGGTGGTGCTAAAGCTTTCTTACAAAAAAAAAAAAAAATCGGGTCATCAAAAACACGTAGGTCACCAGTGGTCACAGCATCCGCGGTGTAGTCGCAAAGGTGCTGACAGGTGGAGGTACTGTAAGCCAGTCGCGGGCAGGCGGCGAAGCGTAGCGATGGTGGTTAGCAGGCAGGTGGATTTCCGGAGTGATTGACGGGCCGCGCTTACGTCATCACAAAGGGGGCTGTTCCTCGGTGCGGAGTTCTCAATAGAGAAAGAGAAACAGAGAGAGAGAGAGAGAAGCAGAAGGGGCTCTTGACTGGCGAAGCTGTGTGATAACAGTCACGCATTGGTCCCAGAATGAGTGAGAGGGAGTAATAGAGAGAGGCCGGCGACCTACTCTTCGGAGTCGGGCTTCGAAGCCAACCAGCCTCTTTTTGTTTCCATTGATATCCAGCGCTGGCGGAATGAGCACACTGGAGGGAATGCTTTTTGCTTTTGCGCGTCCTTGTCATGCTGTCAAGTGAAGAAGAATAATAAGAACACGGCGAAAAAGAGCAAAACAAAACAACGGAATATGGTAAGTGTTGCATCTCATGGGCTGGCTCGGAAAAGAGGGAGGGCGTCCAATGGCTTGTCAGTGTGCGATAAACAGGGGAGAGCGGCGACCTAATGGGCTCTTGTCGGAGCACCTGCTCTGCATCCTGCCTGCATCCCTCGGGCTGGTACCCAACTTACATACTGATGTGAAAACGGGGCGTCCTCAGTGCGCCTCGCCTGGCAGCGAATATGGATCGACACCCCAGTCAAATCGCAGCTGTTTCCTTTGTTGCCATTTAGTTTTTTTGCGCCGTTGTGTGCGTACCTATGAATACGATGCGGGTCTTTCTAGGCTGTCTAGTGACCGCTTAAGTTAGAAAATCGCCGGCCGTCTGGATGAACTTCCATTTCCTGCTATAATTAGCATCCATGTGCTTCGGAGAACGGGTACACTCAGGGCTCTTGCATAAATGTTTTAAAAACCTTTTAAACAGGAGAGTAATCGCAGTCAGGCCGGAGAGATGTCCGAAAGGAGCATAATGCACATAACGGCAGAGCCGCCTTGGTGTGCGGTGCATTGTATAAGTAATTGCGTGTGCAGTGCGTTTTCACGCATTTATTCTGTTTTATTAACGGTACACCCAGCGGATGAAAGTATTAGCACCCTAATAGTCAGGACAGAGCTGGTTTCAACCTTGACGGACCCCCAATATAAATAATAAGTTCTACATTCAGGATAGCCCCATTTAACACACGGAAAGGTGAATTTCTAAATTTCAAAAACTTTTTTTTTCTTGTTTTTTAGGTAAAGCCACCTTTTACAGAGTTTCAGTTGGCGCACATGTTCGTTATTTTGTTTTTGCCATTGTTAAAGAATGATTTAACATTTTGTTTATGCAGTTATCCCACCTTAACTTCGATCTTGTACATCAGAAAATTAACTCAATACTGATCTGCATTTGCAGGGCTTTGTTCTCAGATAACTTGATGTTTTTCGAGAAATAATGCTTGGGCAGATTCTATTTGTAAAAATGTATGGAATATCACAGGCAATTTTCAAGGATTATGTTTCTGCAGGTAGCATACTCACAAAACATTTATAACATAATTTAATGTGCAGATGCTGACATTTAAGACATTTTGTAATCATTGTGAAAATGATCTCCTTCTGTCCATTTCTTTTTGCTTATCTTGCAACCCTGTGTGTTTAACATTTTAATTGGTTTCTTTTATGCGCTCATCTTCCATGGACTCAGTATCCTGTAAAGTGTTTTTTTTAATTTCTCTGTTAATCAAAAATCTCTTTGCACACCCCTTCTTTCAAGATCTCCTGTGTCTACTTTCTCTAAAACATCTTTCATGCTTCCCTTCGAAGAAATGTTCCTGCACCTTCCTTCACCATATGGTTTCATCCTCCATGGACTCAACATACTGTGAAGTGCTTACCTCTCTTGCTTGCAAGGCTCTTTGTACATTTCTTCTTTCGAAGTCTATTGTATCTCCCTTCTTTGAACTACTCTGGAGTCCTCCTTCCCCAAATGTCCTACAGGCCTCAGATGCCTCAAAATTGAACTGGTTAAAGAGTACACCTCTCCACTCCTTGTCGCTTTTCTTTGAAGTTCTTTCATACTAGTCACATAATCTAGGAGCTTACATGGCTCACATGCTCACATGACATCATAACGTAGTGATATTTTTGCTCGTTAGTCACTGTACTCTCCACATTTGACAGTACACGTGAGCAGAACTAAACAGGCGTTTCTATGTGAATCCAGAGTACACTCCTTTTAAAGCTTGCAAAATGCATTCACTTTATTTATTTTTGTATACCTTCATAGGTGTGAGGAAAATCAGTGGTAACAAGCATTAGTTGTAAAATGACTAAGAAGAACTGCTAGGAGGCATTGCCTCATTTTGTAACCACTAAAGTAAAGTGGGTGTTTTTGTTGCCCATCTGACATTCTTAGCTGTAACCCTGCTTCCTTAGAAGTTTGAAGCAAATCCTTTCATCCATGAGCTCAATTGTTTCTCTTCCCTGAAGATTTCTTGAAGGTCTCATTTGCTTACATTCAGTGAAGATACCTTGAAGGCCTTGATTTTCACCATTCAATGAAAGGTGTCTTTTGTCATCTGTGTTTGGTCATCTTGGTTCCCTCCATGCAGTGCACATAGCTGCCATGTTTCCCAAAATCCTGGTGGTCAAATCCTGAATCCTGGCCATTCAATGAAAGTATTCTTTTAATGCCTTTCCTGAAAGTCTTGGTAGCTATCAATGCAGAAGGCAACTCATGGTGCCATTCCTCAGAAATCATTCCTTCATTAGGATCTCACTTGCCCTAATATGTTGAAGATCTCAGTTGTGTCAATACGTGAGCATAAGTAACGTTGTTTCTCTATTCATTGGTTATTTAAAATGAACATCTATCATTATATATTTATAATTTCTCATTGCTTGCCAATGAAGGCACTGGCGTCTTTCCTCTGTGCTATTGTTGCCAAGGTGCTAGTACGATCTTTCCTCGCACATGTCTTGAATGGCACAGGGTGTGATGTGAGGTCCAGCTATGTGTTAGATCATCTGATCTTTCTTTAAGAATAAATGGAAGACGTCCTTGCAAAAGAAAATATTTCTCAAGCCACTTAATTTTAGTGAACGTCTTCCTTTGGATTTCAGCATATTAATGTTAGCAAATTTGGTTGTGCCATTTCTTTTTCAACCCCCACGGTTAAATCTCAAGTGAAATAAACTGCATTTCCATTTTGCCAGGTTTCTGTCATTCACATTTAAGAAATCTCTCCTCCATGCAATACACCTTTCTGGGTAAATTGTTTTAATTTTATGGAAAGGTGTGGTTACAACATTTTCCTTACTTTCTTGTCTCCTACAGTACTTGAAGATTCCCATTGCATGCTGCCCTTTCCCTTGGCTTCATTTCTTGATTGTCTCTCATTAGTCTTACTTGAATATTTTTTTCTTGTCCCTCTTCAGTAATCATTAAGATGCTGCCTTTCATAAAATGCTGCCTTGTATCCTGTCCATAAACATATTCTAAGTCTTCATTTCTTGAAGGGCTTGGCTGCAGTCATTTAATGAAGTTGTCTTTGGTTGACTGTTATTAAAGGTCTACACAATTCTGATTTTTTCAGGTCTGATCCCGACAAAGTTTGATCCCATTTCAACCTGCTTTATTCTGCTCCTGCAAAAGTTTCCTCATGCTCCTATCCACATTTCCATTTTCCCCACTAAATGGCACATGAACTGGGCACATAGCCTAATTGCATTCTTAAAACAGCAGAATATACAAGGGGGAAAAAAAGAAAGCAATAATCACGATTGTGCATCTGTCTTTACAAGCTGTCATGCATATGCACCACGATGGCTGTAAAAATGTATTTCAAAACAGTTCTAAAAAACCAAGATGTGTTACAGATACAGGCATGCTGTCTTTATGTTATTTTCTGACTGAATGCCCTTTTACAGTGAAACAGTATTGATTACAATATTTGTAATAGTTTATTTATTTACTTTTCAAAAATCACTTTTTTAGTGCAATTTTCCTGCGTGTCATTTATGCTGTGACTGCCTGTTTCCGACCACCTTAGTAAAGTCTAACCACGGGGTCTCCGCAGAAGTCTTGTATTTAGTCACACACTGTAAAACTTCGAGTCAGGTCCTGTGGGAATGAATTTCTCATTTTGTAATAATGCCAAGGGTACTCAACATTTTCATTTTTGACAAGGCACTAGAGAAGACATGGAGAGAATGGCATCCCGTCCAGGTTGGAGTAGCGTCCCTGCCTGGAGGGAAAACCATCATCATGAATGGTCGCAGGAAGACTGCCTCCCAGGGACATACATTCCCCCAGTATGCTCAATGGTCTCATTCCTTACTATGGTGCTCCCATTCAGACACTTGAAGGGCTGTATGGGAACTGTAGTTCCATTGGACTATTGCACTGTAATGGGTTTTGTGAGTGCCACCGGTGGGGAGCTGCAAGGGAAAGGGTTTTCTGTTCTTAGCAGGGGCTTCCACCTGACTTTGAAGTGCCTCTTGTGGGCAGTGTTGTAGCATTGAAAGTACTCTCAGGTTTGGCATAAAAGGATGCTGCCCTGCCTGCTCGGGCGAGCTGAAGTTGGGACAAGGAGGAGGACAAAGCTTTCCTGATGTGGAAGAGGAGGATGGGAGAACTGCTTGTGCCTAAAAAGCCTGGGTGACATACTTGATCTAGTCCTGTCTGGGGTTTGGGGCTCTGAGGCACCCCCATTGCGTCACATTGCATACAAATCAATCAAACACAAATCAGATCTCATTGCTTCCTTTGGCCTACTTTGTGAAGATAGTGCCCTTTCTGCCAATTTGTCCTACTTTTTCATATCAAGCCATCCATCTCCTCTTTTTATTTTACAACTTTTTCTTTCACTCCTTCTCTCTGTCTTTCTCATGACCCTGGCCTCACTTCCATGTTCCAGTGAGCTTTTGTTCTAACACTCATGATGATTCTCAACTTGTTATTCATTTAAGGCAGCTGTAAATCTCTTCCATGAGCCACCGTCAAACCAAGCCAACTAATTATTTTGAGGGTCTTGGGTGGAGCACTATGGCTACAAGGACACCAGTCCAGAGTTCCCCCTAGTGGTCCTTCATCTCTGTTTGCCCTAATTAGCTCTTGAAGGTTAGCTCTTCAGTGTTCGCCTTCTTTCCCAGCTGTGAGACATCTGCTACCTCCTGCCGGCCTGGAGGATACAGAACTGGCTGTCCGCCTAACCTCCATGACTTTGTCTTCATGGTTAAAGTGTCAGACGTCCTTAGTGTATGCACTGTTTGAAAGAATAATAAAAAAGAAAACTTCATAAGCATTTCAGTGCATCCTGTCTCACTGGAATTGGCAGCACTGGTTTGAGACACCCTGTGAGTTTTTTGCATTGTTTTTGTGTATTCAATGGCCGCATGTCTTTCATCTCCTTCTGCCCTGATTCATTAGAAAAATCTGAAAGAACATAGATTGAAATTCTTTCATTTCAGCCTGAAGCCAATTCAGTGTGTAATGGGATGTTTACTTTTCTAATGAGCTTTCCAAGCAAATTTTTTAACATACTCGCTTTGCGCCATTCCCATTATTTGAAAAAAGCTTTGCAAAGATTAAAATGTCATTGCAATTATTATTGATGGGACACCAGCTTTGGAGACTGCAGAACTGATTTTCATTGCTTTGCAGATGCACAACGGTGCATTAGTTAGTGGTGTTATATCACAACTTCAGGGTCTTGGGTTCAAATTCCATTTTGCCTGTGTGAAGTTTTTACATTCACCTTGTGTCTATTTTGGTCTTTGTCCGTGGCTTCGGATTATCCTTGCGTGATTGATCGTGGGGCTGAGTGTAAATATATACAAGTGTGAACTATTATGGACTGGTATTCCTACCTTGAGGGACCGGTACTGGGTTGTTGCAGCCCTGAATCATAAAAGAGGATTCAGAGAATGGATGGGAGTAACTGTAATGAATTCTACTGCTAGTTGTTCTGTAATTTATAAAATGTTTTGTACTTATGCTTAGAGTACTACATGAAATAAGCAATGATTTGTCTCTGTCTGTATGTGTGTCTGTGTGTGTTTGTGTCTGTCCATTTTCTGTGTCTCTGTTATTTGCCATTTGGTTTGGAATTCGTAAAAGCAGAGTCCTTCCTGCCTACGTATAGAATATGCCTGAAATAACATTTAAGAGTGGGCATGAAGGATAAGGCAAGCAGCTGGCCCAGCGCAGTGTTAACCTCAGATTGATGGTATGAATAGTTAATTTGTGTTTCAGTTTTGTGTGGGAACTACAGTAATATGATCTGAAAAATGCTTTTGAAAATTTCATTATTTTAACCTTCACACCATCTTTTCCTTGCTCTCCATGTGAACTAGATGTCCACCTAAGGTAGACAAATTATTGTGCTGTATGACTTGAATCAACACCCACTTATGGAATTTTTGAGGCAGCCTAATGAGGCAAATTCCCAAAAACTAACTTGAGCAACTTTCTTTTTTATGCCGTTACATACACAAATCGTAGGTGATGCAGATTTACTAAAATTAGACCATTAGGAAAATGTTGATTAAAAACAGCCCAACAAAGCTTGCCAATCTTATCCACCTAATTCCTCCAAAATAACACCAAGTCGAGTTTTGAATGTTCCTAAAGTCCTACTGTCCACCACACTACTTGGATAACTATTCCACGTCTCTGTGGTTCCTTTGTGAAGAAAAACTTTCTGAAGTTTGTGCAAAATTGACTTTTAACTAGTTTTCATCTGTGTCCCTGTGTTCTTGTTGAACACTTAGTAAAGGAAGAGCTGGGATCCTCTGTATTAATTTTAAAAACTTCAGTTGTGTCATCTCTTATGCTCAGTTTGCATGAACTGAAATGGTTCAACTACTTTAATCTTTCCTCATAACTCATCCCCTGCAGTCCTGGAATCAGTCTAGTTACTTGTGCTGCTATGTCTTTTTGTAGACCTGAGGATAAAACTAAACACAGCACTCCAGGTGAGATCTCAGTAGTGCATTATAAAGGTTTAGCATGACTTGTACTCCTCTAAATTGCATTAAAGTTACCAGTCATTTTAACCAGCCATTTTTCACTATGATTGGCATCCACGTGTATCATATACAGGTGGTAGTAGAACTAAACTAACTCTGTAGCGCTGATTACTAAATATTAGCCTGCATCTGTTTCATTTCATCTTTTGTATACCGGTAATAATGTTCTACTGTTGCTAGTCCATGCATTTTCTACTCTATATGCACTTAGTCCTGATGAGAGTCATAATGAATTTAAGATAATAAAATATTCCAAATTGGATGCTAGTCCAGCACAGGACACACTTACACATACTGGGCCAATTAAAAGCACAAATGTGAGGAAACTGTGTGTGGGTTGTTACTTCTGCAAAGAGCAATAGTCTCATGATTTGTAGTTTCTTTTTAAACATACCCATTTGAATAGATACATTTTGTATCCCACTGCATCCTTACTTTCTTATCTTTTTGATCAGAAGTAGTGGAACACGATGATACTCAGGGGTTAGTTGATTGACTATGTCCATATGCTTCTCTGTCCAGTTTATTTCATACTCTGTCATACTCCTTTCATTAATGGACTGGTTGAAGTTATCAAGTTGCTTCTTAATGGATGTTTTTGTGTGGTTGCCCATTTTCAATGCACTAAATCCCAGCAAGTGTTTTTTGTTACATTGATGCTGAAGCATCTTGTGACCATTAAGGTAACATGTTGAAAAACAATTTAAATATTTTTTCTGCCTTGCCAATGATGTATACATACTATTCATATAATCAGTTTGCAGCTTACTTCTTCTTCTTCTTTCAACTGCTCCCTTTAAGGGTTGCCACGTGGATCATCTTCTTCCATATTTTCCTGTCCTCGTCATCTTGCTCTGTCACACCCATCACCTGCATGTCCTCTCTCTCCACATCCATAAACCTTCTCTTAGGCCTTCCTCTTTTCCTCTTACCTGGCAGCTTCATCCTTAACATCCTTACCCCAGTATACTCAGCATCTCTCCTCTGCACATGACCAAACCAACGCAATCTCGCCTCTCTGACTTTGCCTGCCAACCGTCCAACCTGAGCTGACCCTCTAATGTCCTCATTTCTAATCCTGTCCATCCTCATCACACCCAATGCAAATCGTAGTATCTTTAACTCTGCCATCTCCAGCTCTGTCTCCTGCTTTCTGGTCATTTAAAAGGCATTGTCTACAAACCCAGTGCTGTCAGAGACTAAATAGTCAGTTACATGGGAAGGGTAGGTGTGCCCAAAAAAGAGGCCACAAAGTAAATAGTTTGTCCCACTTAAGGCTCCATTACACTACGTGGCATTTTTATACACAAACTCCAGGTCAGTCATACCAGGTATGTTTTTGGTACTGTATTTAAAAGGAAACTGGAAAATCAGGGACAACCTGCATGAGCACTTGCAACATGTCCACATTCTATTTATACAGTAAACTAGAGCTAGGGATCACTCACCACCCTTTTATGGTGTATGTTATGAAACGTATGACAATACAAAATCAAGATTATATTTATTATTTGGCTTTTTAAGTAAATAAAAAGGTCCAGCTATGCTATATTAACTGAATCAGTAATTAGATATTTACAGTATGTAAGACAGGGAGTGAGTTAGTTTCACCTTAAAAACACATTGTCGGAGGCAGTTGTATTTCAGGTATTCACAGCTATCGATGGCATGACAAATGTCATTAACACCAAGTCAAGTCATTTGCAGAAATTCTTTGATGATTCTGCACTTATGGTGTGTATTGGTAAAGGGGGATGAGACAGAGTATAGGACTCAGGTGGATATCTTTGTTTCTTGGCATAGAAAGGATTTTCTGCAAATTAACATCAGCAAATCCAAGGCACTGGCTGTTGATTTTTTAGCCTCTACACAATTCATGGAGAGGATGTAGCGGTAGTACACTCCTGCAAGTACTTGAAGGTCCACATCAATGACCAGCTGGACTGTGCATGTAACACAAAGGAAGCTCATTCATAAAAATAATGGTTCTTTAATGACACTATATGGCTTTTTACTGGGATGTGTGATTTCACTTAGAACCACTGCTTGACAAAGAACTATTTTATTCTGCAAATAATATTTTGCATTTGAATTTGATTCTTTGGGCTTAGACGAAAATCCCTATTATGTAGAAAAAAATGAAATCTTTAAAGAATAGTAGGCCGCAGGACACAACTGATTAAGAAAACCAGAATGGTTCCCCTTTGGCATCGCTCTGATGAACCACTCTGGCAGCTTATTTTTTAAGAGTGTATAGAAGAAAGGGCAGAGCAGACATGTTTTTCATTGGAAGTTATACTCCCTTGATGTGGGTAGTGACATCCTTCACAATTTCTGTAACACTGTGATGGCCAGTGGGATTTTTGATGCTGGGCTGGTAACATTACTTCAAGAGAGGCCCACCAAGCTAATTAAGAAGGCAAGCTACAGTAGTAGTGAAGGAGAGCATAAAGAAAAAAGTGATGGCCATTATTATCAAAGCTGCACATCAATGTCTGACACACTAGCATTGAGTAGTTTTAGCCCACAAATTATTTAGCAGCAGTTTCTAAAGTAGTGCTATTGGAGCTCATTTATGCCAACAGCAATGCATGTTTATAATATCTCACTATGCACTGTTTATATTTAAACAAGTCTTTTTTTCCTTCTCTTTTTAGTAATTCTGGTGTATATTTGAAAGGGGGGTTGTTGTCTGTCATAATATTTATTTATTTAAAATGGCAAATTTCCCCTGAGAACAGGTAAAGTTCTATCTATCTATCTATCTATCTATCTATCTATCTATCTATCTATCTATCTATCTATCTATCTATCTATCTATCTATCTATCTATCTATCTATCTATCTATCTAAATGTCCTGCCAGTTTCTACTCTGTGTAGTGCATGAGCTTTGGCATGTTGGATGTTTTGTACTGTCTGTTGCTGAAGTATTCATTTAGCATATGGATACTGCAGTTGCTTATTTGTCAGGCTCTGTATTCATCGGCATGAAGGTTCACTTATGGTGAAAAGATGATTCACGTGTATCTGAGCATGTGCTTAAATCCCACTAAGCTGAGCCCTGCTTTTAGCAGTCATCCAAAGCATTTTCATAACCTGTTTACCAACATGAGGCAATGACAGACAGAAGGCATTAACCATAACTACAGAAGATGGTACACTAGCTCATCACTGGGCATGCATAAACGCATGCATGTACAACATGCCTTTGGACTGTGGCAAACTTCATGTAGAAGAAGGCTCTCCATCTTAAAATTGACGTCTGGATCAGTGCAGTATGAGGGAAGAGCACTGCCCGCTGCACCACCATGCCATCTACTGCTGCTTCCTCATTGTTTTTAAATAAAGATCTGCAGGTTCTAAGGGTTTTTGTAATAACAGTAGAGTGCTTCTTTTATTAGAAGTGGTGTGGCAATCATTTTATGTTCTATTTACTGGACTGCCATTAAGTCTTTTTTCTAGTATGTTAAAACCCCTTTTTTAAATTACAAGCTGTTTTATAAATCATTTGCTTTAACGTGTAATTGTATACAAAACAGTCTCCAAGGTTCCCATATATTGGATATATAAGATGCCTGCTGTACGAGTCCAGAAATGCAGCAAACTCCTTAATATAAAAGTAACTAAATAAAATAAATCAGCATTCATACATTTAAGCTGTCCTTGGAATTCTCCAGTGAATTCCTTGCTTAAGGGCATACACTGTAGTATGAAAACAAAGCTGGAGTGATAAAACTTAACCAAACAATTTCCTAGGCAATGACGTAGTATAGTTACTCCACATTTACTGGGACTGTCTTTATATGAGGGAAACCATCAGATTCCCTGCTTACGGATGTAGATTGCCATTCCTGTCACATGTAAGATGAGCAGACGTTCACGTGAACCTGAGTCTGGGTCTGTCATTTCACGGCCAGTTGTTTGTCTTGTAAGTTTAACTGACTGAAAGTGTCTGTTAATTGGAAAAAGTATAAAATTGAGGAGCTACTTACTATCCCTACAAAAAAAAAATAAAATTGTGTTACCATCCAATGTGTGAATTTTGATGTTTCTCACCTGCAAGGAACAGTATGTTTAGGCAACAGGGAAGTAATGGTACAATGCACAGCATTTAATGGATGTCTGGTAGAATGTAAACATTGTACAAGGACATTAAAATGCAATATCATACATCTTTTGATCCGCTGTGTTGTTTTTTTTTCCCTTCATTGTACTGAGTCTGAAATGGATTTTTTTGGTTTGCGTATGTTTCGGTTAGTATTAAGACCATGTCAAATTACTATGCTTTTCCGGAGTTTGTCAGTTCTAGACTCTATTTAGTCATCATTTTCATCTTAGTGAGTCGGGGGCAGTCGCAGTGCGCTCCAGTGACTACCAATCGTGTAATGTGATATATCTAGGGTGAAGAAACAGCACAACACAGCATAAAGGTTTGGGGTTTTACCCCCGTATACTGCAACAGAAAAGAGTAACGTCTCCACGTATTTTTTTACAAGGTCAACATAAGACATATTATGAAGGGAAGAGGGACAATTTATACAGGGGGACCAGAAATTAGAAGGTGGAATGCTGGGAAAATCGTGATGCAGGATGGGTGATTGATGTCATCATAGCAGAAATGGAGGGTAGAAGGTAACCCGGAAGTATGGCGGCTTTTTGGTTTGTCCGGGCATTGTTACAGTGGCGATTCCTCGTTCTGGCTGAGAAAACAAGAAAAGAAAGGTTAGTGTGCCACCGTTGTCCTTTGGCACGACCTGTCGCGATGTGGCCCGGGTCCTTAAACTGCTCCCCATGCGCTCGTGCGTGACACTAGCTACTCAGTCCCATAGCCAAAAAAGGGTTTGTCTAAAAAGGCAGCCCAAAGCTAACAATTCCAGTCCGAAATTGAAAAAGAAAAACGGTGACACAATTATTCAGAAAAACAGAGGTTCACAGAGGTACTGACAATTGTCCAAACTTCACAACTGTCAATGCCAGTCTGGAGAGCCTGACTGTCTGCCATGACTCTCCAGCTGATTGTCATGGTGGCCCCACCCCCTGATACTCACACTTCAGGAGACTGGACACATAACTAAATATTAACATAACAACACTGAATAAAACATGACAATTATAACTAAGCTGAAATTCTAATTGCAAAATCTAAATCCAGAAGACAAAAGGGTGCAGTGGCAGTAGCTGTAGTCCTCATATACTGCCATAAAGACAAATCACAGCACTTGAGTGCAGTTACGTGTGCTATAATCCCATAATGTAACCATACATTTAACAATGTAATTCATAAAACACTGAGAATAATTAACTAAACACACAGTGAGAACTGAAACTATGTAAATGACAATTTTTCAGAAATATAACTTAAATGGGAGATCAAGGGGAAAAGAAAAGAAGCAAATTACAAACAGGCAAATGACAACACTCCAGGGAGAGACCTTCATAAAACTATGGCACTTGCGATAGGATGCCTGACTTGTTAAGGGTTGTAGATAAAGTATTGTTTCGTATTGTATGTATAGGTAGCACTTTATTTGGCCCCAGGGGGAAATTTGTTCTTTTACAGAAGCACAATAAGCCGCGAACCTCACCATGAGAAAATGAGATGAGAAGCTCAATAAAAAAAATATTATTATATTTTAACAAACAGCAAACCTTTTCTCAAACACACACCAGAATAAGTAAAAAGAAAACAAATTCTAACTTAACTAAAGATAAAAAGAGCAGTCACAGTCACAGTAAGACATTATAAAGACATATTGCTGTTGGTATAAATGAGCCCCAGTAGCGTTTCTTCACACACTTTTGATGAATAATTGATAATTGAGTCACAAAAGAAGACAGGCTTGGCTTTTCTTAAGAGGAATCCAGAGTTGCAGGTTACCAGCTGCCGGGGATGGTCTGATACATTAGATGAATGGGTTCCCATAAGTGATTTTATTCCTTCTGCATTGAAGTTAAAAAGAGTTTATAAGAGGCTAGCAAAAGGCCAGGAGGACTCCCTAAAAGCAGTGAATGGCAACAGAGGTTTTCGATTTCAAACAGGTAAAACCCAACTGCATATCCCTATGAGCAGATAGCCCGGGGGGTTACCACAGGATGTGCAGTGGTGTTTAAATGGTGCTGATTGCCAGTAAAGCTTTCAGATTAGAGTTGAGAAGTGAGTTGGAACAATGGTTTGAAGGACAAGGAGCAGTGTGGGCAATGTGAAGACTGAACAACAACAACAACAATTTATTTCACGTGTAGCTCCAAAATCCCAATGGGTTTAACAGACCCAGTTTTTTGACAGCCCATCAGACTTGACTCTCTGAGAAGGCAAGATAAAAACTCCAAAAGAAACTTTTTAGAGAAAAAAAAAATGGAAGAAATGATGGTAAAGGCAATTCAGAGAGAGTCCCTGTGACAATGCGGGTTCTGCTCCAATGCTTCCATCTCCCTTTTGGGAGCTCTTGAACCCAACACCGTCGGTAATGTAACCGGATGAGCAGGACAGTGAGGACACAGTGAAGCAAGGGGAAGGGTGCAAAGTGCAGACAGTACTTTTATTAAAAACAACAAAACCAAAAACAGTGTTTCAAAAAGTCAATAAATAAATAATCCATTAAAAACCAGTGAAATGATGTAGGTTAAAATCCAATGAATAAATCCATAAAAACAAAGTTAAAATACTATGGCTGGAAGCAGTCCTTTAAAACAAAGCCAGGTGCCTTCTTCTACTGGCGGTTCCCCTGCTTCTCCCATCCAGGCTATGCACCAGGGGAGTCCCCCTAGCTGCAGCTGACCTTCTCCTTCTAGTCTGTAGCCCTGTGTCCCTGGCTTCGAAGGACTCTCCAGACTATGACTTGGATTTTCACGCAGGGGCTGCCACCTCCCAAGCCTCCTGACTCCCACTACCTTTTGTGGCGAGTCAACCACCTTCCGGTCACTCCTGCTCCTCCAAAGCGCTCAGCGGGAGCGACCACTTCTAGCTGCCCCTGAGTGTCGGCCTAACACTCCCGAGGGGCTCTTCTCCCAGCTGCCTGCTCTCTCTAGCGAGCCTGCCTTCACCCGCTCACTCGCTCACACTTGCACGCTTTCACCTTCTTCTCCCTTAACCTCCATCCTTTTGATCATCCCCCCTCTGCCTACCATAAGGAATGGTGTTCCCTTAAGAGTTCTTAGCTCTCCGGAAATGTGTTCTTTTGAAATTGCCGCATGTTAAGTAACCGAAAAAGATAGAAATATGACAGAAAAGGCGATATCCCTCCCATCGTGATTACAGCAGTATAAGAATCACATGAGAAAAATATATTTTAGCTTACTTTACTGACGGTGTTTACACGGTTACAGACGGGAAGCCTATGACAGTACAATCCTCCAGTTGTCTTTGGCTATCAAATCCATTGCTTGGTTGGCAATTCTAAATGCTGAGCCCCTGTGTACCATACTTGGTCTGCCTGTATCAATAAATACATACCAGTGTGCATAGAGACAGTGACATTAAACTTAATCTTATAACAAATGGGGACGTGGCTCAGGTGTGGCGATTAACAGTTCCCGGCTTCAATTTCGGATCTGGACAATTCCTCACCTGTGCACTTAAGCGAGGAAATGCCCGCATCATGTAGTGTCTGAGAACTGCTCTGGCCACACTGCCATACCCCCTCTAAGCTGCGAGTGTGGTGATTATTTATTTAAAAACTGGGCTATTCTTCTGAGCCGTGGACTCGCTATACCACAGACCGCTTTCAGGTAGTGTGTAAGTGTCAAACAATTGGGCAAATACAATACACAAAACAGAACACAAGTAATCCTCTTCACAGAGGTAGATGACCTATCTATCAACGCCACCTCAAAAAATACAATACAACAGTACAAACTACTTTTTTTACACTGTGCTCCTCACCATGTGCAGATGCAGAGCACTACAACAACTCTCAAGGCAAAATGCAGGAATAGATTATAGCACTCACTAAATACAGGACTATCACATATAAGGATACATATTTATTCAAATACATCAAAACAAGAGTAGAAACTATTTAACATAAATGAAAAACAACAGTGTTTGTCCATCAGCTAATTTTAGAACCCCGACCTCTGGTTCTGAAGGAGACAGAACAAAAGGTGAGAGTTGGTGAGTATCACGGCGTTTGAGAAACTAGTTTTTACATGTGGGAGAGCCGCTCCTCCAGAAAGTAAGTAACCAGGTCCTGTTTAGTCTGCCTAATGTGGCTACTAGGGTTTGTTTTCTGTTTAATTGCTTTGATATACTGTATATTTTTTTGTGTTTTCTCCTACTCATTCCCCTCTTGAGTCAGTCTATTCAGCTTTGACAGGCTAATGGAGTGTCTTTCCAGCACAGAAATACTACCACCGACTATTTCTAGATTCAAACGATATTAAGATAACATTTTCTCAGCTGCTGTTGCACTTAAGAATGCTAATATTCACTCCCATTATTACTGTAGCTCTCTTGCCCCTGAAGGTAAAAAAAAGAAAAAGACAACTTGCTGCTCTCATTAAAGCTTTGTCTCCTCTCATTGAAGCATGAAGCACCTAGTGCTGGGAACTGCTGCTCCCACTACACATTCAGATTTACCAGCTGCTTTACTACTGGCCTTGATGTGTGGCAGTGAAAGCTTCATGTAACATATACAGAAAGGTGGGATATTTTTACATAGTTTTCACACATATTTGTACTATAAATTGCTATAGTTTGTGCAAGTGGTGAGAAGCCCTTCCGTCATAAAATACACTAAGGAAAGCAAGCCTAGGTGGAAAGATGACAGATTAGTTTGAAATTAATAGCAAACATAAGTAAGCAAGTAAGTTGTGAGTATCCCTGTAAAGATTCCTGTGCTTTTATTAATCCCACTTCATCCAGTTTAAAGTGCCTATTCTATGCAGTGTTAGAACTCCAATTTCTTCCCACAGTTCAAATGCATAGGAATTGTTATTTTCAGGTGACTCTAGAAATTTTCTGGGATGAGTGTGCATGTGACAGAGCTCTGTGATGGAATGGCATCCAATCTAGGGTAAGACGCCATCTTGCATATGTTGCTGGTATAGGCTATGGTGAAGATAAAGAATACAGCAGGTAGTCTGATTTTTTTTTTTTCCTTTTTCTTTAGTATGTTTAACAAAAGAACCCTCACTTAGGAGCTGGGAACTATCCTTAAAGATAAATATAACAATCTTAATGAATCTATACTAATAAAAGGCAAAGCCCTCACTCACTCACTGACTCACTCACTGACTCACTCACTGACTCATCACTAATTCTCCAACTTCCCGTGTGGGTGGAAAGCTGAAATTTGGCAGGTTCATTCCTTACAGCTTCCTTACAAAAGTTGGGCAGGTTTTATATCGAAATTCTACGCGTAATGGTCATAACTGGAAGCAGTTTTTCTCCATTTACTGTAATGGAGATGAGCTTCAACGCCGTGGGGCGTTAGTGTGACATCATCACGCCTCCCACGTAATCACGCAGTACATAGAAAACCAGGAAGAGCTCAAAAAAGCGCTTAAGAAAACATGCATTATATAATTGAGAAGGCAGCGAAACAATAAGAAGCGAGCGAGTGACATATACAACCATATTCATGAGTTCTGCTACTTCGGGAACAAAGCACGATGTAAACCTACACTTTAAATTAAGTTCATAGACAGGCTGCCGCTGGCGTTTGTAATTTAGTGCCTGCCCATATAAGGCCATCCGTCAGCGGCAATCCAATAGCAAACTGCCACGGGTAAATATTCACGGGTGAAGGACTGTGCTTATGGAGAGGAAGATGAGATGGTCAGGGTGGTGTTTGACACAAACTCAGCGAAACTGCGAGAGAAAGTTTTAAGTGCCAGGACTAAGGTAACATTAAATACAGCCACGGACATAGCACGAGATGGCACCAGCACAGCTGGGAACCTTCGATGCATGTACACCGAGCGGCTCACGTGAACTGACGAGTGCACAGATAAAAGGCAACAGTTCCAAAGCGCTGAACAAAACCGAATTACACAATTGAAAAGGCAGCAAAAATATGAAGCGTCTGATAAGCATATTCATAAATCCAGCTACTGCGGAAACAAAGCACACGGTGGAAAAAGTCAATGTCCCGCTAAAGGAAGACAGTGTAAAAAACCGTGCATGCAGTGTGTCAGGTCTCAGATAAAGAAGAAGACGAGCTGTTTATTGATGCAGTAAGAAACGAATCGATGAATGAAACCTGTCATCTTTACAGCGATTGACAAACACGGAATGTAACTTGAACACAACACATCCTACAAATACGAACCTGATTGAAAGAAATAATGATAATCAAATCCTTGATGACAGCAACACTCAGTAACACTCACAAAACAAATACTGTATATTGACAGTCATGTTACGTTATTTTTAAAATGTTCCCTTTTCTTTTCTACCTTTTTAACACACTACTTCTCGCTGCGATACGCTGGTATATATATATATGTATATATATATATCCCGCTCTACATACTCGAATAATGGATACTTTATTCGCCATCAATGATTGTTTTGGTAAAGCCATACTCAGTGTATTCATTAGATGAACGGTAAAAAAGTAAGAGCGAGGGGAGGATGACTCATTGAGGCATGCAGGCTGTAGTGCGTCAACTCTATCTGAATTGCGATCACATTTGAAAAACATATCTTTTCAAGTTCTATTTAGTCCATATGTGTCAAACTCAAGGGCGCGGGCCACATCCGCCCGGCGTGTAATTATATCCGCCCGAGATCATTTTATATACTGTATTATTGTTATTAAAGCCGGGTATATGAAGCGCTGGTAACACAATAAACTACAGATCCCATAATGCAGCGCTTCAGCTGCCTTGCATCAGGGTAACCTGAATGCAATTCAGAAGATACAGAAAACAGCATAATTAAATAAGAATCTGACACTTCAGCGGACGTTTTAACCCGTGCACAATCACAAAGTGATTTCAAGTGAAGCTGCTTTTATGGGAGACACAAATGCACCAGTTCACCTTGCCCCACTTTCCCTGTTGCCAAGTACTGTTAAACCAAGTCGTCACTACGGTGTTCCCAAATCGCACTTTGCTGATAAACTGAGCGCACTGCGCACTGAGTTTGCACGGCGCTTTGGTGACTTTGATGAACAAAAAAAGTCCGTCTACATGCGGCTCGAACCTTGTGCATGTTTGGTAGCACATATCTGTGTGAGAAGCTCTTCTCAGTGATAAAGACTAACAAAACAGCACACAGGAGTCGCCTCACTGATGAGCACCTGCAATCCATCCTGAGAATCTCCACAACACAGAACCTCACAGCAAACAGAAACGAACCTGTGGCCAAAAAGATGCCAGGCGTCCAGCTCTAAAATGACATATGAGCAAAGACAACTGAATGATTTGATTTGTTATTGCACGTAAGAGCGGAGTCAACGTTTTAACAAACAGCGTATTGCACTGATCTGAAATAGCTGTGTGTGTATATATGTAGATATGTATGTATATGTATATATATGTTTATATATGTGTGTGTGTATATATGTATATATATATATATATGTATTTGTGTGTATATATGTGTGTGTATGTATGTATATGTGTGTATATATGTGTATATGTATAGATATGTATATATATATATATGTTTATGTGTGTGTGTGTAAATATATATATATATATATATATATATATATGACAACAACACTCATCACTCACAACAGTGACAAAACAATTACATTGACAATCAAGTTACGTTATTTTCAAAATGTTTCCTTTTCTTTTCATTGCTTCTTTAACACACTACTTCTCCGCTGCGAAGCGTGGGTATTTTGCTAGTAAGTAATAAATGTAATAACAGTATAATGCAACAAGATCCTTTCATTTAACAAGTAGTGTTGGATCAGTAATAAAATTTCAACTTTGGTATGGGTAGTAGCTTTCATACCTCACTACAGGTACCAAAACAGTTCCAAGGCAAACAACAGATAACTCCAAAACCCTTGTCTTAGGCCAGCCTCCCTGATACACTGCACAATTGTTTGCCTCCCTGGCATGCCGCACGATGCATTGCTTCCCTCTTTATGGCCTGGAAGTCCCAAAGCAATATGGGGTGGAGGTGGCAATTCCCCTATAAAGTCCTAATTCATCGAAGCTATGAGAGGTGGTCCCCTGTGAAGTCCTGATCACATTGAAGCAGTAAGGTGTGGTGGGTTTTCCCATGCAGTCCATATCATGTTGAAGCAATAAGGGGGGTTTCCTAGTAGAGTCCCGATCGTGTCGCCAAAGTGTGGAGAATTGGGTCCCTGATTTCATTGAGTCAGCGCATGTAGCTTTATTTTGTGAAGTCTATGAAACTGACATTTTTACCACAACTGCAATAGTAAGTGTTGATAATAAATAATTCATGACATTTATATAGCGCTTTTCTCAGTACTCAAAGCGCTATCCACACAGGGAGGAACCGGGAAGCAAACCCACAATCTTCCACAGTCTTCTTCCTGCAAAGCAGCAGCACTTTGAGGGAATAAGTAGGGCAGGGGATTGAGTGGAAAGCTGATGTTTACTTAGTAAACTACAGTAAAATCTAGAAATGCTGATTTGATACCGTTTTTAAAATTTGAGCTTTTCAGTTCTTGTCCAGTATTGCTATACTGCACATCCTATAATAACAAATAATGTGTCTATTTTCAAAAGACTACAGTTATATTGAACTCTAGCTGAATGTGAAATGCCACATTAATAAGCTTATAGGATGAATTTGGGAAGGGCCAGACGTAAAAGGGTAGCTGTTTGGTTTGTGTATTTTTGGGGTTTGTATTAGGAGTCTTTTTGCAGTGAGAAAATTAGCTTTTGAATTTGCATAGCAGTCACTTGTGATGCATATGTAGATTCCTTAACAATCACTAACTTTTGTTTGGCACTTGAAATTGTGTTGCAAAAATGTGCAAATTGCAGACAGAATAATGTATTGTAAGAAAGGCATTTGGGGATTATGCACTGTATGTACGTAATTGTGCTCTTTGTTTGCATGCTATGTATTATCATATACAATAGATGTGGCATAGCACCCACTCAAGACATTGCAAGTCAGGTAATTGTGTTCCAAAGATTGCAAAAACTAGGCATCCTCAGTTTCACTTTATTTTGATAAATTGTTCATTTGCAGGTCAGTGAAAATTTCCAGTCATTATTAAAACATTATTAATTAATAAAAAGGTCTATCAGCTATTCAACTCAAATTATCGTATACCAAGTACGGTATCTATAAATACAAGCCGCTAGAAACAATGACTTACATGAAATGAAAAACACTGACCCTTTTCAACGCTAATCAGTATGGTTCAGTGTAAAACTGAAACATCCACGTTTGTACAAAAGACATTTTTCCAAATAAATTGCCTTCTGATGTATTTTGTTGTTCTTTTTAAGTCAACTCTTTGGATCCTATCACACGCGCACAATGAAAAATATCATCAATAGTAAAGCTTTTCAGCATACTTTCATCAAATGCTGCACCACGTCATAACCACCCGACTATCCTTCTTGGTCTACTTTTCCAACCTTTGTCTAACCAATAAAGATATTGCCACCTACAACTTGTTTCAATTTGTTTGCGTATTTTGTCAGTTCAATGTTAATACAGTCTAGTTCGTAAATTCATCTTGCTTTCTTTGTATTGGTAACTGCTGTGATTTTTTTGTCAGATTTGGGTCGCACGTGTGTCATTGGATCACCTTATTGGCTCAGATCAAGAATACAATACCACTTCAGTACAAGAGGGGGCACTGTTGCTAACAGTCTTGTCTCTTCCCTCTGCAGCTCCAAGGAGATGCCCCACGAGAGGGACTGACTCTGCTCTCAGCTCTCTGAGGTGCCTCATCCTTGCCAATCCAAACAGTAAAAAGGTAGCCATTCCCGGAAAGCGGTGTCTCAGTCTTGACCTGAGTCTGCTGCAGGACAGAGCTCCACAGACAGACATTTTGCAGAATGCCATCTCAGGCTAATGCTTCCCTTTGCTTTTGTTTTGTTGCTTGCGCCATTGAACCCCTGGTTATTTGATTTTTCTCTTGTCACAGTTAAACATTTTGTCCAGGTTGTGCCCCCCAACTATTCTTCAGACTCTGTCAGTCATTTGTGTTTTGCAGCCTGTATGATGCTAGTTTTAGTTTAGCATATTATGACAGCTAATGTTTAGGAGTGTGGATGAAGACATGTGGATCACCTGTTACCTCAGGGGTGCATTCAAGGTGCCAGCTTCTACATAAGCAACATGGGGAACAGACAATCACATTTATTAAAACCATCACAATATGATCTTGCTACAATCAGCTAGTTGACACAAATCAAATAGGATTAATGTCAAATCAGTTAAGAAGCTGTTTCACATCTTAAACTGTTTTAAAATTATTCCACATTGTAAGAAAGACAAACTTGCATTACAGGCATTGTTTTCACTGATGCTTTCAGCATTTTTTTGTTTGATTCTATTTTCATTATATCTACCTATTTCATCTATTACAGTTATGTAGGTGGTAGGAGATAATAAAATAGTAAGCACCATACAAGAAGTAACTCTAGATAGGGTACCAGTTTAGAGGGCACATAGACTTACTCATCATTGGCCATTTTACTATCGATAGTCAATCCTAAAGTGTACATCTTTAGGACGTGGGAAGAAGCCTACAGTATGTGAAGCCATGAGAACTTGTTCTGATAATTCTATACAATCAGTGTGTGGACTAGGATCTGAACACATCACTCTGACGGTGTTACAGATAAAGTATGTTTGGACACAACCATCTATAGTTTACTGAGGACTGTTGTTTTGTTTACTATTAAGTTTGAATAAGGAGTCTGTTATAAGGGTGTTGGGTCATCTAATGTATGAATATAAACTACAGCAAGCACGAGTGTCTTTGAGTTTTCATTACCCACACAATACTCAACGACTGAGCATATCTATATGCCTTGAGATATGGGACAAAACTAGAGAACCTGTAGAAGAACCCATATAGACACAGAGAGAACATGTAAACACCACCAAACAAGTATTTGAAACAAATTGTCTAGAGCTGTGAGAAAGAAGCACTAATACTGTGTGACCATTCCACAAAGTGAAACATGTTATTAAATCAAGAAGAAAATGGCTATATTTAATAATAATAAAAGGTGGGTTAAGTGTGTGCGAGACCCCTTTGATGGTTTTAAGTGCCTAGACCGCAATGCTTTATCTTTGAATATTGCTATTAACCCCCAAGCTGGTATTTGAATGGTAAGGCTTGTGCTAAAAATCAGACTTCTGTGACGGTGAAGGCTCATGTCAGCTATGCTTGTGTGCATTAAAAGGAGTGAAACAAGAGACTGTAAGTTCCCCAGAACTCTGTCAGCAAGGTGCCTCAGGCTGTGTGTTCCTGTGAAAGTTCATTTTGTTTTGTCGTTACAGTACTCAGTTTTTTCCTCTTTAGGGAGAAAAACATAAACTTAGAAAAATGTGCAGTAGTATAGAAAAATTCCATGATTTTTTCCTCAACGAAAATTAGAAGCTTGGACCAGAAGGACATGTTTTAATCTGATTTGGATGCTTAGGCTGTTTGCCGCTTGCCTTCTTCCCAGTTCTACTGCATTTTATGCCACTCGTTTCCTTGGTTTTCTGTGACATATCTTACCTTTTCTCACTTTGAACTCATTTTACAGAAGGCCATGCATAATTTTTCATATCAGGCCCCACAAATCAGTAACAACTTTTTTCATTTAAAGCATTTCCTGAAGAGTAGTCATAAAAAGACCTATACAGTAATCAGAAAAAATAAAGATGAAAAGAAATTAAAAGTGGCGTTCCTGAAAATAAGTTCTAGGTCTACTGCTATTTTTAATATTTGCAGTATTTAAATGATCTGAATAGGACTATAAATAACAAGCTGGTTAAGCCTGCAGACTTCATTGAACCAGATAATATGGATTCTGATAAATTGTTACCTAGGGTCTTGGATACCATACAGGCTTGGGCAGATTTGCAAGCCCACTTAGTCCAGACCTGGGTCACATGAGCAATCTGGGGATGGGGGGATTGTCTAGTCCAGCCAAAATATGGTGCAAGGCAGGAGCAAACCCTGCACAGTGCGCCAGACTATCGCAGGGCTATCTACACATCCCCACACCAACCGCACAGTCGGGGCAATTTAGCAAAACCAGAACAACCAAAGGGATCCCATCTAAACACTGGTCTCCCACCTCTATGCCACCCGGACAGATTTGTGGTAGGTGAAATTTAATGTAAGGCACTACTCATTTGAAGTGGAAGTGTTAGATATGAAACTAAAAACTACACCTTATGAGAATATCCTAGGAGTCACACTGGACAGTGTTTAGAAGCCACTAAAATGGCTAATAGGAGGTTAGGTTATATATCATGATGTGTGGTGTACACATCATGAGAGGTTATGCTTAGGGTTATATAATGCACTAGTGAGGCCTCGCATGGAGTTCTTTGTACAGGTTTGATCTCCGCGTTACAAAAGGTGCTAGTACAATCTCTACAGATTTCGTACAAATGTTAGAAACTTTTTCTTCATGCTTAACAGCCTAGGCACATAGAATAAATTACCAATTAATGAGATCTCGAAGGATGACATTTTCTGCCTGAATGACGTGTTATAATGCTCTAAAGTAAAGTGAAAATGATCATTTTGGAGATTAAAAAAAAATTGTACTTCTAAGAGTAGTTTTACTGCATCATACTTTTTACTTTTACTTGAGTACATTTGTGAAGAAGAAATGCTACTCTTACTCCGCTACATTGGGCAACACTCGAATCATTACTTTTTTTCCATTAGATAAAGTCTGGCAGACAATTTTCAGTCTGCTCTGTAGCGTATGCTGTCAAGTTGCGCACACGCCTTCCATAGTATCTCCAGCTGTGACGCGAGGTTTTGGATGTTCCCCAAATCAAGACGCTGCAGCTTTGAGGACAGATGTTGCATTTTTCGTTTGAAAGCATTAACTGAGCTAATCATATTGACCATGGTTTTCTCTTTTCCTTGCAGCTGTAAATTAAGCTTATTCAACATGTTGGTCAGAATGGAAAAAAAATGCCAAGTCTAGCGGCCATTGATCGTTAATATGTTGCTTGTATTCTGCATGTTTAATGACAAGGAGAAACTCCTTTTTCTACGGCCAGGGGTCTTGAAATCTCAGCACGAATTTCTCCCTAGCCATCTGCATCAACGAAGGCATCTTTTATTATCTCTCCATCTTGGAAGGACTTCTTATGCTTAATGATCGAGTGACTCACCCGGAACGACGCTTCGGTGTGTCTGTCTTTGCTTTTAAATTCAGCCGAGTGAAAAATGACAGCTATCCGATTAACTGCAATTTTAGTTCCCTCTCCTTTCTCTTTCTCAGATTGCTTTTCGAAAGGAAGTCAGTTTTGTAGTTTTTATTAACAGTTCGAAAGTGCCTTTCCACATTTTCCTTCTTTGGAATAGCAATGATAGATTGACAGATCAGACAAACGCACTTCGATTGTGACATTGTGAGAGAAAAAAATCCTCTTCCAATTCCACATCCAGCCCATAAACAAAACATTTTTTTTTAAAAACACTTCTTTAGTCGATATAAATTGGAAGGCTAACTAAATCACTTAGATAGCCGGAGTTTTGCAGTAGCTCACACGTTTAATTACGAGTGTGGGATGACCAGTGTGTTAGAAGAAAAGAGATCTCAGACTGGCCTCCCTGTATGTCAATCAAGTGGCAATGCCATAGGGAGGATATATGATAGACTAACATTTAAAAAAAAAATTTTCTGAATGCAACGTGATCTACCTGCACTACCTTTCCGATCAACCGGTCGATCTCGATTGACGCATTGGGCACCCCTGTTGTTATGGTAATGACTGCAGTGCTGGCCACTGCAAGAACAAACGCCAACTGTAAAAAAAGTGGTACCTGGGTAACTGTTATTTAAATACAGGAGCCATCAATATCCCAAGCAGGTGCACCTTGTAAATGGGAAGCATCAGCATCGCCCTCTGGTCTTCAGTTTAGTATTTATAATTGGATGTGCAAGTTCTTATCAGGACATTAAGGCATACAATCAGCCATGAAAATTAGCCATGTGCACTGGTACCACACTTTCATCTGTTATTAGTAATATTTTTACTCTTTTTTTTTTTTTTACTTGCCAACTACTTATGACAATGTTCCTTGGGGTCCCATTTGTAGCACACCGCTGGTATCGTGTGCTACAAACATATTGTGGCTTGTCTTGCTGCTGCATGGACAACTGTGGTGGATGGAAAGGAGGATTGGGGTTGTGCCCAGGCAAAAGCATTTTTTTTTGAGGGCACAGGGATTAGCAACAGTGTTTTCATGCCAATCGGGCATAGCAGTTTGAGATCATGAGGAATACAGATCAGTTAGTAAGAGTCAGGCAGGTTGAAGGCAGACTTCTTTTATTATTTTGAATAGAAGATCCTGTATGGGTTACGAGATCATCACAGTATCAAGTCAGTTCTATAATCTGTCAACTTTTTTTCTTCTTTACAGATGCAGCAGTATTTTAATAAAGATGGCCTGACTATTTCTAATTATGCCTCATTGTTTTTGGCATTATGCATCAAACTATGTATCACAAAGACTAATTGTGTGACACAGCATGTTGGCTGACACTGACGAGGCTCTTTAAAGTTGGAATTTTAAAGGGTTGTAATAAAAGGAAAATCAGAATTACGACAGCTGTTTTGCATTTGCTTTAATGAGAAGGTCTTAGCATTAAACAACAGTCAGGGATCTCAGGTTTATGAGTGAATCAGAACAGGATCAGAGACAGAGTGATATAGCACCAGAGAAGCATTTTGAAAAGCTGTATTAGTGCACTTGTAGATCAAAGAGAAAAGCAGTGGGACAGGGGGAAAAGAAACTGGTCCAAACTATGTTGTGAAGAGGTCTGAGTGTAACTTTTACTAATGAAGATAACAAGCCAACCATTCAAAATTACTAAAAATCTGATTGTGGCAGGGAAGTGCAAGAACAGACCTGTAAAATACTGCAGCTTTACATAGCATAACAATGGAGAAATGTGTATGGGTAAACAAGCAAATGTCAGCTTTTTCCTTCAAATAAAACATTTTTTAAATAAATCTCAATTGTTTTTGAATAGTGATTTTTGATCTGACAGCTCTAGTAGTGAAAAGGTTTCTGAATTCCAGGAGCAAACTTTTAGATTTTTTACTAACTTACTGAGTGAATTTAAAAGCGTGGGAGTATACTTAATGTTAAGGGCTAGGCTAATCATAACTGTTGCTATTATGAAAAACACTACAGAGAAGAAAATGCAATTAGCTTGTTACTTTAATGCTGGCTTACACTTCCAGATACAAACACCTGACAGACACAAATGACATCTCAGCCAGAGATTCTGTTCACTTTTAACCAAACCAGATGTAGGAATGGGTTGACTTCAGGGTCTCATGCTTTGCCTGCTGCAGTCAGCTTCTTTGTTTGTGATCTCTCTCTTCCTTTGGCCTCTGCTTTCTCCTTTCACATCATGACAGCTACTTGTATTTTGTGACATTTTCATTTCTTTGTTTTCCTTCTCTCTCCCGCTCTGTCTTTCATTTGTTATTAATAATCAAGTAAAGTCTGTGCTGGATACAGCTCCTTCTCCCTCTTCCAGAAACTTTAAGCTGAAGGACATTTATAAAAGTGTGCTTAATTTCTTCCTCTTTCTCTGCAGCAGCTGTTTTCTTTCAATATCTTATACAGCACCTAAATACAATCAACATAATTCTAATCATGCTACTGTTAGTTAAGCACATTTATTATGTGGACATAAGACAAATATTGTTCAGTTTAGTGCTAGATATACTGTATATGTAAATACAATGTACACCATATGCATATGAAGCAGTTTGGAGCCTATAGTGTTTTGAAGTAAAAAATAAGTATTTAATTAACTAATTATATAAGTATTATTCACCACTGTTGTCCATTTGCTATAATTAATGACTTTAATTTGTCTTTGGGCACCATTGCAGCTACTGCCCCATAATATTAATGTGCCAACACTTTTATTTTTAAATAATAATCTTAACAAAATAATACAGAAATAATATTTAGCAATAATTGTGTAGTCCTATAAAGTCAAGTGAAGTATCAAAAGGTTTAGGATCTGCATTCTGGAAGGAGTAAGATCTCTATAATAATAATAATAATAATAATAATAATAATAATAATAATAATAATAATAATAATACATTTATATAGCACCTCTCCCATAGGTAGACATACCGACTGGTGCTACATAAACTCAGACCACCTTGAGGTTTTGTTATGATTACTGCTTTTTTGAAGGGCAGCACAGTGGGTCAGTGCCCATTGCTCATCGATTGTTACCATTTATGTACAGTATTTAGTGTTGTATATTTCTGCAGTGGCTGGCACTGTTGCCTCACAACTTTAAGTTCCTGAGTTCCAGTCCTGTCCTGGGAACTGCTTTTGTCATCTTTGCTGGCACTCCCATTATATGGGTGTTACTTGTTTGGTATTCTGAAATTCTCCTTGTTGGCTCTAAAGCTATCCCATCAAAGTTTGAAAATGTCAACATTTGTATCATTGACACTCCTATTCCTTTACACCCGCAAGTCAAAAACGTTGGTGTTGTTTTTGACAGCACTCTCTCTTTTCAGTCTCACATTAACAGTATATCCGATGCTGCTTTTTATCACTTTCATAATGTATCAAGACTTTGTCCCTCTCTGTCCTACTCTGTGGCTACTGTAATGTTTTATCATCTTGTACCCCGATTAAACTTGTAAACAAGCTGCAGTTAGTTAAAATTTCTGCTGCATGCTTATTGAGTCTGTAGTGGCGATGCTGTGGTGGTTCACACAGAGAGAGAGCAGCTGATGTCACCAGGAGGCTCACAGCTCGCAATGTTCAGTGACAGGCTCTGTTTAGGTGACTTAAGGAGCCCTCCATTTAGCTCACGCTGCAAGGTGCTTGCCTCTGAGCTGGCAACTGCGGGTTTCTGACTCACTGCCAACAGTTCACCACAGTGCAGATCTTTGAACTGAAACAGAGTCAGACTAAGGCTCCTAATCACATTACTCCTGTTCTATACAGACTTCATTGACTTCCAGTTAAGCACCATATTGACTTTAAGGTTCTTGTTCTCACTTACAAAGCACTCCATGATCTGGCTCCCACTCATTTAAAAGATCTTCTTAAAGGTTATACCCCAGCCCACTTACTGCGCTCTTCTACTTCTGGCTTTCTTGTCTTGGGAGGTCAGGCTTTCTAATATTCTGTACCTCAGCTCTGGAACTCCCTCCCTCATTATATCTGGACTCTTGATTCTCTTTTATTTAAAAAAAAAACATTTTCAATGTCACCTTTTCAAAATTGCTTTCTCAGTGCCATAGATTTTATCCTTTTAAATTGTCTGGATTACCTGTTTTATTGTATTTTTTCAATTTTAATTTTATTTATTTATTTGTTGGTTTGTTTGCTTGTTCACTTAATTGTACTGTTCTATGATTGTATCTTGTAATGTGTCCTTGAATGTCTAGAAAGGCACAATTAAATAAATGTATTATTATATTTATTTATTTCTTTTTTCCTCTGTTTTCTTCATGCAACCCAAAGACAGCAAGTTCGTATGATTGGTTACTCTAGACAGTTATGCTCACTCACTAATCATGGTGCTGGAGGGTGGCAACATGTTACATTTTGATTAGCACATACTAGTAAGAATTTTACTGTACTCTCTGTACATGCGACCATAATGATCCCATAAGCCTATGAACCTATACTGGGTTCAAACACTTGTCTTGTCCTTCAGTATGGGTGAATTGTATGTTCTCTCTGTGTTTGCAAGAGTTTTTCTTCCACATTAAAAAGTTGTGGTAACTGGTACAACTAAATTGTGTTGGTATAAGTGGGCAGTTATTTATGTGCTCTGTAATGTGCTGGTAACCTGTTGAGAACTGGTTCCTGTCTTGTGCCCAGTGCTGCCGTAATGGTCTCTAGATTCCAGCAAAATGAATATTGGGTTAAGCGGATTCTGCAAATGGATGTAAGGATGTTTGTTTCTGAGAAACACAGCGGCACATCACTTAATGCCTTTGTGGCCTTTGTACCAATGACTATGTGTCTACTCTTCTGTGTGCATCTTGTCCAGGCTTTTTCCTGCATTAACCCAATGTTATTGTGTATTGCACCCCACAACCTTATAAAGGAAATCGAGCGTTTAGAGAATAGATGGACTGACTGAAGTGCAGAAAATGTATTAGATCCACACATTCATTATCGATCCTGTTTAGTCCAGTTCTGGAAGCAAATGGAGCAGATTTATAGTATATTTGGCAGATTTGTTTGCTCAATGCAACATACTGCGCCATCATTATTAAATAATTACACCTCTGTGCTGAGCTGTTGGCTTAGACAGGTTAATTAATGAATGAATTAATTATTTACATTTATATAGTGCTTTTCTTGCTTCTCAGAGCTCTTTACATAGACAGAGTGGAATCACTTTAATCACCACCAATGTGTAGCATCTACATGGATTATGTGATGACAGCCATTAAGTACCTGTACGCCCATCACACATTAGTTTATAGGTGGTGAAGGGGTGAGACAGATTGTTAGCTAATTAGAGATATGGGTCAGAAAGGACAAAGCCATCATGGGCAGTTTAGCCAGGACACCTGGGCACACCCTGCTCTTTTTGAAAGATATTTAATGACCACAGAGAGTCAGCATCTCAGTTTTATGACTCTTCTGAAGGACGGCACCATTTTTGCAGCAGTCTGTACCCATTACTGCACTGGAGCATTGAGATCCACACACAGACCATAGGGTAAGAGCCCCCTACTGGCCTCACCAATACCTCTACCACCAGTAACTCAACTTTTTCCTAGATGGAAGTTTTTCCTAGATGGTCTTCCATCCAAGTACAGACTGTGCCCAAATACGTATGCTTCAGGTGAATGACCAGTTCTGAAATGACTTGAAGTAATGTGGTTTTCACACACAGGTTCTTATATTTCAAAATTTTCACACAGCTCAGTCTAGCAGCAGATATAAAAATGAGCAAGTTAATCTGTTGAAGTGGTGAAATACTTCTGGTAATTATAAGATCTTGTATAAATATAGTAAAATGGTCTTTTCATTGCTGTACTTCTTAACGGTGAGTGTCAAGCAAATGTGCAATGCATTAAGAACATTTTACTTTGCAATATGTTTCTTTGCCAGTGGCTAAGGTATAATCTCTGATATACAGTAAGCTTAATTCACCACAGACACTACAGACAGAACAATAGCATTTATTTTGTATAGTATCGGAAGTTGACAGGTTTCATGTAGCTCAAGGTTAAGTTGTACAGAACATGACATTCTTTCTACGGCACTTGCGTGCCCGTAACAGTTTCTGTTTTAAGTTAAGCTGTAATGTTTAAAACAGTTCTTATTCACAAAATAAAAATTAAAGGAACAATCAACTAAATGGTAAAGGTTCCAAAGATTTCTGTTCATGTATTAATTTTCTGAATTCACCTATTCCCCGGAAGGGTTGAACAGGCTACAGTATTCACACAAGGAAGGGACTAATTCTAGTTAGGATGGTAGCACAATGAAGAATTTGCTCACACTCACCCACTCCTAGTAGTCCTGTTTAGAACTACCCACTTACCTAATCTGTTAGAATGAGAGAAAGGCACACTTATTAAAACAAAAGATGCTTTTATTTTTCTTCACCAAGTGGGAAACACCTTCCACGTTTCCCACAGGCACAACTTAGTCCCACAAACACAAAAGCACACAATGCAATACTTTCTCTTCTCTTTACTCCTCCCTCCTCCTCAGCAAGCTTCGTCCACCTTCCACCCAAGTACAGTCCACTGGTCCCTCACCTAAGGCAACCGGAAATGCTCCAGGTGCTGGTTGCCCTACTTCTGGCAGCACTTTCGGGTGTGGCGGAAGAACCACCTATATGGGCTCAGGAACAGCTGCAGCGCCCCTTGGCGGTGCCCCCGGATCCCAACAGGGCTATATCAGACTCCATCTCCCATGAAGCCCTGTGGGAGTCCAAGGTATGGCTGCCATCTATTGTTTCTGGGGAGGTCGTGTTCTGTTCACACTGGCTCCCCTGGTCCTTCCATAGCATCTGTGACACATGCTTGATATGGCACATTTTCCTACTGAAAGTATCAGCTTTAAAGCAAAGGACAGATGTTGGGAATCTAGAGATGCACATGGTTTGGAGTGATGGAGGATAACTGGAGTATCTATGGGTGGAACATTTGCAGACGCAATGGGAGTACACAGAGGGTGACCAGGAGCAGCACTGGTACCCCAAATGCTTGATCTGTGAGCCAGCACCACTAACCACTGCTCCACTGTGCCATTCCCTATGCTTTTGTGGTTCCTTGTAGAATCATTGTTTGATAAACAGCTGTTATTTTGTGGAAGGGCTCTTTACGTATGAAAATAGTTCCTTGGGCTTTGAAAAGGTTTTTAATATGCGGATTAAACAGAAATCATTAATGTGTAGTAAAACTTGACCTTGGCCAGTGTGACTGTATGCAGTGAGAGTTGTTTTAAAATCAGCAATCCTCTAGTATTAACAAATCTTATCTATAAATGGGTATTTATAGAGCCTGTTTGCAGTAAACAAAGTTCTTTCTGGAACCTTCTCTTTTGGGAAACACACATGGTTCCCCTATGGCATCACTCTGAAGAACCACTTTAACACCTGTATTTTTAAAAGTTTACCTTGTATGAGTTTGCTTTTATTGAGCATGGCTAAGCAGCTGTGTTGTTTGACTGTAAACTATAAAGTTATCAGCATTTTAATTCTGTTGTTAAAACAAAAACAAAGAAAATATTTTATCACAAGCTATAAGTCATGTTAGAGACTGCCAGCTAAAAAATAACACCAAATGTGTCTTGGAAGCTTCTGAAGAATTAAGAATAACTAGAGAATTAGCATCATTTTCAGACATTACAATTTAGTTTTTACACCAGATTGAAAATACACTTACTGGTCAAATAATATCCAAATAATACGGATGTCCGTGTCAGCATGCTGAATTAAAACCACCCATCCATTGTTTGTGCTGGCTCTGTATATTGCGGGAGAAGCAAAGTCTTTTCCCAGCAATATCAGGTGCAAAGTAGGAATCACCACTGAATGGGACTCCACTTGAGGAAAGTGTTCACTCAAGCAAATACTTATACAGAACTATTTTAGAGTTAACAATTAGCCTAGCATATAGGTATTAAGAACGTGGGACCAAACCACAGTCCCCTGAAAACACTTATGGAAACATGGGGAAAACTTGCCTAATTCACATAGTTGGAACCCCAGCCATTTATTAAACCCAGGTTCTTGAAGTGGAGAAGCAGCAGCACTAACCACTGTACAGCTATACCACTCCAGTAAAATGTATCACATTAAAACTGCACATGCTGTAAATCAAAGCTTCCCTTCTGTTTCTTTTTAAATAACCAACTAGCACCATAAGGAAAATCGCATCTGCAGGGCGGTCGTTTTTCATTTTGTGAAGTCTGGTTTATTTTAAATCATTCAATCCACCTCCAACGCAGCTTGCCTTGCTACTGTAGTTTGCATTTGATTATTTCAAAATTCAGGGTTTCTTGAGAGGCTTTAAATATTGCATGTTTTTTCAAGGATCTGCTGCAAGCATTTTTCTTTCAACTAGGAAATCCACATGAAGTTATTATTGAATGTTTAATAATGTTTAAATAACTTGCATTTTGATGTAACGTATGCTAATTTAAAATGTTGGCAATCATTTATGCTAGAAACTGGTGTGGCATGCGCCGGGCCGTCCACAGACTGAAATTTTAATGCAGGTCCCTGCCTTGTATCAGGCAGAGCATCCTGCCGGCTACGCCACTGTGGAACTGGCCCTGGACACAGACAGACGTAGATCGCTCATCACCCCACACATGTTTATTTACACAAAACTATTTACAATATTTACAGTGTTCAGTGCACAAACCGAGTGCCTCCAGCACCGATCCCTCAAAAGTCCAGGCCTTTCACACAGTCCCAAGTGCCTTTCTTCTGGCCGCCTCCAGTCCTCTCTCCAGCTCCGTCCTCTTCCACAAAACTTCCGCTCTCGACTGTTGGGAGGCGGTCCCTTTTATAGCACCCCGGATGAGCTCCAGCTGCTTCCCGCCATTCCTCTGTGGACACGCCCCCGTGTGGCAAAAGTGCCGGCTGCGCACCTGGAAGCCCTCCGGGTGTCCCCATTCTTCTTCCACACCCGGAAGTGCTGGGCTCCAGGGTTCTTCAGGCACCGGGGCACCACCTGGCGGGGGCCACGGGACCCTACAGGGTTGGGCTTCCAAGCCCCCTGTCTGAGGCCACCAAAAAAACCAGGGCAGTCGCCCCCTCATGGTCGGGAGGAGGCACCAGCCCTCCTCTGGTCCCCTCGGGCGTCCCGGCTGGGCTCCACCCTCAGCCGCATGCCACACTGGATAAGGTATCTATCTATCTATCTATCTATCTATCTATCTATCTATCTATCTATCTATCTATCTATCTATTCATTTCAGAATGGAACAGCACATTAACACAGTGATTGGTGCTGCTGCTGCTACTGTAAATTGGTCAAATCAAGACCTCTGTGGGCAGCAGGGTGTCAAAAAAAACCCCACTGACTTCAACAACAACAACAACAACAACATTTATTTATATAGCACATTTTCATACAAACAGTAGCTCAAAGTCCTTTACATAATAAAGAATAGAAAAATAAAAGATACAATAAGAAAACAAAATAAATCAACATTAATTAACATCGAATAAGAGTAAGGTTCAATGGCCAGGGGGGACAGAAAAACAAAAAAATACTCCAGACGGCTGGAGAAAAAATAAAATCTGTAGGGATTCCAGACCATGAGACCGCCCAGTCCCCTCTGGGCATTCTACCTAACATAAATGAAACAGTCCTCTTTGGATTTAGGGTTCTCACGGAAGGGCTTGATGATGATGGTCACGTAGACTTCTGCCTTTTAATCCATCCATCATTGTTGGAGCATCATGAAGCTTTGAGTAGGTGGAGGTGGCGCAGGCCACCACCACAAAGAAACCGGAAAAAGAAACAAAAGAGAGTAGGGGTCAGTCACGATTTTAGAGCCACCATGAATAGGTGTATTATGATGAATTGAACATACAGAGTATCAGGATTAAGTTAAATTAAGTTAAATGAAGTTATAAAAGGCCATGTTAAAGTAATGTGTTTTCAGCAGTGTTTTAAAGTGCTCTACTGTATCAGCCTGGCGAATTCCTATTGGCAGGCTATTCCAGATTTTAGGTGCATAGCAGCAGAAGGCCGCCTCACCACTTCTTTTAAGTTTTGTTCTTGGAATTCTAAGGAGACACTCATTTGAGGATCTGAGGTTACGATTTGGAATATAAGGTGTCAGACATTCCGATATATAAGATGGGGCGAGATTATTTAAGGCTTTATAAACCATAAGCAGAATTTTAAAGTCAATCCTGAATGACACAGGTAACCAGTGTAGTGACATCAAAACTGGAGAAATGTGTTGATTTTCTTTTCCTAGTTAGGATTCTAGCAGCTGCATTCTGCACTAGTTGCAAACGAATTATGTCTTTTTGGGTAGTCCTGAGAGGAGTGCGTTACAGTAATCTAGTCGACTGAAAACAAACGCGTGAACTAATTTCTCAGCATCTTTCAGTGATATAAGAGGTCTAACTTTACTTATGTTTCTTAAGTGAAAAATGCTGTCCTAGTGATCTGATTAATATGCGATTTAAAATTCAGATTACAGTCAACAATTACCCTAAGCTTTTTACCTCCGTCTTGACTTTTAATCCTAATGTATCCAGTTTATTTCTAATAGCCTCATTGTATCCATTATTGCAATCACTAAGATTTCAGTTTTCTCTTTATTTAACTTGAGAAAGTTACTATTCATCCATTCTGAGATACAGTCAGACATTGTGTTAGTGAATCAATAGAATCGGGTCATCAGGTGCTATTGATAAGTACAGCTGTGTGTCATCAGCATAGCTGTGGTAGCTCACGTTGTGCCCTGAGATAATCTGACCTAACGGAAGCATGTAGATTGAGAAAACAGCGGACCCAGGATAGAGCCTTGTGGAACACCATATGGATATCATGTGTCTTGAGTTGTAATTACCACAACTAACAAAATATTTTCTCCCTGTCAGGTAGGATTCAAACCAATTTAAGACACTGCCAGAGAGGCCCACCCATTGACTAAGGCGATTTCTAAGAATATTGTGATCAATGGTGTCAAATGCAGCACTCAGATCTAAGAGGATGAGAACAGATAAATGGCCTCTGTCTGCATTCACCGCAAATCATTTACTACTTTAACGAGTGCAGTTTCTGTGCTGTGATTTGTTCTAAAACCTGACTGAAATTTATCAAGAATAGCATGTTTATTGAGGTGGTCATTTAACTGCATAATGACTGCCTTCTCCAGAACTTTACTTAAGAAAGGCAGGTTAGAGATGGGTCTAAAATTTTCAAGAGCGAGGGTCAAGATTATGTTTCTTAAGTAGGGGTTTAACTACAGCAGTCTTAAGACAGTCTGGGAAGACCCCCGTATCTAATGATGAATTTACTATGTCAGAACATTATCAATTAGCACGCCTGATACTTCTTTGAAAAACCTTGTTGGTATCGGGTCAAGGACGAGGTGGAGGTTTTAATTGAGATATTATTTTTGTAAATCAGGTAAATCTATCCTAGTGAAAGAGTTTAATTTGTTTATAACAGGATGCTGGGGTTTAGGAGGATCCTTAGTGTTGGGGAGATATACTATGTTATTTCTAATATCATTAATTTTTTGATTGAAAAATACAGCGATAGCCTCACAGGTTTTACTGGAAGTACTTAGGAGGCATTCCTTTGAGTTACCTGGGTTTAGTAGGCGATCAATTGTAGAAAATAAGACTCTGGGATTACTAGCATTGTTATTTATAATCTTGGAGAAATAGCAGCGTCTCTCAAGACGGACAGTGTTATTGTATTCTGTTATTTTGACTTTTAATATTTCATAGTGGATAGTAAGTTTAGTCTTCCTCCATTTACGCTCAGCTCTGCGGCATGTTCTCTTTAAATCAGACACTCTTTGGGTCTTCCATGGTATAACAATGCTAGAAGATTTTTTCACTGTCTTTTCAGGTGCAACTATGTCAACAGCAGCTCTCACTTTAGTATTAAATCTTTCCACCTTACTATTTACATTATCCTCACTATTATAGTTGGCACTATAAACGGACTGATTGCTTAAAATGTTTGTAAGTTTTAAAGCTGCTGCTGAGTCAAAGAAGCGTTTTTTAACAATATGCTTCTCATGAGTGTTTTTTATCATTATTTCTATATTAAAAAGTAGAAGAAAATGGTCTGATAGACCAATATCAATGATCTGTTTTATATCAACTTTCAGTCCTTTAGTAATCACTAAGTCTAATGTATGACCTGCTTTATGTGTAGGCTGATTTATGAGTTGTCTCAAATCAAAAGAATCCAGGAGGTTCATAAATTCTTTTACTTTTAGATCACACTGATTATCTATATGAAAATTAAAGTCGCCAACTATTAGGAGTGTGTCATAGTTAGTAATTAAAATTGACATTAAGTCAGAGAATTCCTCAAAAAGACGCGTTGAATTTTGGAGGTCTATACACGGATAATACTAGAACTTGAGAATCTCCATGGATAACAACGGCGAGATACTCAAAGGACTTGAACTTACCAAAACTGACATCTTTACATTTTAATCGGCTCGAGTAAATGTTAGCCAAACCGCCTCCCCTTTTTCCCTGGCGGTCTGCACGAGTAAAACTAATCCGGAGGCGCAGATTCGATTCAAAACAGCTGCGCCGTCTGAGTTAAGCCACGTTTCACTTAGTGCAATAATCTCATCTTCATCTCACTTACCATATGCACAGGTATATACTTACAAATTATCAACATCAAATACTGAATATCAATAATAAATCAGGTTTATGGATTAAAGCATCCAAAAATTCCAAAACTTTATATCAGGTCTACTTTAACTTCCTATTTCATTCATTAGTGCATAGGTTTTTAACTTATGGTTCTCGTTTTGTCAGATTTTGGGTCACACAGAGTTGTGATTCACTGTTGTTATCAATGGGAATGTGGGAAATCATGTTTTCCTTGTTTGTAACCTAAGGTGATGGGGCCAACTAATGTCGGAGCATTTATAAAGGGGATTGGGCAGTTCTTTCCTGAGGCATTAGTATTTGCTCATGTTTCTTTGTATCATGACCTGGTGTTTGTTTTTAATTATTTGCAAGTATTCCTTGGACCCTAAAAATATTTTGTCATTTTGGGGATTTTGAAGGCCGGGGATCCAGAGTTAGGTTTATTATTTACTAGCCATCCCTTCAGCTTCGCCCACATAGAAATGAAACAGGACAGTGAGGAGGGCCCCGCCCGGCTCCCTACTCTTGACGTCACGCTTCCCCCTCCCCTCGGCCCACAGCCACTGTCTCAGATTAGCGCAAATATATCGCTCCTGCAAGTGAACTATAATTCTTAGCGCAATGAGAGAAATCGCAAAATCAACTGGAAAGCAAATTATAGAAAAAAAAGCCGATCTAAATTTGTTAAGTAGTTCTTTCATTCGCTAGCTAAGTGGATGTAAGATACGCCCCGAGGCTGGCGCATGAGTGAGGATGGAAGGCCCGCTGCATGTCTCTCGGATTTGCGCAAATAAATCGGTACCGCAAGCGAACTATCATACATAACGCAATGAGAGAAGTCACAAAATCAATTGGAATGTTCAAGCAAATTATAGAAAAAAAAAAAATCCGTTAAAGTAGTTCTTTCATGAAAAGTGGACAGACATACAGACAGACCGGCGGACAGACATTATATATATAGAGATTTAGCATGTTTAAAATGAATCACTTTCTTCAGTTTTGGGACCTTTCTGTTGCTGTTTGCTATGCTGTTTGGTAAGGTGAAAAGGAATTGCACTGCACATGACATCACTGGGTCAATGGCTATAAGTCGGCCTTATGTAGTTCCTGGTTGTCCAAGTTTATAGATGTAACAAAGAAAATTCTTAGTGGTTCGATCAGGGTTTTGAGAATGCATTCTTTTTTTTTAATAAACTACCACTTTTGTGTTATGTTTTGGCTCTGTGTTCCTGAAATCATTTTGGTTTTTCACTCCTTTACTATAAGCTTTGAATTATCAAGTTTGTTTCACATCCTTGGCTTTTTTTATTAGGCTATTGTTTTCCTGGTATCAACTTTTGCTTGTTAATAAAACTATGACCTGTCTCCTGATTCCATTCCTACTTAACAATCTTTGCCTGCCATCAAGTGGAGTCAGTACACTTCACCTCTCTCTTGATTGTGAATTTCTGCATTTGGAATTTCATTATTATAAGTAGCTTTTTGATTTTCTGGTTCCTCAAAAACTCTTTCTTTTCTGGAAAACATTTTTTTGACTCCTTTTGTTCTTATTTTGCTTTCAAATTATTTTGTGGTAAGTCTTCAGAAATATTAAGAAACTTTATTTTTGTAATTGGGGCCATGGCTTTTTACTTTTAAGCATTGAATTCATGCTTAACTCTCTTTTGGCCAGTACAGGATGTAAACGCTGCTCCTTGAGTTGGGGGCCAGGCTGGTTTTTAGTTTCTAGTCCCCAAGGTCTTGTTTTTTATCTAAAATATTTTTTTGAGTTTTGTGAATTTACAAATATAAAAATGTTTTGGAAAATAAGGCAAAAACATAACATGAGCTGTCGAAAGAAGTTAAAGCAGTGACAATATAAGGCTCATCTGTGACAGATTTCTGGATGATTAGGGCATCTATGGGGCATTGGGTACCCCAGAAAGACACCACATAATTCTGCAGCTTCTGCACTATCAGCACAACAATTCATTTTGCTTAACTGGAAGAATTGTAATGCACCCTCAATAACTCTTTGGAACAAATGACATGTATTATTTAAAACTTGAAAAAAAAAATTTTTCTTTGTGTGTGAGTGTGTAGAATTTCCTCAGAATTTGGCAAGAATTTATCAGTGATATTCTAAGTAAAGGGCTCCTGCATATATTTTTGTTTAACTTGTGGTGTGTTAATTAATTTTAGGAACTGTGCTATAATGGGAATTTTGGTTTCAGATGTCTGCACTGGGTGAGGGAGGGGTTTTAAGAGTTGATTGCAATTAATGTATCTTACCTCTCATATGTCACATTCATTGTATTTATGATTGGACGTTTTTAATGTATAACTAAAAAAAGAGTGGTGTGACAGAGGGATACACACTGGAAGCTGGGCACGCACTGAATGGCCTTGCCACGGCCGCACATGATAAGAAATAAAGGACAACATTGCTGGGGAGAGTGCTGATTGGGTAGTTGCTGCCGCGCACATAAAATCCGTTGCTGGGGAGACGCCACACATACAATAATCAGCTGCACGGCAGCACAGATTAAAATACTTGCTGGGGAACTAAACAGTACTTGCTGGGGAGACGCCACGGGCACGATTATCAGCTACACGCCACACAGTAAATCATTTGCTGGAGTCACTCTGCTGATTGCCCAATGTTGTGACAGAAAATTAAAGTCATATTATGGTCAACAAAGCCAGTATTACTGTCAGAGAAAAATTAAAGCCACACAATACAGTGATGCATATTACAGCCACATACAAGCCAGTATTACTGTAAGAGAAAATATTACGGGCGTATCTACTAACAACATGCCACCCAAAAAAAAAGACACGTCAAGTAGGACAAAAGACACAGACAATCAAATCCTATATAAGCAACATCTCCTGGAAGAACGGTCAGCTCAACAAGTAAACATCAACAAAAGAAAGGCTGAAAGACAAAGAAAAATACAAGCAAATAGATCGATTGAAGAAAAAGAAAATGACCGTCAGAAAAAATCTAAAAGAGAAAGACTCAGAAGAGCAAACCTTAGAAACAGTTGGCATTTACTTGCCAGGACGAGTATTCAGCCACGGTCAGTTATATGTTGCATTGTCAAGAGTTAGAAATTTTCCAGATGTTGTTGTCATGGTTGTAGATGGTCCTGAACAAGGCAAACTGTTGCCAAACTCAGACAGAATATTTACAAGAAATGTTGTCTATAATGAAATTGTATAGAAAAATTTCATGAGGTACAAAAATGTAAACTTTTACCTAAATATCTTCTTCAGATATTGTGTGTTACAGATTGTTACAAAGTTTTACACTAAGACAATGTTAATTATACTTACTGTGTTGTCATATACGTTTCTATTTTATTTTTTATTATTATTTTACTTTAGGCTTCTTGCAAAAATATTTTTGACAAAAAAAAAATTAAGACAAGAAACAGAATGAGGTCAAGGTCCCTTGCCATTTAATATAGACTGTTCCTGCTAATGTTTATGCACTACTGTTCTAGCGCCCATTATTGTAACGGGCTTAATCTCTGGTTATGTTAATAGAAGTGCTAAGGGTCTTTAGCCTCTTTAAACACAATAAAATGTACAGGGTACAGTTTAATTTAAACAGTCACTTCCTGTCAGTGCTGACAGAATATAGCAGGTTTGTAGAAGTCTCACTCACACAGATGTAGAGAGTACACTGAGTGTTGTTTGGTGATTATTATGGTTTGGCTTCGCTTGGTTAACTTTTTTGTTATGCTCAGTAATAAAATCAAATGATATTGGGGCATTGCTGTGACCAGAGTTTGATACTGTGCAAAGTCATTTTTCTGCACTCTGCCCTTGTTCAGTTACAAGACCCTGAGTTACTTCCAAATTTTCCCTTTGCTACAAGGAGATGTTTCATTTACTAATATTCTGTATTTGTCCTTCAGCATATCTGACTTTCACCCAGTACTTCCATATGCTTGACAGGACAGTTATTCATGCACTGGTGTATCTTGGGTTATGGCAGCATCACAGATATGAATGAGTAAATAAAAAAATTTTTCAGCTGAATTTTAGTTTTCAACAAGAACATCTGCTTTATTACATATGAACAAGTTTTGGTGCAGGTGAATACAGCAGTTGTCACTAATGAGGAGGAATAGTACTGCACACTATGGATTTTCTCACCATTATCAGTCCTTTTGTGCTTTTGTGTGAATGTGTGACCGAAAGTAACCAGCAGCTAAGCAGCGAGTTCTTCCAAGTAAGGAGCTCGATCAGCAGCTCGCTGTTTAACTGCTTGGAATCCCCAGCATCCTAAGTATGCGTTGCAGCCTGACATCTAAGGGAAAACAGTAGCTGGGTTGGGGAAGTAACAATCAGCAATTCCTTGGCAATGACAGCATGATTTTGCTAAAGGATCAATTGTCAGTAGCTGGTGACTTTATGTGCCATCTTTGTGTCTTTTTCAAGTCGATGATGTGCTGTATAATTATCAAAAACTGCATGATGTTTAAATATAGGCTGGTTGATCATACTGTACATGCATAGTTTAAATTATACTGGTTTGTGTTTTGTGAATTAACTCTTTGAGGGCTGAATATTTTTTCCAAAAAAATCAGTTTTCTGAAAAGCACACAGTGCACTGGTTTCACACATAAATCAACATAAAACGTCTGTTGCTGTGGCTGTTGTTGACGCATGTTCAGCATCTCTGGCAGCAGTGGCTGCACGGGGGAGTCTCGATAATCATCAGGAATGCACAGTGAGCTGGCTGCCTGCCTGTCTTCACACAGTAGGTGGGTGGCAGTCACAGTGTGATGCAATATGGTTTGTACCTCCTGTCATCATAAGTGGTGGTCCTCCCAGGTGAACACTGCTATAGGCGCATCAGCTACACAAAGTGTTCAGCACCACAATCAACTGGCGACCAATCAGATGATGCTGGTACCTCACTTTCGTTTTCAATATCCATCTCCAGATCACTTGCATCAAACTCAGAGTCCAACAAGTAAGAGTCCTATTCAACGAAATTACGTAAAACGTCCATGGAGTATTTTGCTTTGTACATTCGCTTTGGTCTCTTGCCAGATATTGATGCCATTTTAGAGGTTGTTTGCTCTTCGCTACTCTGGCACGCGTAGGGAATCGAGGTTAAATCAACAAAGCAATGTAACATTCCTTCTAGCAAAGAGAGTCGAACTAAAACGTAAGGGTGAGTTTTGTTGCAGTTTACAGCTGATTACTGTCCTCTACCCCTGAATTTTGACAAAAGTCGACATCAGCCCTGAAAGACTTAAAGGACAGTTATACACTAATTTATGGCTGACCAATTTGAAGTGATTTGTGCTTTCATCCAAGGGCCATTGGAAAACAATAGGATAAATGTTGTAGAATTTGCCAAAACCACTTGCAGTAATAAACCTCTTCTTATTATTATTATTTTACAGTGTTTCATGTGTTTTCTTACTCTTGAAAAGCCCATTAAGGTTTGTTTTGATCGGTGCTGCACAGAATGTGGATAATTCTTACGCGTTCGGCCCACACCACCTTCCTTACAACAGTGTTTTTTTAACCTTTATGGTCGCGCACTCCAGTTTTCACTTTTTAGCAGAGAGCTTTTTTAAACTAATAAAACTTGTGCATAAAATATTTATCCATAATACACACGCCATAAAATAAAATAAAATGCTTGTCAAAATTGCAAGTCACTGTTCTAATAAAATGTACAGGTACATGTTTATGTAGAAGATACAAGTTTAACAAGTTTACACGTAAAATCAACACATTTGGCTCTTAAGATAACAACTGTTTATTAGGCAGCAAGGGTAGAGGGCTTTAATCAGTAATCGATAGCTCACTAAACCAGATTTGGCATTCAAGTTGCTATAATGAAATTTAAAAAACCAGGGCAAGCTGAAGACAGTTGAGGACAGTGCAGGGAAAGACCCACAAAGCTGTGTGCATGTGATGAACTATACTTAAAGGTCACTTCCTTCAGGGACAGAAGGAAAACTTGTGATTTGTTTATTCAGTATCCGCAAGGGTCACCAGTGCTAAAGTACACACTTTGATTGTGTGAAGAAGTCTTAAGAGAAGTATACTTGTAGGTCATGTTGCACCTAAGATGGCATTCCTGCAGTAAGGCAACAGATGACAAGTCCAAATTTGAATTATCCCAGTATGTCCGAAAGAGATTTGTTAAGAATACATTAATGGCTGTCTGCAGCCTTCTGTGAAGAATTGTGTTGGCTCTGTTGTGGTCTGGTGGTGCATTTCTGCCAACAGTGTATGTGATCTGGTCAAAACTAACAGAATGAAGACAGTCGAGAAGTAGAAACAGATCTTTTGCCAGGCTGCCCTTTCAGGAAAATATTTGCACTTCATCTGCTAGCTTGACAATGACCCTAAACGCACTTCATACACAATTAAAACCCACTTAGAGTGGCCATGTGCAGAAGGAACACTAACAGTATTAGACAGGCCACCTCAGATGCCTGACTTCAAAGTGAGTGAAACTTCAAGGGATCACTTGAACAGGGAAAAGAACAAAAAGTAGCCAAAGTCAAAAGAAATCAGGTCATATTCTGTGGGAAGTTTGGAAGAACTGACCAAAGGACTAGTTGAGAAAATTATACTGCAGTGTGCAAAGTGAAATGCTTCAGTTTTGCATTCTAAGGGAGGCCTCACAAAATACTGCCATTAAAAAAATATAACACAGTACTTTTTATTATATCAGTGTTTATTTTGTTAATTCTAATGTTATATAGTGTGTTCATAAGCAAATGCACTTACTACCCTCATATGTTTCTTTAAAAATATTTTTTTCATTGGCTTAAGGGTTTTGCAGAGTACTTTGCAAGTGTGAGATTCCTTCTCAACATATTTTTGCGAAATGTGGTTGTGATCATGTAGGTGGTGTACTGTATATTACAACGCTAACTTCTTGCCAAGGAGCATAAAAGCAACATGCTACCGAGGACCCAGAATCAACATGAAATTCCCCTTCAACATCTGGTGTAAAGATTGAGGAGATTGTGAGTGCGTGACTTGTGCCTTTTAGGAATGACTGCTGGAGTCTGCATTTATTACATTTACATGCAGCAGATCTTTTAGTTGTGTATTTAGAATCCAAGGTGGTCAGCATTGATCGATTGCACTGGACAATGAAGCTTATGCCTCCTGAACATTTTTTGATGCATCTTCTGGCTTTTGGCCTGCTGATCACAATAATTACCTTTAGATTTTCCTATCACATACAGTACTGTTTTATTTTAATTATCTATTTTTGTGATTTCCTTTCATATTTTATATATACTGTATATATCATACCAACCTTTATGGGCTGCGATACACGCCAGCCACTTCGAGTCTCTGCTGCTCGCGTTGTGAAGTGGGGGGCTGAACTCACACCAAGGAGAAGCAGTCTCTCCTCCAAAACCCCCTCTTAAACGGTGATGCAATGGGAAACAAATACAGTTTTTTTTTACCATACCATACCATACCATTTTTATTTGTTGAGCGCTTAAAAACACAGCATCACAACTGACCGAAGCGCTGTACAGATAAAAAGAAGCAAGACTAAAAACTAAATATTAAACACAAACATTAAGAGAGAAATTCAAACAGAGATACTAAAAACAGGCCAGAGGAACCAATAAAATAGGGAAATAGGAAGAAACAAGTGGAAATGAGACAGGTTAAGAAGTAAAAGCCAATGTGAAGAAGTGTGTTTTAGGCGTGATTTAAATGAGGCGACTGAGGTGGCTTTTCTAACCACTAAAGGTAGGGAGTTCCAGAGCCTGGGTGCACAGACGGAAAAAGCCCTTTCACCACGAGCTTTAAAACGTGCCTTGGGAACAGTTAGGAGCAACTGATCTGCGGATCTAAGAACACGAAGAGGATTGTGAGGATGGAGCAAGACACTCAAATATGCGGGGGCTAGACCGTTTAGTGCCTTATAGGTTAAGAGGAGTATCTTAAAATCAATTCTGAATCTAACTGGCAGCCAGTGTAGGGTTTTTAAAATTGTTGTAATGTGTTGGCTTCTGCTGCTTCCAGTTAGAAGCCTTGCAGCTGCATTTTGAGCCAGTTGGAGTCGAGAAAGAGTGGCCTTACTGATACCATATAGGCAGGAATTTGAGTAGTCGAGCCGGGATGTAATGAATGCATGAATTACTGATTCTAGGAGGTGGTTAGACAGAAGAGGCTTGACTTTGGCGATTCGCCTATGATGGAAAAAGCAGGATTTTACTGTGCTATTGACTTGAGCATCCATTTTCAGGACCGTATCCATTTTGATTCCAAGATTGGAGACAGAAGAATTTACTGGAATGGGAAGAGAGTCGAGGCCAAGGGGTGGAGTCTGTTTGCAGTCGGGACTAAAAACAATGACCTCGGTTTTTGAATCGTTCAGGTGAAGAAAGTTTACAGCCAACCAGTCCTTAATGTCAGATAGACAGTCGAGGAGAGGTTTGGTGGAGTCAGTTGGCTTGAGGGAAAAATAAATTTGACAGTCATCAGCATATAGGTGATATGAAATTGCATGTTTTCTAAAAATTGCACCTAAAGGCAGGATATAAATTGAAAAAAGTAGTGGCCCTAAAATAGAACCCTGAGGGACCCCACATGGGAGTGGGACTGATTCAGATGAAAAATCATCTAGCATGACTCTAAGAGTTCTGTTGCAGAAATAGGACCTGAACCATTTGAGGGCTAAGCCAGATACACCAGCCCAGGATTCGAGTCGGGAGATCATGATGTCGTGGTCGATTGTGTCGAAGGCAGCAGATAAGTCGAGAAGAACCATAATCACGTGGAGTCCTGAGTCCAATGCTAAAAGGACGTCATTTAGGACACGTACATGCGCGGTTTCTTTGCTGTGTTTGGGCCTAAAGCCTGACTGAAAAAGGTCCATTACCTGATGGTCCTGTAGGTGATGAGTTAATTGCTCATAAACTACTTATTCGAGTATTTTTGACAAGAAAGGTAGTTTGGAGATTGGACGAAGATTAGAGAGAACGGCAGGGTCAAGATCAGGTTTTTTCAAGATTGGATGTACAACTGCGTGTTTGAAAGCATGAGGAACTATAGCCGAGGATAGACTACTAGTTATGATCTTTAGAACATCGTATCGAATCGCAGAATCAGCAGTCTGGACGGCAGACTCCTCTTTTCTTGATCAGCTGCTGGGAAAAAAGTGACATAAAAATCTCACATAAAATCGTTGCACAAAATCTTTGCACTTTTAGGCTTAGGATTTTATATATATATATATATATCGGGTCCTCCCTGCGTGGAGTTTGCATGTTCTCCCCGTGTCTGCGTGGGTTTCCTCCGGGCGCTCCGGTTTCCTCCCACAATCCAAAGACATGCAAGTTAGGTGGGTTGGCGATTCTAAATTGGCCCTAGTGTGTGCTTGGTGTGTGGGTGTGTTTGTGTGTGTCCTGTGGTGGGTTGGCACCCTGCCTAGGATTGGTTCCTGCCTTGTGCCCTGTGTTGGCTGGGATTGGCTCCAGCAGACCCCCGTGACCCTGTATTTGGATTCAGCGGGTTAGCAAATGGATGGATGGATATATACTGTATATATGCAGCCTCATTAGGCAAAGTGGTAAAGAGAGGGTAAATGCAATATTCTCGTGCGTGGGTGACGTACATGATAAAGCAATGCACATAAAATATTTTTGAATGTCTTGCTATCACTTTGATGACCTGTTGTGTCACATTCAACCATCAATCGTTCGTCATTCTAGCACCCACATAACCAGCCTCACTTTGAAATTCACAGTTTAGGGTACACAGTGTTGCTCCTGAATCAATGCGTAGTTAGTAACCATTCTGCATGCAATGTGTGGCAAGTACCCAGTGCTTGTTGCCAGGTCTGATGTCATTTTTGCTGTGCTGCCCTTTCAACAAGCACAGAAGCTTTAGAAAGTGGTTACGGTAATGTGGTGGGCTATAAGCGGTTATTTTTAACAAGTGACACCTAAGTTAAGATTGTACGTGCAAATTGGGTCTTTTTTTTATGAAATTGTTTTTCGATTAGGAAACTATTGCATGAACCAAAGATCTGAAACATCAGGTTGTCCACCCGGCTTTGTGAATCTGTAGGTTTTTAGAAATTAAAAATTTGAAAAAAATGGATTTGTCCACCCCTGAATTTGTTGTCCAGTATTATCAATTTATTTTTAATATGAACCCATCCTTACTGCCAATGAGGAATATGGGCAGTAAGCTGAGGTAGTGTGATTTGAGAGGGAAAGTATCTTGATGATTTTAGGTTGTAGATAGGCTGCAGAGCTTGGTAATCAATGACTAGACCCTGTGCAGGTAGGCCTGGAGGAGCAGCCAAGGCAGCTAGAGTTTTTCTGATTATTCATGAATTTAGTTAGATGAAGCCAGGTTTTGTATATATTCATACTTGTTAGTTATTTGGCATGCATCATGTAGTTTTGCATCATCAACTGCTTTGAGTAAAATAAGTTTTCAAACTGTAAATCATGCAATCTATACCTGAGCTGGCTGACTTTACATCTCTTTTTTAAGAATCATTCTTTTTGTTTTTGTACATTACTTTAAGCTACTCAAAGATTACTGAATATTAGAATACAGATACTATTTAATAACATAATATTTAATACATATTATAATATTTCATAAATCAAGTAGGGTCCTGCATGAATTGTTTTTAGTAATCCATAACCTCAAATGGGAATAAACAGCTACTAAATGAAAATAGATTGTTGATTGGAATTGCATAAAATAGAAAACAAAATACAACATATTACTATAACAGATAAGTATATCTACAACACTTTAGTCATAAACATGAAGAATGTATAAACAAACATTTGATGCTAGGAATGCTAAATTATATTCACATTTTGATCCATTCAGTTGCCATTTGCTATATTTAGAATGACCAGCTTAAGCCAGATTTGGCACATTTAAACAAAGCATCTGTCACATATAGAAGGTTGATTTGTTTTTACACTGGAGCATAAAAGAAAAGGCTAGATATGCATTTTCAAAAGAAACTGTACAGAAAACAGAAGGGAAACAATGTATCCATTGTCAGTCAGTAGGTACTGTAACTGTCAGTGGTGCAAGAAAGAAAAATAAAACAAATGAAAAAAACAGTTCAAGCCACCGCCATCCTGTAGGAAAACTGAAAACAAATCAAGTACAAGATCTCTTTAAAATTGCTAATAAATTAGATATTAGATCTGTTCTGACTATAATTATTGATGTTCATGAATTCTTGTGGCATTTGTTTGTTTATTTTAGAGATTAAATGAATTTTCATAAAAGCAAACCATGAAAAATCAGGTGAAGTATTTATTTCCATTCTCTCTCTCTGTTATTTGATTGTATGGATGTATATTGTATACAGTATCATGAACAAGTGTTTCCCCTTCATGATTTTCTATGTTGTTACCAATTTGTGACACTGAACACTTCAAGGTCTTCAACCAAAATTTAATATTGTGTGAAAAATTTATTTTTCCGTTACACTTAATAGTCAGTTCCGCCACCTTTAGTTGCAATGACTTGCAAACTAACACTTTCTATAATTTAATAACTGCCTTTCACATCAGTGTAGGGGCATTTTATTCCACTATTCTTTGCAGAATTGAATATTCAGAGCATGAACTGCCTCCACAGCATCTCTTTGTGATTTTAAATGGAACAGTCCATAACTTTTAATGTCACTCATTTTCAGCCATTTGATGTAGACTTAGGTTTGTATTTTGGATTATTTTAGTTTTGGATGACCCAACTATGAGCTTTATCTCATGGACGGATGACCACACATTCTCCTTAAGAATTTTCTGAAATAGAGGAGAATGCACGGTTACTTAAATGATGGGAAATGGTCAAATTCCTGAGGCAGCAAGGCTTCCCTACAACATTATATTAAAGGCACCATCTGATGCTATTGGTATGAGATTGTTATGTGGAATGTTGTGTTTGTTTTACACTCAACATGCTGTGATAGGACACAAGTTGTCCAAAAAATGTCTACCCTTGTCTAATCGTTCCATATTGTTTCTCAGAAAGAGAATATGGAGATTATGCAGATGCTTTCTGGAAAATAATAGAGGAACATTTATGTTCTTAGTTAGCACCTGTCTACTCTAAAAAATAAAGCTCATTTATGTTTCTGCTTGTGGAGTCATAAACACTGAACTTTACTGAAGCAAGAGAAGCCTGCAGTTCTTTGAATGTCTCTTTTAGATGCTCTTTGACTTCCTGGGTGGCTTTATGCAGCTGCCCTTGTATTCCTTTTTCCAGGCTGCCACTCTTGGGATGGTTTGGTGTTTTACATTTGGAGATAATGTTTCTTAATGTGGGATGCTGTAATCTCAAATCCTTAGAAATGGCTCATAGAAATGTCCCTTTCTAGACTAAAACATATTTAGAGCTGTGTTTCTTATCTCTTCAGAAATGTCCTTTGATTGTAGTGTAGTGCTTGTTCAATGTTTGTGGCAACTTGACAGTAGCAGTAAGAATAAGTGAGGTTTATGTTGAGGAAGTGTAATCAAGCATGGCTGTATTCAATCAGCAGATTCTATCCTTTCAATTGGGTTGATTTAACTGGGGTGCAATTACATTTTCATTCAGTGTCAGCTAATAGTGGATGTCTTTGTTCTTTGGATAAATTAAGTAGGTTGAGAAATGCATTATTTTTATAATAGGTACAATTACCCATTATGCAATTTCAGATTTTGGTGGCACTAATTTTTTTCAGTAGAGTACAGTATATCAAGAAGGAGACACATACTTTATCACAACACTGTGTGTGTGTGTGTGTGTGTGTGTTTGTGTATGTGTGTGTGTACTGTAAACATAAACCATCCCATTTACCAATATTTACCAATACAATATGCTGTTTAGATGACAGACCATTTATAATCTTTCCTTTACTACAACTTTTGTAACAAAAAAATCAAAGGTAGGAATTTGCAGTGTACCAGTGAATAATAAATTAAAAAATAAACAAATGACAGTTACAGTACCTATAAAAAATTTTCATCCTCTGTAAATGATTTACTGAGAGACAGAAAAAGAGTTAGGCTGCCAGATAGCTTTGAGAATTGGCTTTGAGAATAGAAGGAAATAGCAATTCACGTCATGTGTGACATATAAATGGAGGCTCTCTGACTTCCGTCTTCCCCAAGGTTCAGGTCACAACTGATAGTGTGTCTCTAGGTCAGGTGGTCCTTGAGTAGGTAGAAGAGGTGGAAGTGACATCAGTGTCCCTTGGATAAGTCCTCCTCCACCCTAAGGCAAACACAAACTGTGCCAGCACAGGTGTTACATTCAAATGTTTCCTTATAGCTTTTATTGAGCCCATACCCATAAGGCATGTCCTAGGCTCCCGTATCTGACATTCATGGCCGGGTGTGGTAATAACAACTTGGAAACTATGTGGAAATTTTGAAGTGCCCGCCAGGCTGTCCCATTTATTGTCCAGAGACAAAAATGCAAATTAAAGAAAAACAAACAAAAAAAATGCTCATAAACATTTATTCAGCGATCACACTGAAGGGACAAAGAGTGAGGCTTTGTCACTTTTAGCAGAGCTCCATCTGTTGAGTTGCTCTGTATAATAAATGATTCCTTCTTCCAGGGTGCCCAGAGTTTTATCGTGACTGGACTGGAAATGGTAGGGTTAAATGCCTTCTTTGGGCAGCTTCTCTGCGCTGTGGGAAAAGAAAGAGACAGCATTGTTAGTAGCAGCACCCTCTGTCATCCCACTGGGTTATTACATACCTCAGCTGAGCCTGTGAGGGGGTCCTCCGACCAACGTGCATGACACACCCCTTTGATTTTTTTAATTTTTTTATTGCTGTACAACATTAAATCACAGTAAATTTAATTTGGCTTTTTGACACTGAACAGGAAAAGTGTCATTACTGTCAAAGTGAATACAAAGCTCTGCAAAGAGTTTTACATTTGTTACGAATATAGAGCACAAAATAACTGATCAAATAAGTATTCACCCTCTTTAATATGTCACCATTAAATCATCAGTGGTTCCTGATGATTCCAGTGCGGCTTTATCTGAGATGACTTTTCTATAGGCAGGAAAACAACTTGGCATAGAGAAGTGGCATCAAGTGCCACATGAGGATACAGAGAAGAGAAACAGAATAAGTGTGGGTTAGTAGCAGTTTATAAATATTACTTATACTGTATTATTTATATTTTACAACTAATAACTAACAGAGATGCAGTGTGCACAGCTAATCAGCTGCTGTACTCAGGGTATGCTACACTGAAGTAGTGAGTTTTCAGGAGGGTTTTAAAAGCTAAGACTGAAGGAGCGTCTCTTACAATAGCAGACAGACCACTCCACAGCTTCTGGGCCCTGTAGCTATAAACTAGAAGCTAGACCTCCCGCTGTTACTTTGTTAATCCTTGGAATCATAGCAAGGCTGGCATTTTGAAATCTTAATGTGCGCTCTGGATTGCAAATTATTATAAGCTTAAATAAGTAAGAAGGGCCTTGGACATTTAATGCTTTATATGTTTAAACAAGGATTTTGAAATCTGCCCTAAACTTAACTGGGAGCCAGTGTAAGGACTTGAGAACTGGAGTTATGTGTTTGTACTTTTTTGGTTCTTGTAATTATTCTTGCAGCAACATTTTTAATGAACTGAAAGTTGTATAAAGAACGACTTGAAATAAAATTTAATGGCACATTTTTTTCTTATCTGAGAAAGTCCTGTTTCTTCTTGGGAACATTAAGGTGGAATGCATTTTAAGGACTCAGGAACAGGAGAAGGAGGAGGAGGTGTGGTAAGCAGGATATGAAGATTTTGTTTGTTTCCCAAAAAATACTTCACAAGCTTTTTCCAAAGCTGAACCAACATGGGAAGCTGGACATAAAGACTCACACACAGTGCAGAATATGTGCAATTTGCTGAATTTGTCTTTATTAACTTCATTCCTTTTGCTATACATTATTGTATCATCTCATTCACATTTCCTTATTTATCAGTCAGTCCTCACATATAAATATGTTTACTTAAATAGTTACAGTACAAATTAAAACTACATTTGGTTATCAGAATGCTGCTCTGTCTTTAGTGCAGAGAACTAAAACAATGTAAGACAAAATTTTCTGGTGTATGGCTAAGTACAAAGACATGTTTTTAAATGTGCTGTACTGTCAGATGTTTCCAGTCAGGAATTAATATCGTTATTACTCTTTTCTCACTAAAAATCTTCTAATAAACAGTCATAAAAGTATAATTTGACTAGCTGCGTGTGGTCTTTGGGACAAAAAACAACCCAAAGACTTCCATGCAGTTTTACTGTATTCTTGAACTTGGAGAGGGCGTCAGCTGACTCTTATGAATTACCCAGTGCAGAGGACGTGGACACACCTGTGCTTGCTGTTCCACTGGCTTTCATTAGAAGATCATTGACGATACCATATCTTGCATCTTGCTGTATCTCTGGCATATGAGTGCTATTATTCTTTGTCTCAAGAAAATGCCTCCAGATAGACAACGTTTTAGTGAAACCTTCAAACCTTGCCCTCTGTTGCTGAGGTGTTTCACTTGCATGTTGTTGAGCCATGGCATTTGCTTCATTACGATATTATGTCTCTATCTGTGTCATTAGCACAACATTGTTATTACGCGTCTTTCGTAGTGAGAAGTGAGGTGCATGCATGCGCTGTCTAGTGGCTGTGGTTCAGCGTGAGTAGAGCAGACTGCTCCATACACACACAGGTCTTTCATTTATATATGTCTAATAATGAGAAAAGGCTATTCAGCCCAACATAGCTTGTCAATCTGTATGCACCGAACGCTTTCAAAAATTATACTTCCGTGAGTACTACTACCGACTATACTGTCTGGTAAATTATTCCACTTATCAATTACTCTCCGTCAGAAGAAATACTTTAACATTACTGCTTTTTTGAATTAATTTCTGCAACAGTCTCTCTAACGACTGGAAATGCATTCCTATTGTGTTGTTTACATCTGTAAAGTGTGAACCACTAGTTGGTGTTGCAGCATCCCAAACTCCAGACACAACAACACAGACACAGTTCCAAGTTTATAACTACAGTTCCAAATTTATAACTATATTTATTGCCACAAATACCTTAACATACGCTCCCAAAAATAAGATTCTTCCCATCTCCACTCCTCCCTGATGAGCTTTGTCTAACTCCTCTCCCGACTCTCACTCTCCGGGTTAAATGGAGCAGCTTCCTTTATACAGGACCCAGGAGTATTTCCAGTGTTATCTCATTGCATCCAGGAATCACTTACAGGTCAGGCTGAACCTCTCAGTGACAGGAGAGCCTGCCTCCAGCAGCTCCCCCTAGTGGTACCCAAGGACCCCAACAAACCCACCAACCAAAATTACAACTTCCATAGTGGAGTAACACATGTCCCTGGGAAGCAGTCTCACCACAGCCATCCATTAAAATTTCCTCCTGTTCGCGTGATGCCAGCCAACCTATGTTGTCTATTACAGTAGTTTTTTTTCAACAACCATAGATTGAGTAACTGATATAGCTGCCTTTAACAATTATAGTCAAATATTTGTATAAAATTTCTCTGCCACTTTGCCTTTTTGCAATTGATTACTCAACTCCTAATTGCAAGTTTAGACTAAATTCTCTTTGTGACAGAGATACTCTGTTTTAGCCGTTTGGCCTACAGCAATGTCCTTTTTTGATATGCCTTTTTGCCCCACCTCCATCTGCTTTATTTTCTCCCAGTGGAAACAGAAAGCTCAGAAATTACATTTTCCAACTTCTTCCGCTTCTGCCTGAAGCAACAGATGAGTAGCAAATGCAAAGAAAAATAACATGCTATTATTTCAGTATGTGGCCCTTTTTTGTCAACTTGTATGGTTTCAAGGCATTTGTTTAACTGGTGCAAACGTGAAGCTGGTCCTCATAATGTAAAACAGTCTTTCAGGGTGCGTGCTGTGGGAGATATAAATATGAGAGTGTACATTTTAGCATTGTGCTCGGCTAGAAGGATTTTCTGCTCTGAGGTTTGTAGTCAACAGGCAGCAAAGCCAATGCTGTGAAGGTGGCAGCTGAAACAGTCAAATTAGCATGGTTATAAAACAGCAAAGTGACATTTTATAAACAGCAGTGCTGCTTGCTCTGAAGCCATGCATGCGTGTTAGTAGGTGTTACACCGGCAGCAGGATTTGACTTTAAACAACTAATGAGCATGCAGTCTACTTGTATTATTGTTTTGTATTCACATTGGGATGTATCTAGATATTCCCAGAGTGACACATTCTGTATGGTTGTTCAACCCTCTTTTAATACTTTATACACACCCCTTTTTAGCATAATAAGTCAAATGAACATTAAATCCACTCAGATAGTCACTGACAGTGGATATTGTTCATCAAATCACATGGCTCCTATCGATTTTGGATTTTGAAGATGCAAATATTGTTTACGTCAACACCTGCTGTACATTAAAAAACTGTTTTAGGCTTTTGTCAGTGCAATATTTTTTTAATACACAGAACATTTCCTTAACCCTCAAAATGCAAATGTCAAAGGGCAAAAGTCATCTCTTGGCAGCACCTCTGGAAGCTATAAGTTGCATGTGTAAATGCTGCACTTGCCATGCTCGTACTTTACAGGCTTGTCGTCTAAACGTATCCTAGAAGGTCAGGCAGCGTAGTTTGGCTTACCAGCATCCAGTTTCACTTCTGAACGCATTTAACGTATGATACGCGCTTCATAACACGTGGAAAGTGAAACTTCTCAAAATGTTTGATAAGACTTTTTAGCAATATATGTTGGTTGCATATATTATTATACAAAAGAAATTTTGCAATTATTTGTATTGTCCTGTATAAGAGAACAGAACTGACACAGAAAAAGTTCAGGGGCATAGCTGTGCCTCTGTGTAATGTAAAGTAAATTAATTAATTGATCTTTTTAGAAAGATGATTGAAAATTTTTTTCAGATGTGAGTCTAAGGGAGAACTGAAAAAAATATTGCAGAACATCCGGTCATTAGGGTACCAGGCAGGAAGTAGCAGGTCCAGGAGGGCGGACAATGGAAGTGATGACAATGGTGAAATGGCCGGCAGTCTTCCGTTCTGCAAAAGGCATTAAAGCACAGCACCAACCCCTGGTTTGGAGGGTAACTACCATCCCCAGACCCCTTAAGCTGCCTTTCAAGTAAACATATATGAAACCAGCCACATTATTATAACATCAAATTACTTTTAGTTGAATTTAGTTAAGTAGCAGAATTTAGTCTAGTTCTAGTTCAGTATGGACCATACAAATGAGATTACAGTAGGTGTTATACGTCCACAGTTATTGCACAGTGCTGAAGAAAAACTGCCAGCTGTAGTGTGATCATGTAAGGGTGAAACTGAAAAACTTCATTTTATAAGGCATTTCACAATACATATTTAGTTATTTAATTAATTTTGCCAAAAATATTCTTTCTTAGAAGCCTAGTTCAGAGACATTGTGTGCAAGGGTACAACTCGTCCTGCACAGAGGTGTGCTGCTCAGTCACAGTTCAAACTTACACAGCCATTCTCGCACACACACACGTCCCTATTAAACTAACAAGCAAATCTTTGAGATGTCAGAATAAAACTGTAACAATAGAGGAGAAGCTAAGCAGACACAGGAGACTGTGCAGGCTTCACAAAGACACTGGAATTTTCAGAAAGGATTTATATTATTCTACATTTTGCTATTTTCCAGACATGATAAATCATTTAAATTCATTTCTTCCCTCATCAAGAAGCACTAAATACCCCAGGATGACAAAGTGACAGTAGGATTTTTAGAAATGTTTGAAAATGTATCAAAAATAAAAAAAAAAATTAAATATCACATTGACACAAATATTCAGATGCTTGGCTATGACGTGACAAACTTTGCACTCCTGGATTTGGGGATTTTTCTGCCATTCTTCTTTACAGATTCTCAAGGTCTGTCAAGTTTACTGGAGACCATCAGTGGATAGTTATTTTTCAGGTCTATCCAGAGATGTTTGATTGGGTTCAGGTCTAGCCTCTGGCTGGGCCACTCTGGGACATTCACAGAGTTGTCCTTAAGCCAGTAATGTGTTGTCTTTTCTTTATACTTCAGGTCATTGTGTTGCTGGAACATAAACCTTCCGCCTAGTATTAGGTCTCCAGCACTCTGGAGATAATTTTCATTAGGATATCTCTGTACTTTGCTCCATTTTTTTTTCAACCCTGTCTAGTCCTCCACAACCTGCTACTGAAAAACAACCTCACAGCATGATGTTGCCACCACCATACTTCACTGACAGAATGGTATTATGCAGGTGATGAATGGTTCCTGATTTCCTCCAGTCATGACACTAATCTTGGTTTCATCATCAACAACAACAAGAACAGATATTTATATAGCACGTTTTCCTACAAATGATGCAGCTCAAGGTGCTTTACATGATGAAGAAAGAAAAATGTAAAAATAAGATTAGCCAATACTAAGTAACAAAGAATAAAGTAAGGTCCAACCATCAGAACAAAAAATCTTGTTTCTCACTGTTTGAGAGTCCTTTGGATGATTTTTTTTCAAACTCTTAAGTGGGCTTTTATATATTTACTGAGGAGAGGCTTCTGTCTGGCCACTCAGTCCTAAAGCTCAGTGGAGTGTTGGTTTCATGATTGTGCTCAGCCAGAGTGTCCAAGGTGTAGAAAGAGGTGAAATAGAAAGGGATGCACTTGAATTGGATTTCAAGTGCCAGAGCAAAGGGCCTGAATGCTTGTATAAATATGATATTTCAGTAGCAAACTTTTCTAAAATCCTGTTTTTACTTTGTCATTCTGGGGTATTGAGTGTTGCTTGAGTGGGGAAAAATGAATTTAAATGGTTTTGGTGTAAGGCTGCTACATAGCATACATGTGAAAAATTGAATTGGTCTGAACATTTTCTGAATCCACTGAATACTCCATTCTTTTGGAGCTGGAAGGCAGTAGCATTTTGTGTCACTGAGCCCAATTAGGTGTACTTTATGTCATTGTTGCTGCTTATTTACCTGCATGATTATGCACAGTTTGGTCTTTTACCAGCATGAATATTATGGCATTCCTTATTTTTAAATTCTGCATACATTTTAGTGTAAAACATTAGCTGATTTCTTTCTTTCTTTCTTTCTTTCTTTCTTTCTTTCTTTCTTTCTACGATACTCCATCATGCAGGTGGCATAATACAAAAGTGTGAACAATCATTTAAAATGTCATTCTCCTAGGTTTAAATATGTTTATCTACTTCCACTATGCCTGTTTGTCTATTTGTTGTGTATTTTCAGCTAAAAAGCCTCCAGGGGTCCTTCAGCTGACCGAGTGTGGGCTTGTTTGACATCAAACACTGCAGGGAGAATAATTCTGTTTGAACAGCAGAAAGAGAAGAACAATCAGAAGAGCCTGGCTGCCTTATTCCCCAGTAAACTGAGATAGGGTGATAATTATATTTGGAACATGCAGTTCATGGAAACGTAACAATTTTTTTTTTTAAGAATTCTGTCAAGTCGTACATTGCAATAATTGTTGAGAACAAACCTCTAATAATATAGAGTGGGTGATCAGTTAAGAAAAAGTGGCATTTTTGCTTCCTGTTTACATTTTGGAATAAAGTTTGTGAAATTGTGATGTTTTGCCATGAGACAAGTTCTACATTGCATAGGTTTTTCAGGAATCGTTTTGTATATGAGCTGTTTGTATCCAGATATATGTAAAATCCTGGTCTGGGTGTTTCTTTTGTGCACTTTTTTCTCTCTTAACTATTGTGACCAGTAGGTGGCGTTGCAACACCCCAAACCTCTGACACAACCACCACAAAACAAGTCCAGATACAATATAAGGTTTATTTTGATAAATGATCTTAAAAAATGGCATTTCCAATAAGAACTAAATTTGACAAACAAGAGGAGACTGTTCTGTCCATCAAGCCTGTTTGTTTTGCTAATAGCCAAGCTGTTGCAATATCTCATCTAGATTTTCTTAAAGGTTGTCAAAGTTTCTGCTTAAACATCACATCTCAGTAGTGCTTCCTGGCTTTAGTTTTAAATACACTTCCCCTTAGTTTCCACTGATGTCCTTGAGTATGTGATTCACTCTTAAGCTGAAAGAATTTTGCTGGATCTACTTTATCAATGCCTTTGAGAATTTTAAATATCTGGATTAGGTCCCCACACAAGCTCCACCACTCGAGACTAAACAGGTATAATTTTTGAGTAGGACATGTCTTTCAGACCTGAGATGCACCTGGTTGCTCTCCTCTGCACAGCTTCAAGTTCTGCTTGTAGTGTGGTGACCAGAACTCCAGATGCAGTCTCACTAGTGCATTATATAGTTTGGGGCATAACACCCCTTGACTTAAATTCCACAGATTTTGTGATATAACCTAACATTATATTTGCCTTTTTAATTGCTTCTGTGCATTGCTTAGTCAATGAAAATGTTGCATCAACATGAACCCCTAAATCCTTTTCAGATGTCTTCCTACAGTATATGCCATTATCTCTCATGCTGTATTTATAACTGATGTTCTTTTTGCCCATGTGTAGGACTTTGCAATTTTCTGCTTTAAAGTGCATTTTGCAGGTGTTTGTGCCCAGTTTTGAAGCTTGCCCTAGTCTTTTTGAATTCTGTTTCTTGCCTCAGTGTCTGCCATCCCTCCACTTTTAATATTATCTGTGAATTTCACAAGTTTAATAACCATACCAGAATCAATGTCATTAATATAAATCCAAAAAGTAATGGTGCAAGGACAAATCCATGAGGGACTCCACTGATGATCTCACTCCAAGTGGAGCATTCTCCTTTTATCTGTACTCTTTGTCTCCTGCCAGTTAACCAGCTGGAGATCTAAGTGCAGTTTTTCTCATCTTCTCTACCTCTCTGTCCTTCCACTCCTCTCAGGTGAGCTTTGTTCATCCTTCATACCTGACGTCAGCTGTCCAGGATGAGGTTGAGTGACTTTTTATCTTGAACCTGATGCATAGCCTGTTGGAAGCACTTTTGGGTCAAATGTAAGCCAAATAAAATAGGGACTGCTAATCTCAGCAGCTCCTATTGGCGGCCCCCGCAAAACCTAACGGCTGCTCCAGCATGCCCTGTGGTTGTCTCTGTGGGAATCTTAACCTGGAGATGCTGCCCTCTCCTGTATCGTCGATCCACTAGTCCAAATAGATTGTCTCCCCCTGTCACTCCATTATACTGGCCAGGTAAGCAGGTTTTCAGTTTTTCCATGACCTTGAAAGTTGAAATTTTCATGGGTCTCTTTGGCTGCAAGAGCTTTCTTTGGGTCCAAAAGATGGTAACAGCGGGCTGTTCATCTATTAGGGAGTCCACATTATTTATTATTAATAAAATCAAAAAGTAGTATTTTTATGTTACAATTACATTTCTTTAAACTTGTTACCTTCAGGAGATTTCATGAAATCCTGTTGTGATGTTCCAGGATGGTCAGTTTTAATAACTCTAAAGGCTTCTTTTGTACCCTGAGCAACATGCATCAAAACATTCTTCATGGATGTTATAGTCAGAATCTTTTATAATTGTATAAATGTTATTTCAACATGTTTTTGTTCCTTTGACCTTTATGACTGGATTTTTGAAATTCATGTCTGTTTTCAAAATGTTTTTTAATTTTTTAGACTTTAGTATTTTTTGACGTTTTTCTTGACTCTTTTTGTTTTCTTTATGGGTGCCATTTCTCTAGCTTAGGCAGCTACATGTTTAAATCATTGATGTAACTGCATATTAAAGGTCAGGCTATCCGTTATTGGATTGAAAACAAATGGCTGTTCCTATGGTGTGTGCTTCATAGTGAATTCAGTTTATTTTGATTTGATGAATCATAGGACAGATGTTTTTGATATATGAATTAGGCTTGGCTCTTAAATCACATTTTGTCTTCCAGTCCAATGTAAGCACAATACCTGAGTGCCACAATGTTAAATATTCTGATGATAATAAGAACAGCTTTGTACTTATCAGAATCATAAACGTTGTTATGATTGTGCTCCTTCTTAATTTTTAGGTCTTTTGCTCCATTTGAGGGTTTTAGTGCACATAACATATGTAGCATTATTTTATTTTCATGAGTACTGCCTTTTTTTGGACTTTTTTGTTCTGCCAATCATGAAAAAGGCGGGAAATAATTTAGGAAGGGACCAGAAGAATAGATGTGAACCAGAAATCTGGATGGATTTGTTACCAGGAAATCAGAAATAAAGTTGTCAGGCCAAAAATTACAACTCTAAACTGAAGTCCAAAATACATTTGCCTGGATTTGTTTTCCAGGCAGTCTAAAGCAGTCTAAAGAATAATACATAAATCTGTTTGTCACTCCTTAAACTTGGATGAAAAGGAAGTGTTTATTGTAACCTCTATATCCATTATTTTGTGATGGCACCAGCTACGTACTTCTTTTTTTTTTTTTTTTATTTATTAATTTTATTATAATCAATACATAGTAATCAAGTTTTACAAAAAAAGAATTATGCTAAGCACAGATCGATCCCCACCCTTGAGAGATAGAGCAAGCCAAATGGTGTAAAATTTAAGGCTTGTAAAAAATACCTAAATCAACAAATTCTCTGTGCTTTATAAACTCATTTCAAAATATTACTGATTAGATCCTGCCATGTTTTGAAAAAAGTCTGCACAGATCCTCTAACTGAGTATTTGATTTTTCCAATTTCAAATAGTATAACACATCGGTTTCCCACTGACTTAAAGAGGAGAGTTTGGGTTCTTCCAGTTTATCAGAATAAGTCTGCGTGCCAACAGTGTAGTGAATGCAATCACAATTTGTTTGTCTTTCTCCACCTTAAGACCCTCTGGAAGGACCCCAAACACAGCTGTTAATGGGCTAGGAGGGATTGTGAGTCCAAGACTGTCTGAGAGGTAATTAAAATTTTGTCCAGAATAATGTTAATTTGGTGCAGGCCCAGAACATGTGACCCAGTGAGGCTGGGGCTTGGTTGCAACGTTCGCAGGTTGGATCATGCCCTGGAAACATTTTGGAGAGTTTTAGTCGAGATAGATGTGCTCGATATATAATTTTGAGTTGTATAATTGTATGCTTTGCGCATATGGAGCTTGAGTGAATTCTCTGCATTGCTACTTTCCACTCCTTTTCTGATATATTAATTGAGAGATCATTTTCCCAGTGTCCTCTTGGATCTTTGAAAGGAAGGGATTGTAAAAGGATTTTATATATTGTAGAGATGGAGTCTAACTCCTTGAAATTGAGCAATACTTTTTCCAGCGTGGATGAGGGTGCAAGATGAGGAAAATCTGGAAGGTTCTGTTTAACAAAGTTCCTGATTTGAAGATAGTGAAAGAAATTTGTAGCTGGAATGTTAAATTTGGACTGTAATTGTTCATAGGATGCAAAGACGTTGTCTATATAAAGATCTCTTAACAAGTTAAGACCAGCTACGTACTTCTGACTCAGTTACCTTGCAATGCGGCAACAACTCCTCCACAAAATGGCAGTGCCCACAATAAACAAAATAACATCATGGAAAAATAGTGAAATAATTATTATTAATGAATTAATTCTGCTCCTTTTTTTCTTTTAAGTGTTGCATTATATGTACCTATATTTGAACGTTTAATTAATGTGTAGAAATTTTGGAAAACACACTGTTAAATTTCATACCACCAAACATAAAACAAATCATAAAACTTATTTTCCTGTTTTTCACTTCAAGCCACCCATTTATCTTTAGCCAATATTCTTAAAAGGAACCTTTATGTATTTTTACTTTTGTATTTTTCTGTGTGTGTCATTGATGTTTTTGATTTTGTTCAGAAACAGGACATTTCATCTGTACAGGCTCATTTCCACTGTCTGTCCATTTCTGACTCAGTTAGCTTGAACGTAATAAAAGACTGATGGAGCCATCACCTACAAACATTTGACAAATGAGGTCTCTCACATGTATGTCCTGTTACACTTATGTCCTTTCACATAAATACCACACTTTGTTTTGTATCCTTTGCTCAACTATGTATTAGTAATATATAAATTGCTCAAAAAAAATAAAGAAACACTTTCAAAATACACCAGATCTCAATTGGTCAGGCGAGCGTGGGGGCCAGTCAGTGGTATCAATACCTTCATCCTCCAGGAATTGCCTGCATACTCTCACCAAATGGGGTTGGGCATTGTCATGCACCAGGAGAAACCCAGGACTCATTGCACCAGCATAGGGTCTGACAATGGGTCCAAGGATTTCATCCCAATACCTAATGATAGTCAAGGTGTCATTGTCCAGCCTGTAGAGGTCTGTGTGTCCCTCCATGAATATGCCTCCCCAGACCATTACTGACCCACCACCAAACTGGTCATGCTGAGCAATGTTACAGGCAGATTAATGTTCTCCATGACTTCTCCAGACCCTTTCACGTCTGTCACATGTGCTCGGGGTGAACCTGCTCTCATCTCTGAAAAGCACAGGGTTCTATTGGTGGACCTGCCAATTCTGGTATTCTATAGCAAATGCCACTTGAGTTCCACGGTGCCGGGCAGTGAGCACAGAGCCCACTAGAGGACGTCGGGCCCTCAGACTACCCTGACGAAGTCTGTTTCTGATTGTTTGATCAGAAATATTCACACCAGTGGCCTGCTGGAGGTCATTTTGTAGGCTCTGGCAGTGCTCATCCTCTTTCTGCTTGCCCAAAGGAGCAGATACCGGTCCTGCTGATGGGTTAAGGACCTTCTACGGCCCTGTCCAGCTCTCCTAGAGTAACTGCCTGTCTCCTGGAATCTTCTCCATGCCCTTGAGACTGTGCTGCGAGACACAGCAAACCTTCTGGCAATGACACGTATTAATGTGCCAATCCTGGAGAAGTTGGACTACCTTTGCATCCTCTGTAGGGTCCGTGACCCTGACCGTAGCCAAATGCAAAACCTGTGATAAAACAGATGAGGAGGGAAAAATGTCAGTGGCCTCCACCTGTTAAACCATTCCTGTTTTGGGGGTCATCTCATTCTTGCTCCTCTAGTGCACCTGCTGTTAATTTCATTAACTCCAAAGCAGCTGAAACTGATTAACAACCCCCTCTGTACTTAACAGACCAGATCAATAGCCCGATGGTTCATTGACTTGATGCTATACTTTGATTAAAAAGTGTTCCTTTAATTTTTTATATTGAAAACACACTGTACGCAATTTTACATCTTCTTACGTCAAAATATATGTAGATTTGTTAACCTCTGTCAGAATGTTTCAGTTGTGCAGCACAGCCTTGGCATGGGAACAATAACCTCCATTTGTGTTAACCCGTACTATTTATTCTTTGTTCCTTTTTGGTCAGTTTTGTCCTTCTGTTTGCAAGCATGTTTTCCTTTAGCAAATTTGTCATGTGGCCTGAATTACTCTGCCACTTTTACACCTTTCCATCCATTCATACACTTTGTTTGAGAGATATTTTTATCCATGTAATGCTAACATTGTTCAGTGAATTTGAGGTTGAAAGTCCAGGTCCTTTCTCTTAGTGTAAAATTGAATTAAGGTCCTCCATTCTCTGACGCTGTTTCATGCTGCCAGACAAAGTGTACATTTTAGATATCTGCAAGAGCTTCTAATAGCTGCATGACTATGTCTAATAACCGTCAGAATTCAAGGAGCAGACTATAATAAAATAATTACAGAGGATGAGCCTTTTCAGATTATCCTAGTATTTCCTTAGTCTGGCATGCATCCAGTTTTTCTGGCCGTGGGAATGGATAAGCATTGCCTTGTGCAAGTCTATTTATGAATGATATTCCATTCATTCTTACATAACTCTTTCAACAAGACTTTGCTGCTGCATAATTTAGCTGCAGTTATACTCTAGCATGCATTTTAAAAATAAGCTTATATTTTGCCTTTAAAATCATCATCTTTTTGATGTGAACTGCTGATCTGTATCCAGCACCATGGCCTCTTTAAATACAGATACAAAACATGATGAGGCTAAAGCTGGAACTTACCCAGATTTGCAGCAGAATACTAATCTGACCCTAAAAAAAAGTGAACTCAGTGTGGTTAGGCATGTCACTGTTTTGTCATTTAGTGTCCTAGGGTGACCCTATTCCCCTTTATTGTCTTTATAATATAGACCTTAACAGAATGCCATAAATCCCATACTATAGCCTTCATATGTTGCACTATTTTTTATATCAAAGACCTCAGGCAATTACATTGAGTACCGGAAAGGGCAGGAGAAAAAAAGTACAAATTTGGTTATACCAAGATTAAGTTTTCCAATTATGCCAAAATATAAGCATAGTAAGAAATGTGAATATGATAATAATACTGTTAATACGTAAGTAGCAGTTCATCTTGTGTCAGTATGCTTATTACGAGGTGGCTGTCGTCTTGGTCTGTGGTCTGGCTTGGTCTTTGATCCAGTACTTCATCTGCTTGGGGCCGGGCAGGTTGGCCTTTCTGAATATAGCCTCTAAGAGAGATGTTCTCCTCAGGATGGAAAATAGCAGAGAGACAGAAAGTTTCTTTGTTATTCTGTCTTTATGTTCATCCAACCTTATTGGTGTACCTCCCTGACAATAGGATAGGCCAACTTCATTCCAGTCCTGTTTCAGAACAACTGAGCGCCATTCCATCCCCAGCAATATTGTCCTTTCATCATGGCCACCTGTATTCCACCAGGCTAGCTGACCAGTCAGTTCCTGTTTTTCAGCAAAGGTTTTATCTGATAATTTGACTAGCTTAAACATTAGTAAAAGGTATAAAGATAATTTTACAAATACAGACAATCTAAAAATATTTATCATTCTAATGTAATCACCTAATATAATGAAAATATATGTCACATTTACTTTTGTAGAATTTGTTTGGGTTTATTTTGCAAGTAATGTTTGAAAGAACACCCTGCGGAGGGCTGGCGGCCTGCCCGGGGTTTGTTTCCTGCCTTGCGCCCTGTGTTGGCTGGGATTGGCTCCAGCAGACCCCCGTGACCCTCTGGTTAGGATATAGCGGGTTGGATAATGGATGGAGGGATGGATGTTTGAAAGAAAAAAGATTTCCCAGCAATATAGGAGTGAGGTCTTATACAATGGATGTAAACCGGAACAACCCACTAGACTGGTCAGACATAACTTTGTGTAATCAAACTGGGTATTGACAAATAAGGGTCAAAAAGGAAATTAGGTACCTTACTACTGTGTAGCCCATACCTTGTAATTGTTTTATTTGTGTGTTTTCTGATTTTATTCATTTTTTTTGGCATTTACATTCAAAATTTGTGATTATAGACGGAAAATGTAATTTTGTAACTACTCGTGATTAAAAATATTTTTTTATCTTTATTATACGCTAAATGAGTGGGAGTGTGAGAACAGGAAACATGTTAACAAGGCGACAACATACGTATCAAATGAATGCTTGTGGGTAAAGGGGAATGATAGCCATTCACCAAAAGGGGAATAGAGTCTGCAATTATGTCTTCAAACCATACTAACTGATTGTAATGAGTGTAAAGCCTACCAGTGAGCCTAAAGACAAGTAAGCTAAAAATGTAACATGTTTTAGTTTTGTTTTTGAAGTTTTAAGGGGATGCCAAATCACTAAGACCCATCACTCACTTACACATAAACCTGCTCTCACTCATTCCATCCCATTTTATAGCTGACAGTTTGCTTAAATCACATCATTCAGACATAATATTAAAAATCCTTAATTGTCAACTACCACGTAAGAAGCATTTCTCATTAGGAGCCATTCTTCTTTTTTTTTTAACATAAATGGCCTGTGTTTGTCTCAGAATATCTTCACGGAGCAAATATAATTCCTTAATAGAAACAGTCTATCTAAAATTTTGTATTATAAAAGAATTATAGTGAAATATAACAAAGATTTACCCATTTTCCACTTAAACATTTGTCATGCATGCATGTCTGAGGTGTGCCTTACCTGGGCTCGTCCGAGGTAAGCTCTACCACTCCAGGACATGCCGGGCCGTGGATGCTGATCTCCCTTTTCTCCCACAACTGTGAGAAACTGCCCACGGAGGGAAACTGATTCTGCCCTCTGCGGTCTGTCCATTATAAAAACGAGATGCTTGGCATGGCATATATATTAAAAGAGGGGACCCTATTAGAGCCCCAACACTTCCTTTGTGACCAGTCTACTTCCTCAGTCGAAACATGAAATCTGTTTATATAAATGGTAATGTCTGTCTCTCTGTCATGAGATTACTTGCAAACTACGGTGGCTAGAACCTTGATCTTGGTCTTAATCAAAAACTTACAATATGATCTCTTCCAGAAATTCAAAAATGTTTATGTAGCTGCATCCTCAGGAAAGTAACCTGTGGCCATGTGTTTATTATGACAAATTGAGTGATGAAACCAAGTAACAATGCAAAAAGAAAAAGAAGAGCAGCTACATCTGCTGAGATTCAAGTACATGTCTGCATGTGTCTAAGAATGAGAAAGGATAAACAGACAAGACGCCAAAGAACTTAGACAAGCAAGAAGTCATCCTTAGAACAGCCTGATATTTTCTGAAATTCAAAAAAAATTACATGGCAGAAAAGTATATTGTAATAAAAGAGAGAAGTAACAATTTAGAAAATGTAAGCAGTATCAACAGCTCCTTATCTTTAACTTGGTTTTTATTTGCAATGTATTTTAAGGCTGTGGGCCCACTTGTTTCACTAGTATATTTATATTTTCGTACAATTTAAAGAAAACCGTTTTAATTTCTATTGTCTAGTATTAAACACAATAAAATTTTAGGTCTGTTTGCAAAACAAAAAGAATAAGCACATTATCAATATTTGCTTTACCTTCAGTTAACAGCTCATGGGTTGTACTATTCTGCTTTTGTGAGTACTCATTCTAAGTTCAAATTTAAGTTAAAACTTGATATTTATGTAGTTGATATCAGTGTGAGGAATATGAATAGTAATATTGTTTATAATAACATGCAAACCTGGCTCTGAATTGTTACACAATTACCAAATAAATGAATCCCAATAATTCTTTCAGATTCTTACTCCTTAGTCTCTATATGCTTATATTGAAATGATTAGACTTCATTGGCCTCTGCTTGAAATTTGGGTCCAAAATATAACTGCTAAAGCTTCCATTGAACTTTTGTTTGAAGCCCTTTTGTTCTATTGCTATTGGACTGAACAAGGTCTTGCCATTATATTAACTGTGCTCTTTTTTTAAAATGATTTCCTCATAATTAATTGATTTTCTGCTCTTTCTTTTGTAGGGAGATTACAAAGGAGGAGGAGGAGTATGTTTTATTACAGAGGCCCAACACAGGAGGGATTAACAGCAATGTCAGTAAGCTGTAAAAGTATCATTTGGTGGCAGATTGAGTGGAGACCTCTGAGTGAAGAGGCAAATTCACTACTATCCTCACGTCCTGAAAAGAGAACGGCAGATAAAAACATTTTTAAACTGCATCAACTTTTGACGTAATTGAAGTTGCAAATGGTGCTTTGAAAATGATGAAGAGGCCTAACTTTGAAAAAATGGGTAACTCATGGAAATTAACAGTTAGAGGCTGAAGAGTCGGGACGGAAATTTTGCAATGCAAGTTATATTTACAAGGCTGTATGTTAACTTAAGAATTTTTGCTGATGGAAAATACGACTTCATATAATTGATTCATCTTTAGTATTTATTTTCTCGACGTTTTGCTAACTTATTGAAACTAATACTAGTTTTGAAATACACATTAGACGACAAACAGTCCTGAATTGGCAATAAAATGAAAATGCCTGTTGCCTTTTAAAAATGGCAGCAAAACGAGATTATGTGCCCAACCTCCATGGATTTGACCTGGGGAGTCGCTTTATTGACTTGAAACCTTTGGGATATGGGGCCAATGGACTAGTACTGTCTGCAATGGACATAAAGAGTTGTCAAAAGGTTGCAATAAAGAAGATTGTCATCACGGATTCATTAAGCATCAAACACACCCTTCGGGAAGTAAAAATCATCCGACGATTGCAGCATGATAATGTTGTTAAAGTGTTTGAGGTACTGGGTCCACAAGGCAGTGCCTTGTCTCGTGATGTCTGTAATCTGACCACAGTTTATATTGTTCAGGAGTATATGGAGACAGATCTATCACGTCTTTTGGAACAAGGGCCCCTGTCAGAAGAGCATGCTAAGCTATTTACTTATCAGCTTCTTCGTGGCCTGAAATACATCCACTCTGCTAATGTTCTGCATAGAGACTTGAAGCCAGCCAATATCTTCATCAACACTGAAGACCTACTTCTGAAAATTGGAGATTTTGGCCTGGCAAGGATTGTTGATCCACACTACTCACATAAAGTAAGTGAATAATTATTTCATGTGGACTTAGACTAGAATTCATAGATCATTTATTACATTTAAAGCACCATGTTCCAAGTCTGCATTTAATAAAGCATTTGTAAAGTCATAATTTTTATTTTAATAATTGTATAACAATAACAATATATAAGAGTTTGGGTGCACTTTGGAGGAGTGTGGATGCAAAGACTAAAAGTTAAGTTTAAGTTTGGTGGGGCACATTTTGAGCAGCTGCATCAGGATCTAAGGAGGATAGACTGGGATAAGCGTTTAAGTGTGGGGACAGTCGAGGAGCAGTGGAACAGGTTTAAAAACATTTTACATGTAATGCAGGAGATACCTAAAAAAAACTCCACAGTGGGTTATTAAAGAGTTGAAAAAGAAGCTACAAAGAAACAAAAACAGCTGCATAAAGCTTATAAGACTAATAACTGCAATGTGAATCATTGGGTGCATGAGAACATTAGGGCAACAATTAAGAAGGATATACCAAAAGGCAGTTAGAGAGGAATATAACAGGTAAGGCGAAATATGATCCAAAAAGATTATTTAAGTATTTTAGTAGTAAAAGAACAGTCAAGGAGGAAATGGAGTACATAAAGAATAGTGAAGGGGAATTAAAAAATACAGACAGTGAAATAGCAGATTCTCTAAACTCGCATTTTTCTGATGTCTTCACGTGTGAGGAAGTAGATAACCTCCCAGTAGTAAAAGGGACTACTAAGGAGGGAGAGAGTGATTTGTAAATTGTAAAGGGAGAAGTGCTGCTCAGATTAAATAGGCTGAAATCAAACAAATCACCTGGACCAGATTGTATTTATCCTCGAATTCTCAAGGCAGCTAGGGAGTACATATATAACCCCTTGAAGCATATTTTTAGGAAGTCACTGTACACTGGGGAAATTCTGAAGAACTGGAAAATGGCAAATATTATTCTGTTATATAAAAAGGGTGACTGGGCAGATTAATGCAACTATAGGCCAGTAAGATTAACATGCATCACAGCAAAATTAATGGGAGAAATTATTAAGGGAAGATTTGTGCAACACATGGCAACAGCAGGAGTTTTACTGAACAGTCAGCATGGGTTCAGAAGGAAGCAGTCATGTTTTTTCAGCATGTTAGAATTCTAGCAACAAAAGGGTATGGTCAAAGTTGAGCATATATTATTTATCTTTGCTTTCAGAAAGCACTTGATAAGGTGCCACATGAGAGGATAAGCATCAAGCTGAAAGAAGTGGGAGTTCAAAGTGTTGTTTGTAGATGGGTGCAAAATTGGCTCAGACAAAGAAAGGACATGGGATGGTGTGAGGAACCCTATCAGGATTGGGTGACGTTAAGAGTGGTGTTTCAAAGATTTCAGTGCTAGGGCCACTGCTATTTTTAATATATGTAAATGATTTGAATACAAATATAAGTAACAAGCTGGTTAAATCTGCAGATCATGCTAAGATAGGTGGATTGGCAAATAATGTAGAATCCATTGAATCATTACAGAAGGATTTTGACAGCAAACAGGCTTGGGCAGATTTATGGCAGATGAAATTTTAATGCCAGTAAATGTAAAGTGCAGGAAGTAAAAATGTTAGATTTAAATACACAATTGGAGATCTAAAAATTGAAAATACACCTTAAGAGTAGGATTTAGGAGTCCTAGTGGACTCGTCAGTATCAACTGCCAGACATTGTTCAGAAGCCATTAAGAAGGCTAACAGAATGTCAGGTTATATAGTGCCCTGATGTGTAGAGTACAAGTTCAGTAAGGTTGTGCTCAAGCTTTATAACACACTGGTGAGACCTCATCTGGTGTCCTGTATACAGTTTTGGTCTCCAAGCTACAAAAAGGATGTAGCAGCACTAGAAACAGACCAGAGAAGAGTGACTAGGCTGATTCCAGGCTACAGGGGACAATCTTGGTTTAAGCAAAATAAGATTAAGAGGAGACATGACTGAATTGGAATTAGAACAGTGGATCAAGACTGTTCCTTTAATATAAGTTAATCACAGTTGGGAACTTAAGGATAAATTTAGCACAAACATTAGGAGGTTTTTCTTTACACAGAGAACCATAGACACATGGAATAAACTACCAAGTAGTGTAGTAGATACACTTGACTAGAGACTTGATGTTATTTTAGAAGAATTAATTCGGTAGAAAGGGTGAACTTTCTGTTCTGATGTTCTCAAACAATGAGAATGTCTTAAGTCAGTCAGACATTTACAATACAACATCATCGTTAAATCCAATCAGATGCTCCTTTTTCCAGTTTTAATTAAGGTAGAACATCCTTTTTTAGCACTAGAATCCCTGAAGCCAACGAAAAAACTCGTAATCCCGGCCCACCTTAAATCTCTTTGCACCTCTCCATCAGCGTCTTTTGTTTTTTAAATACCTTTGAAATCTGGACAGAATGTGTTTTGACTTTGTTCTGCTGGACTTCCTTGGAAAATGTGGTGTTTGAATAACAGCAGATACTGTTCCAAAATGTGTACATATATTTCTGCATTAATGGTGCTCTCATAGATCACCCATGCCATGAGCACTGAAACACCCCCATACCATGAAAGGCACTAACTTTTGTACCTGATGATGATATCAGCTTGCATAGTTGTTTTCTTCTTTGATATGAAGAACTTGGACTTTTTTTTTAATATTTAAAATGTTGTAATAGTGACACTGCGCAAAATGGTGGGTGCTGACACAGAGAGATAAACTGATGTCACCAGGAGTCACATTGCTCACAGTATTCAGAAAAGGGCTTGATGTCACTGATTGAAGTAGTTCTTCATTTAGTTTAAGCTGCAAGCTGTTCACCTCTCACCTCTCAACTGTAGACTGCGGGTTTGTGATTCACTTCTGAAAGTTTACCAAAGAGCAAATCTTCAAGCTAAAAACTAAATTGGCAACAAGGGTGGGATTTGTACTGTGGACGGGTGCAGTGTACTGGCGACACTGAAGGACGGTGGGGGCTGACAAAGATAGAGGTCAGCTGAGACACACTGATTAGTGTTCAGACTAAAGGCTGACTAAAGGAGTTCTCTTCCTTTTGCTCAAAGATTTGCACTGTGGTGAACTGTTGGCAGTGAGTCACAAACCCACAGTCTCCATTTCAGAAGCTGGCGCTTGCAGAGTGAGCTAAATGCAGATCCCCTTTAGTCAGCCGTGCAGAGTCCATCTCAGAACAAGTGGTGTTCCTCCAGGTGAAGTCACCTGGAGGCTGTCCTCGCTTTAAAAGGAGTAGGCCTTTTCTGGAGGCTCCATATGTGCTCTAACACAATTACCTCGCCTGTTTCATATCACCTTATTGTTTCAACTTGTCACATCGTTATCAGTCCTAAACTACCCCATCTCAACGTTTATGTGTTGTCGCAGTTAATTTCAGAATCAAAGTGAATCTTCATAGAACAGTGCAGTTGATTGGGTAAAACTTTTTTTTATTTAATACAAGTCAAAGTAAATTTACAAATCACTCCTTTTTGTTTTTATTAGCATTTTACATACTGTCCCAACTCTTTTGTAATTGGGTTTGTGAATTAAACCAATTTAGGTACAAATGTAACAACAATGTTTTTTTAACAATGGCTGACTCAATTTGTTATCTGAAAATCTAACTGAATGATCATGTCCGGTCTCGGTGCTGTCCGAGAATATCTACAGGTGTACTCTTTCAAACTCAATGGTACAATGAAGCTTGGAGATAACTGACTAGATTTTTATGACACCTGCAAAGTGTAATTAATACAGTAAATATTGGACGAAGGATTGTTAAGTAAATTTCAGCAAAACCACAAACTCACATGTAGTAAAAGAAGAATTTTGGTGAAAGTTTACATTTGAAGCACAGTTGTTTACAGCATGCAATTTACTGTGAAATTGTCAGTAAAAATGTTACTATGTGAGAATTTTAACTTACTGATCGTAGAAGGATTTTTACTTCATATAAACCATTCTTTTAAATTAATAGGGGACTGAGATTGATTTAGAATTGGATTTTAGAATTTAAAATGAACCATGAATAATTGGAATGCAGCAGTGACAGTATACATATCTTATGCATTGTAATATGAGTAATAACCAATAAAAAGATACTCTAGATAGCAACGTTTTGTTATCCTATTGGGTTACTAAAATTAGGATTTCATTACAAGATTTTTCTCTTTGCATGCATGTATTGAAAATTCAGTGCACATAGTTGATTTCCCCTAGGGTACCCTGTAATTAATTCCTAATTTTGTAGTTATTCTTGTAACAGTTATTACTATCAGAAAAAATGAAAATATTGAACCCAAAGAGCCTTCTAAAAAGTACAGTTGAAAAGCAGCTATACAGTCAAGTTGTGAAAAATATGTGCTGTCTTTTGTGTATTTATCCATGAGATCTGAGCTGTTGATGACAGCGCACCAGTGAGGCTGTAATCCTTATGAATGTTTACAGCACTTTGTAAAGTGTTGTTTTTTTCAATTGTTGCTCAGTAAAAAGCAAGGAACACAAACTTGATTGTGACTGGCATTAATTACCATGGCAAGCTCTTCTGTAAGCCCAAGTCAACAGAGCCGTCCTGTTGGGCCCTTGCTAAGCTGTTGTCCAATTTTGCATAGCTATGAATTCCTGCATTCTTTCACTGCTGGCATATTCTGAATGTTACTTTTATCTGTTTTTGTGACAATTTTGGTCAGAACAAGCTTGCTATCCTGTTCTTTTTAATGCCTGTATTTATTACCTCTTAATTTACTTTTCATTTTTCACTACTGAAGGCTGAAAGATGGTCATTAATAAATGGTCAGATGTAGAGTTAGGTGAAAAAGAGGTTAAACCACTGTAAAATGTTATGCTTTAACCTACTTTATTAAGACATATTTCCTTCATGTAATACAACATCCTAATAGCAGATAAAAGTACCCTTGTTTGATAACAAGTACTAATTAAATTAGTCAAGTTCAACTTCATTGCTTTGTGTTACAATACAATGAAATTTTACTTGTATGTTTTCTATAGTCTAGTGACAGTAGTATTAATACCAACAACAGACCAGAAGAAAGATCCCAAAAAAGACAATGAAAATAACTCATAGTTTTAATATAACAACATATATACAAAACACAGACAGTGTGGCATAGTGGTTAAGGTTTTGGGCATCAAACCACTAGGTTTTGGGTTCAAATCACGCTACCAACCATGTATGACCATGAGCAAATCACTTCAACTGCTGATGCAAATTTGATTCTAAAATGAAACTTAAATGAGACTATCTCTCAAGTCTCATGAGCCAGCAAAGATCAACCTTTGAGCAGTAAAGTTTTTGACACACTTTGCTTTTTCAAAAATGCATCTATTACTCATTTTCTATCCTTATATATAATTTGATACTATCCATATGTATGGTGTTCACGTCAATACCTCGACTCAATACAAGTTAGAACCATGCAATGGGACTCTTCCTCTGTAGTTAGAACATGGCAAGTTAACATGGCAAACGCGGACGCAGTATTGCATGATTGGCTAAGAATGTTGGAATACTTCAGTGACGCCGCTGGACGGCCAAGTATAGTAAGTCGGTGTTGGTTCCAGCAGATAACAGTAAATTCGGCTGGTTTTTGGAACGTTGGTTTGATGGGGCGTACTTTCCAGGACTAACATCGTTGACTGACTTAAACCCTTAGACAGCTCTGGAACCGTAAGTAATTTAGAACATATCGCTATTTGCTTGGTACGTTGAAATCTATCTTTGGGCAGTTCGGTTTTGGCATCTATTAGCAAACTGAGTAATGACGGCTAGGTATTAACAACAGTCATTGTTTAAATTTTAGCTGATCTCAGATCTAAAATGACCATGCCAATATAATTATTACTCCAACTCTGATTAGAGTCGTAAAATATGGTTTGTTTTGAAAATTTGTTTCCTGGAAAAAACCAAATGAGGTGTGCTGAAGAGCTGAGTTCACATGTCGCAGCCCTGTTTAAACAGGAAGCTCTTCATTACGTCGGACGAAAAGGGCTATTTTAAACATAAATCAGTGCCATGATAACAAAATTATTTCAAGGACTTAAAAAAAAAATAATTCTTTGCAGAGAAAGTATGGATTTCACAAACGTAGAAATTGTCGTTCTACAGTATGTAGTCTCTAGTTATTTAATAAGACCTTAGCATAAACTCTCTGGGTCTTCGTAACACTTACAAAGCATCAGTGAAGTGTTTATTCACTCTTTACTGTGGCACACATGCTATATAAATAAAATGTATTATTAATGTTACTATTATTATTACTAACACAACTTCACTTTGGAGTGGTCTGAGATGCCTTAATTGAGACACATTTGTCTTGGTATTACAATTTTGGTATAAAACCTCTGAAACCTGTATAATAACAAGTCCTTTTACCACCATGTCAACATACCATACAGCACAGAGATGAACAGCCTATCTACTGATGTTTAATAAGTGTCACAAAGACCCAAAAAGTTTATGCTATGGTCTTGTTGCATAATAGCAAATGAGTAATAGAAGCATTTTTTACTGCTCAAAAGATGATCTTTGATGGCTTAAGAGAGATTCTCATTTAAGAATCAAATACTGTATGTTAGAGATGTTTCTCTTAAAATTCCTTGCAAGAAAAAGCTTTCCAATTGGAATGCAAGCAGGAGAAGTGACTTGCTCATAGTCACACAGTGGTGTCAGTAGCAGGACTTGAACCAACAGCCTCAGGGATTGTAGTCCAAAAACTCTTCACTGCAATGCCACACTGCCTGCCTTTCCTTCCATACTCAGTATGATCTAATTGGAGCACAGAAATATAAATTAGGGCAACTAATAATGTTATTCAGAGACAACTGCCCATACATTTCATCATATATTACTGAGCACACAATGCAAGTATTTTCAAATTGCAAAAAGATGTGAAGACACTACTTGCTTGGAAAATCTGAATCTACTGTGTGACTTTGCTCAGATCTCTACTGAAACTCAAGAGCAGACACTTGTGATAATATCGGAGTATTTTTTTCTCAGGGGAAAATAATCTGAAAAGCATGAAACAAAAGAAAATGTCTCCATTTTATTTCTTTCTGATGATATTGTTGTCTAGGAGAAACTGAAAAGATATTAAGGACATTTCTTTTTTTGAAGTTTCATTTCTATGTGGAGTACAGTAATCCCTCCTCGATCGCAAGGGTTGCGTTCCAGAACCCCCCGCGATAGATGAAAATCCCCAAAGTAGAAACCATATGTTTATATGGTTATTTTTATATATTTTAAGCCCTTATAAACTCTCCCACACTGTTAACATTATTAGAGCCCTCTAGACATGAAATAACACCCTTTAGTCAAACGTTTAAACTGTGCTCCATGACAAGACAGAGATGACAGTTGCGTCTCACAATTAAAAGAATGCAAACATATCTTCCTCTTCAAAGAATGCGTGTCAGGAGCAGAGAATGTCAGAGAGATAGAGAGAGAGAAAAGCAAACAATCAAAAAATCAATATGTGCTTTTGGGCTTTTAAGTATGCCGAAGCACCGCGATAAGGCAGCATTTTTTAGAGGAGCGTCCGTATCCTTTAGGCAAACAGCCTCTGTGCAAACAGCCCCTCTGTCAGGCAGAGAGTGAGAGAGACAGAGAAAAGCAAACAATCAAGCACCGCGCGCTAAGCACATCTTATATCATTGAGGAGTTTAATTTAATACGTAATACATGCTCTGATTGGGTAGCTTCTAAGCCATCCGCCAATAGCGTCCCTTGTATGAAATCAACTGGGCAAACAAACTGAGGAAGCATGTACCATAAATTAAAAGACCCATTGTCCACAGAAATCCAAGAATCAATGAAAAATCCGTGATATATACAGTATTTAGATATGCTTACATTTAAAATCCGCGATGGAGTGAAGCCGCGAAAGTCGAAGTGCGATATAGTGAGGGATCACTGTAATCTGATGACCTGAGGATACAAACAGTTCCCTAAATCTAGCGGTGCAAATGTTAAAAGATTATCTTCTGTTTTCCAGAATGGAGTAGAGATAAAAGTGACATTAAAGATGGATGAGGTTCTTAATAATGACACTTGTCTTTCTAAGGCAGCGTGTGTTATACAGTACCTGTAAAAAGTATTTGCCTCCTTGGAAGTCTTGAATCACAGTGGATTTAAGCTTTTTGACACTTATTGAGAAAAAATACCCTTTAATTTCAAAATGAAATCAGATCTCTGGAAAGAGATCTAAATGAATTACAAATAAAAACATAAAATAATTCATCACATACAGTAAGTATTAATATGACATACGTAAATCATCACTGGTGTAGCCAATTAGTTTTAGAAGTCAAAGAATGAGTTCAATGGAAATCACCTGTCTGTAGTCAATGGGTTTCAGTTGTAGTGTTTTTGTAGATTGTAGATTTTTGGCCATAGTTGTCATGATTCCATCCCTGACTCATGCTTTTCTTTGAGTTTATTTTTTTAATCTGGTTTGTTTATATGCATTATTTATTTTGAAATGGATCATTGTTATTTTTGTTTAGCTCTGGTAACTGCCACTTTGTGCCACATTAGACTTACCAGGCCTGGTTTGCCACTAAAGCCTCGGGTAGTGCCCACTTTGGCCTAGATCGGTCCTTTTCAAAACTTCCTTTTGCAGAGCATTTCTTTCAATGATAGCTACAGTGACCCAGTTTATCTTGTAGTCTTTGCTGTCATATAGTAAATATATTCAAACAATTCACTCCAGGCACCTTTTGTTGACACTTAACAATGGTTTCAGCCTTCCATCCCTTTTATGTCAGCAATGACCTTTCAAGTGTCGAGGCCTGTTGCTGTGCACTCTTTTGGGAAATGTTTAGAGCACATCTGTACTATTGTTATGAAGGAAAGCATTGCACAATAAATAAAAAAAAATGGTCATTTTATTACATTCCCTGATTTCCATCCATTATCCAACCTGGTATATCCTAACTACAGAGTCATGGGGGTTTACTGGAGCCAATCCCAGCCATCACAGAGCAGTAGGCAGGAAACAAACCCCAGGCAGGGCACCAGCCCACCGCAGGGCCCACACACACACACACCAAGGCATGTCTTTGGACTGTGGGTGGAAACCAGTGTACCCGGAGGAAACCCACGCAGACACGGGAGAACATGTAGGGAGGACCCGGGAAGTGAACCCAGGTCTCCTAACTGTGAGGCAGCAGTGCTACCCACTGCGCCACCCTGGTTAACTAATCAATTATCAAAATGATCGTTAAGTTTCAGTCCTAGTCTGTTTGCGGTGAGCCTATGCTGCTACCCTGACTTCTGTGGACACTTAGTTGCCACATTTCAAAACTCAGACATCTCTGATTTTTTTTATAGCCTAAAAAGCACAAGCTGTTCTGATGTACTGCAGAATCTATAAAAAAATTTGACAGCGTATACTTATGCTAAGACTAAAGTCTTATTTAGCACCATTATATTACTCATATTCCACACAGATAATTTGGGAATCGGAAATTGACATGCCTTATTTTCTATTTCAACCAATTACATCGTTTGACATCTAAAAAATGAATATCTGCCTGGAGGGTTTTGGAGAAGTGCCTGTTTAGTTTGGATGAAGAGCTTATTCATATTACAGCATGAACCATGACAAAAAAGTATGTTCCAACTGTCATGTGAGGTCCTTGAGACTTAAAGCTTTCATTCTAACCGTATTTTAAATAAAAGTTTGAACATTGCATTCATCCTATACATTTGTTAATATCCAACAGTGAGTCTTTAAATATTTAAAGAATGTGATCAGGATAAGAGCTGGCACTTTTTAATCTGAGCCTCTGTGTTTCTTCCAGAAAAGAATGGTTTCTTGTCTCCAGGTTAAATAACTTATTCTTTTATTCATGAATGAGAGCAGAGGAGGATTTTGAGATGTGCAATAATAAATTACTTTTTCCAGATATTTTCCATGTTCTGTTTATACTTACTGTATGTGTGGGAGCTTCACACAATAGACTAGTATGTTAATATCGGCCTTTTGGTCTTTGTGTTGTGATGTGACATAATTCACTTGCTGAATAATTGATTATTGTCTGCATCAAGAGTAAATTAAAGTAACTGAAAATCACCTGCTATTTAGAGGAATGTTAACAAGTGTTACTCATCACCTTGTAATGTACATTTTACTTTCCTGTTAAAAAGTATCTAAATGTGATGTTGAGTCATCAAAGCTATTATTTACCCAACCAAACTTGATAAACTGAAAGGTCTCCTCTTCTCTAAGCTGTGCTGTACAAGGAAGGCTGAATTATCAGTCATTTATGTCTTGACATTAACCACCAACTTGCTGACCAGTAGAACTGTGAATCGGTAACAGCTTCATCTCAGTCTTGTGACGCTTTGGTTTGTTTGAGGCTGGCATTGAATGTTAGTGACTTACATCACTTCAGATTAATCTCTTCTAAAAAGCTTATAGAAATTCTAATGTGGGACTAATCTTTTTCTAGACTGCTAATTCCATAATCCTGTTTCATGCTAATATATCTCGCAGCCGGGCATCTCATGCTTTATTTGTTCACAGAGTACTTTGGTCTTGGTGGGCTATTTCTGCTTCGCAGCATTTGCTGGTGTATGTAATTCCCTTTCATTTATTCTCTGCTATCCCTATTTAGACATATTGCAGTTTCATTTTCTCTGTTGGAGATTTTATTTCATACTTAAGTTTTACGTATTTGTTTAATGTACAAGCTATGATCAGTAGATCAATTAGTGAATCATTAAAACACCTTTTTAAAGAAAGCAATAATGATTGACACTGTACTGAATAAGCTTTGGTTATGTGATGGTTCAGGTTGGCTGCAGGTGCCATATGTCTTAAACCCATGACCATCAACAGTCAGGATGAGCTGGGAAATGAGAACACAAGACAGGCAGAGGTGTTGCAAAATGCAAAAGTACTTTTATTTAAATAAATAAAGTGCAGTGCAGTCCTCCAATAAATCTTCAATAAAAACAGATTTTTTTAATGGAGGTTAAAGCGCAGTCATCACTAAGTAACCTAATAAACAATTAAAAACCCCAAATTGAAAATGTAAAATCCCTCATGTTGTTCTTTCTGACTCTTTCTCTGGCTCTTGTCAGGACCCTTGGGCATCCCTCCAATTCAGTACCTCCATTGGTACCTGAGGACCTGAACTGCCACTTGTCCGGTCACTGCAGTGTAGGAAGTTGCCACCTCCATCAGTGCCCACAGCTTCCCCTAGGACAGCATATGCTTACTGTAGGCTTTCGCAACATCAAGATCCCATCCTTTATCCTGCTCCTATGACCTCTCTCACCCTCTCACCAACTCCACCTTTTCAGCTGTTCAGCCAACGAAAGCTCAGTCATCTCCCAGAGCTCCTCCAGTTCTCTGTGCTGCTTCCTGTTAGCTGCCAAGCAATGCAGTGCTGCCCAACAAGTCTTCCTTTTTTACTTTTCCATCATCCACCAATCGCTTTCAACTTTGTTTCTTTTTTCATTCTCTTTTTCTCTCTCCTCTCACACTAACCCCATTCCCTTTTAGTGCAAAGTAATGTGCAGCTGGTGCTTCCGGAAAGCTGTGCCTTGGAGAGCCAACAATAACTCATTAGTGCCCGCACATTCGCAACTCAAAACAAAAGCGGGGCATGCCACCACTAAAAAGGATTAAAACTTAAAAAGCATTAATATCTCTTCTGCACTGTTTTTCAAAAAACTTACACTTCCAGTGTTCTGTATCTCACAACAGTATGGCATAGGCCAAGTTACAGGGAAGTCTGGGGGAGACTCAGACCCCTCCATTCAGTGGTCATGTTGCCAGAAAAGCATCTGTTTGATTTATGTTAATTGTCTATTGCCAATCATTTGAGCCACTCACCTCCAATGGGGCCCATTCGTTACATTGATCATGAATGAGTTGAGCTGTACTAAACTTTAAGGGAGACCACAAACCCAGAAACTTGCCTCCGGTCCGCACTAAGTTTTAGAATTTATAGTTGCCCACCCAGTTATTTCCAGGTCCAACCACCATTATAATGTCTGCTGTATGGTACGGCAACCCTGTCAGTTAGGCTATACAGTATAGGAATTGAATAAAAGTAGAGTACTGTATATTAGAGTAGGAGCAGCAGAGGCAAACATAAGTGGTAAGCAAGTGTTTTATATAAGAACATAAATTTGACAAATTAGAAGAGATCCATTCAGTCCATTAGGTTCATTTGTTTATCTAATAACTAAGATGTCCCATTGTCTAATCTAGATTGTGGACAGCATCAGAAGACATTTTTGGCAGGTTTATATCAAGTAAGAAGCAATGCCTGGGACTCTGATGTGTGCAATATGAAGCAATATTGCAGATAAAATGCAGCACTTGAATTCAGGAGCCACTTATAAATCTGAGTTGTTAAAAGCCTTTGATTGAGACTTTATAACATTCACACTTATTCACAAGTCTAAGAAGGGTGGGAATTTTGGCTGGGCCACTTGTCAGTGTACAAATCTAGTACAGCTCTAGGTTTTGGTTAGGGTTAGGGTAAGGTTTTGCATTTAGAATGTGAATTAAATAAAGAGCCCTGGTTTTATTAGGCATTGATACCTTATATTGGTATAACTCAGCATCTATACGCTGGTGCCTTTCAAATCTTAAACTATCATCCTTGCATCTCATTTGTCTGTTTTTCAGATATGTGACTGAACTCTGTATTTCACTTCTCACATCACTGGATCCAATTAACTATACCAGCTGCCTATGTTTCTAACATCCTTTTGTAAAGTATGACATGTTGCTGCTGGATCTTGTCGTTAATATTCTGGTCCTGATTTCTTGCGGCTCAGAAACATGTGAACAGGGCACTCTGCAGCCTTCTGGCAGGTTTTTTTTCTTTAAAATTGTCAACAAAGAATCAAAATTTTTCTTAAACTTCATTGGAATTAATAAAGTGATACGTAAAGCCAGTAGTTTATTATTAGTTTGTCATGGTATAATTTGGACGTGATGTGTGCACATAGAGGTGTTAGTACCAGTTTCTAATCTTCAGAGTTAACATATACAGGTAGAACATTAACCCAGATGCAAAAATCTATCAGCAGGTTTGAAACTAAATGGCCATATGATAAACTGACAGTGTCATCATGGATGTGAGACAGTGTGCTAATGAGACACAGTGAATAGGGTCATTTATTGAATATACAACGTATAACATTTCAAAAATAAGTATGGTGACTGTTTCCTGTTGAAAGTGTAAGTGGGACATCTCACTTCATTACAAGAATGAGCCCAGTTTTCCATATAAGGAACATTTGTGATTTGATTAAAAATATGGAGCTTGACTTTCCTAACCCAGGTGTATATATTATAGTTGTTAATTAGACACCATGTTCTCCTCTAAGGTAAGCAACACTTACTGAGATTGAACACCTTGATGAAACTGGGATCTCCCTTTTCATCCAGTAACTGGGATGTTGCTCCAGTCACCTCATTGGCAATGCTTATAAAAAGTAAAGGCAATTTGAAAATTACGTGGTAACTAGAATGGATAGAAGCTGACGCAATGCAACACGTTTGTGATGGCTTATGGGTAATTGAATCTCTACAGTTTGTATGTTCTTTGTTGTCCCTTTTTTCAGTTTTCACCCTATTTTTGCTCATTTGCTCCGTACTTTTTTTATCCGATCTTTGACGTAGTTCTTGTCTGCTGCTTTTTAGTTATTTTTTTGACTGTTCTCAATAGATCTTTATTTCTTATGATTTCTCACTATCTTATCTGTCAGATTCAATGACAAACATATACTTTCCACATACAGCACATGTAAATGACAAAATAAAGGAAACGCTTGAGCCATGTGTTATACAAACTATATTGAAAACAAGGTATTGAGACATTTTAGCAATTAACAAATATAAAGTCATACTATATATAAAATTGCTGTCCACAGTCGGTTGCTCATTATATTATCACAATGAGATTTCAGTAATTTTCAGAGATAGTTATTTATTTTAGCACATTTGGTATTAGATTTAATGATGACTACACAACTTGATGACTTTTAAAAAGGAGTAGAGACTAAGGTGATGCTTGATGAAAATGTGGATTCCTTAACTATAATGTCTGTACAATAAATTAACTTGCCAGGAAAAACAGACAAGTGGCTCTGGATCAGATTACTTAGAAATATACATTTAAGGCAGGAGTGGAAAGAACCATTCTGTCAAAAACTACACAATAATTGATACTGTGGTCTGATTTTGTCCAACACCCCTTATTGCACTTCCATGGGTGCAAAACAATAGAAATAAGTCATTAGTGAAATCTCATAGTGAACTCATATGAAAGGTGTGTGGTGGCTCTGAGGTTAAGAGATCTGTACTGGTGCTGGTATTTGGAAGGTTGCCGGTTCAAATGCCATTACTGCCAGAAGGCATCCTACTCTTTTGGGCCATTGAACAAGGTCCTCAACTTGGAAATTGCTCTAGTTGCTGACAATGTCGTCTGAACTCCAAAGGTTATGCAAAGAGACAATTTCCCATCAGAGATTAAAAGCTACATGTAATAAGTTCTCAGCAGTTGAAATGAATTTTTGAAGAGCCTTAAAAAGATGTACACCTTGTGACAAGGACGAGACATCAGACATTATAAAAGTTTGGGGCAGCCAGCTGTGTATTATATCCCAGCTGCAAAAGTTTGAAAAAAATTTGAACAAAGATGATCACACAACTGAGTCCAATATAGAACTGATGAATAGAGGTAAGATGGAGGCTTTAAAGGCCCAGAGGGGAAGTGACATCATCAGAAGGGCCGGAACTGGAAGTGACATCATCGGGTTCAGAACTGGAAGTGCCATCATCAAAAAGCCCAGAACTGGAAGTGATGTCATCAATGGCACTGGAACCTGGTGGGATTTCTTGCAAGGAACTGAGAAAGACAGTCAGTACACCCTGCCACCCCCTGGCCTGATATGGTATTACCAATACTGAAGCCCTTTAGCTACAGTGGGATGCAAAAGTTTGGGCAACCTTGTTAATAGTCATTATTTTCCTGTATGAATCGTTGGTTGTTGCGATAAAAAATGTCAGTTAAATATATCATATAGGAGACACACACAGTGATATTTGAGAAGTGAAATGAAGTTTATTGGATTTACAGAAAGTGTGCAATAATTGTTCAAACAAAATCAGGCAGGTGCTTAAATTTGGGCACCACAAAAAAGAAATGAAATCAATATTTAGTAGATCTGCCTTTTGCAAAAATTACAGCCTCCAAACGCTTCCTGTAGGTTCCAATGAGAGTCTGGATTGTGGTTGAAGGTATTTTGGACCATTCCTCTTTACAAAACATCTCTAGTTCATTCACGTTTGATGGCTTCCGAGCATGGACAGCTCTCTTTAACTCACACCACAGATTTTCAATTATATTCAGGTCTGGGGACTGAGATGGCCATTCCAGAACGTTGTACTTGTTCCTCTGCATGAATGCCTGAGTGGATTTTGAGCAGTGATTCGGGTCGTTGTCTTGTTGAAAGATCCAGCCCCGGCGCAGCTTCAGCTTTGTCACTGATTCCTGGACATTGGTCTCCAGAATCTGCTGATACTGAGTGGAATCCATGCGTCCCTCAACTTTGACAAGATTCCCAGTCCCTGCACTGGCCACACAGCCCCATAGCATGATGGAACCACCACCATATTTTACTGTAGGTAGCAGGTGTTTTTCTTGGAATGCTGTGTTCTTTTTCCTCCATGCATAACGCCCCTTGTTATGCCCAAATAACTCAATTTTAGTTTCTTCAGTCCACAGCACCTTATTCCAAAATGAAGCTGGCTTGTCCAAATGTGCTTGAGCATACCTGAAGCGGCTCTGTTTGTGCTGTGGGTGGAGAAAAGGCTTCCTCTGCATCACTCTCACATACAGCATCTCCTTGTGTAAAGTGCGCCGAATGGTTGAACGATGCACAGTGACTCCATCTGCTGCAAGATGATGTTGTAGGTCTTTGGTGCTGGTCTGTGGGTTGACTCTGACTGTTCTCACTATTTGTCGCTTCTGTCTATCCGAAATCTTTCTTGGTCTGCTACTTCGAGTCTTAACTTGAACTGAGCCTGTGGTCTTCCATTTCCTCAATATGTTCCTAACTGTGGAAACAGACAGCTTAAATCTCTGGGACAGCTTTCTGTATCCTTCCCCTAAACCATGATGGTGAACAATCTTTGTCTTCAGTTCATTTGAGAGTTGTTTTGTGACCCCCATGTTGCTACTCTTCAAAGAAAATTAAAGGAGGAGGGAAACTTACAATTGACCCCCTTAAATACTCTTTCTCATTATAGGATTCACCTGTGTGTGTAGGTCAGGGGTCACTGAGCTTACCAAGCCAATTTGAGTTCCAATAATTAGTTCTAAAAGTTTTGGAATCAATAAAATGACAACGGTGCCCAAATTTATGCACCTGCCTGATTTTGTTTGAACAATTATTGCACACTTTCTGTAAATCCAATAAACTTAATTTCACTTCTCAAATATCACTGTGTGCGTCTCCTATATGATATATTTAACAGACATTTTTTATCGTAACAACCAACGATATATACAGGAAAATAATGACTATTAACAAGGTTGCCCAAACTTTTGCATCCCACTGTAGATAGATAGATAGATAGATAGATAGATAGATAGATAGATAGATAGATAGATAGATAGATAGATAGATAGATAGAATTGAAGAGTCGCATAGTATCTATCTATCTATCTATCTATCTATCTATCTATCTATCTATCTATCTATCTATCTATCTATCTATCTACCTCCTACTCGCATGTGTGTGACAACCTACAGTATAATTCATGGCTGTCACTGTCTCAAAATTGACACAAAAGAGTGTATAGTGGAGATTCTGAAGCAACATTTCATACATTTTCTACCATCATCAAAACTAAATAAAAGAAAGTCTCATAGTAGCACCAGGTTGCATTTCACCAATAAAATTGAATGTAATTGTTGAATCTGACCAAATGCATCTATTCTGGGACCTCATGGTGGCCCAATGCGTTATTTAAGCAGTTTTTACTGTTTCTTATATTTTGCTACTTACTTATAGGTCTTCAGTAGTATCTTGCAAAAATATTTTGTAAACAATTCAGCCTGTCCTTAAACATTATTTTGCAATCACACCATATGCCCTGTGTTATCCATCCATCCATTTTCCAACCCGTTGAATCCGAACACAGGTGCACGGGGGTCTGCTGGAGCCAATCCCAGCCAACAAAGGGTGCAAGGCAGGAACCAATCCCGGGCAGGGCGCCAACCCACCGCAGGACACACACACACATACACACCAAGGACAATTTTTGGATCACCAATGCACCTAACTTGCATGTCTTTGCACTGTGGGATGAAACCGGAGCACCCGGAGGAAACCCATGCAGACAGGGAGAACATGCAAACTCCACGCAGGGAGGACCCGGGAAGCGAACGCAGGTCTCCTTACTGCGAGGCAGCTGCACTACCACTGCACCAGCGTACTGCCCATGCCCTGTGTTATGAATGCATAAAAATATTCTGCTTAAGAAAATTTATCCACAAATAAAACAATCAGAAGGCTCCTAACAGGCTGAAAGGGATCCTGGCTAAGGAGTAGAAACCGATCAGTCCTGGAAGGAAAGACAGGGAATGGACAGACAGCCCAGTGAAAAGGCAAGATGTCACTGGGGGCTTTTTACTCCCCCAGCATGCTAAATGGCAGCAGCCCCGATATCAGTGCCCAGTAGACATCACTTGGTGCCGCAAGAGGGTGCTGCATGGAGACAAGTTCCCTGTTATAAAGGACTTCCATCGGGTTTCCATTGGGCAGTGGCCCTGGCACAGGAAGTACTCCCGGGTCCTTGATAAAAGGGACCACACTCCCTTACCCAGGTTGAGTTGCAGCTGGTAGGATGTAGGGCAACACTAAACTGGAGGAGGGTAGTGCAGTGGTGAGAAGTATTGTGGACAGAGAAAACTTGTTTATTTGTGCTTTTGTTAATTTGAGGAGGAATTGTTTAATAAACCTTCCTTTATTTGAACCTGGGACTGTATAAGTGTGAACGTGTTTAGGGGTTTGGGGTTCGCTTATGACCCTGGGTTCCTTCACAAGCTCCACATGGTCATTATGTTTCAGGTAAAAGGGGCATATCTTAGAGAATATTGTTTGTTTTGTGGTTCCATCCGAGTTGTGATTTAACACAACATACGTTTTTTCCCCCTTTACATTTTGCTTTAGTGTATTGACAGTGAGCTAAATTTAGCTTTCAGTGCAATTTACAGAATGACTACTCCATCTCCATGAATGCTGTATGCTGGTGAGCACCAGTCAATTAAACATTGATTTAAAAAATGCTTCCTCATCTTCGCACTTCTGGTGGCACAGCTCATGTTCTGCTGATATATTACCAGGTGGCTACTCAGTCTGAAGCATAGGAAAATAATGTGATAACTCACAGTCCCAAAGCAGCTCCTGTGTAGGAAGCAAAAATGAGACATGCAAAGCCAGGCAATAACTCAGCAGATGTTAGGCTGATGAAGAGGATGGATAGGAAATTATTGTAGACACTTCCACATTTGGCCAGTGGCAAATAATATATGACATTTTTCACTCCCACCTGTGAAAACTTAACAGCTAAAAGCTGTACTTCAGATATGGGACATTTTGTATTATTAATATGTAGCCTTTGTCAGAATGCCTCAAATCTCACAGACATACCACTGTTTATAAGGTACATTTATAACCTCAGGCAATTAGGTGTAGTAAAAGACAAGCAGGAGCTAATTTACATTTTAAATAATGTATTATTGATAATATTCATAAATAATAACAGTATGCAAAGTACATTTGAATATTGGCAACCATATAACCTGATAAATGGTGATGTGTAATTTCAGGCGGCACACAGACTTGTTAGTTACTTAAAATATCTCTAGTTAAGGCATTATTTGTGGTCAGCTTTCTTCAGAACAGGCCACATGACTCTCTCAATATGGCTGCCGAGCTGTGCTGTTCATTGTGTTGTCCTTTTCAGTTCTTGGTGTGAGGTGGTCTTTCATCATTTGATAAGAGAGAGAGAGCGAGGTAAAGCAAGCAGATTTATAGATTTTCTGTCCAACCCCTACAGCCAATAGGTCGTCATGGCACTTAAAGGCTTTTGATACATGACAGTTCCAAACAGCCATACTTCAGACCAATGGGGGATAGAACACCTTCACACCTGCCCTCCAAACCATATGTTAAGATAAAGCTTGGATGTTAGGCAGCCTGGCTTTCCTGTGGGGGTTGACTGAGAGACTTCAGCAGAGAAATATTGGCCAAACTTGTTTGAGGTACTTCCCCCAACCCTGTCGTAAAATTACAAAGAGATTCATTCCTAAAAGGTGGGAAGGGGTTCTTAAACCATCAAACCATTGTTGTTATTATCAATAATGTAACACTAATATTACATTGCTTTGTCTAAGTTTTAAAGACATACAAAATATTTATCAACTTGTATGCAAACTTTCACATCACAACACATACAGTGATCCCTCGCTATATCGCGCTTCGACTTTCGCGGCTTCACTCCATCGCGGATTTTAAATGTAAGCATATCTAAATATATATCACGGATTTTTCACTGGTTCGTGGATTTCTGCGGACAATGGGTCTTTTAATTTAAAGTACATGCTTCCTCAGTTTGTTTGCCCAGTTGATTTCATACAAGGGACGCTATTGGCAGATGGCTTAGTGTACATAAAACAGATGGAAGACACTTTATTTGCATGAGTAATATTTGAACAAGCAATACCAATGTTAATATTGTGCTGAAGGATGAATTAAAGTAAAAATATTTTTGATGGTCGGTGGGGGATGGACAGGACTCAAAAGAAATTTTTGGGTGCCAGCCGGGTCACCTAATTTACTTACAAAGAAAAAAAGAACTGAAAATAACTGACGCCTGATAGCACCAAAGGTTAACAAAACAAAATGTATCCATCAGCTTGATAAAGAGAGGCTTTGGAGGGCTGTCCAGTCAAAGGGTTGGATCTCCGAGCTGTGGGTGATAAGGGAGGTATGAAAGTTAGCGATTGCGCCCCCTAGTGTCCCAAAGTCGTAGGGCTTACCTCAGATGAGCCCAAAAGGTGACCATCAGAATATGCATGGGTGGCAATAGACCAATGCCGTCTCAAAAAACAAGGCCCGCTCATGCGTTACTTATTGGTCCGGTGACGTCACAATCGAGGTGCTATTTTTACAAACAGTGCCAGCTGAACTTTCCATCTAAGATCGTCGTTGAAGTTGTAAAGAAAGTTAATGGCGTTTTAGTTTTTGATATAAAGTTATTGCAGTCGTAAAGGTTTTAAGTTCAGATGTCTGCGGTGCAGTGCAAGGTAATATTTTGATGTGTTTTCTTTATTTTAATGGTGAACAACTGCACTGCGTAACATTGATAATGCTGCAAATGGAGGTTAGGGCATGTAACGTCGAGAGTAGGCTTAAGAAAGGAATGTTTAGCTACAGTTGTATAAAAATGTATATGAACAGTAAACTGCAGACATGGTGTTATTTAGTGTTGCAAATATTTGAATTTAACCAGAATGAGAATTGAGTTGCAAACCACGAGACGGACGACTGACTAATGAAACAATGGTGGCACTGAAACACACAGTATTAACATTTATTGACATAATTCCATATTTGCTTGAAAATTTGAACTTGAACTATGTTTTGACGGGAAAATTCCAAACTAACTGTTTGGAAGCTCGCTTTGGTAAATATCGTCAATTATCTGGTACAAATTATCACATCTCCATACAAGAGATTCAGGAGTCTGAAAAAAAATTGAAACTGATTAGTTTATTGCATGTTGTGTCTGTTTCTAAAGGTCAAGTGTCATTATTAGACTTCATTTCCCAATGTACTGAAACAACTGATAGTTCAAATGAAGACAATGTTGAGGTTCTTAATTCGTATTTGGTTACTGTTATCTCTAAATGTGATGATTTAATGTTTACTGAGGCACAGTCAAAATCACTTATATTTGTTGCTGGTTATGTAGGGTTTAAAATGGTCACAGGCGCAGTTCAGTGTGAGCTAGTCATGGATAAGTCATTGCATTTAGAATTTTCACAGGAATATAATTACCTGCTTGACTCAGACAGGGGTGGTCTGAAATGGCCCTCAGATTTGTTGGTTGAATGTGTTACACAAATGTTTTTGATTTTCCAGTCAATTGTTACTAATGCTGAATATGAGTCAAATTTTTTATTGTTAAAAAATCAAAAATCTGCATTAATCTCACTGTTTAACGAACGCCTGAACTGATGTGGACTGCAAGTTGGTAATTGTGTTTGTGGGAAGAGTATTTGTGACTTACTGAAGTTGTCCATGTCTACAGTGGCCAACATCTGTTTAAATAATTATTGCAAGCTCGCCACAGATAAACGTGGTACTTTTAAGGAAAAAGCTAACCCCAAACGTAAACTGGCTACATTGACAAAAAAGAGGTAACCAATAAGCCAGTTCTTTTGATGTAACGTTCTGCTTTCGTACAGATTAATATCAGCACATTTGTTAATTTTGCTTATTTTATGATGGTATGAATAAAAACATCGTTTATCATTAGTCATGCCAAAATAATGGCTGTTGGTATTTTATCTAGTGTTGCTTGTTATTTTTTAGATTTAACTGCATTAAAGTGGTAAATGTAGCTTTTCTTGTGATTATTAACGGGTAAATCTGCATTAGTTTTCACGTTACTTCTGTTTAATCCAGGAATATGTGATTTCCTGAGATGCATGTAAATATTCATTTTTCATATGGTGCCAACCACTCGTCGCTGTGATTTTTTCTTACTTTATCATAGTCATTTTCATATATGAACATTCAGTATTGCATTGTTTTATTCAATACAGTATTCAGTGTTACTTCTTAGGTTAATCTCATGTTTAAGGCATTAATTGCATTAATGTTGAGTTGCTGATATCTATATAATAGTCGCTGTTAAATATGTCAAATATGTGATTTAAACGTTATGTGTGACGTTTTATATAAAAATAAATAAAATGCATAATGCAACTGACTTGCCTTTATTTCACGCATTGCATTAATTAATTTTACACTGGAATAATTTATTTACACGAGTACAACGCGACAGGTTTTCTATATGTGTCTGTTGCTGCTGTAGCACCTCGATTGTGATGTCACCACAGGCATGAGCGGGCCTTGTTTTTTGAGACGGCATTGAATAGACACACTTGGCAAATTAAAAGTAAGAACAATTTTATCAATGTATATTGTGTAAGAAAAGGAAGAAACAAGATCATAAAGGGTTGGAGCACCAGATGATGATCCCTGTATTGTTGAAGTGGGTATAAAATGTCGATAACGTCTTTTCAGATGCAAGTTGGTGAAAGTGATGGTGGAAGTGGTTATAAGGCACAGTTGGCAGATGGGGTAGATTCTGGTGACCACTAGTCACTAGTCACTAGTCTTAGGTGAGGAGAGGCATTAGGTAACAGCACCAAACTACGACTTGGGGTGGAATTACCATTTGATGAGCACTGAAGTTGTCTCCCAAGGGCAGGGGTGTGTAACATCTATTTTTGTACCTTGTATAACTCTATGTAAGGTTATATACTGTAGTTTTTCCATATAGTGTTTCAAAGCAACTTTATAAACATATATGAATGTACTACAGTTAAATCATAGAATACCAGAGTTGCATAACATGGTGAGGCTGTCAAGGCTGGCATTCAGCAAAACTCAGCTGTGTTAATAGCTGTTTTTGATGTTTTCTGTTTAGAAAATAAGAACGGTTTTAAATATTTTGATGAGAACAGGCTCTTCAGATTGAAATAACTCATTATTCCCTATTCAGCTATCACTTCTAAAATATCATCAAGCTGACATTTAAGGTTTCCTAAGCTGCCATTTTCAATAACACTACTTAGTAATTTGCTCTACATTTCTGTTGCAAGAAATATTTTTTAAAATTTGTGCAGAATTTTCCATCTTGTTTCTGTGTTCTCATGTTCTTGTTAAAAAATAATTTAAAAGTGACGGCTGCCATCCTCCGTACTTTGTTTAAAATTTGAAATTCTTAATCATTTCTATTTCTAGTCTCATCTCTCTATTATATAAAAAAATCCTGGGACGAGACAAGACTTTTTAGCTTGGGACGAGACAAGGCTTTTTCAGAGAGATAATTTCATGCTCCGTGAGATGAGGCTTTAAGCACGCCCGGGACCAGAAATAAAATACAAAGAGTAGATGACAAAGTAGAACATCGTAAAGAGGTTCAAAAACATTGGCGCGATACACATGCACAGCAGGTTAGAGATAATGAAAGTACTAAAATTCGAAAGTCTCAAAAAATGATAGTAAAGACAGCATTAGCACAAACAAACGGAAATCATTACTCTGTGAAATAACGGAACAGCGAAAAGAGATTGAATATATGGACATAGGTGATATGACAGAAATATGCAAATATTGTTCGGATTTACATTTTAAGTCGGAGACTTGTAGATTGTCTAATTCGTGTTGCCATCAGGGAAAAGTAATGCTTCTTCCCAATGAAGAGGGGTATCCGCGAGAATTAATAGATTTGTTGTTTGGTGAAAGTTAAATCCACATAAGTGAGCGGCAGAGACGCGAAGTGGCTAGCGTGTAGCGTAGGCTGGGGGATAGGCGAGCAAAGCGAGCAGGGGCCAAAGCCCCCTAGGTTTGCTTAAGATAAATAGACTATACCTTCTTTCCTTACTTGTTTTCCTATCCCAATAGAAGTGTTTTTCCAATTTAGCCTTTCTGTTACTTGAGCCTTTTCTTTGAACTCAAGAGAAATTTCATCCAGTACTAATACTAATTCCAATTCTCTCTAGCATTGACCCCTTTATGATCTAACAAGTAGTTTCTGGCCATCATGTAGCCAACCGGCTTGGATTTTTGACTTGGAGTGTCAATGCTGTTATGAAAGGCTCAGTAGCCTAAAATAGCAACATGCTTGCCGACATACAGTACATGGGTTTTTTTTTGCTAGCAAGTCAGTATATTAAAGACTGTTTCACACCTAGTTCATTTGAACTAGTTTTTTTCAATTTCTAGTGTGATTTCCCTGAAAGTCTGGTTCATTTAAGTAGATTTGAACATGTTAATCACACTCTGGTGCAGACCACAACAACTGTACCAAGACCCTTTCAATAGTCTGGTCTTGGTGTGGTATTGAGCAAACCCTGGAGTAGTTTGCATGACGTCTGAATGTGATCCGGCATGGGACTAAAATAAATACTCAATGAAATCCTGTGCATTATGCATGACACTTTGTGTGCTGTGGTAGCCATGTAGAGCATCTGCTGTCGGTAATTGGGAAATCTCATTCATAGCATAATCAGTCGAGGATTAACATGGAGCATTAAAAACAATGAAAAGGTAAAAAAAATACATCAGTACAAATATATCGCATTTTGCATAAAATGACTGGTATAATCACTTGCTCAATCTGAGTAGCACATGATTCAGTCTTAGAGCCTCTCGCATGTGTGATCTGACAGCAGTTGACCACATCCATCCATCCATCCATTATCCAACCACAGTTTAAAAAAAAAAAAAGTGGAAAAATGATTGCAAGAAATGAACAGCAGTGTCCTGTGAGGCCAATGATCAAACATCTGGGTCTTACATCATGAATACACCATTGAAACCAGAATTGAAAAATAAATATTTGATAATTGTGTTTTGTAAGCCTAATGTAGCTGATGTAAGGACAGTTCTTTCAGGCAGAGATTTTGGTTGATTAAAGCAGGCCTGACCTATCACCTCAGCCTTGACCCAAAACTTTCAGTCAGAGGCCATGATTAATTAGATCAGGTACACAGATAGGAGAAAAGATGCTGTTTGGGTCTTAGAAGAGCACAGTTCATATATAACATACTGTACCTCAGATGATAGTTACCTATACCTGGCAAGTTTTATAAAAAGTTCACTGAATATTCAAATATGTGAGTATTTATAATGGTGAGGAACCTTCTAGTAGCCAGAAACCATCTGTAAGAAGAATGTATCCTGCACTTCACATATAGTATTCCTCACTGAGGAACTGGATGATGATTGTACTGCTCACACGGCTTTTTTTCAGTCTGAATATATACAGTGGAACCTCTGGTCATGACCGTAATTTGTTCCAAAACTCTGGTCGCAACCCGATTTGGTCGTGACCTGAACTAATTTCCCCCATAAGATTGTATGTAAATACAATTAATACGTTCCAGACCGTACAAACTGTATGTAAATATATTTTTTTAAAGATTTTTAAGCACAAAAATTGTTAGTTATACCATATAATGCATAGTGTAATAGTAAACTAAATGTAAAAACATTGAATAACACTGAGAAAACCTTGAACAACAGAGAAAACGAACATTGCAAGAATTCATGCTACACCCTTACGAACCGCTCGCTGTAAACACTTTTTTTTAATGAGTTTTAAGCACAGGGAAAAAAATGAACATTTGAAAAATCCTTAATTTATACAAAAACTAACCATAACAACCAAGAAAACTAACCTTGCATGAGTCGAGTTCTGGCATGAAGGAAGTGAGGAGGAAGCTCGGTGGAGAGAAGGTTACACTTTTGAGGGATAGTCCGGCTCCGCGATGGAGGGATGTTCTCATTCAGGTGTTTTCTGTCTTGTGATTTCTTGGGTTTCTGGTGTTTTTAGCTGTTTAGCTGGTGGATCAAACTTCACGAAATAGCGGTCTAATTTGACTTGCCTTTTCCTGCACATTAAAAATTTTTGGAAATGTGAGACAACATGGTCGTTCATCATGTTTATCTTTAATTTGATTTCAATTTTCTTCAAAACCTTCTTCTCACCAACGCTACCACTCTTCACTTGCTTAGAGGCCATGGTTAAATGCAATATTAATGCAAAAGCACATGAGATAGAGCACAGAGTTCACAGCGAATGCACGCACGTCTGACCGAGAACAATGTACAGGGAAAGACTGAACACGTGCGGAAATCATTGGTGTGTCCGAACCGGAAGGGAAACTGGCTGGCTGCCAGTGTTTTTGTTCGTCACCCAAGTGTGTGGTCGTGAACAGATGCAAAAGTTTGGTGAACTTTTTGATTGTAACCCAATTTGTACGTGCTCCGAAACGTTCGTAACCAGAGGTTTTACTGTATGTATAAATGATTATACTACATTATAATACATTATAAGCACTTTGAGCTACATTTTTTTGTATGAAAATGTGCTATATAAATAAATGTTGTTGTTGTTGTTTTACATTGTATATTGGAACTGAAAGCTGCATTTCAAAGCAAGTAAAATATATACAGTATGTAGATCTCTTTTTATATCATATTTCTCTTGTCTGATTATTTCTGCCATGGTTACAAAAGGGTTATATATATACAGTATACAGGTTCAAGTATCTCCTGTATTTCTATGAAGAACATAATCCTAGGGAGCAAGCGCCCCCTGCTGGAGACAACCACATGCACAGGTGGGACATCCTGTCAATGCACACACTAATATTACCATCTCAGTCAGTGTTAATCAAGCATTCCAAAATACAGATTATTAATAAATATGTACAAGAGTTAAGACAGCAGACACATGATCTGAGATAAACTAAATTGAGGCTACATTCAAATTGTGGCTACTAGAGAGTAAATGTGTGTTAAATATTAACAGTTAAAATAAAATAATGTGATAAGTATGTTGTAATGAAACTGAAGCATACCAGTGTATGCCAGCAGCAGAGCTTGTCTTCTGTAATACACTCACCCATTTTTTCTTTAGCACATAAACTTAATGGCAAATAATTTTCAAGAAGTCTTCTAGTTGTTAATTATGGAAAATACAGCAGTGCCCAAATGCCCAACATGATATTTTTTTCGCAGTAAAAGTGTCTCTGCCCAATGAAAGAAGTCCAAGACATACCCATGGTATGTTTATTTATATGTTTAGTTCACTTGAAGGTTTATTGTGTGAAATGCAAACAAACTAACTTGAAATTTAAACAAAGAAATCAAATGTCCTCTGATTTGGAACAAAACAAGTGGAGTCTGATTGTGAAAATTGTCGTTAAATCAATAATATGAAAAGTTAATAAAAAATGTCAGGCTTTCTAGAATACAAAACATATCAAGCCAAAATATTGAGTCAAGCAATGCAGGGTTATCAAATGACCTAGCATTCATTCAGGATGTAGCACACCGTGCTAAACTGATATAAGCAGAAAGATTAAATTAAACTACATTTAAGCAAAATAAAGTATGGGACAGTCTATTTTAGAATAATTATATGCAAGAGTCTGATGTGCTGTAGGCTTCAGACATGGAAAGTGACAGAGAAGGACATTAAGTGACAGGAGATGTTTGTAATGTCTGCATGGCAACAGATGGAAACACTAAGCTTGTTTGAATAGTGTGTTAATACAAAAGTAAAAAAGAGGATGACATAATTTAGCAGTTAAATCACAATCTCTTTTTGTAACATTTTTGAAGCTGTGCTGCACTGAAAAGGCAAAAAAGAGACTGAACTGAATGAAGCCAAAATAATTGAAAGAACTAAAAACAGAGAAGTCTGCAGTCATTAGAAACCTGAAGGACAGAACAGAGAAGAGTACAGGAATTGAATTTAACATTGTGACTAAGGAAGTACCATGACTACCTAGTATCTAGTATATTAAAAAGCCACAAAAATTAAATATGCTTCAAAAATGGGACTTGGGAGGGTGAAAAGCTGTTGTCAGAAACGCTGTCCAACTAATTTGCCCTTGAACAGTTTCCAGGAAAGTTTTGTTGGCAAAGGAGAAAGGCAGTGTCACACACTGTAGGTGTGATGAAGAGGTACCAATGGAGGAGCTACAGACTGAATAAGGCATGCAAAGTTGGGCAGTTCCAAGATTTGGTGATGTTTGAGTACTTTTTCATGCATTAGCTTTAATTTTGCTTAGTTAATATTAAGATTTCTTTTAATATCTTTACACTTTTGGCATTATAGAAGTTGTGTAATGATATATCAGAACAAAAGTTTATCGCCACTGAAAAATGCCCCTGCTTTACTGCATGTGTCACTGAAATACATCTGCAAAAATGTGGTAATGCATAACATCACAAAAGCTATTTCAGCACGAATTCATGTTACAAAGGTGTCTTGGAATTACTCTTAGCTTCACATCAGTAGGTCTCTACATCAGATCAGGTCAGCTCCAGCTCTCATTTTTGTCTGTGGTGGAAGAGTTTAATGTGGCAGAGTAATGATGAATTTCAGAGATTCCAGAGATGAACCGGTAAGATGTGTTGGTATAACAAGGAGAGCACATTGCAAGTGGGTAGCAGACACTGTTGTGGCACTGGTGGAAAGTGCACTGAAGTTAAAGGACATCATTGAAAACCCATGCATGGGAAGATAAAGGCTATGAATAATCGACAGACTCTGACAAAAGTAGACATATGATCCAGGCTGAAGTATGACATCCAGAAAAGAAAAGGTGGAGAGCAAAAGCAGGAGAGCATGGCATCTCAGGGAACATGGATGAAGTGATACCTCCCAAAGAAGAAAATCTCATGGGCTGAACTGAGGAGGCTGGAGGAATTCTGGATCTCTGTTTTGTTAAAGTCGTTGTATGATATTCTTCCATCACCAGCAAACTTGCATAGGTGTGGGGGCTTAGGGATGACTCAGTGTGCAAGATATGTGGGAAGACAGGCACTGTCATCCACATCCTGGCAGGTTACAACACTGCCCTCACTCAAGGAAGATATAGGTGGTATCACAACAAAGTGCTTGTGATAGACACCATGAAGCAGCCGAGGTGGAAGATCAGTGAACCCATAGAATACCAGCACCACCTATCCAGTTTATCAGGGTTTGCAGAGGGCATCTTCTACAAGGAACACAAATCATTATAATCCAAAAGACGCAAGGGTGGCATAAAAGGGTGGACCTGGCAAAGATGCTGTATTTCCCCTTCCAGTTGTCCAAGCATCCTTAAGGTCTCACATTGTCATTTGGTCAGAGAAGATGAGAAAGGTCATCCTGAACTGACTATCCTGTCGGAGGAGAGGTTCAGCAAAGCCCACAAAAGCTACCAAATACCTGGACTGGATCTAGGAGTGCAGGTATAAAGAATGGCAAACGTGGCTGTTCACCATTGAGGTGGGCTGTAGAGGGTTTTCTGTGCAGTCAACATTGTCAATACTCCTTGCCATGGGAGGATCAGGGAAAGAAAGGAAAGCATCTGCTCACAGGATTGGAGGGGCAGCAGAAAGAATCTCTGTCTGGTTATGGCACAAAAGATAGGAGTGAGGCTGGAGTCAAGGAGCTGATGGATAGTGACTGTGACTGTCAATCCACTAACCGGAGGGTGTCATGGTTTGAGTTCCAAACACCCGGGAAAGGCTGGGCACTGTCTCGAGGCATAATTTCCGGACCAAAGTACATTGTTGCTGAAAGAAAGAGTGAGGTTGAGGCGTCTTGAACAGTATGGCAAGCCGAATTAACATTTAGAGATATCTCAAAATGGGTTTTAAGATATCTGGAAATGCATTTTAGATATCTCAAATTGAATTACAGATATCTAAAAGTGCATCTATTTTAAGATATCTAAAAAGCATTTTATGATATCTTAAATAGATTTCAAGATATCTTGAAATGATATGCTGTACATTTTGAAATATCTGAAATGCATTTTAAGATATCTTTAATGCAATTCGAGATATCTTGAAATACGTTCCTGTGCATTTTGAGATATCGCAAATACATTTCGAGATATCTTAAAATAACTTCCTGTGCATTTCAAGATATCTCAAATACATTTTGAGATATCTCAAAATCACTTCCTGTAACATTTCCTATTCTTTCAATGGGACTTCCTGTCTATTTCGAGATATCTCAAAATGAATTTGAGATATCTTGAAATACACAGGAAGTTATTTTAAGATATCTTGAAATGTATTTGAGATATCTTGAAATGTGCAGGAAGTCATTTTAATATATCTGAAAATGCATTTCAGATAACTCAAAATGAATTTGGGATATCTTAAAATGAGAAGGAAGTTATTTTGAGATATCTCGAAATATAATTTAGATATCTTAAAAAGCATTCAAGATATCTTGAAATTCATTTTTTTTTAGATATCTGAAATACAGTTTTAGATATCTAAAATTAATTTCATGATATCTTAAAATGGGTCTCTGCTCCATTTCAGATATCTAACAATGTATTTCAAGATATCTCAAATTGTATTTCAAGATATCTAAAATGCATTTTAAGATATCTTTAAAAGGACACTCAATTATTTCAAGATATCTCAATAGCATTTTCAGATATCTACAATACAATTTAAGATATCTCAATACATTTCCAGATATCTTAAAACAGCTTCCTGTCCATTTTCAGATATCTCAAATACATTTCAAGATATCTTAAAATGACTTCCTGCACATTTCAAGATATCTCAAATACATTTTAAGATATCTTATAATAAACAAGTAGTCCCATTGAAATAATAGGCAATTTTACAGGAAATGATTTTGAGATATCTTGAAATGCATTTAAGATATCTTAAAATGCATGAAAGGTCAATTTAAGATATCTGAAAATTCATTTTAGATATCTTGAAATGCAGACACAATTATTTTGAGATATCTGAAACTGTATTTGAGATATCTTGAAATACATTTAAGATATCTCAAAATGTATTGCAGATATCTTAAAATGTAAAGGAAATTGTTTTATATGGCAAGCCAAATTAACATTTAGAGATATCTCAAAATGAATTTTGGATATCTTAAAATGTAATTTACTTTTAAGATATCTGAAACTCGCTTTGAGATATCTTAAAATAATTTCCTTTACATTTTAAGATATCTGCAATACATTTTGAGATATCTCAATGTATTTCAAGATATCTCAAATACAGTTTCAGATATCTCAAAATAATTGTGTCTGCATTTCAAGATATCTCAAATGAATTTTCAGATATCTTAAATTGACTTTCATGCATTTTAAGATATCTTAAATGCATTTCAAGATATCTCAAAATCATTTCCTGTAAAATTGCCTATTATTTCAATGGGACTACTTATTTATTATAAGATATCTTAAAATGTATTTGAGATATCTTGAAATGTGCAGGAAGTAATTTTAGGATATCTTGAAATGTATTTGAGATATCTGAAAATGGACAGGAAGCTGTTTTAAGATATCTGGAAATGTATTTGAGATATCTTAAATTGTATTGTAGATATCTGAAAATGCTATTGAGATATCTTGAAATAATTGAGTGTCCTTTTAAAGATATCTTAAAATGCATTTTAGATATCTTGAAATACAATTTGAGATATCTTGAAATACATTGTTAGATATCTGAAATGGAGCAGAGACCATTTTAAGATATCATGAAATTAATTTTAGATATCTAAAATGTATTTCAGATATCTGAAAAAATGAATTTCAAGATATCCTGAATGCTTTTAAGATATCTAAATTATATTTCGAGATATCTCAAAATAACTTCCTTCTCATTTTAAGATATCCCAAATTCATTTTGAGATATCTGAAATGCATTTTCAGATATCTTAAAATGACTTCCTGCACATTTCAAGATATCTCAAATACATTTCAAGATATCTTAAAATAACTTCCTGTGTATTTCAAGGTATCTCAAATTCATTTTGAGATATCTCGAAATAGACAGGAAGTCCCATTGAAAGAATAGGAAATGTTACAGGAAGTGATTTTGAGATATCTCAAAATGTATTTGAGATATCTTGAAATGCACAGGAAGTTATTTTAAGATATCTCAAATGTATTTGATATCTCAAAATGCACTGGAACGTATTTCAAGATATCTCGAATTGCATTAAAGATATCTTAAAATGCATTTCAGATATTTCAAAATGTACAGCATATCATTTCAAGATATCTTGAAATCTATTTAAGATATCATAAAATGCTTTTTAGATATCTTAAAATAGATGCACTTTTAGATATCTGTAATTCAATTTGAGATATCTAAAATGCATTTCCAGATATCTTAAAATCCATTTTGAGATATCTCTAAATGTTAATTGGCTTACTATAGTTTTAAGATATCTCAAAGCGAGTTTCAGATATCTTAAAAAGTAAATTACATTTTAAGATATCCAAAATTCATTTTGAGATATCTCTAAATGTTAATTTGGCTTGCCATATCATGTAGTAATTCACTCTATGGCAGATGCATTTTTAGATATCTGTAAGTAAATTTGAGATATCTCTAAATGTTAATATAAATTCCAAATAAAAAAATTTTGTGCGGGACAAGTTCTACTGAAATAAATGTTTATAACTGAAGAATGAAGACTGGAAGAAATTAGGAAGAAAAATGTAATGAATAGTTTGGATTAGGAAATAACCAGGAGGAGCAGAATAGTGGCACAGAGGTAGCACTGCTCACAATAAGGAGACTAGGGTTAATGTTCCAAATCCACCCTGCCTGGAGTTTGCATATTCTCCCCATGTTTGGGTGGATTTCCTCTGGGCGCTCCAGTTTCTTACCAAAGACATGCAGATTAGGTAGATTGGTGTCACTAAATTCACACTGGTGTGTGTGTGTCCTATACTTGTTGGATTAAGTGAGCTTAGAGTACGGTAGGATATGGTAAATAACCAGGAATGGATTGAAACAAAAAAGGAGAAGCAGGAATGTAACTAACACACAGGCACTAGTTTGAATTTTGGAAAGTGCAAAGACAAAAATTCAAGAGACCAAAGCAGGAATACTAGACAAGAACATAGTCAAAAACAGCAGATATCATAGGAAAAAAAACATTCTTACACCGACTTGGCTTTCCTTCCTCTAATACTAATTCATGTACTGCCATGTGACAGAAAATGTTCGAGCAAAGTAGATCAGGAAATCATTTTATTTTCTGGTGACACCCCTAACCCATTAGCCTCCATTGTAAAGCACCATTAAGGGCAAGATATATTTTTTTAAATTTATAGAAAATGCTTAACTTTAGAATACAATTTTGCATGGCAAATGCATATGTACTATATTTGTGAAAAGGTCATTTTAATTTTGAAAAAATACCAAAATTTTCCTTTAAGGCAATTTAAATAAATACTGTACAGATGCAATTTAAATTGAACGCATCCTCTTTTGTGAACTAATAATTTATGACCTGAATACATTTGTACATTCTTTCCATTTTTATGGTGCCTTTAGTGTAAAATAACCAGACAAGGTTACCTTAATGGTAAAAGAAAATGGAGACAGTATGATACAGATAAATTAAGGATCAAAGTTTTTGGGTAGAGCCATCCATCACTTGGACATTTAGGCAATCACATGTGTGTAATGTCACATGTTCAGGAGCCCACATATGATTTTTGATGTAAATAGTGGCCCGTCCTTAAGACCAAGGAAGGAAAAGACAGAGAAAGCGACATCAGAAACTGTGACACGTCAGAAAGGCAGAGAGTGACCATTCCATCTGGGTTTCAGAAAATGTAACTTATGCATCACGCCAATTATTGAATCAAAAAGGCACTCAGGACAACATCCACCTTTGAAATTGCTGATTTTTTAGTACTCTTTCTAAGGGCCAGGATATACTTGCCACTACGCAGCTTGTATGCTTGTGGACACTACTGCTGTGCAAGCAGTGTACTGACTATACTTGCACACATACTTTATGTAAATTTGGAGGATTTCACCAGTGTGAGAAATCATCATGGTGAGAAAACAATGTCTGGTTTCGCTGCGTTGTAAACTGAGGGAAGAAAGAAGTTGAAGATAAAGATTCTTTGCATTCTTGTGCTGTTGCGATAGTGCAAAAAAAGATGGCAACAATGACACAGAAGATGGTATGTGAGATCTTTAAATGTATCACATCATTACGATGGAGAATATGCGATGCGTGTATTGCCAATGTGAGAAATGGATGAAGAAAAGCACCATGAATACTTTCGTATGGCAGCATTTAAGTTTGATGATTTTCTTCACTGCATTGAACCATTCATCAAACATCATCACATGGTAAAGATAACAATAATTTCTAACCTGCTCTATCAGCTCTTTCTAGAAGCGTTCATCCTTGTTGATAGTTATGGAAGTTAACCCCGACACAGACAGGCAGACCACACAAGTCCACATGGTTTTTATTTCTTTTCTTTTTCTTACACAGTGCACAAATCATCCACAATTTACTCAGCCCCTTCTTTTTCTTTTTCCTCTCTTCTTCTCTGCTGCTTCCACTCCTCTCCCCACAAGCTTTGTCCTCTACCTCCTGACTCTGGCTCCCTAAACAGAGTTAGACAGCCTCTTTTTTACTGCACCCGGAAGTTCTCCAAGTGCTGTTCTGTTGTCTTCCAGCAGGATCATCCTGATGGGTTAAGGCCCCTGGTTGTCTGCCACATAGTAAACAACAAAGCTAATGTCACATACCAAAATTTTTGCTGGTACAACTCGTGCATGCATCACATTAATTTCTGACAATGTGCTTAAGTGGACGAGTCAAAAGAGCTCTGGGAATGGGTGGCAACCATGAAGCATTCTGAGCGTCAAGTATATCCCAGTCCTAAGACTATATATGCTATATATACAGGCTTTGATGTCTACTTTATTTTCTATTACAATTTGCAAATTTATTAAAATTATTCACATTCTTAATTCAGTACTTTCTGGAAGCCCCTCTGGCAGCAATTATGGCTTCATGTTTTCTTGAGTAAGTCTGTACAAGCTTTGCACACCTGGATTTGTACAGTTTTTCCCATTCTCCCTGGCAGATACTCTCAAGCTTTGTTAGATTGATGTGAAGTGTCTGTAAATGGCAGTCATCAGATCTCACTACATATGTTCAATGGGGTTTAGGTTTCTGTGGCTCATCTACTCAGGTGCAGTCAGATGTTTGTCCCAAAGCTACACCAGCTTTGTCTTGAGTGTATGCTTGGGTCATTGCTGAATGATGAATCTTCACCCCAGTCTGAGGTTGCGGGCGCTCTGGGACAGGTTATCTTTAAGTACCTGTTTGTATTTTGTAAATTCTGACCAAGCTCCCTGGTCCTGTCACTGAGAAGCACCACCATAGCATGATGTTGCCACCATCATTTTTCACTGTATGGATGGCATTAAGTAGATGGTTAACAGTTCTGCCCAAAGGGTTAAATCTTTGTTTTATCAAGTGCATCCCTTATTGGAATAAGTTCTTTTGCAACTGCAGAATGTTACATAACCAGAAACTATATACCGTATTTATGTGAGTACTTTGCACACATTTTTTCCTGAAAATTATCATTAGAAAATTAGGTGCGCGTCATACACGAGGAAATGTAATTCTGCAATGTTTACTTCTTCTGCTTGAGCTCGCTCCCTCTCATTTGCTTGCTCGTGCACTCACACTCTCTCTGTGGCTCACTTGCTCACGCACTCACACTCTCTCTCTCACTCTCTTGCTTGCGCTCCCTCGCGCTCTCGCTCGACAGTGCTCTCTCTCTCTCTCTAAACGCTTCCTATACAATCACAACGCACGTCGTACACGGGGCAAAACTTTTATCGCAATGTTCTTTGTAAAAATTAGGGTGCGCGTCTTACACGAGGGTGCGTGGTACATAAGCAAATACGGTAGATATATTATAAAAAGATACGGCAGTAAGAAATCACATAGGGAAATAACTTAGCTTTCTTTTAATAATGGTTCACTTGGCATAACAGACAAAGAAAGCCATGACAAGACCTTTGGGAGTGGAGGCCCGATGTGTAGACTCCATTTTCATCGCTGTGTTGAAAAGATTTTCTGGATCGGATGACATTATCTCCCATCCATCCTTCGGCTTCAAAGGTGTGCCGGGCAATGTTCCAAGGCCTTATACTCTTTCTTCATGTTCAGACCTTCACGTCATGCCATTCCAAACAAGGCAAAGAGGATACAATTTCATGCTGAGTTTGACACACAGAAATATTATACAATACCCATTTTGCAGTTGTCCCTGTCTTGTCTTCTAATGCTTGCCTAGCAGTTCTTTTATGGCGAACTCTTGTGTGCTTAATCTGGCTTTGTGTTGTCAGTAGAAAGAAAAGTAGATTTATAAAATATTTATACAGAGCACAGTTACATATTAAACATATACACTTATTAAATCAAGCCAGAGAATCTTATTTTCTAATGCTCTTTGAGTCCATTAAATAATGTTTGGCAAACTAAAGTGAGCTGACATACTGTATGTGTCTGATTGATGGATTGCTGCCGAGATGGTCATCCTTCTGACAGGTTCTCCCATCTCCCATGTTCTGTCAGTGTGAATATTCGGTTCTTGGCCACCTCCCTTACAAAGGCCCTTCTTGCCAACATTCAAAGATTCAGAAATTTGCCCTGATCTATGCCTAACCAGAATTTAATCCTGGATGTTTACAGATACTTACTTGGACTTACTGGCTTGTTTATTATCCTGACATGCAGTGTGAATTGTATTGCCTTCTACTATAACAATAACAATTTATCTATTATAAAGCCCAAAGTTACACAAGGAATTCGTCATTGGGCAGTGACAGACTTTGTTTTGATGTCCAGAGCCTTGACTCTCTAAGAAGAAAAGAAAAACTCCCAAAAAAACTTTGTAGAAAAAAAAATTAAAGAAATTTTGGGAAGAGCAATTCAAAGAGACACCCGTTTCAGGTAGGCTGGGCATGCGATGGGTCCCACAAAATGTGGTAAATACAGTACAGCACACAAAACACTACACAAGGAGTCCTCATCACAGAGCTAGATGGCCAGTCTGTTACGGCCACCTCAGAAGTACAAAACAATTGTACAAACTTTGCTCTTGCACAGAACTCCTCACCAAGTGCAGGCACAAATCAAAGCGACACCTCTCAAGTCAAGATGCAAGAATAGATTATACTATTCACTAAATATATAAGGATATAGATTTGTTAAAATAAATGAAAAACAAAGTAAAAACTAATTAAAAAAATAATAAACAACAATATATGTCTATCGGCTAATTGTAGAACCAAAGCCAGATTGTAGAAAAGTAATGAGACAAGCCAGACACAGTCAGAGTCCTTGAGACATCGGACAAGAAAACGCGCCAACCCCGTTGGCCATTCTGCAGATGAGTTAGTGCTGAGCTGGAATATCAGGTGTGTGCCTTACTCAACAATGTCTAATCAATTTGGTTTGCCGCAAGTTGACCCTCATTCAGGGTCATAACACATCTCAAAAGATAATTAAAGCAAAAGGATGCAACTGACCACAATTTGCAGTGGTACAGCAAAGGGTCTAAGTACTTGTATGAATGAGAGGTTTCAGGGTTTGATTTTTAATAAATTCCTTTCTGAAAACATGTTTTCACTTTGTCATTATGGGTTATTGAGAGTAGATTGATAGGCAAAAATGGCAAATTTATGCAAAATTAAATTTAAAATGTGTAGATAGTGAAGGGGTCTGAACGCTTTCTGAATCTATTGTACTATATATTGTACTTTGTGGTATCTAGCATCCCTGTTATTTACAGCCTTATTTATTCAGTTTGTCATCATTTTTGTAACATCCTTTAGAATGACCTTAGAAGGTGCTATTTTTTTTAATTTTCCAGGATGCTAAATTGAGATTAAGTATTTTATCTGATCCCCTTTTTTAATTTTCTATGCAGTATATAATAGGATCAGACTGTCTAATTTCCAGTCTAACTGTTAACCATGTAATTCCAACTTTGCTGTTATAAATGAATTACTGTAATATGTAGTCGTTTAGAAAGATAAAATGGATAGTAACCTTTGGCTTGCATGTTAAGCACAGACTTAGTTGTTCAATTTATTTTATAGACCTCCTTTCACAGTGAACACTATCACAAGGCACTTTTGTATCAAACGTTTTGCTTTTACTTCCTTGCTTACCAAAACATAATATACAATATGACATGGATTAAAAGACTGGGAAAAAATAATGATGAGGTATAAGAAGTCAGCAGTAGAACACAGATCCTAGAAATAGAAAACAATCACAGGGGATAATGCATCTGAAGAAGTCAAAAAGATTAATTGCTTCTTTGATAATTTTGGAAAATGTCAAGTGAAGGAGATTCATGTGCAGCATGGGGGGTGGGGGGGTGGGGACAGTTCTACATGGTGGAAGACACAGTGCATAAAGATCTGGGTCATTGCCTAGCTGTTTAATACTGGAGCATCTGCAGGTCTTGAGTGGTTTGTAGATGTGCTAACATATTGAAAGTCATTTGTTTGTGCAGTAAGAGGTGCTTATATGCTCAAGTGTAAAACAAGATCTGACAGATTATATAGGGGAGACATGACAAATGGAAGCAATGACTTGCAGGTACAGTAGCTGGCTGTTTGGCTTGTTTCATTTTAGGGAATATTGTAAACAGTTTGTGGTGGTTTTGTGGTGTATTTTTATGGATCAAAGGCTTCTAAGAACGTGTTTTGTTGTGGAAAGGTGGCAGCATCACTGTGCCTAAGAGGAATAATGGAGCAATTCAGAGTCATCTGTGAAGGAAAGGAATAGATGACAGGTGTTCATCTTTCTGTTTAGCACAGATAGCCTTTATGGTCTGATTCCAAAATGTAGGGAAAGGAGGCAGAAAATGTCAATGGTTTGATTCAAAGAGAGGGGGGACTTTACTTTAAGTTGGGGTTTAGGCACATGTCTGTATGGAAGAGTTTAGATTTTGATTTACATAGATTGATAGATAGATAGATTAGATAGATATCAAAGGCACTATAAGATAGATAAATAGTGGTCATCCCGTTTTGGCGTCTTTGCCCTTGAGTTCTGGACACAAAAGGCTGTCAAAATGATACCTCCTTTCAGTTACCCACAGTGCAGGGTAAGAAGGATATAACAATGTTAGCGATAGCACCCCCTCTTATCCTGGCGGGGTATTACATACCTTGATAGAGCCTGTAAGGACATCTTAAATGTACATGTGTGACAAAAGACAAAGATAGATAAAAGGGAAAGGCACTATATGATAGAGAGAGAGAGAAAGAAAGAGAGAGAGAGAGAGAGAGAGAAAGAGAGAGAGAGATGGATAATACTTTATTTGTACCAGGGACTAAAATTTTGCTTTTACAAAAGCTCAGGAAGCTTGCTAAGAAAACTCCCCTGTTTAATGTCCATGAAAATGATCTTACTGTTGACATAACCCTGTCATAATTCCAAGTGACTTTAGTTTTATATAGTGCTGTTTTTATTTACAAGTTTAAAATGCATATTACAGATGCAAAGGAGTTAAAATAAAACATTAATAAAGTTTGATAAAACCTCAAATTAACAAATATCCATTCACTTGTTGAGACAATTTCATCCATTTAGATTTGTTGGGAACCAAAACTTATCCTGACAGTACGGTCAAGATAGAATTCAGCCCAGGACCAGGGTGTCAATTACATATACACTTCTTAATTCTGGGCCCGCTTAAACATGCCAGTCAATCTAATATTCATGTTTCTAGGATGTGAGAGGAAACCAAAATAGCTGAAACATAGTGCACCAGATAAATGAAAACCATGCAAACTCCAGAGAGAATAAATCTCAAGGAGTACACAATCATCAGGAAAAGGCAGGTCAAAATCTACCACTCGCCCCTTTTGTGGACATTTCACTGTATTTTGCGGTGCAGACTAGTGATGTACCACAAATGTGTGCTTCTAGGTCCATTGTTGGTGACAGGTATGTTTCCTAACTTGCCATTGTCCCTTTCTAAGGTTAAGAGGGCTGACTTGATCAAAGTGACAGCAACAGCAAGAGCCACACACGAAAGTAGTTTAATTAAATCATTTGTCCATTAAACATAATTGCATGCATTCTGGTAAATTGAAAAGGATTTAGATGTAGCAGTTACCTAAGCAAAATAGTGGTTTCTGTGCATGAATTTCATGTGGTAAATGTAAGAATAAATATGATAGAAAAACAAGCTGACAATTTTTCTTGATTGATTTTTTTTTTCTACATCTTTTGGGAACTGGGGGTTTGCAGAAGGAGGTGAAGCCTGCAGTTGTTTCAGCATTAAGAATGAATTCATTACTGAAGGGACACAGACACTCTTCTTGGGTAATTAGTGTAAATTGTCAGCTCATTTAGGCAAGATTAGCTTAGTGATTTATCAAGCTATTTTTTTTTAGATTAGTGCCTTCAAAGCAAAAGATGTTGGTATATTATAATAGAATCCTAAAATCTCCCAACCGTCCATTTTGTTAGCCTGCTTACAGATTTGAGGGGAAACAGCATCGGACACATAACTCCGTCTATTCCAAGGTACCCTCACACACATGCCTTCTCAGCGGGCTGATTTAGAGTTGCCAATGAACCTAATCTACATGTCTTTGTTATGATGGAGAAAGCTGGACAAAACTCATATGAACACAAGGAGAACGTCCAGACCTCCAACAGACATAACTAGAAGATTCTAAATCTGTGAGTGAACAAGGCAAATGATTATAATGCCACCAAAAATCTTGCTTCATTTTCATTGTTACTTTGAAAAGACTTTTACACATTGATTTTAGGACATTTGCTCTTGGTTAAATTAAGCATGACATATTCCAGGGAATAAATCACAGGTCTTCTGTCATGTCTATACCTCAGTTGATATGCTTGTTAGATGGGTCACTAAAGTGTGATATTCACGTTTAATAAATACAGTATAGGATGATCTGCTGGCCCTATTAAAACAAAATCTTTGCAGTACCACAGATGGTTACTCATGCTGGATATGTAAAATTTTCATCTAACAGCCATATTCTTCCGGAGATGAGTGAGCATGCATGTCAGTCTTAATTAAATGTTGATTTATGTGCCTGCCGTGTTGGACTGAACCCACACACATTAATATCTTATTGGCCACTGGCTGCCCACTATAACAGATGAGATTTAGAAACAGATTATATAGGTATTTTGTTGCTCTTACATTTATTATCAGTCACTCTTTCTTTGTTATGGTATAGTACCAGTATGTACCATCATAAGTTACTTTGGAGAGTAAACAGAATTGTGATACAGAATCGATTATAGAAACAGGTTAGTGCGACACCAGTTAGAAATAGCAACTACAATGAAAAGTTCTACACTGATGGATTTTAGGAGGAGTCAGAAAATATACCTGATAAACTTAGACAGCATGTACAGTTAAAGGAGCTTTGTATATTACACACTGATGGTGATAAAATTGCAGCATCGGGAAAAATGTGTCATATTGTTTCAAAACTTGAAGGACTGATGGATAGTTAGAGTATGAAAACGATTACAAGCAGAGAACATATGTTAATAATGTATGTGTAAATTACACCATAGGGGACACTAAAGGCACCAGCAAAGGGAACCTCATTGAGTAACAGGTGGCAGTTAGTCTACTCCTATGGAACACAATGACCGACATTACATTGTATTTTTGGACGATTCCAAGTTCAGTTTACTACTCCATGTTAGATGGATCAGTGTGTGGAGGTTTACATTTTGAATTATTGTATAGGCCCAGCACTAGAAGTTATGGTGTGGGCTACCGTTGGGTTCCACTCCTGTTCCTACATCATATGCACTGCTGGTACCTTGATCAGCCAGTGATAAAATTGCAGAGGTGGAGATGGCCCTCTCTCTGCAGAGGTTCCCTGGTGCCATATTCCAACAGGACAGTGCTCGACCACATGTGGCAAGAAACGTCCAGCAGTTCCTGAATGACCATCATGTGGTAGTTCTTCCCAGGGCTGCACTTGGCACTTCTGGGATATAGTCAAGAGAATGAATGGCATGCTAGAGACCACTGTATAGAGGCATGCCATTCCAAAAACACACATTCAGCATTTCTTCCTGTCCATGCCAGACCATGCACAAGTGGTTATCTCTGCCCATGGTGGATACACCAAATACTGGTTAATGTGCATTCCGCATGTGTGATGAGCTGTACTTCTAATCATGTTTTCCATGTAATAAGTAATCTAGCATACAGTACAAATATTTTTGGTGTTGCAGTGCAGTTAGAAAATACAGTGCTGTGAAACTCAGAAGAGTATTTGTACAATCAAGACGATGGATTCTTCTGAATTAGCCAAGAGAGAGACTTACAGAAAGCAGGAATGAAGTTCTGTTATTTAATTGTTTCTAACATTTGATGACCCATTTAATAACAGTTAAATAGCTTTCTCTGCTAAGGTTGGCGGGTCTTATGCTGCAAAATGTAGACAAGACCATTTTAACTGAAATAGCAATATTCATTGCCTTTAATAATGTGAGAAATTGTTTTTAGCTCAGATTGTGTACATATTTGGTATATGTCTTAGTTTATACATTCTTTTACTGTGCCATTAGTGGGTGGAATCCATTTGATGTTGACTTGTGTGAGTGTGAGCCCCTGCGATGCATTGGTACTCTGTCTATAGTTGCCTCTATAAGCCCCAACTGTTGGGATCATGAATTGAATTAAGTGGACTTATACAAGGAATGAAATTCTGAACTGTTTTAAAAGTTGCATTACATAGTTAGACTGACTACTACACTCACTACATGCCTTAACAATCAATTTCCACAGACAGTGACTTTTCACACATTGAAGTAAAGTTTAAGGGAAATGATAACAACCTTTCTTTGAAGATCAGTAGTTCCTCTTTCCATAAACATCCTTTTCTTTTTATCTATTTGGCAAGGGGACTTCTGTAAAGGGTACATATTCAATATATGTTGATTTTTTCCAGGTAAGGTGTCCCAGTGTTCTAGCTTGTCTTGTGCCATAAGTGGTACATCTGTTCTGGGGCTCCATCCAACTTCATCCTTTTTATGTGGATTTGGGGTCCAAACTGAGTGGTTGGGACCTAAGAGGTCACTTACCCCACTTATGCCAAAAAACAGCACTTCATGATAAATTTCTGCAGCTTTTCTCTGGGTTCCCCACATAATTTTGTCTATGTGTGATTTTAGAGTCAACCACAATGTAAAGTCTATTTATATAAAATATAACGTCTGCCTGTATATCCTACACCCTTTGACCGATTTGGACCAAGTTTTTCATATTTGTTCTCTAGGACAATACAAACAAGACAGACTACCTTGGAACCCTGAAGGGCTTAGTGTTTTTATTTATTTATTTAGTTATTTTTTGCCTGTGTACTACAGTTTGAACACCAGTGCCACTTGCTGGCTCAGAGCAAGTGAAACATCCAAACAAACTGAAACCAGATTAGCACACAAAATGACCAGAGCTTAATATTACTTACCTGGGCAACCCAATCCCACATGCTGCTTATATTTACTGCATTAAAAGAAGTATTGTGTGCATTCACAAGGGGTTGTTGGGTGAGGCTTGACTGAGACTGGAGTGAGACACTGGACTGCAGCGCAACACAAAGGAGAATCAAAGGGTTGTTGTTTAACTCCTGCTTTGTTGACTTCTCTTCATAACTACAAACTGTTCACCTTAAATTAAGAAGATGAGTCAGACATGACAGCATTCATTGTTACAACCCAGCAAGTTCTCGCAATTCTGGAATCCAATTGCACCCAAAACAAACTAATTCTTGAAGCGTTGCATGCTGCTTCTGTCTACAGTAATGTAACAAGGAGTAATTACTTCCTTAGAAGCTTGGCGTCCTTCCACATCTGCAATAAGATGCTGCAGATGTTCTATCAGACTGTTGTGGTGAGCACCCTCTTCTACGCGGTGGTGTGCTGGGGAGGCAGCATAAAGAAGAGGTATGCCTCACGCCTGGACAAACTGGTGAGGAAGGCAGGCTCTATTATAAACACAGAGCTGGACAGTTTGACATCTGTGGAGGAGTGACGGAAGCTGAGCAGGCTCCTGTCAATCATGGAGAGTCCACTGCATCCACTGAACAGTGTCATCTCCAGACAGAGGAGCAGCTTCAGCGACAGACTGCTGTCACCGTCTTGCTCCACTGACAGATGGAGGAGAACGTTCCTCCCCAACACTATGCGACTCTTCAATTCTATCTATCTATCTATCTATCTATCTATCTATCTATCTATCTATCTATCTATCTATCTATCTACAGTGAGATGCAAAAGTTTGGGCAACCTTGTTAATAGTCATTATTTTCCTGTATAAATCGTTGGTTGTTACGATAAAAAATGTCAGTTAAATATATCATATAGGAGATGCACACAGTGATATTTGAGAAGTGAAATGAAGTTTATTGGATTTACAGAAAGTGTGCAATAATTGTTCAAACAAAATCAGGCAGGTGCATAAATTTAGGCACCACAAAAAAGAAATGAAATCAATATTTAGTAGATCCGCCTTTTGCAGAAATTACAGCCTCTAAACGCTTCCTGTAAGTTCCAATGAGAGTCTGGATTGTGGTTGAAGGTATTTTGGGCCATTCCTCTTTACAAAACATCTCTAGTTCATTCAGGTTTGATGGCTTCTGAGCATGGACAGCTCTCTTTAACTCACACCACAGATTTTCAATTATATTCAGGTCTGGGGACTGAGATGGCCATTCCAGAACGTTGTACTTGTTCCTCTGCATGAATGCCTTAGTGGATTTTGAGCAGTGTTTCGGGTCGTTGTCTTGTTGAAAGATCCAGCCCCGGCCAGCTTCAGCTTTGTCACTGATTCCTGGACATTGGTCTCCAGAATCTGCTGATACTGAGTGGAATCCACGTGTCCCTCAACTTTGACAAGATTCCCAGTCCCTGCACTGGCCACACAGCCCCACAGTATGATGGAACCACCACCATATTTTACTGTAGGTAGCAGGTGTTTTTCTTGGAATGCTGTGTTCTTTTTCCTCCATGCATTACGCCCCTTGTTATGCCCAAATAACTCAATTTTAGTTTCTTCAGTCCACAGCACCTTATTCCAAAATAAAGCTGGCTTGTCCAAATGTGCTTGAGCATACCTCAAGCGGCTCTGTTTGTGCTGTGGGTGGAGAAAAGGCTTCCTCTGCATCACTCTCACATACAGCATCTCCTTGTGTAAAGTGCGCCAAATGGTTGAACGATGCACAGTGACTCCATCTGCTGCAAGATGATGTTGTAGGTCTTTGGTGCTGGTCTGTGGGTTGACTCTGACTGTTCTCACCATTCGTCGCTTCTGTCTATCCAAAATCTTTCTTGGTCTGCCACTTCGAGCCTTAACTTGAACTGAGCCTGTGGTCTTCCATTTCCTCAATATGTTCCTAACTGTGGAAACAGACAGCTTAAATCTCTGGGACAGCTTTCTGTATCCTTCCCCTAAACCATGATGGTGAACAATCTTTGTCTTCAGGTCATTTGAGAGTTGTTTTGTGACCCCCATGTTGCTACTCTTCAGAGAAAATTAAAGGAGGAGGGAAACTTACAATTGACCCCCTTAAATACTCTTTCTCATTATAGGATTCACCTGTGTGTGTAGGTCAGGGGTCACTGAGCTTACCAAACCAATTTGAGTTCCAATAATTAGTTCTAAAAGTTTTGGAATCAATAAAATGACAACGGTGCCCAAATTTATGCACCTGCCTGATTTTGTTTGAACAATTATTGCACACTTTCTGTAAATCCAATAAACTTCATTTCACTTCTCAAATATCACTGTGTGTGTCTCCTATATGATACATTTAACTGACATTTTTTATCGTAACAACCAACGATTTATACAGGAAAATAATGACTATTAACAAGGTTGCCCAAACTTTTGCATCCCACTGTATCTATCTATCTATCTATCTATCTATCTATCTATCTATCTATCTATCTATCTATCTATCTATCTATCTATCTATCTATCTAATTAATGTGTGCTTTTGCAGGGTGTGTTGGGTAAGGAGAATCAGAGGGATGTTGTTTAACTCGTGCTTTATTGGCGTTTCTTCATTATTTAAGCACTGTGAACTGTTCACCTTAAACTTTGAGGATGAATCAGACATGACAGTGTTCATGGTTATAGCCCAGCAAGGAATTACTGCAATTCTGGAAACAAACAAATATTTGACTCACGAGAACAGAGACATTAATGGAGAGGCAGTGTGGATGATGGATGAGGCAGCTAACAATAACAACAGGGTCACCAATTAAAAAACACAGAAACCTTTGCTTTCTTATTTTAGCCCATTCTACAAGTATACTCAGGCAGCTCCGGGTGCTTTGACTAGAAAATTATAAAGTAAAGTCAAATGTCAACTAATTGCCAGTTTTACAAAACATGTAATAAATAATGAATGGAATATAAAACAGAACCCTATTTCAGGTATTGGAATAATGCAGCTAAATAGACGTATTTGAGGAAGTGTGTGATCTCAAAATAATTTGTTGTGCTCTTATTTTTAGTGACTTATACCTCTAAGTTACATCTGGTGACTTTTTAAGGTTTTTCTAATGACACTTCTCTCTTGGCAGCATATGTAAGAAGCATGCTTACTCTGTGAGATAGACAGCAGATGGGTTTGCTTACAAAAATGTGTTTATATAAAAATTGGCAATATGAAATTGAGCTGATATAATTAAAAGTCAAAACCACAACTGACTAGGTGTTAAGACCAAAGCAATCAGAAATCTTCAATAGGTTTACTGAGGTGACTGAATATTGTTTTTTTGATCAGCTTGACATGTTTTAGTTAGTGTATACATCTAACCTTTGAATGTCACCAGTGCTTAAAGTGATGCAATGAGACACTGGTGCTCTATTTATGTTTTTGGACTTCTCTAGCACCTTCAACACCATCCAACCTCTGCTCCTTAGGGACAAGCTGACAGAGATGGGAGTAGACTCACACCTGGTGGCATGGATTGTGGACTATCTTACAGACAGACCTCAATATGTGCGTCTTGGGAACTGCAGGTCTGACATTGTGTGCAGCAATACAGGGCGCCAGAGGGACTGTACTTTCTCGGTCCTGTTCAATCTATATACATTAGACTTCCAATATGACTCGGAGTCCTGCCATGTGCAAAAGTTCGCTGATGACACTGCTATTGTGGGCTGCATCAGGAGTGGGCAGGAGGAGGAGTACAGAAAGTTAATCAAAGACTTTGTTAAATGGTGCGACTCAAACCACTTACACCTTAACACCAGCAACACTCATGGACCCTGTGATCATCAGAAGTGACTGTGTGCAGAGGGTGCAGATCTATAAATATCTGGGAGTGCAGCTGGATGACAAATTGGACTGGACTGCCAATACTGATGCTCTATGTAAGAAAGGTCAAAGCAGACTATACTTTCTGAGAAGGTTGGCATCCTTCAACATCTGCAGTAAGATGCTGCAGATGTTCTACCAGATGGTTGTGGCGAGTGCCCTCTTCTACGCGGTGGTGTGCTGGGGTGGCAGCATAAAGACGAAAGACGCCTCACGCCTGGACAAACTTGTTAAGAAGGCAGGCTCCATTGTAGGATTAAAGTTGGACAGTTTAACATCTGTGGCAGAGTGACGGGCATTAAGCAAACTCCTGTCAATCATGAATAATCCACTGCATCCACTTAACAGTGTCATCTCCAGGCAGAGGAGTAGCTTCAGTGACAGACTTTTGTCACCGTCCTGCTCCACTGACAGACTGAGGAGATCGTTCCTCCCCCACACTATGTGACTCTTCAATTCCACCCGGGGGAGTAAATGCGAACATTAATGTTATTTTAATTTTTTTTCATTTTTATTACTATTTACTTTAATATTGTTTCTTTGTATCAGTATACTGCTGCTGGATTATGTGAATTTCCCCTTGGGATTAATAAAGTATCTATCTATCTATCTATCTATCTATCTATCTATCTATCTATCTATCTATCTATCTATCTATCTATCTATCTATCTATCTATCTATTTATACCCTGTGTTGTGCGTGTTTATGCATTTTGAGGCTGTTTCCCAAAAACATATATTCCATAAAAGATCTGTTTGCAGCAATACACAATACTAAATCTTAAATTCTTCTGATGATGAAGGATTCCCTTTGGAGTGCCGAAGCAGGTGGCACAAAATGTTTTGGTGTGTTCACACTGAAGAACCAGTGCTGGTTCATCTTCTCCCAGCAGTGTTTTCTCTCATTGTTGGTGTGAACCTTCTTACACATCCACATTACACTTGTCATGCTTTCTGGGCTTAAGAACATACATAATTTGTTTTTTAATATAATTTTTATGTATTTGTGCATTTTGCAGTAGTTAATAAAGTTTATTGTTATTTGTATTATGTCACTGTGGCACAATACTCTTTTCTGTTTTGTGTCATAGTTGGCACCATTTTGAGTTTTCCCACTGGGTATGAGACAAAATTTTGTTGTGTCAAATTTCACAATACAAAATACTACCAGCACAATATGTAGCTTTGTATTGAGTGGGACATGACATTGCAGCATGACAGAATAAAAGCAATAAGGCAAATGAAAACACCTTCTGTCGAAATCAGGGACTCTAAAAAGCCCATTGAAAAACAACAACAAATGTCTAACATGCCAGACTGACTGCACTTCGGCAGAACCTTTCTTCACCCTCTGTATAATGACATGCACACAACACAGGCTTCACTGTAAATTAAATGAGCTGGGAGTACAGAATAAGTATTTTGTGCACACACTTAATTTAGAAAGTTGCATCCTCAGACAAAAACAACAAATCGTAACATCAATAGCGCAATACTTACGTGGGGCCTCATGTGTAAAACCTTGCTTAGATTCCATACTAAAATGGTGCTTATGCTAGAAAGGCAAAAAAGTGTACTGCATGTACAAAAAAAGAACTTTATAAAACTGTATGTATGCCAGTTCTCACACTAAGTTCCTTTAGAAATCTTGGATCAACTTAAAACTAGTCTCTCATGGACAAGCTTTAGTTAATCCCCATCACCATGTGTGTAGCCATGTACAGTATGGCTTAAAAAAACACCATTTCCTAATATGCATGGTCTAATCAGCATATAAATTTGGCAATGTTCCTGAGTGATGTTTTTACTTTGTAACCATGGGGGAACACAGAAAACAACACTTCTGTGAAGTCAAACTTGAAATATTATTGACATTTGGTAGAGTTTAAGCATTGCCCAGTGAGACCTGCTCCCCCAAGAATGGATGCACTACGTTACTAAAATAAGTCTCAAATAAAGGATATTTTTAAGGCTGCATTTAATATAAATATGTTAATCAATAAATTAACTGCACAGTGACCTAGTGTTAGTGTTGCTGTCTCATAGAAAAGAGTCTGTGGATTGCACCTTGGGTGATCCCTGCATGGAGTTTTCATGTGGGTCTGAGTTGATTTATTCAGGTTTCCTTCCAAAGTACAAAGACATGCAAGTCAGGTGAACTGGTAATGCTCAATCATCCCCTAATGTGTGTGGGTGTGTGTGTGTGTGTGTGTGTGTGTGTTTTCACCCTGTGACGTGCTGTAGCTCTGTCCAGGGTTTATTCTTAGCTGTGCCTGTTTGTTGCTAGGATAAGCTGCAGCTCCACCCTGATCTGGGTGTGTCGGTTTAGAGGATGGATGGATCAATCAATGAGTACTATAGTCTGTCCTGACCAAAGCAGTTCTCACGTGCATGTCACGTACACTTAAAACAGATAGAGAAATACTCTGTTGTCATGCGTGAGTGTACCAGGCTCCCCTGACAACATCAACTGAGGTAAGCTCCACTACTCTGAGGTGAGAGGGGGTATGTTGCTAATGGTCACCTTTTTCCAAGTCCAGAGAAGACACCCAATGTGGGCGATTCTGCCCATGTATGAAGTCCTGAGCAAGTCCCGCCCCTTCCTGTCAGTCTGTCGTATAAAGAGGTGAAGCAGGAAACTGTTGTCTGATTGTAGAACAGGACCCAAGTCTGTTACGAACTATAAAGCAAAGACAGATGAAAGACCTGAAAGCGCTGTTGACTGTCTTGGAATCAGTGTCTTTTTTTTGTTGTGATTACACTCCCGTTTTGCTTTTTTTTCAATTTTTGTTATAATTAAGCATGGCTACTGGGATGATCCCTATCATTTCTTCCTGCACCCAGCTCCTTCTTTGACAAAACTGAATTGGAGCCATGCCTACATTAAGGAGACCATCACATAGAAATCATATGACCCCTGTTCTGTTGCAAATTTGGAACAACTGGGTTTAGATGGACGGATAAAAGGAAGGATGGATGAAAGTCAGAATGTGACTGACGCATCATTGAAATATGCAGTGACAAGATTTTCTCTTCACTTTATTGTCCCGGTGCCTGGAATTGATAAAAAGCCAACACCAAAAAAGTCTGCATAAGACTTACAGATGGTTGAAACGTTCCTGAACTTTAAGCATGTTCACTCCAGTTTCATGTATTATAAAACCTGTATTTATGTATATACAGTATGTTTCCTAGAGTAATAAGTTTTATACATGAGACGAGTGATCTGGAGAATAGATTGTCCATTTTAAATATATCTGTGCACAATCTTCTTATAGTAGATATAATTTACTCCTTAATCATAGTTGGCAAATAACAAAATCTTTAACTATCCCGCCCAATTTCAAATTTTAGACCAAGTGAATTAGCCTTTGGAGATGAATCCTTACCTTAAATGATGGACCTGACTTGCCAAATTTCCATGCTTCATTTGTTCAGATATAGCAGAGGCTGTTAAACGTTGAAACCGATAGGTAAAAAGTCAATGGGTTAACAGTAGTCCAGTGTTAAGTATTTAAAAAAAGTGGTTAAATTTAATAAGTTTGTATCACAGATGTTTCCTTTCTGAAAACAGACGTTATTCTGGTTATAGTGTAAAACCTTTCTGATGTAATAACATTTAATCAAGATCTACTCTTAGGGCAGTTCCTCTGACTGTGGCTCTTGTGTTGAACTGTGCCCTTTTTAAAGGAACATACAGTATATGAAACTTACCTTTGAATACTTTAGATTAACCAATGTAAATTAGTGACATAGTTTCCAGGAATGGTTCCTTCAAGCATGAGTTAAAACTATTGATTAAACTTGTCATTGGTCAAGGGTAAGACAGAAGTAAAGATGATATGTTCCAACCGGGCCATCCCGTATCCTCGAAATAATAAGTTGGCTCAAATTAAGAAGTATTTGATGGTATGGTACATAACCAAAAGCAAACAGTAGCCATAGGCTATAGTTTAAGAGCTCAGGAGAGAGATTAGGCTTCAGGGTCAGAGCTCTGCAGTGAGGGTGGCACATCTCCTTGTTGCAGCTCCCTGCCTTTAAGTGGCATCAGATGCCCTCGGTGAATGTCTTCTCAGTGCTGTGGGTGGAAAAAGAGACAGAAGAGTCCATGATTGCGCCCCCTGGTGTCTTTGCGTGGTAGTGCTTTCCTCTGATGAGCCTGGAAGGTGACCCTCTGATTTGCATGTGTGACAATCTGTGAACCAGATTTAAATTCCATATAGTAAAGCAAAAGAATTGTCTTTGTGTACTGTCTTTTAAAATGTGATGCTTTGCAATCAGGTGCCTGGCAGTTAGTGCCTTTGGAAGTGCACATGTAACATGGACATGGACTGTCGCCACAACTGGACATATATAAATTTTATTTGTTTTTTTATTTGAAGTAAACAATTGGATGGTCATAATATTTTTTGAACCCTGTTATATGGATGTACATTATTTTCTTTTAGTGTGAACACATAAAAATGAAGTCTTTATTTTTTGAATAACCTTGCTGTTAAACATTTATTAAAGTCAAGTATAATTTTCCATTTTTTTAGTATTTTCATATGAAGAGTACATTAGAATTGTATTAGGTAGTCAGACAATGTACGTTGGCCTTTAGTGGTTTTAAGATTGTATGTTAGAAACAGCAGCCGTGTTTACTATCACAGTAGAGAAGTCTCTTGTGGGTTCAGCTTCCTTTCCTATTACACTTATGGATACTTGTGTCTCTTGTTTGCAGTACTTCAGCTATCTCTGTTATTCTGAATGTTCAGTCAAGTGTAACAACAAAAATGCTTTGAACAGATATCAAGAACTTTCCTCACATTACAAATGTCATCTGTAAATTTTTTTTCTGTGTTTTATGTCACTTTATCTTTCAAGAGAGTCAGATCTCCATGTCATTAGTTTGTTTACAGCAGTGTACATTAAAATATTTTAGTGTAAAAATAACACTGGACAATGAAGATTTTCCTTCCTGAACACTTTTAGGTGCATCTTTTTGGATTTTGCCGTTTTATTTTATTTTATTTATTGCCGTTACCTATTTCTTGTGGCATCCTGATCGGGATGGATAGTTTCTTACATGGTCAGGAATCCTTTATAATGTAGGGGTGGAGGCAGACTTTCTCCTAGGCTCACATGTTCCCCCAGCACAATAGGTGGCAGCATCCCTCTGGTGGATCTCCTCAGCGGCATGGGAGTTATAGTCCTAGTGGGGGCTCCTGCCGAATTAATTTTGATCCACCAGGGAGAACTACAGGGAGAGGGATTCCTCATTTTATGGAGGTTGCACTTGACCCAGAAGTGCTTCATAGGTGTACTGTGGTAGCAGCAGTAGTACTCCTGGGTCTGGTATAAATGAAACTGTTCCAGCTCATCGAGGCAAGTTCTAGTTGGGTGTGAAGGAAGGACAAAGCTTGCATGGGAAGAGTAGAGGAGAGAAAGAAAGAGAAAGAAGAATTTGATTATGTTTGTGTGCACCTTGTCAAGATGCCAGTTGGAAAGCGTGAATTTGAACATGGGATTTGTCTCTGTAGTTGTGCCTGGGGTCTGGGGCTCTGATAAACCCTCTACAGTCCACTCCTGTCATATTTTGTGTGTATATAGCACAACTTCAGCTGGAACATCTGTGGGGAAGTAAAGGGTTTTGCTACTTGGAATGCAGATCAGATATATCATGTCTTGCTGTTTAGAATCTTCTTGGCTCCAGACTCCAACATGGCTGTGCTTAGCGCCACTCCAAAAAATGTTTGGCATTGGACACAGTGATCTTAAGCTTGTGTGCAGATGCTCAGACATGAAAATCCATTTCATGAAGCTCCCAATGCACGGTTCGTTACTGATGTTGCTTCCAGAGCCAGTTTGGAACTCTGCTGGGAGTGAAGTGACAGAGAGCAGGCGACTTTTACACGCTATGCATTTCTGCACTCGGTGGCCCTACTCTGTAAGTTGCTCGGATTCAGCGGGTTGGAAAATGGATGGATGGATGTTGCTCCTGGATGTTCCACTTACAGTTGATCAGGGAAGATTTAGCAAGCAGAAATTTCACATACCAGTGCTACATTTAAAGTCATTGCGCTCATTAGTATGACCCGTTCTACTGCCAATATTTGTCAATGGAAAAGACTTAAGAGCCTTTGTTTGAATAGGTCACAGCTCTTGAAGTGTGCTAAAGATGAGTCACAGTCTGCACTGTAAACCAAAGGAAAAGTGAAACAGATCTGGGTTAAATAAGGAGTGTAACTGAGCGATTTTAGCTATTCTTAAACTGCCACTCAAATTTCTTGAAAAGGCCCTAAAATTATATGAAGACATAAATCTTACTATGCTACCTATTTTTGGGAGATGTGCCTGATTGGCATTAAACACCACTACGATATTGGGACAGTAAATTTATTACAAAACTGGCACCACACTCTAGTATAATAATTACTAGTTGTACTACCCACCTGAGACTGGTTGAAATCTAAGTAATTAACGCAGAAATCAGTGTTAACTTTGCAGTGCCCCATCTATTAAATGCAATGTGTAATGCATGTTATAATAAAATGCATTGCATTTGTAATTCCAACAGATGGCACATGACAAACATTTGTAGTAAGAAAAGGCATTACTACAAGTGTTTGTGATGCACCATCTCCTGGAATGACAAATGCAATGCATATGTCTCAGTTATATACTACTTGGTATGGGATTCATAAAAGCAGTGTTAATGTTTGTGATGCTCCATCTGTTGGAATGACAGGTACATAGCAACCGGATGGACACGCAGACAGAATCCGCATATTATACAGTAGCTATAGGCACTCATGCTGTACACTGGGATATTACAGGTCATAATGTCTATCCAAGCTATTTTCTATGAGCACATGATCAACATTAGAAAAAATAAAATGTCATTTTAAATGTTTAAAATGTCAATTTTTAAACAATTAAACATTTCTAAATAAACTGCCTTAGACAAACCCTACAGGCATATGTATAGAGGGAGTCACCAAGTCATTGCAGTAACATTAACATCCAACACACAAACTTTATTTTATATAGCATATTTGCTCTAGAGAACTTGGCTCCAAAGCATTTTACAAGTACAGATGCTTAGTGTACCTGTTTATGTGTATTTTTTATTTATTGCGCAGGAAGGTTACATCTAAGCACACACATTGAGTAGGAGGTGGAAACTGAACTGGCAACTTTTGGGTTTAATATTCTGATTTACTTAATCTTTATTAACAACATATCAACTTGACTTAATTAACAGCTTCTCACAGTTAATTAAGTGATTATACTTAAGTAAAAATTTAATTAGTAATTAGTGTTCTAATGTTCTTATGACATATTTAGTACATTTAGAAAGATCTGAGCTGTTTAACTCTTTGAGGGCTGAATATTTATTCCAAGCAATGGCTTCACACAGAAATCAACATAAAACGTGTGTTGCTGTATGCTGTGGCTGCCAGTTTGCCGAGAAGGTGCAGCAGGCTTGCGGCCAGGCTGTCTTTACGTAGCTGGGACACGGTCGCAGTGCATTGCAATATCTGGTTTCTACCTCTTATCATTGTTAAGTGGCAGTCCTCCCTGGCGAACATTGTCAGTACAACGATTAGCTGGGGGACCAATCAGCTGAAGCTGGAACCTCACATTCGTTTTCAGTCACTTGTATCAAAATCTGACAAGACATAATCCAGTTCAATGATAATAATAGGCAAAGCGTCTACAAAGTATTTTGCTTTATGCATTCGCTTTGATCTCTCGCCTGATGTCAGTACCATTTTTGCCATTTATTGCGCCTTGTTACTCATGCGAGTGCAGAAAATCTCAGTCAAACCAATGAATCTAACTTTCCTTCTAGCAATGAGAGTCCAACTAAAACATAACGGTGGGTTTTGTCACAATTTACAGTCGATTACCATCAACTCCTCCTTTTGACAAAAGTCGACATCAACCCTGAAAGAGTTAAAGTGTACAAAATATATTCAAATGTATTATTGTGTGTTTAAAACAGACTGAAAAAGAATATTGTTGTGCTAGGAGGAGTAATCTAGAACAAGGGAAGTATAAACACAAGAAAATGAAATGTACAGTAAATCAGAAATCAGGCAAAGAACATAACCAGGTGTATTATCGTCATGTTTATTAGACTTACCAGCTATGTTTACTAGGTTCATCTATTCCCGTCCCTGAAAGTTAACACACACACACACACAGATACACATAGTGAGCCTATTTAGGCAAAGCCTCAAGTAGTGCCAATTGCCAGTTCCTCCACAACATTCCTCATAAAATTCTCTACATAGGGATTCACTATCCGAAGCATTCTCACTATCCTTACAACACACATAAAAGTACAACTGTTTTTGGTTAAATGCCACTTACCAACCAAGCAATTTCTTACTTTTACCGTAGTTGTTCTAATTAATAAGGTAGATTATAAACCCTACAGGCAAGAAAGCAGCAATCTTCCCCACACTAGGTGCCCTCTTATTATTCTTCTATCTATCTATCTATCTATCTATCTATCTATCTATCTATCTATCTATCTATCTATCTATCTATCTATCTATCTATCTATCTATCTAATTAATGTGTGCTTTTGCAGGGTGTGTTGGGTAAGGAGAATCAGAGGGTTGTTGTTTAACTTGTGCTTTTATCTATCTATTATATAGTTCCTTTTCTATCTATCTATCTATCTATCTATCTATCTATCTATCTATCTATCTATCTATCTATCTATCTATCTATCTATCTATCTATCTATCTATCTAAAAATAATAGAAAATAAAACAGACAGAAATGCCTGGATATAAAGTCTGAAATTCAGAAACGTCAAGGGGTGGATGTTGTCCTGGGCTTCTTTGGATTTAGTGATTCATAGAAGTATTCATAGGTTATGTTTTCTGATGCCCAAATCAGATGGTCTCACCTCTCGTGATCTCTGACATTGCTTCCTATTTCATTGCCCTTCTGTTATCATCTCTTTGGTCCCTCAGATGAGCCATATTTATATTAAAATACACACAGGGGATTCTGGGACACGTGACATTTTACGCATTCAATTGCCAATCTTGTCCTGATGACAAATGATCTAAGTATTTGATTTTTAAGTACCTGCATATTTCTTGCTTTCTCAAGCTGTAAACTAATTCTGTAATTCTTAGTCCAACAGTGTCCATCCATTCCCATGTTATAAGCTAATTAAAACCAGTCTTATGGCATCTGTACTTATTTCTGATTCCCAGGGCATAAACAAATTGAAAAAGAAACCAGCTGAAACAGATGTATAAATTACTGGTACAATACAGAAAGAATGTACAAAAAAGGATGCTTGCCATGTCTGTAATGAAAGTCCTGTAAATTCAGTTCATCCTGTTTTGTTTGAGCAAAAAAACTAAAAATTGCTGTAAATAGTCTGCAGTTCAAATATTGAAGATTTTCCACACCAGGACACCAGGAAAGACAATATACTGGTGTCAAAACCTAATTGAAAAATCAATAATCAGGAGGGAATAATCCTGCTGCTTTGGTGATATTACTCAAACAAATCCCTGGTGCCTGTAAAGAAACAGAAATAGCATTGGAAACTGCACAGAACTGTTTACAACATGATACTGTATATAAGGGCTAGTTCAAGAAAACATTGCAATATTCTGAGACTGCATGAATGAAAACCTCAAATAGGTACCATATACCTTGAAAATATTTAACACATAAATCTCCAAAATCTAACACAGAAACAGATCATAACAAATTTATTATTTTGACATAATGACTTTCCACTCCTATTCTGTGACTGTCAATATAAATGCATCTTCCTAACATTGTTTTACAAAGTTTAAGGATGAGCTGTCATGAAGACATTGATTATGTTGTGCGAAGTAAAAGTATTAGCATGTAAATTGAAGCATTGACCTAAAGATAAGTCAGAATCAGAAATTAAAAGCAAGGGTTTTGAAACTGAGAAATCAAAAATACTAGAAATTATAGACAAGAGCAACAGAATTAGTGGACTTTTTACTAGTAGTTTCATTAACAATCACACACAGAGCCAAGGTTAGTCCATAATCTCGGATGGGGAAGAAGCCATGTTGCTGATCTTTAAACTTATTGCTGCGATGATGTCATGTGCCATGCTCTTCTACCTCATTTCCCAGGCAACAACGAAACAAATGCACTGAAATGGTAGTGCCCATGAGAACAACATAAAATAATTAGCATCATCTCAAAGAATTTTTTAATCCAAAAATAATTACAAAATTTAAACTCTGTGTGGCACAAGACATCATAACCACTTCTATGACAGATTTTCATTAAATCTCTTTTCCTGGTGAGGATCCCAGTGTCAGAATCCCAAATAGGTCAGTCTGGACTTCCCTGTCTCCAGCTACAGATTCCAGGTCTTCTGGGGAATACCAAGGCATTCCCAAGTCCACCAAGAGATAGAATACTTCCAGCTTGTCCTGGGTCTTCCTCAGGGTTTCCACCCAATGGGAGCTGCTTAGGGAGCATCTTTATGACATTCCCAAACCATCTCAACTGGCTCCTCTCAATCCAGAAAAGGAGCAATTCTTTTCTCAGGCTCTCCAAAATGTTCCGCTTCTCACCCTATCAGGGAGTTTCATTTTCTGACCAGTCCTTTGCCTTTTTATTTTTCCTATTTCCTGGTTCAAATTAAATTATTTTTTGAGCCCTTTGGCCAGCCTTTTCCATCGGGCACAACAGTACCCAGTAATAGGCTCCAGCTCTTCAAACTCCTCTACTGGATTAACCATATTAGAAGAGGCTGCTGACTTTTTAATGCAGTCTGATCCTATACACTTGTAGGAAAATCATCCACAACATGCAGTTTAAGAACAAAATCTGAAGTCATATTTCATCAGTTTTATTAAGTTATTTTATTCACACCAGGGGAGGCAAAAGCAGCTTGCAGCAAAAGCAACATGCAGTTGAGCTTTTCCAATGGGGTTTTCATCAGTTTTTATGCAGCTATATACTCTTTAAAGATTTATGGGTTTTTTAGAATTGTTGAAAATGGAATGAAAAGCATAGCTTGGAGATAAAACATATTTTTCTTTAAAAGACAGACATTGGCAAACTTACAGAAGCTTTTCTCGTGTGTGTTTCTAGATTTGTGTCTTTGAAAACAATTCTGCCAGCAATAATAAGGCTACTTTCTATTATGATCAATGGTGGAACACTTACTGAGTGCAAAGTTTGAATACTATAAAAAGTATACCAAAAAATATATTCTTTATAAGGCTGCATAGTTAGGGAATCATTTTTCACAGAGCTGTACCAGTAAGGACCAACTTGTCAAATCATGGCAGGAACAGCTAAGCGTACCAACTACCAACAGTGAAGTGCTGCATTCAGAATGAACAAAAGTGTCTGGCTGTGCATTCAAAAAGAGGAGTCTGTTGAAAGGGCAGGCAGGCACTGCAAAAACAGAAAGGCTTATTATTAAAACACATTGTCTCAGCTTTAGGTAACGTAAACACTATAATAGGGTTTCATTTAAAAAAAAATAATTTTTAAACAAAAACGGTCACTGTCCACACTAGCGTTTTCACATCATTTACAAAAATATTTTCATCCACACTAAAGCGATTAAAAACGCATGTGATGTAGATGTTTGCCTTCACTGTTGATGTGTGCATTGGCAGAGCATGAAAAGGAACAGGAAGAAGGGGAAGAAGCGTTCTTCCTACAAGCTAGATATCTGTGTTGGTGCAAGACGGGTGTATCAAACCATTGTTAAAGTCTTGGAAATCTTACACCATGTGTGTCATATAGCGTTCTTGACGAGTGTTAAAAGTGGAAGTGGATTGGTTGGTCTCGTCCGATGCGAGAGATGGACGTCTGAAGTGGGGCTCCGCTAGCAGCGGTGTTATTTTTCATATTATTTGCTTATTATCCTGAGATATCCTGTATCTATTCAACCCAAGGAGACTTGTACAGTATATGTAAGCATATATAAACATGGCCAACAAGAAAGGGGGTCCGAAAGAATCGAAAACTAAAGCTGCACCCAAGCTAAGATCAGCAAGCCCTAGCTCAAGATACAGCCTTTCAGAGAGAGACCTGGATCAGAAGGGCAAAAGTACAGACTCCTCGGGACCACGGTCCGCTACATCGTCGCTGGCTGAGAGTGAAAATGGGAGCGAATGTACGATCGTGAGTGCAGATCTCGATAGCTCGCCGATCGGAGAAGAACACCAGAAACTGGAAAAGGCCTTACAGTCCGCGATTTCAATTACTCCCCGTGAGCCGGGAATAGTGGGGACACCGGCTACAGTAGAGCCTGACGCTTCACCTACGGTACGAGAAAGCACAATTAAAATGTCTAAACTGCAGGTGATGTTCGCCGAGCTCATACAAGATATAAAGAAAACCGAGAAGGCAAATGAGAAAGCAAGGGCAAAGGCACATGAGAGACTGAGACAGGAATTGAAACAGGAGTTGCAACAAGCAAACGAAACGCAGCGGCTGATGATGCAACAGGCAAATGAAAGGCTGCGACAAGAAATGCAACTGGAGATGCGACAGGTGTTGGGTAAAATTGAAACGCTTACTGAGCAATTGGAGGATCTTAAGGAAACATTCACGACTAGGATTGAAATAGCCGAAAATGTAGCTACCAGTGCCAAAGACAAAGCAGAAAATGTCAACTCCGAATGCAAAAAACTCGGAGACAGACTGGCTGCTTTGGAAGATGGAAGTAGAAGGTATAATGTCAGAATTGAAGGTCTGCCTGAGAATCGAGAAAGTCCAAACCCAGTGAAATTCGCAGCTGAACTCTTCTCTAAAATAGAAGACTTTAAAGCAGAATCTAAGATAGCAGCGGCTTACCGCGTACGTGGATCAAATACCGTTCGATCCAGATCTTTTATTATTCGCTTTGAAAGTTTATCATTTAAGCTAAAGGTGATGGCACTCCTCAGAGACAAGCAAAATATTATATATGAGAATAACCGCATTCATATCTTTCCTGACTTCTCTCCAGCAACAGCTACTAAACGCGCAGCCTTCTACAACATTAAACAGCGGTTACGGCAAGCCAACGTCAAATACAGTCTCTTGTATCCGGCCAAACTGAAAGTTGAATTGCAAGGTCAATTCTATTTCTTCGCTAGCAAGGAAGAAGCAGAAAAGGAATTAAGAAAGCTGATCCCGGGACTATTCTGATACATAATAATGAGTCATGGTCGTTAATGATATAGCAAGGACTAATAATCTACTGTCTGATCTTTTTGTTTAAAATACTGTTTTTTATCATCATATATTTTCATTATTACTTAGTATTACTAGGGCGCTATCTGTCTATATTTTATTGTGTTTAATTACTTTCCTTTTTTTTTTCAGCTAATTATTTTATCTCTACCCTAAACGAGACTGTTCAACATCAAACCCTTGGTTTATGGTTATTGCTATTATTGCATTAAGACTTATTATGCTTATTTTGGACAAATTTCTAACACTATTCCCCGGGTTTATTGTCTGGGTGTATTATCTTAATGCACTAAGATTGCTGAAGGTTATATATATTTTAAATGCACAATTTTTTTTTTTTTCCTTTTAGACTATATTGGTAATAGATATTTCTATCTTTTAATCCTAAAACACTGCTGCGTGGGGGCTTGTTTTGCTTTGGACGTGCTCTGTCTCTGGGTATATCAGAGGACTGGGACTGTGTGAAGTGGGTTCTAGCCTCACTTGGGGAGACATAAAGGGGGGGTGGGGGGTTAAGGGGGGAAAGAAAGAGAGCAGGCTTGATCTATACCTAATATATCCTCTTAATCTTAAGACTATAAAATGACATCAAAATCTCAGAGTCAATGTCTCCATGATGGGACAGTTAACTTCGTAAGCTGGAATGTTAAAGGCCTGAATCACGAATTAAAGAGAAAGAAAGTACTCTCTCACCTAACAGGTCTAAATGCTAAAATAGTATTTTTACAGGAAACCCACTTACTAAGCAAGGATCAGTTCAGCTGCAAAAAGACTGGACTGGCCAAATGTTCCATTCTAGTTTTACAAAGAAAACTAGAGGTGTGGGAATTCTCATACATAGAACAGTACCATTTGTAGCATCAGATGTAGTATTGGATCCTGAAGGGAGATATGTAATGGTCATGGGAGACTTATCTAACTGTAAAATGATTTTGATAAATGTTTATGCACCTAATGTTGATGATAAGGAATTTATACAAAATTTATTTGCATCCATTCCCAATCTGAACACTCATAAAGTTATAATGGCTGGGGACTTTAATTGTGTTCTAAATCCACTTTTAGATAGGACTTCTCCACAGGGGAAGCATCTAACACCGCAAAGATAATTACAAAGTTTATAACTGATCACAACTTATCAGATCCCTGGAGGTTTTTAAACCCAAATTCAAGAACATATTCTTTCTACTCACCAGTACATCATTGCTACTCAAGGATTGATTACTTCTTTATAGATAATAACTTCTTGCCTAAGATTAAATCTTGTAAATACGATGCTATTGTTATTTCTGACCATGCACCTATGATCTTGGAGCTAAAATTACTAAGCCCCATACACTCACCCCGCAGATGGCGTCTCAACCCGCTTCTATTAGCTGACGAGAATTGTACTGAATTTATATCCAAACAAATCAAATTCTTTCTAGAGACAAATACATCCCTGAGATCTCTGCAGGAATACTCTGGGAAACTCTTAAGGCCTTCTTAAGAGGACAGATTATCTCATATCTTTCCCACAGAAATATATCATAAGCCAAGAAAGTAGCAGAGATAAAAAGCGAAATTACTAAAATAGATGAAGAACATGCCAGACTACCAAGCGAGACTCTACATAGGAGGAGGCAGGCTCTACATTCAGAATTAAACCTCTTGACAACTAAAGAAACTGAACAACTAATTTACAAATCCAGACATCATTATTATGAACATGGAGAGAAAGCTAATAAGCTTTTAGCTCAACAAATTCACAAGCAAGAAGTGCAACGCAATCTCGTAATCACCAACCGAATGGAGATAAAATCATCGAACACAAAAATATAATGCACACTTTCAGAGACTACTATAAATCCCTATATACTACTGAGTTTAAAGAAGACAATACACAATCTAATGCATTTCTGGATACATTACAGATACCACAAATAGACGCTTTTAGTGTGGAGGAACTTGATAAACCTCTGGCATTATCAGAATTACTAGATGCTATAAAGTCACTCCAAGGAGGGAAAGCAGCAGGCCCTGATGGCTACCCTGCAGAATTTTACAAGAAATTCTCCGCTCAGCTAGCTCCACTCCTATTAGCAACATTTACAGAAGCCAGAGATAACCAATCTCTTCCACAAACCTTTCGCCAAGCACTAATCACTGATTTTCCAAAACAAAATAAGGACTTATTACAATGTGCATCATACAGACCAATTTCACTTCTGAATAACGACGTTAAAATACTCTCTAAAATCATAGCTAGAAGGATGGAGAAAGTAATATCACAAGACCAAACTGGATTTATTAGGGGCCGACACTTATCTTCAAATCTTGACGCCTGTTTAATGTAATATACTCACCAACTAAATCAAACACCCCAGAAATATTATTATCATTGGATGCAGAAAAGCATTCGACATGATTGAATGGAAATACCTTTTACTACATTGGAGAAGTTTGGGTTTGGCCCAACATTTGTGCATGGATTAAATTACTGTATACTAACCCAGAAGCTTCAGTTTGCATCAATAACATTTGCTCAGACTACTTTAAACTAGAACGTGGCACTAGACAAGGATGCCCTTGTCACCGCTGCTGTTTGCAATTGCCATTGAACCACTGGCAATACATTGTCGAAATACTGATCAGATAAAGGGGATTAGCAGAGAAGGACTGGAACAGAAAATCTCATTATATGCAGATGACATGGTACTGTATATATCGGACCCAGAAAATTCTGTGCCTGCAGTCTTAGCAGCACTCACAGAATTTCAAAAGATCTCTGGTCTCAGAATTAATCTGAATAAAAGTGTACTCTTTCCAGTGAATTCTCAAGCATATAATATTAGATTAGACACCCTACCTTTTATCATTGCAGAACAGTTTAAATACCTAGGGGTAAACATCACAAGTAAACATAAAGCTCTTTATCAACAAAATTTCGCTGTCTGCATGGAAAAAATTAAACAAGACTTGCATAGATGGTCAACCCTTCATCTCACTCTAGCTGGAAGAATTAACACTGTTAAGATGAATATTCTTCCTAAGCTCCTTTTTTTATTTCAAAACATCCAATATACATTAATAAATCATTCTTTAAGCAATTAGATTCAACAATAACCTCATTTATTTGGAATTCAAAACATCCACGCATCAAAAGAGCGACCCTACAAAGACAAAAGGCAGAAGCGGCATGGCTCTACCTAACTTCCAGTTTTATTACTGGGCAGCAAATATACAGGCGATAAGAACCTGGACACAAATAGAAGAACATACACAGGCTTGGACCGCAATAGAAGTAAAATCCTGCAGTACTTCTTTGTATTCCTTGCTCTGTGCTCCAATAAACACACGCTATCGGCAATACACTAATAACCCAATTGTGCTCCACTCACTTAGAATCTGGAACCAATCGTAGAAAGCATTTTAAGACGGAGAAGCTTCTATCTGTGGCACCACTGCAAGAGAACCACCTCTTTCAACCTTCACAAACATATGCAGTTTTAATATCTGGAAAAATTTGGAATTAACTTGCTTAGAGATCTTTATATAGACAACGTCTTTGCATCCTATGAACAATTACATTCCAAATTTAACATTCCAGCTACACATTTCTTTCACTATCTTCAAATCAGGAACTTTGTTAAACAGAACCTTCCAGATTTTCCTCATCTTGCACCCTCATCCATGCTGGAAAAATATTGCTCAATCTCAAGGACTTAGACTCCATCTCTACAATATATAAAATCATTTTACAATCCCTCCTTTCAAAGATCCAAGAGGACACTGGGAAAAAGATCTCTCAATTAATATATCAGAAAAGGAGTGGAAAGTAGCAATGCAGAGAATTCACTCGAGCTCCATATGCGCAAAGCATACAATTATACAACTCAAAATTATATATCGAGCACATCTGTCTCACTAAAACTCTCAAAATGTTTCCAGGGCATGATCCAACCTGCGAACGCTGCAAACAAGTCCCAGCCTCACTAGGTCACATGTTCTGGGCCTGCACCAAATTAACATTATTCTGGACAAAAATTTTAATTACCTTCAGACAGCCTTGGACTCACAATCCCTCCTAACCCATTAACAGCTGTGTTTGGGGTTCTTCCAGATGGGCTTAAAGTGGAGAAAGACCAACAAACTGTGGTTGCATTCACTACACTTTTGTCACGCAGACTTATTCTGATAAACTGGAAGAACCCAAACTCTTCTCTTTAAGTCAGTGGGAAACTGATGTGTTATATTATTTGAAATTGGAAAAATCAAATACTCAGTTAGAGGATCTGTACAGACTTTTTTCAAAACATGGCAGGATCTAATCAGTAATATTTTAAAATAATCTCATAAAGCACAGAGAATCTATTAATTTAGGTATGTTTACAAGCCTTAAATTTCATGCGTTTGGCTTGCTCTCTCTCTCAGGGTGGGGATCGATCTGTTCTTAACTCAATTTTTTTTTATGTAAAACTTGAGTGATTTGTATGGAATGCAATAAAATTAATAAAAATAAAAAAAAATAAATAAATAAAAGTGGAAGTGATGTATCACTATAGTATGCTCTCTGTGGGTGTGTGGATTGTAGAGAGCATTTGTATGCCATTTCTTATTGCTTGTCATGTTGCAGGTTCAATGGAGGCAGCACGAGTGTGCTTTCGTTAGAATGGCAGAATGGCTTGCAATGGCACAGACAGCAAGTATGGTTGTTGTCTAATATTTCACATCTCTTTCTTCTGATTCCTGGCTTGTGTGTTCTTTCCACGTACACACTAAAGACATGTGGTCATTTTAGCCTTTAGTAAATAGCCATCCAGGGATGGTTGTGCCTCACGTAACTCAAACAGTTCGCCTTTATGGGACCCTCTAGTGCAAAATCAGGTTCATGAAGCAGTGGGATGATGATGCTAACTGAATTTTCATCAAGACATTATTTTTGGCAAATTCTCCTTAGATAAGAAATCCTTGACATTAATCCTTGCAGTAGCATTAGTGGATAATGAAATTTAGATTCCACTATATGCATTTTCAATTGTAGGTATAGTGACTTAGAACAGTTTTATATGTATAATTTTATTAAGTCTATTGTATTTTATGTTGAAGATTTGGTTTCTGTACTTTAAATTTTATTTAAACTTGAATTTAAAAACAGTTTATTTTTATTATGTCTTTTTTTTTTTTTTACACAAGTGGTGTCAAATGATCAATTCAGTCGTATCACTGATATCATGATGCGATGCTATAAAAATGGCAGCATTCATATCCGTTATCTGTCAATGGATATTCTTGACAAAACTCTTAAAGATTATTGATAGTTAGCTATCGATTCTAGTAGGCCCTAGTGTTAGGTTTTCTGAAACCCTTTTGTACCTTAACTTCAATTTTTGCTTTGGCCTTTGGTTTTGGTTACTTGTTCCTCTTTCCTTTATGGTTCTGACCTTTTGGACTGCTTTTTTAACATTGATCCTGGTGTGCGACTAGTCTTCTGGTCTTCTGACTAGAATTCTGAGGTACTGTGTCATAATAGTAGCTGGTTTAATAGCCTACACTTTAAGTGCTTCTCCACCATAAGGTATATGCAGTGGAATGCTTCAACCAGGATGTATTTGTTTCATGCTGTTAAGAACATCCACTTATACTTTCTGAACAGGGAAACCTATTCAATCAACACAGGGTAAAAAGGGGCAGGAACCAACCCTGGGCAGTGCACTAGCCTATCATAAAACACACTCAACTACCTTGGGCCAATCAACCTAATACACATATCTAGGAGAAAAGCTGAAGTACCTGAAAAAAATCCAGATAGCCATCAGGAAAACTTACAAAGTCCACACATACAGTTATTTTGAACCCAGGACATTAAACACTATCCCACTTTGAAAACATGTTGTAAGCAAAATCTAAACTCATCCATCCATCCATCTTCAACACCTGCTTATGTAGAGCAGGGGGGCAGGGAAGCTGGAGGCTATCCCAGCAAGTATTAGGGAAAAGCCAGGGAAAACCCCTGAACAGGACACCAGCCCATTGCATGATGGAAACACACAAATCAGTGGACAATTTGGCAACACCAGTCCACATAACCTGCATGTCTTTGGACTGTGGGAGAAAACCAGAGCACCCAGACAAAATCCACATGGACACAGGGGAGAACATAGCAGTCCCACTAGGGTTCCAAATAAAAAAAATATTTACAGAAGTGGTACTTGTTATTGCAAATGCACATTCTGTTTCTCTTCTTGGTGTCTTGTGTGGCATTTGGTGCCACTGCTGCACTGCCAACCTGTTCATCTTTAGATATAAAGGATATCTGAGGTACTGGGCGCCTTCAAACCAACAGATGGTAAGATTCTGTCATCAGATTGGACGGCCCAGCATGGACTCTACTGTTGAAAGCCCAGGATGAGTGGGTGACTTGTTTGCTGATGACTTTAAGGCTGTGGCTTTGTCTAACTTTGTCTTTGACTTTCTCTGTTATAATTGACAATGGACTCCCCAGGGATGGTTCTGAATGGAGTTTTTGTTTTTCTCTACTCCACTGTCAACTGGCCATACTTCAACGATAATGTTAATGGACAGATAACAATGTAGACCGCATTGTTTTCTTGTGTGTTTAAATAAATCTGTGTATTAATTCTGCATTTAACTATTTTATAGCAGATGTTATTCTTTTAAGCTAAAAGGAAATTCCTCTGGCCCACAAGACTATCCATGCTCTTAACTAAGCTTCTTCCGGCATCACTGAATCTTCTGCAGGAGATTCCTGTCAAGTTCCTGCATATCTAACATAGAGCTCATATTGACCTTTGTCACAAAGACCTACTCATTGTGTCTAATTTTTCCTTTAACAATATCACAAAAATAATGATTAAGAGAGCTTTAGTGGTTCCATGTTGAAAGTACCTTGACTAATTAAAGGCTAGAATTCTGTTTAGCTAGTTAAACACAAATCCGCTTATCTGTCTGTTCATCATTCAATCTAATTTTCAACCCCTCTAATTTAATTCAGGGTCAGCAGGCTAGAGCCCATCAGGTACACAGGAGGGACCAGCTGTGGAGAGAGTGTCAGTTAATTAAGTTAATTATGTTAAATATGTGATAAAGAAAATGGAATGATATTGAAATTAGAGAAGCAATCAGTTATGCTTTGTATTGTGGTCTCATCTGGCATGAATCCCTTGCACCACCCACTGCTTAACAATAAAAATAATAAATAGATCATGAAATGTTTAAAATGTCATTAGACCAGACATCAAGCTAATAATATCAAGGTTTGTAATGTATTATCTGGTGCATGTTTAGCCATTTGTGCCAAATTTGATAAAAAATATTGCATGGTTTGGAAGTTCAGGGGTGAGCTGAGACTACCTTAGTAAGCTCGCACTTTCTGACACCCTGTTTCTCTTTCAGAAAGGCAATCGCTCTATCATTATTAAAACTCTGTTTTAATTTAATAATGCAAGCATGATTCACTCAAGATATTTAATATTCTGTCTTTTCTTCTAGTTAATGCACCAGTGTTTTCCTTTGTTATAAAATATATTTTTTTTGATCTCTCATACATCAGTAATTTAATATCTCTTCATATGTGCGCTCAGCATTTGTTGTACTAAATCCTAAAAGACCAGTAAGTAAAATGAATGAATAAGTTTGTTTCATTGTTGTGCAGGAGATGATTTTGGGCTCCTCACACAAAGAAACTGGGACATTACTTGGTTTTCCTTCCAGGAGATAAAATTAGTTTTATTCCTTTAGGGCTTTACATTCCCAAGTGTACAAGTCAAGGAGTAAGGGAGATACTAGGAGATCTGTCATAGACCAACAGCTCATGACGACAGTTTTCATTTTGTTTTTAACCAAGCACTTCATCTTTTTACACCATTCACAGTCAGGACCTGCACATTTGAGTTGACTGCAACATTTATTAATACTGCATTTTGAAAGTCACAAAATGAATGGTTATCCTCTAAGCCCAGAACAAAGCTAGCAATCTTATTTCAGTTTTCAGACATTTTGTAAGTAGTTAACTTTATTAGAGAAGTAAACAAGTTAAGACATTTGCTTTATCATAATCTTGACCAAAATTATGTTAGCACATCATAGGTTCTTAACTTTTTATATAGTCCAGTCATTTTATGGTTTTAAGTCAGAACACAAGATTTCTAAGACTTGAGCTTGGAATCTATAGGGTGGTCCAGATCTAATTATGCAATTTTCAGTACCCTATAACTATAACAGTACGGTATAACTTATTAAGTTTATTACGTAGAAAATCACCTGAAAAATCACGAACCATTGAGAAGTGTGTGATCTATCTATCTATCTATCTATCTATCTATCTATCTATCTATCTATCTATCTATCTATCTATCTATCTATCTATCTATCTATCTATCTATCAAATAGTGCCTTTCATATCTATCTATCTATCTATCTATCTATCTATCTATCTATCTATCTATCTATCTATCTATCTATCTATCTATCTAAAGAGTCAGTAGAAGTTTGCTAGACGTTATCAGTTAGCTTACAATGACCTCTTTAGATGGTAATAGACAGCTAATGTGAAGACTGAGATAACATACTTTTTAAGATTTTAATAGTTTCTTACTGGATCTAATTTGATTAACAATAGGAACTTCTGTCTTATTGAAGGTAACGTTTAGAGGATTGGTAAGAGGAAAATTAAAAAAAAAAACAATACCAGTACAAAAATAATAAAGCACTTGCACTGAAGGTAAGGCCCTTTAATGTGGATCAAATGATTCATGGGTACAGTTATTTTCACACACACACTTATTGCCTTTGCCTTTCTTAACCTTCTTTTCTTTTTCGCTCAAGGCCATTTCATATTAGTCAACTTTGCGACTTTATTACATAATCATAGCAAGCTGGAGGCAGTCAGATGTGCGCTCCCAGTCAATTACGTAATGTGCCCAGTGGCTCGCTAGTCCACAACTCATGCTTACTGAATTAGTTTGGGTTAATTTTGTCTTTCCTCGTAGAGATGGGCTGTCTGAGCATGAAAACTAACAACCAATGAGTGCTTACCCAGATATTTAATGCATTGACAAGGAATAAAGAATGTAGGTATTTTGGACCTCACAAACAGAAGAGTAGCTTGTCTCTGTGATATCTTGTGTTTTACATACCATGACAGGATGGAGAAAAAGAATGGGCCAAAATTGTGGCTAAACTCAATGTGGTTTTTAACCTTCCATACAGCGCTGACTCTATCAGGCAGCATGCTATGGCCCGCTTCAAAAAGGAGTGAGCGCAACTGTGCTGGAAAGTCATCACACAGTCACTAAGTTTAACCTGACTATTGATTTTCAGTCTCAAAAACTGACACGGTCCAGAGATCATCAGCTACAGTCGCCAAGTCTGACATACTTCATGACTGAAAGTTGAGAGATTTGACATCAGCTTTACTGGGCTGTGTGGTAAGATTAGCGCATAAATACTCTATCTAAATCATAAGACACAAAGTCCCAGTCCTCTGACATACCTAGAGACAGAGCACATCCTAAACAAAACAAGCCCTCCAGCACCGGTGTAGAAGGATTAAAGTGGAGATATCTATTGGCAATACAGTCCAAATACTATAAACCTAGAATATAATCTTAAATAGTCCTGAAAGAATAAACCCATGGAATGATGTTAAACAATACCCATGGACAAGCAAATAACGTATAATAGAACAATCCTAATGCAATAAACCAATGGTATGATGTTAAACAGTCCTCAGTCTGGGGATGATTATTATTGTAATTAAAACGTAAAAATAGCAGAGAAGAAAATAAAATGTATAATTATGGCAAAAGTCTTATTACGAATGGACCAAATTTGCAGGTAAAATCTTTGTTCCCTTACCAGCACATTATGTGACATACGATACTAATTCAAAAAGTGTCGGGATCAATTTTCTTAGTTCTTTTTCTTCTTTATCCAGAGAACTAAAAATGCAGAACTTGCCTTGAATATCCACTCTTAATTTAGCAGGATACAAGAGGCTGTATGTGATTTTGGGTCTGCATAAGAACTGTTTAATGCTGTAAAATGCAGCACGTTTAGCAGCTGTTGAAGGTGAGAAATCAGGAAAATAGGAATGCGGTTATTTTCAAATATAATTTCTTGTTTCAGTCTGAGAAGTGATATCAATTTTAACTTAGATTGTAATTTGTCAAAACTTACAATAAGGCTTCTAGGTTTTGAGGCATTTGATCCACGTATGCGGTAAGCTGTTGATATCTCGGTGTCTGATTTAAAGTCCTCTGCAGCTATTTTAGAGAATAGTTCAGCTATGAATTTCACTGGGTTTGGACTTTTACGTTTTTCGGGGAGACATTTAGCTATTTTATTATTCCTTCAGTATCTTCCATTCAGTACTTCTAGTGCAGCTAGCCTGTCTTCAAGTACTTTGCATTCAGAATTTGCAGCTGTTGCTTTTTCATCAGCAGTAGCTACCAATTGTTTAACTATTTCAATACGAGTCGTGCACATTTGGTTAACATCTTCAAGATGAGCACCAAGTGCTCTAAATTTATTCTCAAACTTTTTTGCATTTCCGTATTTTTTTCCTCCATTTTTTCTAGCATGCCTTTAAAGGTTACCTCAAAGCAATTACTTAAACGTTTCTCCTGGACTTTAATATCCTGAATCAGTTTCTCGTTTGTCTTGGTTATGTCCTTCATATCTTTCCTTATATCCTTTATGTCCCCTCTGAGTGCAGTAGTTATTGTGGTAATCATTGCAGTGATCATTACCTTCAGCTCAGACTGTTTGTTTATTTCTGAGTAGCAAGTGCCGGTTAATGTTGGTGCCACTAACACGTGGGGGATAGTTGACAGCAGGGACAGTAAGGCCATGCTCAGTTGCAATGAATCTTCTAGAATCAACAAGTGCTCCTGGTCTGACTCATTTGCAGTTTCGCTCCCACTTTCACTCTCGGCTAGAGCCGATGCTGCAGCGTCCGGTCCTCAGAGATCTATTCTTCCACTTATCTGCTCCAAGTCAGTCTCTGGCAGGCCTTTTCCGTTTCTTTCATAGCCATTTTTTTGGGTATTCATGCTTGTATATACACTACTTGCATTTAGTTTAATTGTAGTACCTCAGGTTTAGTAAATACAGGATACCCCGGGATGATGGTAAAATAAAGTAAAATGATACTGCTACTAACAGAGTTCCACCTCAGATGTCCGTCTCCTGAAATGGACAAGACCAAATCCAGAAGACATTACATTTTTATAGTGCATTTAGTGCTTTACATGGGGATTGTTTAGCTACTTCAACCACCACCAATGTGCAGCATCCACCTGGATGATGGGATGGCAGCCATTTTGCACCAGTACGTTCACCACACCTTAGTTAGTGAAGGGATAAGAGAGATAGTTAGTTAGCTAATTAATGAGAAAGATATTTAACCAATTGGAGACAGTTTATGATTAGAGGGCCAGAATGAGAAGGGCATGGCAGGCAATTTAACCTGGACATGTGGATGAACCTTATTCTTTATGAAGGATGCTCAGGAATTTTTTATGACCACAGTGAGTGAGGACCTTGGTTTTACATCTCAACTGAAAAACAGCACCATTTTTACAGCATAGTCTTGCTATCACTGCACTGGGGTATTGAGGTATTGATCACAGAGTAAGCGCCTCTTGCTGGCCTTGCCAACACCTCTTCCAGCAGCAACCCAAGCTTTTTCTAGATAATCTCCCATCAAAGTACCAACTGTTCTGAAGTTCTGGTGGTATGGCTGCTGATATGCTACAGCCTAGTTTTACATGGCCACATGACCGGGCTACTTGTGGAGAAATCTATGTGAGTTAATCATGTTTCTCAGAGACCAATGTCCAAATTTCTCTAACCGGAATCAGGGTGTAAATAGCATTTTTGAAACTGGGTTTCTGTGAATAACTGGGTAATTAAAGCACATGTAAATGCACTCACTGAGAGAACTAAAAACTCATATTATGGCATCATTTGTTTTATATTTGTTTACACAAAGCTATAAACTTGGGAATAAAAGTGCGTCCATAAAATGCCATTTCAGGTTATCTGTAATTTGTTATAATTGATTTTAATATTCAACTTCTAACAATAGGATTAGAGAAACAGCACAAGGTTGTCTACTAAATTCATTAATTTGTTATCATTGTTTTAGTTAATATGCAACCATGAACAACGATTTCCAGTCTTTCTTTATGTGGTCCTGTTGCTTCAGTTAATATGTAACTGGGAACAAAAGAAGCAACAATCAGCCAACACCAAATCATCCTGTGTCTTTGTTTGTTTCAGTTGCATTAGTTAATATGTAACTGTGAACAGAGGAGGTCACACTCAGTCAATACAAACTCATTCCACATTTTAGTAATTTTATGGCTTGGCATCAATCAATATTCATTTGTGAGCAATAACAATAATGCTTACGATTTCATGACTTTATTAATATTTAATGCAGTTTCATTTGTTAATATTAGGCTGTGAGAAACAGAACAGTCAAGCATCGCAAGTTCTTCTAAAAGTCCTTACCAATTTCCTCATTCTCTGCTAGTCAGCATTTTCTAATAATATATATATATATATATATATATATATATATATATATATATATATATATATATATATATATATATCAAAGTGGGCAGCATGGTGGCGCAGTGGGTAGCGCTGCTGCCTCACATTTAGGAGACCTGGGTTCGCTTACCAGGTCCTCCCTGTGTGGAGTTTGCATGTTCTCTCCGTGTCTACTTGGGTTTCCTCCGGGTCGTCCGGTTTCCTCCCACAGTCCAAATTCATGCAGGTTAGGTGCATTAACGATTCAAAATCGTCCCGTGTGTGTGCGCATGCCCTGCGGTGAGCTGGTGCCCTGCCCGGGGTTTATTTCCTGCCTTGCACCCTGTGTTGGCTGGCTTTGGCTCCAGCAGACCCCCGTGACCCTGTAGTTAGGATATAGCGGGTTGGATGTGGGATGGATGGATGGATATATCTCAAAGTGTTGATTCCCAAATAGTTTTTCTCCAAAGACTACACTCCAAATAATGTTGACAATAGTCTACAAATTACCTCTTTGTTTGTGTGGTGCCATTTTTCTGTGCTGTGCCATTGACCGCCATCCCATCTAGTGTGGAACCATGCTTTAATTACATTAAAATATGTATTTTTTTTAATTGTCACTTCCTATTACACTCGTCCAAGATCTGCATTTTGTAGGAAGTTACCACAACTTTCTCACAAAGAACTGTCAGGGAATGTGATGTAGTAGTGGCAAAGGAATTACACTTTAAAAGCCAATGTTTTTGCTTCAGTTCCCATCTATGAATCATTGTGGGTCCCTGAGCAAGTCACGTAACCCAGCTGTGTTTCAAGTGTAAAAAATATGTGCAAATGCTTTGAACATATCCTGAATGTGTAGGTAGCCTTGGCTGTCAGCCAGAGGATTAATAATAATAAAGCTGCTATACATGAAAAACCAGTATGGTGGAATCAAGGATTGCATAAGCTACTTTAAACCTCTGCCAATTGCCAAGATGCACATAAAGATGCCACAGTTGTGCATTATGAAATTATATGAGACACATTTTCCTGATGCATGTCTTATGTTGGGTGGTATATTTAAATTAGATCTTGACAAACTTATTGCTCATTACTAAGATTTATGTATTTCTTTGAAATGTTTCATTTCTTGTTTCCCTGGTCTTCTCAGTCTATGGCTTTTGTTTCCTCTGATTTTCGTAGTGATTTCTCTGAACATAATTAATAAAAAAAGAGAGTTACTCCTTCCTAAAAAAACCTGACACCTTTGTTAACATTTTGAAATGGACTCTACCCCCCTTGAAACCCTGAACTGGATTTAACCAATTCAAGAATGTTATTGTGATGGGGTCAAAATTTCAACTTTGAGTTTTCAACTAATTTACACTTTGTAGGAGTCTTTGAATAGAATGATGGCGTACGTGAGGATGTGAGACTGTGGACATGATGACTCACTCAGCCAGAATACAACTTGTCACACTTATTAAAATTTTGAAGTTGCTCCAGTAGATTTAGCTATGCAGAAATAATGAGTATACCTTTTTGCACACATGTATGCCCCAAATCCATCATGATTGGGGAAGATGAAAATGCATTTTTTTACAAGATTTGAACCATTCATTGTTTACCATAAAATGAAATACTTATCAAATTATTAGAAACATTAGACTAATACTGAGTAGGACCTCCTTTTAAACTCAAAACAGCCCCAATTCCTCATTTTGTGAAAGATAATTGAACTTAAAGCAGGCAGCCTGTCCATAGTCCGTGAAACATGTCTGCTTGCATTTCGTGTCTGTGTAATCTCTTTGTTCTAGCTTTTTGGGTAAGCCTTGATGTTATTGGGTTTTTATTGATCAGCTACTGTACAGTAACTGTGCTTCTAAAGAACACACCCTGTAAGCTTGTATACAAGCCCACTTTTCACTGATATGGAACATGTGTTGTAATTCAGATGATCAAAATGTAATTTTGCTGTTTAGCCTGAGCAGGGGCCTTGGGCGGTGTTATAAAAATCATCCTATTTCATTCACAAAATGGGATTTGTGTGAATCCCCCTGTGCGGTTCTTTTTATTAATTTTAATAAATGACTTGCCATTTTCTCAAGTAACCTAAGAGAGAAGCTTGTTTCTTCCACAGTGATTTTGGAAACATTCCTCTCAGATTGTGGCTCATGTTGACATGACTCCATCACATACTTTCTGTAGATTTGTCAGCTGCACATTCACCCTGTGACTGTCACATTCTACAATGTCCCAAAGGTGTTCCATTAGATTCAGAACACTAAACCTCAGTTTGAGACAGCTGTTCCTTTGTGACATGGTGCATTATCTTGCTGGAAGTACCACTAGAAAATGGGTAAGCTGTGGCCATAAAAGGATACACATGGTCATGAAACAGGTCGTGGCATTCAAGTGATGATTTATTTGTATAAATGGGCTTAAAGTGTGCCAATAAAACATTCCCCATACTAGTACACCACCACCATCATCCTAGACTATTGACGCAAATCAGATTGGATGCATGGATTCATTCTGTTGGCACAAAATTCTGACCCTACCATCTATGTGCCTAAGCAGAAATCAATTCATCAGCCCAGGCTATGTTTTTAGTCTCTGCCCAGTTTTGGATAAACCTGTGTCTACTACAGCCTCAGCTTTCTGTTATTTGTAACAGGAGTGATACCCAACTTGATCTTCTGTTGTTGTAGCCCATCCACCTCAAGGTTTGACGTGTTTTGCATTTTTAGATAGTCTTCTGTTCATCACAGTTGTACAGAGTGCTTATCTGAGTTACCCGTTGTTTTTCTGTCAGCTCGAACCGGACTGGACATTCTCCTCTGACCTCTCATCATTAAGGTAGTTCTTGTTTTTCACACCATTTTGAATAAATTCTAGAGACTGTTGTGTGTGAAAATTTCAGGGGATCAGCATTTACTGGAAATACTCAAATCAAGCACCAACAATCACGTCACAGTCAAAGTAACCAAGATCAGATTTTTCCCTTATTGTGGTGTTTGATGTAAGCATTAACTGAAGCATCTGACCTGTGTCTACATGATTTTATGCATTGCACTGCTGCCACAAGGTTGACTGATTAGATACTTGCATGGATAAGCAGGTGTAAAGGTGTTCTTAATCATTTGCTCAGTGAGTCTATATACAGTTGTATAAATGTATATAACATTTATGGAATCCTTCCACAGTGAAACACAAATGGGGAGCAGGCCACCAAAAACTCTCTCAAAAAAGGCTATATTATCCCTGATTCAAATCTACACCAAAAAAATAGGCCTCACCACAGACAGCCTAACCCCAGACCTCAACAGGCAGCTTTCCAACCTGCACAGGTCCAAAACAGGAGTAAGACTCTGAAATAATATTCTTGATGACATTTTTATTTTTTTTTCTGATGATTTTTTTCTGTTTTATGATGTTGGCCATCTATTAAAGGGTGTCACACCTTAACCAAGATTATGTAACATGGCACAGGGCAGCATAAAGTACAAAATGTATGGTATTGTATTCATTCATTAAGTAGACTTTTAAGTATGTAGAAACACTGCCTTATTCTTAAATATTAGTCTAGAGTCAAACAAAGTCAATAATCTTAAAGTGGTGCTGAAAACAAACACATAGAATGCTATAAACATTTGCAAATGCTGCTTATACATAATTTGTACTTTATAAAAAGAAGCTTAGGGACATATTTAAGATATTCAGGCGATGAAAGCTATCTAGCCAAAACATTGTGCCTCTAAGCTTCATTTTATTTTTTCTGTATGGAAATGAGCTTTTATCGATTTTTATTTTGCAGACGCACATTCAAGCAAATTTTTATTATCTTAATATTATTGTTTGGTAAAATCTATACCACCAACTGTGCAAATACCACAGCATTCACTTTTAATTTTCCTGAAATGTGTCATTAAAAGCATAGTCTTTTGTTGCCATGTGTTCAGAAAAATGCTCAGTAAAATCCCTTTTTAATGCATTAAACAGTAAATGGCTCCACACAGTTTTGACTGATGATGCGTATATCACTTCTGACTCGGCTTTCTGCAATTTCAGCACCTCTCAATGTGTCTTTGTTCACTTTTTAATAGCCACGGCACAGACCCCACGCCACTTTACGTTCTAAACACTTTTACTTAGCACAGTATGTCTTTAATCACAAGATGGCTTTGATTAGTTACCTATATAATAATACATTAGCTTAAAAATTTAATATTATTAAAAAATTAATAACTTAATTGTGTATCATACTATAATTTAGTAACACATTGATTTCATCTCAGCCTGTGTAAATGTAGTCTTTTTGCTAAAACCTCTTGAAAATTAGTTTAGACAAATGCCTTCTAGATTCAGTTTCTATATGGTGCCTGATGATGCCAGCATTGGCCACTGCCTCCCTGAAATGGACTGAAAGAGTTTGATAGTAGTGGGTGGATGGATTTAAGCTTGCTCTGGTTTTATTCTCTTGCTGACTGTGATCTCTCAGTCCATCATCACTGCTTTATGCTGTGCCGTCACGCTTTCCCTATTTATGGCCTTTCAGTTGAGATCTTCTGCACATTAGAAAGTATTTTTTTCTTTCCCTTCATCTATTTGTATAAGTTATTAGCTGATTAACTTTCTTTTCAAAAAAAATATTACCAGCAATATTTAATAATAATAATACATAATAATAACTATTACCAGCAGCAGTACGCCTGTATGATGCCTCACTGTGACTGTGACAGCTGTATTATCGTAGTATTTCCCTCTACTTACCCTTTACCTGTTTTCTCAAGGGAAGGTGTTCTCGTCAAGATCATTATCGGGTTGGTCTACTGTTGCACTTTAAGATGAACACACACATACATAAATAAACACACACACAGAGACCCTAACCACAACAGTGCCCTATGAATGACAAACACACGCTGATTAACCTCCAGCATTTTAAACCACACAAGTGCTTTAGGAATAACATAGCCTGTCACTCAGCACTTCAAGAGACTTACTTATTATCGGCACGAACAACATACGATGTTTTAGTGATATCTCAGACCTAAATATTACTTTTGGTCTACAAGAATACATTTAAACATACAAAGACTCAGCACTCTTGACTATAGACCATTTATCAGCCAAGAATACCTTTGTTTCGTACTGTTCCCCAACTATTGAGTGGAGCTCCTCACTTGCAGCCAAAATAAATCCTGCAGCACAGAAATAATGGCAAAAATCCAGCCGCACCTAGGTGCTCAAAGAAATCTAACTTATTACTTCAATCACTCTAGACATTAAGACAAAGCATAGAAAGTTAAAAGCAGCATGGTATTTATAATAATAATAATAATAATACCACTGGAACAAAGAATTGTAGAAAATAGGCACTGATAGGAAAGTCTGGATATACAGTGGGATGCAAAATTTTGGGCAACCTTGTTAATAGTCATTATTTTCCTGTATAAATCGTTGGTTGTTACGATAAAAAATGTCAGTTAAATATATCATACAGGAGACACACAAAGTGATATTTGAGAAGGGAAATGAAGTTTATTGGATTTACAGAAAGTGTGCAATAATTGTTCAAACAAAATCGGGCAGGTGCATAAATTTGGGCACCGTTGTCATTTTATTGATTCCAAAACTTTTAGAACTAATTATTGGAACTCAAATTGGCTTGGTAAGCTCAGTGACCCCTGACCTACATACACAGGTGAATCCTATAATGAGAAAGAGTATTTAAGGGGGTCAATTGTAAGTTTACTTCATCCTTTAATTTTCTCTGAAGAGTAGCAACATGGGGGTCACAAAACAACTCTCAAATGACCTGAAGACAAATATTGTTCACCATCATGGTTTAGGGGAAGGATACAGAAAGCTGTCCCAGAGATTTAAGCTGTCTGTTTCCACAGTTAGGAACATATTGAGGAAATGGAAGACCACAGGCTCAGTTCAAGTTAAGGCTCGAAGTGGCAGCCCAAGAAAGATTTCGGATAGACAGAAGCTTACGAATGGTGAGAACAGTCAGAGTCAACCCACAGACCAGCACCAAAGACCTACAACATCATCTTGCAGCAGATGGAGTCACTGTGCATCGTTCAACCTTTCGGCGCACTTTACACAAGGAGATGCTGTATGTGAGAGTGATGCAGAGGAAGCCTTTTCTCCGCCCACAGCACAAACAGAGCCGCTTGAGGTATGCTCAAGCATATTTGGACAAGCCAGCTTCAGTTTGGAATAAGGTGCTGTGGACTGAAGAAACTAAAATTGAGTTATTTGGGCATAACAAGGGCGTTATGCATGGAGGAAAAGAACACAGCATTCCAAGAAAAACACCTGCTACCTACAGTAAAATATGGTGGTGGTTCCATCATGCTGTGGGGCTGTGTGGCCAGTGCAGGGACTGGGAATCTTGTCAAAGTTGAGGGATGCACGGATTCCACTCAGTATCAGCAGATTCTGGAGACCAATGTCTAGGAATCAGTGACAAAGCTGAAGCTGGCCGGGGCTGGATCTTTCAACAAGACAATGAACTTAAACACTGCTCAAAATCCACTAAGGCATTCATGCAGAGGAACAAGTACAACGTTCTGGAATGGCCATCTCACTCCCCAGACCTGAATACAATTGAAAATCTGTGGTGTGAGTTAAAGAGAGCTGTCCATGCTCGGAAGCCATCAAACGTGAATGAACTAGAGATGTTTTGTAAAGAGGAATGGTCCAAAATACCTTCAACCACAATCCAGACTCTCATTGGAACCTACAGGAAGCGTTTAGAGGCTGTAATTTCTGCAAAAGGCGGATCTACTAAATATTGATTTCATTTCTTTTTTGTGGTGCCCAAATTTATGCACCTGCCTGATTTTGTTTGAACAATTATTGCACACTTTCTGTAAATCCAATAAACTTCATTTCACTTCTCAAACATCACTGTGTGTGTCTCCTATATGATATATTTAACTGACATTTTTTATCGTAACAACCAACGATTTATACAGGAAAATAATGACTATTAACTAAGTTGCCCAAACTTTTGCATCCAACTGTATATAGTCTTTGGAAAAGCTTACGAAAAAGTTACAGATGACAAGGATGAATGTCCCAGGGAGGCATTTGATTTAGCAATTGTTGTTCATGATGCTTTTCTGATGACCAGTGCCGTCTTCATCTGTTCCTCTTCTTCTCCTTCTGTACTTTGTTCTTCTCCTTCTTCTTTGCTTTCTTCTCCGTCTCTTTTAAACCAAGGCATATTTATTATGAAATGTCATGCTTTGGTTTCATAACACATGCACCTGATTGGCTGGCTGTCAAAATGATCGATGAATTAATTCACTGTCCATTTTCCCAAACAATAAAACCTTTAATGTTCTCTGAGGTGTTGGTAGATCTTCCTTTCCCAGGCTGTAAGATAATTAGGCATGGCTTAGTCTTCCTTTCCCAGGTTATAAAGTAATTGAGCCATCAGCATGTGTTTCTTTCAAACAGCTGTTTTTTAAGTGAGTTGTAAGGGAAGAAAAACCTGCTTTGATTTGTCTTTAGTTCATCTGTTGCCTTGTCTCGAACAAAATACTGTATAATGGAAACCAAAATGTACAGATTTTACACACCATAACAACTGCCAAGTCAGAACTTTTCTTTCTTTGTATTTTTTTTGCTTTATAGTCATTCTGGTGTGTGTTTATACCAAAGTGTGTGTTATATTTATTTGATTTATTTTCCTATTTATCTACCTACCTATTATGAGGGGCATTCAAATATTAACAGGAATTAACACTTTATTTATTTAATACAATGAATTGACTTACACACAATTTTTCTTTGTAGTCTCCTGCCACTGCAATACACTTGTTCCAGTGCTAAAGAAGCTTCTTAATCTCAGAAGAATAGAAGTCTTTTCACTGCATGTTGATCTATTCCTTCACAGCGCCAATAACCTCCTCATTTGACTTGAATTTCTTAAATTCCTTAAGTGCAACGAAGAGATGATCGTCCCTTTCTGAATGACTTGCACCAATTATACACTCTAGACTGAGAGAGACACTCATCCCCAAACTGATTTTTAAATCTTGAATAAATCTGAGATGAAATGACTCCTTTATTTGTCAACAATTTAGTAATAGTTCGCTGCACAACACTACTGTGTACCTCCTACTCCGACATGTTGATTACAACTGATAGGAAGGGGGGAAAGAGCAGCTAGCAAAACTAATGACAAGTTCAAACATGCACGTGTTCTTCCAATGTGTCATGTCTACCTTGCACTTTTTATAAAAACGGAGCATGAAGATTCTTGTTTATAATCGAATGCCCCACGTATTATTTAAAGAGCTTCGGTAAAAAGCCAAATTTCCCCCTGGGGACAAACAAAGTTTTATCTACTGTATGTACCAAATCAGATGCTATGGCAAAATCTACTATCTTCTCCCCTTCCCCATTTCTCTTCCCTACTCTTCACCCTCCATGCACCCCCTCTATCATCACTTTACTCTTTTCACATATGCCTATTTAAATAACCAACAACAATCTGCTTTTCTCCCTCTTGTCCTGCCCTAAGCTGTTCCTCCATTGGTGCCCAGAAAATATCCTTCTCTTCTTCCTCACAGCCACTTCACCTAAGGAGCATAAGCACAAATGACATTAACTACAGTCTTACCAAGGCCCAGCTTGACTCTCATCACATTATCACTTCTATTCACACTGACAGAAAAACCTTATAGTTCTTTGGATACTACTGTGCTCTCCCAATCATTCTCCTGACATCATAGGAACAGTCACTAGAGACATGAGGTCGCAGCAAAAGGGGTGTGTGGTGCTCCCAATATCTTTTCAAAAGGACGCAGGTTCAAGTCTTTAGAGTCCTGGTGCTTCCAGTTTTGCTATATGGTTGTGAGAAATGGACGTTATCCAGTGACCTGAAGGGAAGATTGGACTCCATTGGTACTGTGTCTCTTTGGAGAATCCTCAGGTACCGTTGGTTTGATTTTGTGTCAAAAATGTGGTTGCTTACGGAGTCGCAAATGATGCACATTACCTGCATTGCAAGGGAGCGCCAGTAATGGCACTATGGCCATGTGGCGCGATTCCCCTAGGGCAGGGGTCCTCAATCACAGTCCTGGAGAGCCGCAGTGGCTGCAGGTTTTTGTTCTGACCTGGTTGCTTAATTAGAAAGCAATTCTTGCCAATAAAGCACTAACAAGCTATGAAATTAAATTAACTCTGCTCTGTCAGGTCATTCTCAAATCCTAGATTTTCTTTCCCTTTCTGTCATGCAAATGATTTGAAGGCTAAAATGGACGAGTAATTCTCAGTCCTTCACTTTTTTCTCTTCATTTTTCTTCCAAGTATTTAATTAAACCCAATAGTGCAGATAAATACACACAGGTGTAAATGTAAATAAGCTAAATGGAGAAATGCTGCTCTCTCTTGTCATTTGCATGTTATTGATAATAAGGAGCAATTAAAATAGCTGTTTAAGACAAAATTAAGCAATAAGGGCTCAAAATCACTAAAGTGAAGCAGAAGTGTTACTTTAGCAATAAGTGCTTTTTATTAAGCAACTGGGTTGGAGCAAAAAGTCTGCAGCCACTGCGGCTCTCCAGGACTGTGATTGAGGACCCCTGCCCTAGGGTCCTCACTGTTGATGACCCGAGCAGCTGGAACAGGCCATGGAGGCGCCCACATAACACCTGGCTGCGGAAGATAGATGGTCATTTTTCCGGAGGTTGGGACTGCACCATGTGTCTGCCTGAGGGTTGCCAGCCAGGATCCAGAGCTGTTTCATCATGTGGTGGGTGCGGCAATGTGCTGTACCAGTGTATGCTTCCCAACCTGACCTGACCTGACCTGATACTACTATACCTATACCATTTCTCCCTTGTGCATTTGCTCCACTATATAACAATGTACACCCTCTTCCCAATTCTCTTGCACTTTTTCAAGTCCATCTCGTTCCTGCACACACAACACACCCACTTTTCTCCTGTTCATTAAATCTGCCAACTCTCTCCTTTCCAAGTCATCGTCCCAACATTCAGTGCCCCCACTCTTACCTTCAAATGAACCTTTTCTTTCCCTTTCTGCACCTTCTTGTTTTGCATCTTCTGGACTAACTTTTTTAGCTAGGCCCGCTCTGAACCCAGTAGCCCTTGCTTACTTCTCACAGGGCTCAGGCGAGGCCTCTGCACATCACCTACAGCTTACACCCTAACATTTTCCGCAGCTGAATCGATTGATTCCATCATTAAATTTTAAGTTTAGTATTTTTAAAGTGAAACTTATTTTATGTTATATATGCATTTGCCATGTAAAATTTTGTTCTAAATGTAAGTCTTTTCTATAAATATTAAAAAAGACATAGCCTGCCTGTAGTTTTATAATGGTAGCTATGGGGCATGGGTAATCACTGAAAAACAAGAGTTTAAAAGCTTACTGAATACATCCATTTTTCAAGCCAAGAAAGTTATCAAGCTTTGATATGCATCTTGAGATTACACGCACATCTGTGAAATAGCTTATACATGTCTTTTCCAAACAAATTAACAACAATATTATGAGATTCAGACATTTTAAAAAAAAGACTAGCTGTGCGTGCTATGTCAGCATCTGTTTTCCTCCACAACACCCTTTCTCCTCCAGTGGTGTGGTTTTCTTCTGAAAGTAAAAATCACACAAAACTATTCTCTGCCATGTGTATGGTATCATGTTGATTTACTTCTGTATTTTTGTGAGGACCCCTTCCACACAGGCCACTGCCATCACACAAGTATATAGAAAATGCATCCTTAACCTCAAGAAAAATACTGTATGTCCAGAAATATGTGAAAATGGATATTTTCGGATCCCTTTAGCTGTCCAAACATGCATTGGAAACCCAAAAGGCATGTTTTCCTATATCTTATATTTTGTCACTTCAACGTGGATGTTTTTGGTAAGCTTTTAGGCTTTTTCTTTTCAGTGATACCCCATGCTCTGTGGTTTCAATTTTCAAAGAGTTGAACAGGCTATGTGTTTTTTAAAATTTATAAAAAAAAACACTTAACTTTACTGTAGAACACAATTTTGTGTGGCAAATGGATATACAGTAGACCATATTTGTGAAGAAATAACTTTGAGTTAAAAAAATATCAAGCTTAACTTTTAAAGGTTTAGCTAAAGTTTTATAGTGTTTCCTACTAAACTTCTCTGTTTTGTTGGGCTGGTGTGCCCCCTTTTTGCCTATATTATAAAAGCTTCTAAACCTGTAATCTAAAATTTAAGCTAAGCAAATTAAAAATGTTAATTTAAATGAAGTGAGTTTTTTGTGTGTTCGTTCATTTTTCTAAACCTGCTCAATCCATTGCAGTTTGCATGGTGTGGGAGTCTGTGTATTTATTTCAATATTCATTCTGAAGAGGACAAAATGTGAAATGAAGTTTTAAATACGGTTTTAATAATAAAAGATTATTTTAAATAGGATAAAATGTGGCAGCCAAGTAATATCAGAAAATGCTTATGCACACTTCTTGTCAATGCTAAACATGAAATGTATTCACTGCCTGCTGAGTTAAATTAATTAACAATTAAATTAATGAGTGCTCAAGCTGAGAGTGCCTTATAGATCTGTCAATATGTAAAGTGGATAAGTGCTCTCCTTTTTTGTAGAAATTTTATAACATTGCTGAAAATGTTGATTTTTCTTTCGACACTGAAATTGGAACTCATTTACTGTGTACTGTGGACAAAATTAAACCATTTCTCCTTTCCACTATATTAGCTCATGAATGGCTGCTAAAGGTCAATATATTGTTGCCTAGAGTGGTCAGATAAGACTAAAGCCATCTCAGGATAGAACAACAGCCCCAAATACTTGACAAGGTAACCACTGAGCTGGACAAACATTACATTATTGACCCACGCTGATGAAAAATATTCAACTATCCATCCACAGCAGCAATTTTCAGTTTCTTTCCCTCATGATTTCCCAAGGCTGAGTTTTAAATTTAATCGCCGTCTCTATTAGTGGAGTTTGCATGTTTTTCCTTTGTTTTCCTTCTAGCACAGTGGTTTCTTTCCACGTTGCATGGTTGGCCAATGCCCTGCAACTCATCTTACACTGAACTCTACAAGAATAGGTTCCTGTAGCCTGCTATTGCAACAAGCTGATTGAGAAGTGTAATGGATTAGTTTCCCATGTAACACGTCCGGAAGTCTGAATGTTAACATTACAAGTATAGAATGTAAATGCTTGAACGGATAGCTTGACATCCAGCTGGGATGGAGAGTGATGCTTTACTTGGTCTACAGTTGTGCTTGAAAGTTTGTGAACCCTTTAGAATTTTCTATATTTCTGCATAAATATGACCTAAAACATCATCAGATTTTCACTCAAGTCCTAAAAGTAGGTAAAGAGAAACCAGATAAACAAATGAGACAAAAATATTATACTTGGTCATTTATTTATTAAGGAAAATGATCGAATATTACATATTTGTGAGTGGCAAAAGTACGTGAACCTTTGCTTTCAGTATCTGGTGTGACCCCCCTTTGCATCAATAACTGCAACTAAACGTTTACAGTAACTTTTGATCATTCCTGCACACCGGCTTGGAGGAATTTTAGCCCATTCCTCTGTACAGAACATCTTCAACTCTGGGATGTTGGTGGGTTTCCTCACATTAACTGCTCGCTTCAGGTCCTTCCACAACATTTCGATTGGATTAAGGTCAGGACTTTGACTTGGCCATTCCAAAACATTAACTTTATTCTTCTTTAACCACTCTTTGGTAGAGCGACTTGTGTGCTTAGGGTCGTTGTCTTGCTGCATGACCCATCTTCTCTTGAGATTCAGTTCATGGACAGATGTCCTGACATTTTCCTTTAGAGTTCTCTGATATCATTCAGAATTCATTGTTCCATCAATGAAGGCAAGCCGTCCTGGCCCAGATGCAGCAAAACAGGCCCAAACCATGATACTACCACCACCATGTTTCACAGATGGGATAAGGTTCTTATGCTAGAATGCAGTGTTTTCCTTTCTCCAAACATAATTCTTTTCATTTAAACCAAAAAGTTCTATTTTGGTCTCATCCGTCCACAAAACATTCTTCCAATAGCCTTCTGGTTTGTCCACGTGATCGTTAGCAAACTGCAGACGAGCAGCAATTTTTTTTGGAGAGCAGTGGCTTTCTCCTTGCAACCCTGCCATGCATACCATTGTTGTTCAGCGTTCTCCTGATGGTGGGCTCATGAACATGAACATTAGCCAATGTGACTGAGGCCTTCAGTTGCTTAGAAGTTACCCTGGGGTTCTTTGTGACCTCGCAGACTATTACACGCCTTGCTCTTGGAGTGATCTTTGTTGATCAACCACTCCTGGGGAGGGTAACAATGGTCTTGAATTTTCTCCATTTGTACACAATCTGTCTGACTGTGGATTGGTGGAGTCCAAACTCTTTAGAGATGGTTTTGAACCTTTTTCAGCCCGATGAGCATCAACAACTGTTTTTCTGAGGTCCTCAGAAATCTTCTTTGTTCGTGCCATGATACACTTCCACAAACATGTGTTGTGAAGAGCAGACTTTGATAGATCCTTGTTCTTTAAATAACACAGGGTGCCCACTCACAGCTGATGGTCATCCCATTGATTGAAAACACCTGACTCGAATTTCACCTTCAAACTAACTGCTAATCCTAGAGGTTCACATACATTTGCCACTCACAAATATGTAATATTCAATCATTTTCCTCAATAAATAAATGACCAAGTATAATATTTTTGTCTCATTTGTTTAACTGGTTTCTCTTTACCTACTTTTAGGCCTTGAGTGAAAATCTGATGATGTTTTAGGTCATATTTATGCACAAATATAGAAAATTCTAAAGGGTTCACAAACTTTCAAGCACAACTGTAAGAGGCCATAATAGATGGAGTACATAAGTGGAGGTGCTGGGTTGGTTCTAGGTTCCTGTCCTAGTCAGGGCGATCATATAATTAATGGACAGGGGGAGACTGGTTATCAAGAACAGTTTATCTTCCAGGACAAAAAGTGACAGTGCTGCCCCAGTATCATCCCAGTTTAGACTCCCGAAGGATTATATGGGAGTTGTAGTTTGGAAGGGCAACCCTATCAGGATTCCTGGGTCTCACCAAAGGGAGCTGCTGGGAAAAGGTCTTCCTTCTTCTGGGAGCTTCCACCTGACCCAGAAGTGCTTCCACTTTGCTATGTCATGACACCGGAATTACTCCTGGGTCCAACATAAAAGGAGCCATCTCGCCTGACTTAAGTCAGTCAGAGTCAGGAGGCACAGGGCAAAGCTTAACTGAAGGAGTTTAAAAACAGGAAACTGTAAACCTGTGGTTTTGTTATTTGGCCATTGTCCACCTGTCACGGTATTGTTATTAAATAAATATCATTTATTTGAACCTGGGACTGTGTTTTGTAGAGCTGTGTCTGGTGTTTGGGGCTCTGGGATACCCGTGTGTGGTCACAAGAGTTACTTTATTACTTAATTTAATGAAGATCATACAGATGAAACATTGAGACAAACATTAATAATCGTTCTTCAGTACTTCCCAAATAACTAGTCCTTACAATAGACAGTCATCAAATTATTATAGAACAATTTTAAATTCAAATGGTTGCTTAATATGGAATGACTAAAGTGACATCTTCTATACTAATAAAAGGCAAAGCCCACACTGACTCACTGACTGACTGACTGACTCACTCACTCACTCACTCACTCACTCACTCACTCACTCACTCACTCACTCACTCACTCACTCACTCACTCACTCACTCACTCATCACTAATTCTCCAACTTCCCGTGTAGGTAGAAGGCTGAAATTTGGCAGGCTCATTCCTTACAAGTTACTTACAAAAGTTAAGCAGGTTTCATTTCGAAATTCTACGCGTAACGGTCATAATGGTCGACAGCATCCGCCATGTTAAACTTTCTTATTTATGGCCCCATCTTCATGAAATTTGGTAGGCAGCTTCCCTGCGCTAACTGAAACCGATGTACATACTTATTTTGGTGGTATGACGCAATAATTATTGGTATATTTTCCCTCAGTTTAAAAAGGTTTACTTTTCTTCTTAATAAAAATTTTAAGGCAGTACTTAGCACGGGTATTTTGCTAGACTTAAATAAAAACAAAACAAGACATTTACTGACTGGTTCTGCATTGAGAAAAAATGGTCAATGTCAATGTCAATTTTATTTATATAGCACATTTAAAACAACATAGGGATGCTGTGGCCAAAGTGCTTTACAATAATAGAATAAAAGAAAAACGTACAATTAACATGAACAACATAAATAGAAATAAAAATGAACATAAATACAATAAATAATAAATAGAAATAATGTTACATAATCACAATGAGGAAACCATCAGTATTACTGAAGGTCACAGAATGCAAGTGAATAGAAATGAGTCTTTAATCTCGTTTTGAACAGTTCAATTGTAGATGACTCCTTTATGTAACGCGGTAAAGAGTTCCACTGGCGAGGAGCAGCAGCTGTAAAAGCCCTGTCAACAAGAGATAACTGACCAGAAGATGGTAATATCATAGTGATGGTGATAGCATAGTCGTGTCATACATGAATTGGTATTGGTTTATAATGGGGTAGCTTTCTGGAAGTGAAGCCAATATTGACCTGTCTTGGCAGGGATGCCAAAATTGGACATAGTTAAAAAATTCCCAGAAATAACTATGCAAAGGAAAAAATAATAATGAAAAGGCAGTGGGAATTGCAGGAGATGAGGCCATCTATAGTTAAAGGAAGAGATAGCTGCCTATGTTGTTAAGACCTCTGCAAGGTACATGGAGCTACCAGGAGGAGCTGTTGGTGGGACAGCCTCCATAATTTTATGGGACTAGATCTAGCATGGAAGTAGTACAAACAGGTGACCCCAGCAGTACTTCCAGGATCAGCCATAAATTTACCCACAGGTCATAGAACTGATAAACATGGAGTTGGGAGAGCAGTTGGTAATTGCTTACCTGGCAAGACGAAGAGAGGAAATGGAGGTTCTACAAAGAAGTTGGAAGGAATGTGCATCAATGTTTAGCTATGGAAAAGTGGAACTTTTATTGTATTAGGTATGCCATGAGTGGCTCTCTTCTTTTTTAGTTTTTTTGCATTATATAACTCCTTGTGCCTTGCCTGCCTTGTATATGTGTTTTATATCCAGTTAGCCAGGGTACTTGGGCAGTTCTCAGGGGTAAAGTAAAACACAGGTTCAGCCACTAAATAAATTACCCAAGTTGAGATTTTGGTCCCAAACCCAAACTTCACTGGCTAAATCCACTGTTGGGAGCAACTCTGCATACCTGTGCAAGTACCAAAAATGCCATTTAGGGGTGCTTCCTTTATAAAGCAGAGGTGCAGTCACTATAGAAAAAAATCAGAATGAAATGTAGCCCTGTACAAGTGAGGAAGTTGTGCAAAATTTGGTGTAGATAGGTTCAACACTGGGCATCATACTGACATTCAGCGTTATGCCTAAGATAAACCACCCATTTTCACTTATAAATTCCACAATGATACACTTGTGCCATTCCCAAATTTGTCATATGTACTCTGTTGATGTGATATTTTGTGATTTGGATGTCAATGCTACTTGATATACATAATTGTCACAATCCTCAGACATCTATTGACTACACAAGGATGGTAGCAGTGACATCCTGGAAGGTTCCTCTGGTTTCAGTATAGGAATACAGGAAGGGTACACATAATCACTTAGAACTGCTTTGTATTTAGCAGCGTACCTGTTTTCCTCTGCTTAGAAGAAAACCTTCCTTTTCTGCTTCAGTTACAGTATTCTTTATTTATAATTGGGGAATTTCCCTGTGTAACGTATCATCTACTTTAATTGATGTCGGCAGACATTGAACTTCAGGTTGTCCTTCATTGCAACAATGATCCAAAATTTTATTAGTGTTTTTTTGTTGTTGTTGCTTTTTAACTAAATGTATAGTCTGACCTGTGATGGTCCCAGTGTCAACATGTGCTGATTTTTGTATAGGGCTATCTGTCTGAAGGACTTGTGACAAAATGGTATCGATCTCCAAGACTACTTCTCTCACCAAACAACTACACCAAAGCCATTGACATGTGGGCAGCAGGATGTATTTTGGCAGAGATGCTGACTGGGAGGATGCTCTTTGCTGGTAAGGTTGCTGCTTATTATTTGTATTTTCATTAACCAGAGCCACTTGTTTGTTCATGTTGGTCTAGCATGGAGGGCCAGGCCTTCATCTTATTTTCTATCAAAATGCTCCACCATAGAAGAATATTTGGTTATTTTCCAAAATATATCCATTATTAACATATGCTTGAAACTAATTTGAAAGGGGCAGTAAATTTATGTTGAAATTTAATATGTCATTTATAAAATGCATTGCACAATAAAAAATAAAATAATAGAAGTATGAAGCACAGTGTCTAGCAGTGCCAGGTCTAGGAGACTGGGTTGAAATACTAACCCAGTGACTGTCTGTGCTATATTTGCACATTAACCGCATGACTGCGTAGGTTTTTTGTCTGGATTCTCTGGTTTTCAAAGGTGTGCATGTCAAGATGTTCAGAAATTCTAATAATTCTAAAGTTGCCCTCTGTAAGTGAGTATTGGTTTGTGTACCATGGACGGTCTGGAGCCCTATCCAAAGTTAATTCTTGTCTCTTACCCAGTGATTCCAGGATTGACTCCTATATCTCTGAACTGTTTTGAGCAGGTAAAAAAATTGTGTTTACAACTGAAGTAAAAGTAAAAACAATCGGTAGTTTATTCAGTACTGAAGTAGTACATTCAGTATAATATGCTGCATAACTTACACCACATGAAACAGTACGCAGCTTCTCAGAATATGCATCATTGTGTTATAGACATTGCAACATTCTGGCATTAAACAGTTGCAGTGATGGGGATTAGCAGCAAGAGTGTTTAGCTGTACAAGACACATAACACGTAGGCTTAAAAACTATTTCTAAACCTGATTTAAGTACCATCTGCTACAGTGAGAACATTTTGTGTCTAAGTTGTAGAAATCCTGTATTATGACAGTCTGTGGTTTAAAACTTCATCCTTTTATAATATTATAAATCAGATCCTTCTGCCCTCTAAGCAATTGCCAGAACCCTCAGAGTGGTGTTTCTGTCCTGCGTGGTTGTTGATCAGTGTCATAATTTGATATTTCCAATCAGGGTATGTTTTGTTATAAAGCAATAAAAAAAAATCTGAATTATCCCATTGCTCACTCCACATTACCAAAAACCCCTTCAAAAGTGGAGGCAATTTTGTACCTTTTTTATTTTGACCACAGTGTTGTGGATTCAAGACACATACATCAGTAATCTTGCAGCCCAAAAACTGTTGGCTTCTTTCTCTGAATGGTTAATTGCCATCCATGCCATGTATTTTGTTTCTCAAAGGCTAGAGGATCCTTTACATCTATACATTAACATTCAAAGAATCAATTGACAGTTAGGCATAGGAGTGAGAACTCAGACTGCTATAACAGATATGATAACATACCAGCAGTCTCACCACTTGGTTTTAGTATATCAGGCTTGCGGAGAGCAGTTTAATTATGGGTTTTATTCAGAACTAGCCTATTGAAGACAGGTAATACAAGAAATTTCTAAATATTAGATTTTTGATATCTCTTGCCCTTTGTATACCTTCGGCCTTCCTTGTATGCCTTTATTTGATGTGTCTGAACCTCTCTTGCTCAGTGCTCCTTCTCTCCCGTCATTCTCAGACTCTGGCATTTTGAAGCATCTTGCACACATCCTGGTATCTTTTTGACCATCAACAATGGTACACAGCCCCCATTACCCACTGTGAAAGCATCATTCCTATTTTTGAAGGCAAAGTCTTTGAAGGAAACTCTCAGCATGCCTCCAGACCCTTGACCTCTCCTTGTGTTCCTCAACCTCTCTTGCCTGGCACTTCCTTTGTTGATTGTGTCACCAAAGCCAAACTGACCAATCAGACCAAAGCTATATTGACCCAATAGATTGCACAGAGTGACCAGACACACACAGACACAGACAGCAGTGTTTTATTATAATGTACTGTAAACAAATATGGCTGATCCATTCTGAAATGTAGTCAAACCTTTTTGATGGCACTGTCTAAGTAGAAAGTGTGCTCACTAAAACAATTCTTAAAAATGGCATTATTGGGCTTTCCATCAATTGTATCAATGTTGAGTAAATAAGGAAGTGCTTTATTTCTTGATAGATTTCTTGATTTGGATGATTTGATAGTTAAAAGTGAACTCCTAATACGCTATAGAATGTAACTAGTAAGGAAAAGATACAACTGTTGATGTCTAGCCAGAAGTATATGAAGGATGAGAGAAGAATTTCAGAATGAATTAACAACAACTCTAAGTGGTGTTCATCTTCACAGAAATGTGTTACAGTGATATTAGGTATTAATAGCATGTGTGAATCAAATTTGCAAACAGTCCACGGGAAGGTGGAGCCTCTACTTACAGTATTGGACACTAAACTCCAAACCTAGATTTGAATCTGTTCCTTGTCACTCGCATGCTGTCACTGATGTCGTTAGAATCACCAGTTAAAGTAATTGTGCATTTTTGGGATAAGGAAGGAAACTGAAATATTGTACTCAGAAAACATTCTAAAGGACATGAGGAGAACATGCAAACACCACACAGATAACAACCAAGTAAGGAATTAATTCTGAATCCATAAAGCCAGCATATGGCCAGCAGCTATACCACATGCATTTCAGAATAGGTCATCCAAATAAAGCTAAGCATGTTCAGACCAGGTCAGTACTCGGATGGAAGACCATCTAGGAAAAGCTTGGGTTGCTGCTGAAAAAGGTGTTGGTGAGACCAGCAGGGGAGCACTTACCCTGTGGTCTGTATGTGGATTCCAATGCCCCAGTGCAGTGATGTGGACACTGCGCTTTAAAAATGGCGCTGTTCTTCGGATGAGAAGTAAAACTGAGGTCCTGACTATCTGTGGTCATAAAAGGTCCCTGGGCTTCCTTTGTAAAGAGTAGGGTGTATCCTGATTTCCAGGCTAAACTGCCTACCATGGCCTACTCATTCTGGCCCCCCTAATCATCCCCTGTCTCCAATTGGCTCTCTTTCTCACCACTTCACCACCTAATATGTGGTGAGTATATTGGTGCAAAAATGGCTGCTGTTGCATCATCCAGATGGTTGCCACTCATTAGTGGTGGTTCTCTACCCACTAAGTGCTTTGAGTAGTGAGAAAAGTGCTATATAAATTATAGATTTATTATGGTCATTATTATTATTATAAAGCTGGTGTGACACAGTGGCGCTGTGGTAGTGCTGCTGCCTCACAGTAAGGTTCGCTTTGCGGGTCCTACCTGCATGGAGTTTGCATGTTCTCCCTGTGTCTGCGTGAGTTTCCTTCGGGTGCTTTGGTTTCCTCCCACAGTCCAAAGACATGCAGGTTAGGTGCACTGGTGATCCTAAATTGTCCCTAGTGTGTGCTTGGTGTGTGAGTGTGTGTGTCCTGGCACCCTGCCCGCAATTTGTTCCTGCCTTGCGCGCTGTGCTGGCTGGGATTGGCTCCAGCCGACCCCCATAACCCTGTGTTAGGATATAGCGGGTGTAACGAACCGAGGAGACAGTAATAAGAGTTGGGGTTTTTCCGGCCCCGTATATTGTATACAGCAACAAAAACAGGTCAAAATTATAAACAAACAGTTCATAATGCGCGACGCCAACTCCTGGCGTCTCGCGCCATTTTATTGGGGTGGAGCCGGAAGTGGAGGAACGCTGGGAAGGACCGCAAGGGAGGATGGGAAGGATGACGTCAGGGCAAGATGGCGGAGGAAGGGCGGAAGTACCGCACTGCGGTCAATCCAAGCCTATGGTGCAGGAAGGTCTTTCTTTCTACGAGGAAGCAGAGGGAGAAAGTTAATACCCAGCCATTCCCTGGCGCGAATGGTTTCCCAGGTGCTATCGAATCAATCCGCTGCCTCCTACTGCGCGCGTGACACGATCCCCCTTAGCCCAGGACCGCCAGGTCGGGCGGACCTAACCGAGAGGTCGTGAATACGAGAGAGGGCATCGGCATTGGCCTGAAGGGTGCCGCGCCGATAAGTGACAGTGAACTTATACGGCTGTAAGTCCAGAAACCACCTGGTGACCCGTGGATTCACTCTTTGTGTAGGGACATCCACTGAAGTGCAGCGTGATCAGTCACCAGAGCGAATTCGCGACCCAGCAGGTAGTAACGGAGGTGGGTCACTGCCCACTTAATGGCCAAGGCCTCCCTCTCCACTGCGCGTGCACGGTCCCCGTCCATCAGTTTCCGCTAAGGTACATCACAGGGTGCTCGACACCATCGACGCTTTGGCTCAGCACGGCACCCAGGCCTGTGTCCGCGCCGGTCTGGAGAATAAACGGAGCCCAAAATCGGGCGTCCGTAACACAGGTGCCGACGTTAGGGCCTTCTTTAGGTCACTGAACGCTGTTCTGCTTTGTCGGTCCACACCACGATAGGGAGCCTTTTGTCAGGTCAGTCAAGGGTGCTGCTCTTCGAGAAACGGGAACAAACCGGCGGTAGTAACTCGCAAGCCCCAAGAAAGCCTGCACCTGTTTCTTGGTACGGACGGGCCATTCTAAGATGTCTTTAACTTTGGAGCTCTGTGGCCGCACCTGTCCTTGTCCCACGAGGTAGCCTAAATATTTGGCCTCCTTTAATCCAAAAACACTTCCGGGGTTTATGCGGAGGCCGGCTTTAGCCAGTGTTCGGAGGACAGCTGCGACCTGCAGTAGATGCTCCTCCCAGGTGCCGGAATAGATGACAACGCCATCCAGGTAGGCGGCACTATAGGACTGGTGGGGCTTCAGCACTCTATCTACCAGACGCTGGAAGGTCGCCGGGCCCCGTGCAGCCCAAATGGGAGGACCTTGTACTGCCAGTGCCCGCTAGGGGTGCTAAAGGCCGCTTTTCCTTTGCGGATGCCGTTAAAGGAATTTGCCAATACCCTTTGTCATGTCAAGGGTAGTCAGATATCGAGCCGCACTCCAGCCGCCAAGGAGGTCGCCAATGCGGGCATGGGGTAGGCATCGAACTTGGAGATCTGATTCAGACGCCTAAAGTCATTACAGAACCTCCAGGAGCCGCCTGGCTTGGAGACGAGGACAATAGGGCTGGACCAGGGACTATGGCTCTCTTCAATTATGTCCATGTCCAACATACGCTTCACCTCCAGTTCGACCTCTGCGCGCTTTGCCTCCGGAGTCGGTAGGGCCTCTCCCGGACGATTACACCGGCTCCGTGACTATATCGCGGCAATCAGCGGTCCGCCGGGTGACTCGCCACTACCTCGGGATGGCTCGGAGTGTTTGGGCTAACTCCTGCCGCTGCTTGGGGTCAGCTCTTCGCCGAGGTTAAGGGCAGTTGTGCTTGCTAAAAGGGAGAGTGACCTATGGGAGCTGGGAGCTCCTCTCTATCTCCAGGGCTTTAACAGGTTGACATGATAGATCCTCTCACTTTCGGTCGACGATTGGGCTGTTTCACCAAATAGTCGACGCAGTCCTTTCTCTCCTTAACCTCGTAAGGCCCTTGCCAGTGAGCGAGCAGCTTCGAGTGGGAGGTCGGACGAGCACCATAACTCGTCCCCGGGCGGAACTCCCTGAGGACGGAGTTGCGGTTGTAACACCGGCCTGCGCTGCTTGCGCACGAGTCACGTGCTCTTTTAGGAGGGGCCTGATCTTTGTGAGTCGGTCGCGCAGTTGCGCCACGCATCTCAAAATGTTAGAGGAGGGAAGAGCCTCGCCTCCCAGCCTTCTTTTAGGATGTCGAGGATTCCCCGGGTTGTCGCCCGTATAGCAATTCAAATGGGGAGAAGCCTGTAGAGGCCTGGGGTACCTCCCGTAGGCAAAAGCACGAGGGAGGAGCTGGTCCCAGTTCCTGCCGTCCCGCTGACTACCTTGCGGAGCATCTGCTTAAGCGCCTGATTAAACGCTCACCAACCCGCCAGTTTGCGGGTGATAGACTGACGCTTTCAGGTGCTTTATCTGCAGTAATTTGGCTACCTCCTTGAACGTATCCGAAGTGAAGGCGCACCCTGGTCCGTGAGGACCTCCTTGGGTATGCCCACGCGTGAAAACAAATTAACCAGTTCCCGCGATGCTTTTAGTATTAGCGGAGCGCAGGGGAACCGCCTCTGGGTACCGGGTGGCATAGTCCACCATGACTAGGATATACTTGTGGCCACGGGTTGAGGGCTCCAGGGTCCCACCAAATCGACCCCTATCCTTTCAAAGGGGATGTCCACGAGGGGAATAGGGACTAGAGGAGCACGGTCCCTCCTAGGAATCTGGCGGTCTGGCACCGGACAGGATTGACAGAACCGCCGGACCTCCTCATTGATCCCAGGCCAGTAAAAGCGGAGCTTAATCCTCTCCAGTGTTTTTTCGGCCCCGAGGTGGGCCTAGGAGGTGAGCATGTGCCAACTCGCATATCTCCCGCCGGAAGGTACGCTGAATTAGCAACAACTTCCGCACCTCGCCTCATGGGTAGCCACCGGTACAACAGATCATTCTCAAGGACAAAGAAGGGTTCCGCGGTGTGGATCCGTCCGCTGTTGAGCTGTTAGGCAGAACGACGCATTCCGGCAAAGCGCAGGGAGTCATCATTCCACTGCTCCCTCTTAAAGGAGGCGGCGTGGACCGAAATTGATGGTCCAGGCCGCCGAGAGGGTCTTGGGGCCTGGGCCGGGAAGAGTTCCTGGCTAGTCCCTTCTCCGCGGAATCTTCCGGGTCAAGGTCCGTAGCCACGAAAGGTCCCCGAGACACCAGCGCCATAGGGCCTGCCCTTGTGCACGGCGTGGAGGCCGCGGAGGGGTGCCTTTTCCCCTCATAACAAGATCCAACGAGGCCCGGGAGCGCGCGAATGGCTTACCGCTGATTCTTTTAGACCAGTCTTGTCCCAAAATCACTGGGAAGGGGGTCAGGTAACACAGCGACCGCCATTTGATTGGTTCCCCCTTCCAGGTGACATAGCAGTGAGCGGAACGATATGACCTAGTCCCCCCATGCACACAGGTGACCAACAAATGCTGTTTTAACCACTGTTGCGGTAAGACAAAACGGCGAGCAACAATGGTAATGTTGCTGCCGGAATCAAACAAAGCCACCACGGCGCGCCCATTTAGCAACACCACTCCCGTGTTCGACTCGCCAAGGGATGCGGCGGGTACAATACCTCTCCGACGACGTCCAGCTGCAGTCCATAGGCTCCGGGCGATGTGATGGGGCAGTTTGGTAGCAGGTGACCGGTCTCGCCACACTTGAAACAGCGCGCGTCCCGCTTCTCTCTGGCTCTGGCTGGCGCTTCTGCAGCGCCGAGGGGCTCGGGTGGCCGCCCGCCCCTGTCGGTTCCCGAGCAGGCTTTTCTGACCCCCAAGTCGGAGGACCGCCAACTGACGCTCCAGGACGTCGAGGAGGCCCGACATGTTCTGGTAGGCGTGTCCCCGGACCTGCTGGGCGAGGGAACTGGGCATGGCATTGACCAGGCCTTCACAGGCCACCCGCTCACCACTTTCCGCCGGGGTCCCTCTGGCCGTAGCCAGCGCCCATCTTGCCCCAGAACTCAACGCCTGGGCGGCAGGCTTTTCGGGTCAAAGACCCAGTTCCGCCATTCGCCGCCTGCTGGCCCGGCTAATGCCGAAGGGCCAGTATTTCGGGCTTGAGGAGGTCGTAATTAGCGCCTCCTCCTCAGGGAGGTCATAATAGGCCGCGCTGGTCCTTCAGGTATGGCGCCAGATGGACGCCCACTGACCGCTGCCACTCGCTCCGGTGGCCGCCCTCTCAAACATGCCCAGGTAGCCTCGACGTCCTCCGGCGGGCCCATCGGGACCAAAGGAGGAGGCGCTGCCTGGGCGGGTCTGGCTCGCCGCTGGGCTTCCACCAACCTGGCCTCGTGGCCTCCAGCTCCCGGGTGGTGGTGGCTTGCGCCTGCTGCAGCGCCTGGAGCTGGCGCTCATGGCCTGCAGCACGTGTTGAGGTCCTGTCCCTCCGTCATCTCGGGATCTCTATCCTGCCGACTACGCCAATTGTAACGAACCGAGGAGACAGTAATAAGAGTTGGGGTTTTTCCGGCCCCGTATATTGTATACAGCAACAAAAACAGGTCAAAATTATAAACAAACAGTTCATAATGCGCGACGCCGACTCCTGGCGTCGCGGCCATTTTATTGGGGTGGAGCCGGAAGTGGAGGAACGCTGGGAAGGACCGCAAGGGAGGATGGGAAGGATGACGTCAGGGCAAGATGGCGGAGGAAGGGCGGAAGTACGACTGCGGTCAATCCAGCCTATGGTGCAGGAAGGTCTTTCTTTCTATGAGGAAGCAGAGGGAGAAAGTTAATACCCCGCCATTCCCTGGCGGCGAATGATTTCCCAGGTGCTATCGAATCAATCCGCGGCCTCCTACTCGCGCGTGCGTGACACGGGTTGGACGATTATAAAGCTGTGAATACGTAGTGCTAAAAGCTGCACTCTAATAATAGGCCACAGGAAATCTTTTTGCAGTAAATTCAGGTTCACTTACATCCAGATAAATTAATTAAACTCTTCTGATGGAACAACATATTTTTTGGAATGATACAGTATACGATGTAGAAGCAGACAGCCCACATTTCAGATAAGCAGAGCTAAATGCTTCATTGACAATGATCCATTCATCAGGGACAGGGACCATTTGGTTTCCACAAGCTTCAAACGCAGGCAGAGACTTTCAGAGAGAGGATACATAAAAGCTTCATGCTGGAGTTAGTCTTGCTGTTTTGGATCACGGAAAGAGAGAGAGAGAGAGAAAGAGAGGACAGCCACAGATACCAATGTTATGTTGTGGAAGTGGAGCAGCACAAGATTAGACATGTCTTTTCCCCGGTGTGTCGGTGTTGTATTATCAGGCATTTCCTTTAGCTTGTAACAATGGGAAAGTGGGACTAGAATGATAGGCTTTTAAATTATAGGAATTACAGTTTATTGTTGTTTAATAAATGATCTAGGCTAAACTGTTATTCTGTTATCTCTGTACTTTTTACAGTATGTACATGCTGTATATATGTTACCAAATACAGTATATACATCACAGTGGATTTAATGTGTTGTTTTAAACACTAATCAAAAGGAAAAAAACTCTTTAATGCCAAAGTGAAAACAGATCTCTGCAAACTAATCTAAATTAATTTCAAAACAAAATACTTGATTGCATAAGTATTCTCCCCCTTTAATATGACACCCCTAAATCATCATTGGTGCAGAAATTTAGTTTTAGCAGTCACAGAATGAGTTCAAAGGAGATCTCCTGTCTGTAGTATAAAAGGTATTTTATCTGTAAAGTCCAACTTATGATGAGTTAGTGTGGTGGCCTAACCTACACAAAGAAGTCAAAAAAGAACATACCAAGCATCTCCATTAAAGGTGATTGAAGAGCTCAAGTCATATGTGACTAAAAATTAAATTGTGGGACACCCAGAAAAGAATGAATTTAATTCAAGTAAAATGCATAAATTCCTTAAATTATTCCAAAAAAATAACTCTTACTCTTACAATTTGGAAATTTCTCCAGTTATAACCATTATCCTACATACTTTAATGAACTTTTATATGATGTGTCATTTCCTTTTCATAGCTAACTGGTTAAAATTTCACTTTAAGAAATGTATGCATTTTAATTGAATTTTATTTTTAGTCACTTGTGACTAACAAAATTACGGAAGCTCTGAACCGCACAGTGAAAAAAATTATGGGATAACCCTTATCTCATGACGTACGTGAAAACAACTCGTACGAGATACTTTCACGTTCGTACGAGATGTTTTCACGTACGTACGAGATACTTTCACGTATGTACGAGATAAACTTAGATTGAAATATTTAAAAAGTGTGCTTCGGGGCTTCCTAATTACGAAATTACCTACCAAGGCTGTGGCGCTTCAGTTTGACGTCACTTCCAGCGCTTGTAGCGAAGTGATATAAAAAAGCAGACGGATGGGCTTTTATTTATTAAAGGAGTGTGGGATGGTTAGAGTTGGGTTTAACAGCAGCATGCAATACCTACGTCAGGTATTGCCCAGAACGTCAGTCACGAAATGCCCATCGCATACCCCATTACACTATGGTTAAGAGTAGGCTTGTGGGAGGATAAGGGTTTAGTTTACAGGTATTCGTCTGCACACTCGTACGGAGCACCTGAGGAGATATGGTGTTTTGTTTCTTCCTGGGAAACAATTTGGTGCGTACAACTTACCATCTCGTGCCCACCACTTACCATAGCCTGCGCACCAGGGGCCTCATGTATAACGCCTTGCGTAGAACTCACACTATAACATGGCGTAAGCACAAAAGCCGAAATGTGTTTACGCACAGAAAAATCCAGATGCAGGAATCTGTGCGTACTCCAACTTCCACGTTCTTCCGTTACATAAATCCCGATCAGCGTGAAAACTAACGCTCATGCATGCGCATTATGTAACGCCCCAAATCCTCCCAGAATTACGCCTATTTGAATATGCAAATCAATATAAATCGCCTTTAAGTGCAGCCTTCTGTGAAAAGACAATGGGAAAAGCACGGGGAAAATATACGAATTTCAGCGAATACCAAGTGGAGGCAAAGGAAAAACATACTATTTGTTCAAATAAACCGTGGTATAATCAACAAAATGAAGTTGATCGAGTGACATAGCGTGTTGGAGAAACTTGAAAGCTCACGTTCACAAAATCGCACAGTGCCGGAAAAAAAAAAGAAGTCACATATCAAAGTTGCACACTGTCTGAGTGTCATATGAAAGTTTATTAGGGTACAGAGAAAAAAGGCACACGGTGGGGAAAAAGCACGAAATGTCAACTTCAATCACGACATTTCCACTTTAATCACGTATTTTATTTTGTCATTTAGTAGAACATTATAAACTTCATCTTAAAATCGTTTAATTAACCAGTTTCTCAAATCACATCGTAATTAAAGTAGCACATTAAATGCTTTGTTTTGTATTTGATCTTCTACTCGTATGTGCTCTATGTGTGTGAATCACTACTTGCTTCTTAAACTGGCTTTCTTCCTCCAACTGGACACAGAGTCCAATACATTCGTGATATTACAGCTCTCTGAATAACTAAAATACTGAGATGTATACGTGATGTCATTTTCATGATGATAGGAACTAAAGCACATTATTAACATGTGTTTCACTTCGATGAAATAATTTATTGCAGCAGTACTCAGGGGCGGCACTAGGCTTGTGGTGGCACTGGGCAGAGGAAGAATCGGTGGCTCCTTCGTCGGCCAATGTCAATAAGGTAGCTTATCACGGTGGATGGCCACGTCTGTTGCGGACACTGCACAGCAGACTCGTGCTCATGACAAGCATTTATCTTTTGTCGAAATTTGTCGCTGCGTTTTTAGCTGTGTTGTTATTTTCTCTTTCTGTTTTATATTCAATATATATTGGCGTGGCCGCCCCAAGAGTCCTTGCTTTTCTTTCCACAAGTAACCGATCGCCATACAATCAGCTCTGTAATAGACGTTAAGCCATCTGTAAGCTTAGCGCCGATTCTTCAAAACGTTTAAAGAACATTGAAATATCTTCGTAGTACATGTTTAATTATTCTATCCTTCACGACACTCCCAGTGAAGAATATAGATTATTTAAATGAAGTTAAAGTTTTATGTGTATAATTTAACAAACAAGAAGAAGAAGAAGGAGAAGTGAGAGTAACAACGCTAAAGCAGTTATGGTATTTGGAATACTATGGCTGTTCCCTGGACAATTATATTGTTACGAGTTAATTACAATCAGATGCATTACACTAATAAACAATATGCGGTTAGTTTCTGTGTATTTATAAAGCCGCGTCATGAAAATAATGAGTAATCACACAAGAACAGTACCATTGCTTTGACGCTGGGTGCCGCCAGTTAGCAAAACTGAGCGGAGAACTTGCGTATGACAAGGCATGAGGTACCGTGGAAAAGTGCGTGGCTTTACGCCAAGTGTAGGTTTTATACATCGCGATTTGAACGTGGAAAAGTTCTTACGCAACATTTCTGTGCGTACGCACCGTTTATACATGAGGCCCCAGGTCCTTTAAAGTTGCACCTGCCAATATTGCGTGTGCGCCGCATACTTTCAGATGAGTACCAAATGCCGTTGCGTGCTACTGTACATCATTTTCTGGAAACAGGACATATCACTGAACAGTCTGACGTTTTCCTCACACACTTGCAGTCCACAGAAATGAATATTGGCAAATTTATAAAGGCAGACTATGCATTCAAGCCCAGATTGTTAAATCCGCGAAGCAGCACCACTAACCAATGCACTAATTTATAGTAAAAGGAAATTACATTAGTTAGCCATTTACTTTCTAGCCCCCAGCTTGTTATTCGCACAAGTTACGAAAGGAATTCATATTTCACGTATTTAGTGCATGTGAAGTTTACCCAGTTCAATGCGGGTTCACTAATTTAATTCTCTGGTAAACCTGGCACACTCGATCGCATATCTGAATTAATGAACTGTGTGATTTAACGTGCATCTAAAAATTTAAATCCAAATCGGGCCACTGTAACTCCTGCCGTTTTCAGACAAGAAATGTACCCTTGTTAAAAAGCCAAACTTGAATATCCTAGTGAAATCCACTGGCAAACCTGGCACACTGGGTCACCTGTTGCATTGTGCAAAACGAACTGCAATCTTTAAAAGTACAGTAGAGATCTAAATCGTGTGGCAGCGGATTTTTATTGCCGCGTATTTGACAAGATGGATCCCTAAGTTAAATGGCAGGTAATACTTACTTTAACTTTACTTTGGTTCTCATGCATATCAATTTCAATAAATTTTCAGGATAAAATACAACCAGCATACTAACTAAAGATTCATTCATCCATCTACCCATTTTTAAACCAGTTTAAACCAATTTGGGTTTGGTAGGTGACCACAGCTTATTCCAGCAAAAATGGATGCAAGGCAAAGATCAGCCATGGATAGAGCCCTAGGTCATTTCATGTTCACACAAACACCTACATTCACTGACGTGAAGCCAGTTTAAAAAGTATGTAAGTAAAAATGTATTTCTAAACCACCTTGCAAAGGCCACAAAGCACTGTACAATTATATAAACAATTAAAAACATTCATTGAGTAAACAGTGATCTAATCAAACAATAAGAAAACAATAAGAAAATACACAGAATCAACAAACAATAGAACAATATGACTCCAAGAAGGGTAACCCACAGATTGTCTAAACAAGAATGTCTTAAGCTGACCTTTGAATATCTTAATGGAATTATTTTGACATGGACTTGGTTGGGGGAGGAAATTATCTCATAACCTCGCTGCAGCAGACTGAATAGCACGGTCACTGCATAGCTTCACTCTGGTGTGTGGTACAGAAAGGAGACCCTGTTTACCAGATCAGAGCTCGACCAGCAATGCACAAGGTCACTGATGTATTTGAGGGCCTGGCCATGGAGGGTTCCATAACTAAGAACCAGGATTTTAAATTGAATTCTAAATTCAGCTGGCAGCCAGTGGAAGGATGATAAAATCTGTTTAATATCAGACCTCCAGTTGGTTCTGGTTAAAAGCCAGGCAGCTGCATCTTAAAAGAACAGTAAGCCTAACCTTATGCATGTGAGAGGGTAGATTGAAGCACATGGGTTAAAGCCCACACATACAAGAGGGGCATGGACAAATTCTGCACATAAGTTACCTGGGCCATGGCAGCAGTCTAGAGCTGTGAAGAAGCAGTACCATCCACTGTGCTGACGGCTATAGAATCTTCAGCATATATTCTGAGGGGATCTCTGCCTTATTGTTTTCTACTGCTGTTCATTAAGACATCTCACAAGGCTCCTGTCATCTGCTCCAAGCTATGCTCATTTCCTAATGGTCTGGTACATACAGGAGTCCTTGCAATTTCCAAAATGATGCAGTAGTGCCTTCAAAAGATGGGCACATGTCAGTCAGGAACACAGAATTTCTTTGTGCCTTTTGTACATTCCATTTCGTTTTCGTGAGAGGATTAGTGTCAAATTTCTGTCTGGTGTCAGATCTTCACATGTGTAATTCAGACTTGTCATTTGGATTATATTCATCCTCCATGCTTCAGGGAGGCAGCTAAGAAAGAAGAAAAAATAGCTTTTCTAAAAGACAATAAAGAAGTACATGGTTTCCTTTTTTATTACATTGTGTTATTTTGGTGGAAATGGGAAAAGCAGGGCATTTTATTAGAAGACATTGCAAGCATATAAATGTAGCAGGTATGCATACATGCAGTCTGGGTGTTATTACATTGAACCATGTGCCGCTCCCCCGGATGGCATTTACAATACCCAGCAGGGCTGTCCCACGACACTGCAATTCCCAGCCTGCCTCATGGTCTGTTAAAAGGGAACAGTGATGCATAGATGCTGCCCTGTAGTGTGTTAGGGAGTATATACCCCCAACAGGCTAACTCCCCTGGTTGTTCCATTATTCTGACAAGGGATCCATCACTGTCCTTCCACTCCGGCCTCCCTTCCTGGCAAAGGGCCACCTTTCCTCTAGGACAGGATTCCAGACAATCCCATATGGCACTTACACCAATTATTCAGTTTGGCCAGACGATCAACACCATAAAGAGTCTTGGTGGTTCCAAATTTCCTGCATCTCTCAATTATTGAGGCAAATGTTCTCCCAAGAACACTCACAGCTTTATAAAAGGTTTTATACCCCTGCCTTGATCTATGCCTCCCCATAGTTTTATCCTGAATGTCTACAGAGAGTTCCCATGACTTCATGGCTTTTTTTTTTTTGTCCTGGCATGCAGTTTGAATTGTGGAACCTTCTCTGCACAGGTGTGTGTCATTCTAAACCAAGAGTTCCCAAACTTTTTTCGACTGCAGGCCCCTTTACCAAAAACTTTTAAAACGGTCAACCCCATAGTCATTTACTTTACTTACTCAAATTAATACATTTGTACAGTACTCGATATTAAATATTTCACTAGATATCAAACTTTTAATTTTAATCACTTGTAATTAATGATTGAAAAAGATAAAAGGACTACGGAATATGGCATTATCTTGTGCAACATTTAATATCGAAACCTGCACTAATGAAAATTTTTTCACAGTTTTTTTACATTTTTGACATTTACGAAATAAATATGTAAATTCAAAATAAGTACAAATAGTCCAAGCTGTACGGTCTGCATTTCTTTTTTGGTTCAGTCATATTATTATGTAAAGAAATAAAAACTTTTATTAACAAACAATTTTGACAGCCCTTGTGATAAAAAAATGAAGTATTTACTTACTTGAAACAGAAGATTTTTGTTCAAACTCGAATAAATAAATGGTGTCCTCTGATTGTCTTTTTCATAGTACTGTTCCTCAATAAATAATTATATTCAAAGTTCACATCACAAATAAGTACTTGTCACATCAAACAAACCAGTTTATAGTGTTTTATGAAAGCATGACTTACAAGACTGATAGTTTCTGCTAATATCGAATATCCATCGTTTCGTCCCACAGCGAGCAAGTGTGGACATGCGACGGTTTTTCATGTCCGCACTTGGTTTAATACGTTCGATAAGACAATGCACAGACATGTTTGTGCTACATGTATTTTCTTGCACTCTTATGTGTGACTCTTTTAATGACACATTTTACCTTTTCATTCGTAAGTTTGGTATGTAATATGTTTTTATCAAAAAAGTGTTTTTTTTTTTATTATTTTACTTCTTAATTAGGTACCTATTGGAATCATAGATATTTTGAAGTAACAAACAAATAGCAGTAGTAAGGGGGTCTATTTTTGCTGTCGTCGACCATCAAATTTTTTTATTGAAACTATCGACCCCTAGAAAGTTTAAATCGGGGGTTGATATCAACCACTTTGGGAACTCTTGTTCTAAACCATGTCCCCTCAACTCGGTCCACTATAGGTTGACTCCAATCAAGTTCTCAAAACATCTCAATGATAAATAAAGCAAACGGGATGCACCTGACCACAGTTTAGAGTGCCACAGCAAAGGGCCTGAATATTAAAATGAATGAGACATTTCAGTGTTTGATTTTTAAGAAATTTGCAAGCATTTCTGAAAAAATGTCTTCACTTTGTCATTGTGGGTTATTGAAAGTACTATAGATTGTTGGAGAAAAATGGCAAATTTATTCATTTTAAATTAAATCTACAACTCAATAAAGTGTGCTGAAAGTGAATATTTTCTTATTCCACTGTATGTTATTTTCCATACCAGTGGATGTGATTGAGAAGACAGACTTCATTTTTGCTTGTATAGATATGATTACATAAAAACCCTAAATATCCATTCATGGTTAATATTTTGGAATTACATTTTAAATAATAACTTAATGATAATTTAAAGTAGAATAAACCGCATTGCACTGAGGTCTGAGTTGAAGTTCTTTACTGTGGTGATGTCCTAGAGCAGCCTACACTGCTTCTTGAAGAGAAATCGTGACAAACCATGGCACCACAAAGGATAACACTTTGACAGCAGCAGCACACTCTTTTAACCAGCCCCACCAAACTGAATGGTGGCCATTTGTTTAGACTGTTTACATCTTTCACACTCTTTTGAGCTCCAACCAGTTCCTTGGACATAAAATGAAAAACAAATGGACCCATTTTGCTGTGGAATCAGGCTGGCTAGGAAAAAAAAGACACACATGCCTCATGCGACTTATGAGTGTCTGGAAAGAAAAATGCTGCACCAGCACAACTCTGTGATCATTCTCTTCCAGCCTATTGGATAACATTGCATTTATAAGAACAACCCTATTTATTTCCATTATTTTATTTTCCCCTTTTTTTTGTTTTCAGTTCCACTGCATGCTCCAGGTTCATAGGTTCAGTTCCTGCCTTAAACATTGTCTTTACAGTACAAAACCTATACACCATTTTTTATGATGTCTTTGTGTGGGTGTGTGTTTCTTTCTTATCCTGAAAATGTTCATATTATTTTCAACACCAATTCCAGAATGGCCCAAATGATTGAGTATTGGTGTATATGTATAACTATACCCTGTATGCCCTATCCAAGTCTGCTTTTTGCCCAGTCCTGCTGGTTTAGAACTCAGTAATGCATTAGAAAACAATTTGAATTACATCACAATGCTGGTCTCACTATGGAGCCACAATTCTCACATTACCATTAATCCAAAATGCTAATTTGTCAATTTACAACATACTTTTATGTTCAGGTAACCTAATTTAAAGACATGTGCTTTTGAGCCTAAACCTAAAGGAGTCACCCCTGCATGAGGTGCCATTCCATACAAGTACAATCACATGTGATGGCCAAAGGCACCCATGAAACATCATTCTGCCTGAAAGCATGGCTTTGGACAGGGGGGAGAAATATAACCATGAACACAGGGAACCTTAAACCTTGTGGCATGAGGAGAGAAAAGCATGGTACATCCATGTAAGAAGTAACTTCTTGCACAATCTTAAACTGAAGTAAAACCCCTTTGACTGGCTTTCATTGTGGTGCACTGAAGCCTCCTCACATAACCATTGAATTAAATATAAATTATCATGTTACCTTGTCTGACAACCCACCCTAGCTAGAAGACTACACTGTGCGCTTGACATAAGAACATTCAATTACCACCATATATATTCTATGAAACCCGGATCCCTTTTTGATTTCTGCAGTGCCATTGTCTTCTCAGACAATACCATTTAAGAACAGCTTACTGCCTGAAAGCCATTGTGACATAACAAGCACCACATGTCTGCTGTACTTGGTAACGAGGCCTATTAAGGTCACACTCGTCATTCAGCAGCCTCCTCAGCTGCACTGTGACATTACAAACTGCACACAAGAACAAACACTGAGGGGCAGTTATTCTAGCCACCTTGCCACACATAGGCATTAGTGCTTTGTTTAAATGTTTTGATAAGCAGAGTTCTTCACCTTTAGTAAGCTTAATCACTGAAGGACAACATACTTTGTAGCTGAAATATTTATTTAGCAAACACAATTATGTTTATCTTCATTCTGTATGAGCCAGACATTTTCTTCTGGAGGCTGTAATTAATATATCAAAAAAGAATCCTTTTCAAAAATCATGAAGGTTAGTTTGTCACTTTGCTTTTTTCATCTTCACCAGTTTAATTGAACCCCAGATGCTGTCATCATATTTTTTGTTTATGTACAAAAAGTGTCTTTTGCTGTACCTTTTGAAGCGGAAAAGAATAATTATGAGATTTAAGTCAATCTAACTTTTACTTGTCTGGAAATTAAAACCAAATGTAAGAAAATTAACACAGGCTGACATTTATGATTGCACATCTAGCATTGTCTGCATATTGTCTGCAAGAAGATGTTTGTGACCCCTTTGGAATTACCTGATTTTCTGCATTAACTGGTCATTGAGTCTGATCTGATCTTCGCAAATATAGACAAACACAGTATGCTTAAGCTAATAATACACAAACAATTATAATCTTTCGTGTCTTTATTGAACATGCCAATCAAACATTCACAGTGTCTATGGAAAAAGTAAGTGAACCCTTGGATTTATTAACTGGTCAAACCGTCTTTGACATTAGTAACCTCTAAGCACTTTGTTAGCTGCAGAACAGACTTACACGACGTTCAGGAGGAATCTTGAACCATTCTTTATTGATGAACTGTTTCAGCGCAGTCATATTCTTAGGATGTATAGTGTGAATGGCTTTCTTGAGGTCATTCCACAGCATACACAGTTAAGAACTGAGCTCTGACTTGGCCATTTTAAAAGGTGGATTTACTTTTTCTGAAGCCATTCTGTAGCAGACTTGCTTTGAAATTTAGGACCATTGCCCTGCAGCATCACCTAGCTTCTACCGAGCTTCAGCTGATGCACAGCCACCCTGACATTATCCAATAGGATACTTTGATAAACGTAGGAATTTTTTCTCGATCATGGCAAGCTCCCTAGGCCCCAAGGCAGCAAAGAGACTCAAGTCATGATGTTCCTCCTCTGTACTTCACTTTCGGGATGATGTTTTCATGTTGATATGTGGTGTCTTTTTTACTCCATATGTACTGCTGCAATTGTTCAGCTTCATTAGTCCACAAAACGTTTTCATTATGGCATTGTGGAGTGCCAAGATGGTCTTTGGTAAACGTTGGGCATCAAGTGACTTTTTTGCCATGGACACCATGACTGTTCAATTTTCTGAGAATGGAAGACTCGTGAACAGAGATGTTAACCTGCTCCAATGATTCTTTCAAGCACTTAGTTGTTACTATTAGTTGTTCTTTTTTTACCTTACTGAATATTTTGCATTGTGTCTTTTGAGTCATCATGGCTGGCTCCCCCTTCTAGAGGGAGCAAAACAGTACTAAATCATCTCCATGTATACACAGTTTGTCTGTGAACTAATGAATAATCTAAACTCTTTAAAATTACTATAACCCTTTTTAGCTTTATACAAATAAATAAATTAATTTTAGCTCTTCTGAGATAGTTTTTTTGCAAGGTATGCTTTACATCAGCATATGTTTCTTGTGAACAGCAAACTCAGAATGCTTTTCTATTGGTCAAAGTTACTTTTTGCCACATCTCCAATCTTGTTTCATTGGTTGCTCTCCAGTTAAATTTTATCAAAGTCATCAGCCTAGGAGTTCACATACTTTTTCCAAACTACACTTTAATTGTTTGAATGATGTATTAAATAATGTATGCGTGATTAGTTAAACCAGTCTGTGTTTCTTCATTATTGTAACTTAGATGAAGATCTGACTATATCTCTCTATTATAAAAAGAACTCCTGGAATGCAAAAGCAAGGCGGCAATACGTGATTTTCTCGGAGGTTCTCGAAAGACATTTATAAGACTGTGCTTTTACACGGCTGACTGTATATGATATGTCTTGCAAGAATCTCATGTTCCACGTCCCCGCGAGACGGCCCTGGGACGGTCTCTTGGAACCAAGTCTCATGTTTATGGTCCCCGCGAGACGCTCTGTGGCAAGTCTCTTTTGTCTCGCGGGGACCATAAACATGAGACTTGGTTCCAAGAGACTGTCCCAGGGCCATCTCGCGGGGACATGTAACATGAGATTCTTGCAAGACACGCCCTACTTACAACAGATATCATATAATAGCACATCCATCAAAAAAGAGCCAGTCGTGTAAAAGCATGCAACACATATAAAGCGTATAAGCACAATATGGAGAACAGACACCCAAAGGCTTTGGAGAGAAAAAAAGGCAGATAAGAGATTATGAAATCAGTAAAAATCAAAAGTATTGCAGCGTCCCAGCCAGGTTGCAGCCTTTTTGGTTTTAAGTGACTGTTTGGTCCGATTGAGGGAGGGCGGAGTACAGCATGGAAGACTGATAGCAGGGTATTGATTGAAACGGTAAGGGGAGGCGAGACGCGGGGGATGAGGAATTGGAGAGGGTACTACAAAGTTGTGTTTGGGGTTAGGAAGTCGGTGATTGTTCAAGTAAAACTTTTGTGACACTTTATCATGTCAGTTGCTACAGTATCAAAGGAAAGATAGAAAGATTACATTGCCACAAAGCAAAAGGTGATTAATCATCAGAACCAGGTGTAATTGAAAAAAGAGCAGGACAAATCGAGATCAGAAGTAAAAGGCAAAGAGTAGAGTCGTTTCGCATTCGCATCATTCTTATGCACAAAATGTGGATTTACACAATAATAGACCAAACGCTATGAGAATCTGTGGTCCCGCAACGTATATTTATGATCACGGAGATGCAATTCAAATTTTAACAGGCAAAAAGAAAGGTAATGTATATATCCTGCGAATAACTACACACCAAAGGAAATTGTGATATGCCATTCATATTAAAATGTTAACAGTTTCCCGTGAGAATAGCTTTTGCTATGACAATCCATAAATCACAGGGACAAACATTAGAAAAAGTCGGATTATTTATTAGAGAAACCGAAACAATATTCACTCACGGGCGGTTATACGTTGCATTGTCACAATGTGTCTCCAAAAAATATTGTTTTTAATGAAGCTTTAAAGTAAAAGTGCAAATAATGAAATTGAAACAATTCCAAAGAAAAAAAAAATAAAAATTGTATATCCAATTAACCAAACACAGGGGTTGGCGAGCGAAGCGAGCAGGGGGCCAAGCCCCCTAGTTGTAAGACAAATTTATACATAGATGCAGTTTCCCTAAGTTTTTACTTCTATATCCCAAAGACCTATATGTTTGCTTAATTGATGAGCCTGAACTGGTCCCACGTGGATGTTAGTGTGTAAGTGCCAATTGATGGACTGGCATCCATGGCTGATTTCTGGATTTGCTTCTGCCCCTTAAGTAAGTAATATTTAAGTCCTGGGGTCTCATGTATAACACCTTACATACAATTCACCCAAAAACATGGTGTACAAACAAATCTAAAAATGTGTGAATCCACAAAAAATTTAGATGCATAAAACTGTGTGTAAGCAAAGTTCTACGCACTTTCCCTTTATAAATCCAAATCAATGTGAAATTTTAATGCACATGCTCAAACATACAGCCCCACCCTGACTCCTCACAGAATTTTGCCTATTTGAATATGCAAATCAATATAAATAGTCTATTACGTTCCATGTTTTTTTTTAAAAGATAATGGCAAAAACATGTGTAAAAAAAGAATTTCAGCAAATGTAAAATGGAGTGCTCAGTGAAGTACAGGCAAGGTAAAACATACTATGTGGTGGCATAAGCTGTTGGTATAAGCAACGAAAGAGAGAGTGCCTGAAATAAAAAAGAAGTGCTCAGATATCAAAGTTGATGTGAAAAGGTGAGTCACAGGCCACCATCTGTATGTCAGAACCACTGGAGGAGGTAGCGGATTTCTGGGGCTCACACGTTTTGAGCAGCAAGCAGCTGTAGTTATTGGCAAAACACTTATACCAGCAGGTGAGGGGGACTCTGACATCACCATGGGTGAAGGTGAATTTAAATTTTTTTTTTCACTTACCATTATCTATACATATGTAAATAATTTTCATGTTTAATAAGACAAACAAGCAGGCAGCAGATGCAGTATTATGGTTTATTCTTTTTCAGACAATATTAAAAAAGGTGATAAACCCTTCCCCCAGCATACCAGGGACGAGGTCCATGCTGATGGATGCTGTTCTAGAATCACAAAATGCAAAAGATGCTGTTAAGAAATGTAGCGAATGAACTAAGGAATATAAATTAGAACATTAGAACAATCTAGACGAGAACAGGCCATTCAACCCAACAAAGCTTGCCAGTCCTGTCCACTTATTTCTTCCAAGAAAACATCAAGTCGAGTTTTGAAAGTCCCTAACGTCTTACTGTCTACCACACTACTTGGTAGCTTATTTCAAGTGTCTATCGTTCTTTGTGTAAAGAAAAACTTCCTAATGTTTGTGCGAAATTTATCCTTAATAAGCTTCCAACTGTGTCCCCGTGTTCTTGATGAACTCATTTCAAAGTAACAGTCTCGATCCACTGCACTAATTCCCTTCATAATTTTAAACACTTCAATCATGTCACCTCTTAATCTTCTTTTGCTTAAACTGTAAAGGTTCAGCTCTTTTAATCTTTCCTCATAATTCAACCCCTGTAGCCCTGGAATCAGCCTAGTCACTCTTCTCTGGACCTTTTCTAGCGCTGCTAAGTTCTTTTTGTAGCCTGGAGACCAAAACTGCACACAGTACTCAAGATGAGGCCTCACCAGTGCATTATAAAGGTTGAGCATAACCTCCTTGGACTTGTACTCCACACATTGTGCTATATATCCTAACATTCTGTTAGCCTTCTTAATGGCTTCTGAACTTCTGAAATGCTGTATTATGTGATACTGAACACAAATTAAATTAATTGGTTAAAAAATAAATGCTGCAACTGATTACGTCTTTTTACATTCTGCTAATAACATTCAAACAAAGTTGTAATGCTGTCTGATTTGGCTGATCATTTGGTGGGTCAGGATCAGGTTCATCATACTGTTTCTCTTCACATACGGATAAGCCATGATTGTGTGCCACATTACGCAGCACAGTACATGCTTGCACCTTGCGACACACTCTGTGGACCATTGAACAGCACTCCACCAGTCTTCTCCAGGCAGCGACAGCGGCCCTTAAGCTGCCCTTTAGTACGTTCTACCACCACCCATCACTCTTGTTCAGTCAATGGGTTGGCGAGCGGGGTGAGAAGCCATCTCTTTAGTGGGTACCTGCTGTCACCTAAGTAATCATGTTATATGGTTACGTCATACCAAAGGAGTAATGTTAAATGCCTTATCTTACCAAGAAGCCAGCCATCACACACAACATCATTTTCTAGTTTGTTCCTTGAGCCAGGTCATCTCACCACAGCATTAATGAGATGCATTTTCGCATCACAGATAATTTGCACATTAGCAGAGTGAAAATGCCTTCTATTTACATAAGCACATTGATTCTGTGACGGCGCCTTTATAGCAATGTGTTTGCAGTTGACCGCTCCAATAACGTTTGGAAAAACGGACGTTGCTACAAATTGCGCTTTGATATTTGCCTGTTCAAATACATTGTAAGAAAATCTTATATATCTGGAAGACAAGCAGATGATACCATCTAATACAGCTGGCATGGCACGACTCAGTGAGGACTGAAAAATACATTTGGATACTGGAGAGCTGCTGCTGTCAGTAACAGGCATATACAGTAGGTGGTAGCATGATGGCCAGACCTGTCAAGATGTACATTTGAAGGCATTAACATTTGAATACAGCAGGGCTGGCTTGTTGTGTCCACAAAAGGAACATGCCATTACAAGTTTGTTCTGAATAACTCACCATTAGAGTATTAATATCAGAGTGAATCATTTCAGTTGCTGAAGTTAAAAATAAACATCAACAGGATGTTGCATCCCACTCCTAGCCAGTAACATGAACAAATTCAGCCATGCATTTCAAAGACAGGATCATACATATCTGCTTTATTTGTAATGTGCTTGCATCTGATATTTCTCCATCACATACTGTAGGTCTCAAGACCCTCTCCTGTTTTCCCACTGTCTCTGATCGTACCAGATGAAACCCATCCAGTCTTAACTCTTTCAGGGCGGATGTCAACTTTTGTCGAAATTCAGTGTTAGGGGACAGTAATCAGTTGTAAACTGCTACAAAACTTGCCGTTACATTTTAGTTTGACTCTCTTTGCTAGAAGGAAAGTAGCTTTGTTGATTTCCTGCATGCGTATGTGTTAGCGAAGAGCAAACAGTCTCTAAAATAGCATCAACATGTGGCGAGAGACCAAAGTGAATGCGCAAAGCAAAAAACTGTGTGGATGTTGTTTTTCGTATTATGACTGAATCATACCCTGACCTGTCGAACCTCTGATTTTGATGCTAGTGATCAGGAGATGGAGATTGAAAGCTAAAGTGAGGTATCAACATTAGCCGATTGTTCCCCAGATGATCGTGGTGCTGAACACGTTTGTGTAGCTGATGCACCTACGGTGGTAGGCCTGGGAAGTCGGCCACTTACGTTGACAAGAAGTACAAACCATATTGCATCACACTGCAACTGCCACTGCTACCCCACGTGCTGCCTGAAGACAGCCAGGCTGCTGGCTCACCATACATTTCTGCTGGCCCTTGAGCCGTCCCCACACAGCCACCAGAGATGGCGAACAGGCGCTGACAGCAGCCACTTGACTGCATAACAATAGATTTATGTTGATTTATGCGTGAAACCATAGCTTTGTGTGCTTTTAAGAAAACTGAGTTTTGGAAAGAAATATTCAGCCCTCAAAGAGTTAAATAGCATCTAACATACAATTTTTAAAATGGTTTGCCGCAGTAACAAAAATTCCACAGTACCTGAATTTCCTGTAACGCACCATGAGATCTGACAGTTCTTTCAACATAAAAATCGATTTAACTTTCCTTGTCATATTGAAGTTGGCCAGCTTTGAACTCCTGACTCAGCTCCTTACCTTTATCCTCATTCTGGAGCTTCGCTCTCTACATCCTCTGATGAGCTGCTCCTCCAATAATGTTGCATTTTCCAGAAAGATGTTCATGTTAATAAAAGGACAAGTGTCTGTGTGCCTGTCTTTGTGTCCGTTCAGTTGCTATGTATAGATTATCTGGCATTCCATCAGAATCATTAGCTCTGTTTCTTAGAAATCCCATGCCAAACGGCATATAACAAAGATATGTGCATTACATGATGCACAGCAAACATTAACACTGAGGGCTACATTGGTTTTTTAGATTTCATCCCCTCTGAGATAGGTATTACAATCAGTGAAAAGCACAAAAAGGTTAAGCTGAAAGCCAGAATAAGATCAAAAAATTATTGTGAAAAGAATTATATGAATATTGATTTGTTGATTTAGTAGTATAGTTGCAGTGCGTCAGGAGGTGTTCCAGGTTTTCACCACATAATGAAGTGTGTATCAGAATAATAAAGAATCTATGACACAAAAGCTTTTGCACAATCCTCTAAAAATATGTTTTGCTTATAAAATAAGAATTACACCCTTTCAGTAGGCTTATTATATTAAGAGATGGCAGAAACATTAAGCTAGCTTGTAGCATAACGATGAAACAGAATGCAGAAAGGTTTCTGTTTATTAAAACTTCCCATTTTCAGTACAAATTCATGGAAATGAGTCTTAAACTACTCATCACAGCAAGTGCAAGATAAGAACATGGTACTTATGGAATGCCAATCTGTTACGTGTTGTTCAGGTTTTATATTTTACACTCCTTTGTAGCCTTTGTGTTACATTATGTCTATCATAGTATGCAGCACTGATACAACATTAGAAACACTAGTCAGCAGTTTAGAATCTGGAAGAAATCTCAGGCACCCAAACAAAAAAATGCCCTTTTATCCATTTTCTGAACCCACTTTTCCTGAACACTGTTGTGAGGAACTGAGGCTGATCTTAGCGACAGAGATCAAGTCAAGTTTGGAAGAGATGCCTCTCAGTCACTAGCCAAATTAATGAACATGCCCAAACTTGCTCTCACCTGGCCATTTTAGTGTCGACGGCATAGGCTTATGGGAGAAAACTGTAGGTGCCAATGAAAACACCAAAAACAATTCAAAATCAAACTGCAGTTCATGTGCTGTGGCAGATGCCTGGGGCGACGACCCGGCTGGGACGCCTTGGAAGACCAGAAGAGGGCGTACGCCTACCTCAGACCACATATGGCCAGCCACCCAGTTTGCTATGGGGACCATGGGTACAGAGCTTTGAAGCGCAACCCTGTAGGGGCCCGTGGTCACCGCCAGGGGGTGCCCCAGTGCCTTGGAGACCCTGGACCTCAGCACTTCCGCCACACCCGGAAGTGCTGGGGGGAAGAAGAGAGGGACACCCGGAGTGCTTCCGGGGATGCAGCCGGCACTTCCGCCACACTGGGGGGTGTCGGTGGGAGGTTGCCGGAACACACCTGGAGCACATCCGGGTGCTTATAAAAGGGGCCCTTCATTCAGGCCTGGAGTCGGGTGAGGAGAGGACGAAGCAGGAGAAGAGAGAGTGGAGGCGGCCTGAAGAGAAAGGCAGAGTGTGTGAGAGGCCTGGACTTTGGGGAAGTCTTGGGGTTGTGTGGCACTTGGACATTGTAAATATTGTAAATAAACGTGTGGTGGTGATTAACAACATGTCTGCCTGTCTGTGTCCGGGGCTCCTTCCACAGTGCAAACAGATGGAAACTATTTTCTGCCTCTGTATCACCCAAAATATCTAGTGGAATAAGAAAGTATTCAGACACTTTTAATATCTGGACACTTTCTTGTGCATTTAATTTTCAAGCCCATCAGCTTTGCTTTATGAAATGTATCACAGAATTAAATATTTTAATTATTTCATCCAATTTGGTTTGGTGTGCTAAGGCATTGGATTTTGAACCAAAAGGTGGTATTTGTGAGTTGATTCTGAATTTTTTTTTTTTTAGTAAGCCGTAAGTTTTTCTCAGGTATTTTGTATTTCTTTAAGGCTGAAGTATGGCAAGTTCAGTTTCAACATCAGTTTATATACTTAACTGTTATAATTTAGTTGCTGAAATTATTTTGCTCTATTTCTGTCGCCAGCTGTTTTGTATTTGGGTACTGCTGTTTCACAAGTCTGGTTTCCATAACTCAGTTACCAGTGGAAGTTGGGGGTATCAAATGTCGTGACTTTTGTGTCATTAACGCAACAGGTTAAAGGGTCACTAAAAACTTTACCCTGCTTGCGCTGTTTTTTATAAAATTTTCTTTCTGGTTCCTGATCTTTTAGCCTTGTGTTTTCTGAGTATGACTTTTTCTTTTTTATCGAGTTTTGATTTTGTCAATGGTATTTTTGACTTTCCAGTAATAATCCTAGCCTGTATTTTGATTGTTTCTTCTCCTGGTCCTAATCATTACAAAGACCCTCTGTCCTTCTGCAGACAGAACAGTTTTAGTTCAGTTCCCTTAATGTGACCCAGAGCTAGTCACTTAAACCAGCAATGCCTCAGAAAGTCATAAACAAATACAATAATTTGATTACACATTTCCAAACTCCCTCCCTTACCACTCCTTACCATAGAATTTTGTTTATTCTATGTAGGTGCCCATGAATTGGAACAGATGCAGCTTATACTGGAGACTATCCCTGTAATCCGAGAGGAAGACAAGCAAGAGCTTCTTAAGGTGATGCCAACGTACATCAATTCTACATGGGAAGTGAAAAAACCACTTAAGGACCTGTTACCAGAGGTCAATGCCGAAGGTATTTCAATACAAATTCTTTAAAGAGATAACAGAAGCATGAATTGTCCTTTAGCTAAAGAGTTTATAATGGCTTCAAAACTTGTGTTATAATAGAATGTCATTTAATGGATTGTGTGGGGCTACCTGGGTGGCAATGGTTTTCCAGAAGTGAAAATGGCTTCAACTAGTTTGAAGATCAAGGTGCTTCTTAGCCCAATTCTGACCAGCCCTATGTGTTTGCTGAATGCATTTCCTGATATTGATTAGCTTCCTTCTTTAAGTGTGTTCTAATATAATATGTAAAGCATCTATTGCGATAGCAATGTCTGTCTGTCTGTCTGTCTGTCAGTCTACAATAAAACGAATCAGCCCCCCCAAACCCATGGACAAATTTTGTTAAAATGTTGTACACATTGAATTGAGACAGTTCCATTTTTATTCAGTTATCCTGAACAGATTATATTGTATACATCTTCTTCTTCTTCTTTCGGCTACTCCTGTTAGGGGTTTCCACAGCGGATCGTCTTCTTTCATATCGTCCTATCTTCTGCATCTTGTTCTGTTACACCCACCAGCTGTACGTCCTCTCTCACCACATCCATAAACCTTCTCTTATGCCTTCTTCTTTTCCTATCAGCAGCTCTATCCTTAACATCCTTTTTCAATATACCCAGCATCTCTCCTCTGCACATGTCCAAACCAATGCAATCTCACCTCTCTGATTTTGTCTCCCAACCTTCCAACCTGAGCCAACCGTCTAATGTACTCATTTCTAATCCTGTCCATCCTCGTCCAGTGTCACCGTCTCCAACCCATATAACATAGTTTGTCTCACTACCGTCCTGTAGACCTTCCCTTTCACTCTTGCCCACTCTTGCTGATACCCGCCTGTCACAAATTACTCCTGAAACTTTTCTCCACCCATTGAACCCTACCTGCACTCTGAAAAAGTTTTCACCTCTCTACCACAATACCCTTTACTCTGAACTGTCGATCCCAAGTATTTAAACTCATCCACCTTCACCAACTCTACTCCCTGCATCATCACCATTCCTCTGACTTCCCTGTCATTCACAAACATGTATTCTGTCTTGTTCCTACTGACCTTCATTCCTCTCTTATCTAGAAGATATTTCCACCTCTCCAGGGTCTCCTCAACCTGCTCCCTACTATCACTATAGATCACAATGTCATCAGCAAACATCATAGTCCACGGGGACTCCTGTCTAATCTCATCTGTCAGCTTGTCCATCACCATTGCAAATAAGAAAGGGCTCAGAGCCGAACCCTGATGTAATCCCACCTCCACATTGAATGCATCCGTCACTCCTACTGCAGTTCTTACCACTGTCACACTTCCCTCATACATATCCTGTACAACTCTTACATACTTCTCTGCCACTCCTGACTTCCTCATTCTTTCACCAGGTCCACAAAGACACAATGCAACTTCTTCTGGCCTCCTCTATACTTCTCCATCAACATCGCATCTTCCAAATTTCACTTTGAAACACATTAGCAAATTGGCAAACATAAAACAAGAAACATTCAGTGCAACTTCAAGTATGAATTTCTTTGCTGTTCCAATTTTACCTTGAAAGCATTTAAAACAACTTCTGTATGTGGTATATTTACCTGTTTTTCACCTCGTATAGTCACTACTGAAGGTAAATTGATCCCCAGTGCAAGTAAGTTAAGCTCCAGCAGACTGTATGCGCAGGTAGGATGTCACTGTCACTGGCTGATTGAGCGTTCACAGGGCTGCATTTTTCCTGAATGAGCACAGCTGGTTATATTACTGAACCTTTTAATACTTATGACCTGGGTTAGAATCTTTCTGAACCTGGATAAGAATTCCAGTCGCCGGGACTCTCTGCTGGTTGTAAATGTTAGCAAATAAACAGGCAGTATCAGTGAGTTAATTCCACATACTTAACTTCAATCTAAACGTATGTTTATACGCAGACAAACCAGGCATTATACCCAAAAAGTAAAGGTTGAGAACATACAACCTGAACAAGTCATATCATAGTCATGTTGCAAGATTTGCATCAGATGGCTAGTTGACATTTGGTTCCTACAGGCTTTATCTTCTTTGGGTATAGGCTACGTGATACTTGTTATGTCTTCTCCTCATGTGATGTCTCTATATGCCAATTCTAGTGTCTCTGAAAATGCTTTTCAAATCATTTTCCTTTATAGAGTACCTTGGTGGCTGAGAGCAAGAATTATATCAGCTAAAATTGGACAACTCATAATTTCCAATGGTCTTGTTATTTGTCATTGAAACTTCTTATAGCTAAATATGATAATGTGTTGGCAGCAATGTACCAAGCACACATTTCGTATCTTCTTACAAGCAAATACAATCTAATAGTTGTACTACATTTTAGCATTTGTTTTTACTTTTTGCATATCTCTCAATAGTCTTCAATCTTATTTGCATCGACCTATAAGTCGGTCATGTGTTGTTTGTCCAAGCCTTCTGTAAAAATAAGCACTGCTCTGTTAAACGCATCTGTAAATACCTACAGTATAGTCTTGTTCACATGGTTTTATTCACTTAAAAAGCTGCAACATATGTAAAAATATCTTATATTGACACCGCACACAAATTAAATATTATAAGCCTTGTTTGACTAACTGTAAAAGTATTATCCCCCCTCCCTATACATCTATAAAGCACAATCTGTTTGATGTTTTTTCAAGCCATGAATTTAAGAATGTGAATTAGTGACATCTAAAGTTTTGGCCTTGCTATTACGTCGGGGCAGGGATGGCTGGGTGTTGGGCCGTGTGACTGTAGAGAGAGAGACAGCACCATGCATTTATGATAGTGGTGTGATGGTCAGCACACTTGTCTAAAAGTACAATCTTAGGGGAAGCCTGTGTTCGCAGCATGCAGAAGACATTTCTCATTTCATAACTTTATTACTTATTGCCTTTCTCTAAAATTGAATTTTTTTTCAATGTTTTAATTTCTTCTTTTTTATTCTTGGTAGCCATTGATTTCCTCAAACAAATCTTGACTTTTAACCCTATGGACCGAATGACAGCTGAGGAGGCTCTGGGACATCGGTACATGAGGCAGTACTCTTGTCCAGAAGATGAGCCAACTTCACAGCACCCTTTTCGAATTGAAGATGAAATCGATGACATCTTACTCATGGAGGCCAGTCAGAGCCAAATGTCTGCGTGGGAGAGATACAGTGGCAGGTATGAGAGATAACTGGGGAGTATAATGAAACTAATGTAAGTATATTTTAAAATCCATTTAGTGTTTTTTGAAACTGTAGTAGAAACAAATAGAGATGTCAAACTAACAACGGTTTTATGAGATTTTGTCTCAGGAAGATGTAAGTAAAGGTTAGTTAAGAAAACAGAACAGATGATTTTCTGGGCTAAACACTGGTGATTTTAAAGCAAAACTGGCAAAGTTATTTTTTATATAATGTGTACATCTTGTGAGAAGCCTCAGATAGGAAGAAACTGTTGAATATGAGTAGAGTTTAACTGGCAAGCAGACAGACATTTATGTTTTATCAGCAGAACAACAATATGGTACGCAGTAGGATGAAATTCTCATAACTGCAGTAGTAGTTTTATGAATGTATGCCAAAGCAGGATTAGTAGAGGATGAGTTTAAAGCAGAAAGTGAAATAAGGGTTTCCATTCAGTGTTTAAATGGCACACTGTGTTATATAAGCTCTACTGCAGAAACCCTTTTACACAGAAGTACAGCAAGAAAACCAAAGTACTCTATTTAAAAATTATTAAACACTTAAAAAAAGGTAAGATGCCAATTATAGAAAATAAACAAGACCCATCTGATTCATTTTCACAGATGTTGAAATCTGTCCGCCTGATGAGGTGGTTCACCCACTTTCCTCTTCCTTCTTTATACCAGTTGTTCTCAAGGTGTGGTCCATGGTGCTAGGTGATCCATGGGCCAACCTAATCATCTTTCTTAGAAGAACTATTTCCTCATGAAACAGCTTCAAGACATTGACCACAGAGCACTATTTCTGACTTTACTACTAACGCTAATACCCTCCTTCCCACTCCAATGCTGTTTGTTTGTAATAATTGCTCCCTGTTTTTCATTGCTTCTTCAAAGTTGCAGTCTCTTTGCTGTCCAACCAAACTCCTTCAATACATGGGTCTCTTTTTTTTTTTAAATCCACCTTGACTTCCACCTCAAGTCTTCATTAGGGATCATTGGCTAAAAGTTGGGGATTTGAAATGTAAACCTAGCATGGTTTGAATGATAGTCTGGTAATGCAGACTTTTTTCCAAGTGAGCAGAGTCAAGGTAGCTAGTAGGCAGGAAATTCAATATGGGAAGGTATAATTCACCCAGACTTGAATGAAGACACCAGCTGACATCTATCTCTCTATATCAAAAAACAGTTGCTATGTGAGCCTCTACAAAATCAACAAAAAGCCAGCTCTTTCCTAATTAGTTGTTCAGTTTTTGGAGCTCCACTCTCTGGTCCAGTCATTTCAGTTCTGACCACTTCCTTCTGGGAGAAGTCTGGTTTTAAAGGCAGAAGGGCTAGCGTCAATTGCCTTGGGTGTCTTCGCTATGCTGCTGAGGGAAAAGAAGAGGAAAGTTTAGCATGGGCATCCCCACTCAGCCCAGGGTGGAAATACCAGCTTCAGATTAGCCCAAAGGGGCATGCAAGATACTATCTATCTATCTATAATAACCTACCGTCATTTCTTCTCATCTTTTAGTGACTTGGTGAGTTTTACGACTCAATGTGTCCTTTAACACTCATCTCATGGTCAATGACAATCCAGTCACTTACTGTCTAGTCTGAGACAATGTTCTGTCCTCTCTTGTAACCTCATACTAGGCCACACTCACACTATGTAAGGATTGTTAGACATTTCTGTTTAGTGTCATCTGTTCTGGGATTTCATCCTTCATTCTCTTCTATTTAGGTATCCTGGTTACTAGTCTTTTGAAGGCATTCAGTGCACATGTATGGCCTGCTGCCCCCTGCATGACAGCACAAACCAGTGAATGCTTGCCGCCCATTCCTATGGCCTTGCATTAGCCATTCTTATGCCCTGTGTCTGCATTTACGGCCTTTATTCTCTAGTCTCATTGGTAACATTTAAAGGTTGTACATAGAGCATTTCCAACCAAATAATACCCCCTGTGTAAAGCCATTTATCTATTTTATTTTAAAAATGTATATTTTAGAAAGTGCATTTATGATATGGTAATCTAGATAAATGATGTTAATCACCAATATATCACTTTTGTATCTCCAATACACTGGACACTGTAGCCCTTATTATGACCAGCATTTTTAAAGTTTCCATTGTAATTCATGAAAAAATGAAATGTTTAGTCTTAACTGTCCTGTATGTTGACATTTTAGGCAAAAGACAATCTTCAGGGAGAGCTGATGAAATCAGTGAACAACGTTCAATCAGTATAACCATTACTAATTTGTTTTGTTAATACTGGCTGTTAGTTCTGCATTTTGATATTCCACTTTCATTTTGCTTTTGTATCTCAAAAGCTTCTAGGTTGCCTGATTGCCCAAATTATTCATTTCGCACTTACTGACATTACTTATAGGTTCCTGTTAAGATTTCATCTACGAAGTGACTGTCACTTTCAGGATGAATCAGCTGAATGGTCTGTGCAGTTGTCTTTTTGGAGTGCCTAGCAGGAGGGCTAAGGAGCAATTTTCATCAGTGATTCTTTGAGAGGAAAGTTTGTCACCTTGAAATTGAATATCACTGTGTTCAAGAAGCAATCATAGGCTGTGTTATCCATAGGGACTGATATAATATTCTGTGGTTTAGTTGGAGACAAAAGACCAGCAATCAAACCAAAGGGCAAGGCAAACTTCACTTTCACTTGACAAGAAAAGTCAGGAACCAATGGTGTTATTTAAATGAAATTGTTTGAGGAGCCAGTTTATCTTTACTGACAAGACTTCCCTTTATTTTTTAATAAAGTTCAGAGACTTCAGTTCAAGAAGCTCTTACTATATTAATATGGCAATTGTTTAAGTTTTCTTTTAAAACCCGACACCTATTGCAATGAGTATGAGCACAGGAAACACTTAATGCACTCACTGACAGTGTAATTCAACCTTACAGGGACAGTTTAGTGGTGGTTGTCAGCTTAAAAGCATGGCCTTAGACTGTGAAAGGAAACCTGCACTTGTAGAGAAGGCACATTAGAACAGAGGGTGAACACGGCAGGCTCATCTGAAACCTCCCTAAGAAAACACTTCAGTGCTGGTTTCCAGTCAGCCTAATCTGACCGCAATGTCTTTTAGGCTGGTCAGTTTTTTACTAACATGTCAGGTCAGTCCAAATTCCACTTTTAGCCCACAAAAATCAAAAATGTCTCCTGCAGCACAGTCTTAGAAACTAGACACATGGTGGGTCACCGATATAAGGTGGTCCAGATCTAATAATGCAGTTTTCATTACGCTATGACTTATTAAGTTTATCACATAGAGAATTCACAAAAAATTCTTTTTGTTGCCGATAGATGGCAGCACCTGTCCTGCGGGGAGACGGTTGTCAGTCTAACAACGAACGGGTGCAACGTGTTCGCCTTTTCATAATTGCATAATTAGATCTGAACCACCCTGTATAAGTATGATATTGTTTCTTATTTTAGCTTCATTAATAACTTTTTTAATTTCATCAATGAGAATGATCCATCATTTTATAGATAAATAAAATAAGATAAGACACTTTATTACTCCCCAAAGGGAAATTTAGGTGTAGACAGATAGACAGACAGTATTTTGCCTCGAAAGGAAAATCTAGCTTTTTACTGAAGTAATATTAAAACAAATAAAAACAAGAATTACAAAAAAGAACAAAACTTCTGACTTGGCTGATGACAAGAGGGCACTCACAGTTAGGTGTACAGGAATAGGTATGAAGGAGCCCCAGCAGAGCTTCTTGACACACTTCTGCTGAATAATTCATTTGTACTAGTGTATCATCATTCCCAATGGCCATCAGTTTTGCCTTTATTCTCTCCTCTACTACTACCTCCGGTAGGTTGAGCGAGCGTCTCATCTTGAGTGGATCTCTCTAGCCCAGCACACCACAGCATAGAAAATCACAGGGCAACAACAGAGTTATAGAACATGCAAAGGATGTCACTACCCAAAAGAGTCTGCTCTGCCCTGCCCTGCCCTGCCCTTTCTTACATAGTTACTAAACCATTGTAACCTGTCTTTAGTGTGGACCCCAAAGTACTTGTATATATATATATATATATATATACTGTATATATATACTAGACATTAAGCCCGTTACAATAACGGGCGCTAGAAGAGTAGTGCATGAACATTAGTAGGAACAGTCTATATTAGATGGCAAGGGATCTTGTATGTGGCTGTAATATGTGTCACTGTATTGTGTGCCTTTAATTTTCTCTCTCAGTAATACTGGTTTGTATTTCCGTAAAATGCCTGTAATTTTGTCTGACAGTAATACAGTGGAACCTCAGTTCACGACCATAATTCGTTCCAAAACACTGGTTGTAACCCGATTTGGTCGAAGTAATTTGCCCCATAGGACTGTATGAAAACGCAATTAATCCGTTCCAGACCATATGAACTGTATGTAAATATGTATTTTTTTAAGTTTTTAACCACAAATATAGTTAATTATACCATTGAATGCACAGCGTAATAGTAAACTAAATGTAAAAACATTGAATAACACTAAGAAAACCTTGAACAACAGAGAAAACTAACATTGCAAGAGTTCGCGCTATAGCCTTACGACCCGCTCGCTAAAAACAGTTTTTTTTTAATGAGTTTTAAGCACAGGGAAAAAATTGTACATTTTAAAATCCGTAATTTAATAAACAACCAAGAAAAGTAACATTGCAATAATGCACGCGCGCGCCTGTGTGTGTGTGTGTCTCTCTCGCGGGCCTGCGTGTGTGTGTGTGTCTGTCTATCGCGTGTATTTGTGTCTCTCTTAAGCGCGTGCCTCTGTGTCTATGTGTGTGTGTCTCTCTTGCCTGTCTCTGTCTCGTGCGAGCCTGTGTGTGTGTCTCTCTCACTCCTGTGTATGTGTGTGTCTGTCTCACGCGCGCCTTTGTGTGTGTGTCTGTCTCGCGTTTGCCTGAGTGTGTGTGTCTGTCTCGCGCGTGCCTGTGTGTGTGTCTGTCTGTCCTGCACACACCTGTGTGTGTCTGTCTCGCACGCTCCTGTGTGTGTGTGTCTGTCTCGCACGCGCCTGTGTGTGTGTGTCTCGTGTACGCCTGTGTGTGTGTCTGTGTGTCTCTCGCGCGCCTGTGTGTGTGTCTGTCTCTTGCACGCCTGTGTGTGTGTCTGTCCCTCTCTCTGCACAGGGAATGCACTGGAAGAGACTGAACACGTGCCGTGTGGTCCCATGCATGCGCACTTCACTAGAAGACACACACACGGACACCTGGACGCACACAGGGGTTTTATTAAAGAGGATATGTATATATTTTATATATATACACACTTTTGTCCGAACACACACTGGAATGACTGTAAAGCAAGAAAATTCAAAAGAAAGCAGTCACATTCCCAGAGAGGCGTTATGCAGGAGTATTGTCATTGGTACAAAGTATTTCTTGACACACGTCTGCTGAATAATTTGTTGGCTGAAAGTCCTCAGTGTTAGTGTGTCAGATAGAATGTGCAGCATTGTTCATAGTGACACTCAGTTTTGTTTTATTTCTCTCCTTCGCTACTGTCTCCAGGGGGTCTAGAGTGTGTACCGTAACTGTGCCTGCCCTTTTAATTAGCTTGTTGAACTGATGTTACCAGTCCGGCACACCACAAAGTAGATCACACTGGCTATGACAGAACTATAGAAGATGTGAAGGATATCACTTCCCACATTAAAGGAACACAGTCTTTCTAAGAGAAAAGAGCCTGCTCTAGCCTTTCTTATATACTGTAATTCCTCTGTGTTACAAGACCAGTCCAACTTATCATTGAAGTGGACCTGAAAGTGCTTTTAGAGAGCATCTCCTCTACATCTGCTCCCTGAATAGTGACAAGTCATTGAGGCTCTTTGGTCTGACGAAACATTCAATAACCAATTCCTTGGTTTTGCTGATGTTAAGTTGCAGACACTTCTTTTTACTCCAAGAAGCAAAATTCTCCACCTGATTCCTATACTCCTCTGTCTTGTCCTCCTTGCCAGTACACCCCAGAATCATCAGGACAGAGTCATTAAGAAATTTCTTCAACTGACATAACCTAATGTTACATTTATAGTCCAAGATGTACAGGATGAAGACAAAAGGAGGCAGGACTTTTCATTGTGGTGCTGCAGTGTTCCTCATAATTCCACATCAGAAACACAGTCCTTGAGCATCACAATCTGCGATCTTCTGGACAAATAGTCCGTTATCCAGAATTCCAGTTTAAGAAAAACTGGATGGTATTGAAGACACTGGAGGAATCCAGAAAACATAAGCGCTGCCAGGTTTTTCCAGATGAGCAAAAGCCTTGTGGAGTAGATAAATATTTACATCTTCCGCTCCAGTTTTTGTTTGTTAAGCAAACTGAAGTGGGTCAAGGTGGTCTTTCTTAAAGGAGAACTCGTATGGTCCAGGACCATCCTCTCAAAGGTCTTCATGATGTGAAACGTGTCAACGGTCTGTAGTCATTAAGTGAAGAGGTGCCTGCATTACAATACAGAATGTTGTCAATAGCAGCTGCACCTTTTGGAGTCCTAGTGACAGACTAAACAGAAGACACCACAAAGTTAGTCAGTACAGGAATTAAGAACTCGAAGACTGAATCCATTTTGTCCCACCACTTATCATGTGTGTAGTATCCTCAGTTGTCTAAGTTGTGTCCTAACTTGATAACACATTGCACATTACACTTCATAGTAAAAAACACAAAGAAGTGATTTACGAGCAAGCAAACGTACTATATACTGAAAGTACAAAGATAAAAGAAAGTCATGTCATTTCAGTCATTGTCCAACCTGCTATATCCTCACACAGGGTCATGGCGGTCTGCTGGAGTTAATCCCAGCCAACACAGGGCGCGAGGTAGGAACAAATCCTGGGCAGGGCACACACACACACATCAAGCACACACTAGGGACAATTTAGGATTGCCAGTGCACCTAACCAGCATGTCTTTGGACTGTGGGAGGAAACCGGAGCACCCAGAGGAAACCCAGACAGACACGGGGAGAAAATGCAAACTCCATGCAGGGAGGACCTGGGAAGCGAACCCGGGTCTCTTAACTGCAAGAAGAGAAAAAAAAAATCAAATTAAAATTGAAACATATAAATGATAGCAATTTATATATAGTAGAGCTGTCAATAATCATAGCAACTAATCAGTATTAAGAAGGGGATTAAACCAAGGGAATGATCCACCATCCAACTTAATAGTACAGTACAGAGAATATTTACACATCCCATGAGGCAGTGGTTTCCTGTAAAAAGCACACAAGTGTTTCAAGCCACATACTCCCACCCAACCATCTGCCTTATTAGAAGGCTAAAAGAGGCAGTATCCACTTAAGCTTAAGATTTTATTAAGCTTTTGACATGTATGAGCCAAGACACAGACTGCTCTAGCTATAGTAAATGAAATGACATTAAAGAAAAAGTGCGCTTGACTGTAGATATGATTGTGTCTTCTGTTGGATGATCTCAATGTTTCATTTCAAACGTGATCACAGAATTCAATTCAGCATCAATAACTGTAAAGAATATACCCTTTCCATTATATATTTTGGTAGCCTAGTGGTTTATAAGTCACTGTCTCAGTCTCCTCTGCTGACTTATCTGACAGGAGCAAGTTAATTAACTTGCCTATAATCTGACTGTGAAAAATAGGTCACACTGTGCAACATTGGTCATGTTCCTTTTTATTATTATTGTTCAGCTTTTCTTGCTGGCACTCCTGCCATCCTCAGTATACTGAACTTTTGACTCTGACGCCAAAGTGATGCCCATCCCAGTGCTTGTCAGGATTATGCACACTGCAGAACATGAGTGCCCATGCACTTATGTTCTGCTCAGCATGCACATGCTGACAAGTGACGCTATGGTAGCCGCCTTTAATAGAAAAGGGCTTGAAACGCAGCAGGTAAGCTTTTAGCATTGTAATGTTTTTGTCGATTTCATTGTCATATACGCAGTCAGTGTCCTTTTACTTTACTCTTTGACTCTAGTACTTTTATGATTGTGGTGTTTCAAGTTTGTGCTAAGAATTTTATAGCTTCATAGAGCCTGAGACATGAAGAAATCACTTGTGGATTCTCTGTAGTGTTGATTGATTGATGTTACTCGGTCCGGTAATTTAATTATTAGTGTTGTCTTTGGCAATGCCAATAATTCATTAATTAAAAAAATATGTAAGATGCCCACACAGGGACACCAATTTAATTTAGGATATATGAGAATTTTAACTTTTGATCACCCAAGGATGTCTGTTGCACCTTCTAGCTGTTATTGTATTTCAGCCAAGGTCTGGTTGGGGTTCAAATGCTATTTTTATGTCTGTGTTGTTTATTTTTGATTCCTTTGTCAATTTTAACATTCTTGATTATGTTCTTTCCTTTTGTTTAAGTATCTTGTCTTATGCAGCATATTTTTTGTGGGAGGTTCCTCAAAAGTTGTGGCCACTTACCCATCACTACAAGGGACTGTCCTTAGCCCTGTAAAGACAGGGGCAGCCCACAGTTTCTTGTGGTTCATTCAAATTTGAATGAATTTCTGAATTTTCTGCTCTGTTTTTTTGACCATTCTTTGGATTTGTGATTGGGACTTGTTTGCCCTAGATAGCCTTTTCAGGTAACTCCTTTTTGCTTTTTGGTGCTCCACAGAGCTTACTTTTTGTTAGAGAGTACTTTTTGAAGAATGAATATTTTCATTTCTAGAGATTCTGTGCTTGCCCTTGTTACTAGCCAGGTGTTGATAGTTTCCCTCTCTAGTGGGCATTTTGAGCAAATATTTGGGATTTCTGAGTACAAGATGACAAAAATATAAATAAATCTATACAATTTATGAATGAAGTGCTTAAATTGCCGAAAGTCTACATTATATACATTCACTTTCTCTGTTGTAGTTCAGCATGGTGACATAATTATTATCAACGAATAACTCAAATGAGTTTGCTGCAATAAACTAAATAATACAATTTATTTATAATATAAGGATCATAAATCACATGTCTCTGGTGACTTTTCCTATGAAGTCAGTTGGCAGATTGGGAGAGCATGGGAGGTGAGTCGCTGAAAAGGGGTGTGTGGTGCTCCCGATATCTATGCAAAAGGACGAAAGTTCAAGTCTTTATAGTCCTGGTGCTTCCTGTCTTACTATATGTTTACGAGACATGGACCTATCCAGTGACCTGAGACAAAGACTTGACTACTCTTCCTTAGCTTTAGACCTGAGCATCACTCAGTCTGCAAATTTTAACAGTGTTAAAAGCATTAGTCCCGAGTGTTTCTGGAGCAATGCTATAGACGCTCGCTTAAAATCCGAGGTTTACTCAGGCACTAAAAGTGCCAGCAGCATTAGTTCAGAGCATTACTTGGGCAATGGTATAGGCATGTCTTGCATAAGTGTCAGACCCGAACATTACCTGGGCAATGATAAACTGAATCTATTTTCAGGCAGTGAAATTGAAAAGGTCAGTGAAACCGAAAGTGATTCTGGGAATCCAAAAGTGAAACTTGCATCACTCGTGCATGTGCAGTGTGCTGTTCTTATTGTTGTTATTATTATTTGTATCATTATTATACTTGGGTGGCGTGGTGGCGCAGTGGTAGCGCTGCTGCCTAGCAGTTAGGAGACCCGGGTTCGCTTCCCGGGTCCTCCCTGTGTGGAGTTTGCATGTTCTCCCCGTGTCTGCGTGGGTTTCCTCCGACAATCCAAAGACATGCAGGTTAGGTGGATTGGCAATTCTAAATTGGCCTTGGTGTGTTTGTGTGTGCCCTGCAGTGGGTTGGCACCCTGCCCAGGATTGGTTCCTGCCTTGTGCCCTGTGTTGGCTGGGATTGGCTCTAGCAGACCCCCGTGACCCTGTGTTCGGATTCAGCGGATTATATAATATTATTATTATACTTTCTACACTTCTGACTTTGTACTTTTAGTGTTTTGCACATTTTACAGTAGAAAGATGAGATTTAATAAAAATGTCATTTTTAAAACCAAAAAAATGTAATGCTGATGGATTTATTGAAGGAATTAGTACGATAGAGACTGTATTTTTCAAATGAGTTCAGCAAGAACACAGGGATTCAGTTGGAAACTTGTTAAGGGTAAATTTTGTATAAACATTTAGGGAAGAATTAAGTTGATAGGATTGGCGAGCTTTGTTGAGCTGGATGGCTGGTTCTTGTCTTGATTTTTCTAAAATTCTTTTATATATCTGTATATATATGTTTTTCATCAAATTATTTAATTATTTGAGGTGCAGTAAACTGGCAAAGGTTTACATTTAAAATTTATGTTAGCAAGGAAGAGATCTGGCAGACCCAAAGTCACAACCCAACCAGAAGACAAGTGTTCTAAGGACCCCTACCTTGCATGATAGGCATCTCACAGGACAACAACTTCAGACACATCTTAACAGTGGCTGAAAAAAACAAGTCTCAGTTTCTACTGTGATGAAGAGACTTGGCCCAGTCTTCATTAGTCCACAGCCTGTATTTCAAGGTCCTATTTTGTCCTTTAAGGAATAGCTTTCTTACTGCCACTCGCCTGGTCAAACTGCAGCGCAAGTCTGCAGCTTATGTGTATGTGAGACGTTACACTATAATTTTTTACTGGATTAAGGAAGAAACTTATAAGAGCTAGAATTTATCATTCACAGGTTTTTTATCTTTCTGTTACATTGATACCAAAACCATAATACAATAGCTGGATTTATCTTAACTATTAAGCTACACTTAGTTCAAGGAATCAAAACATATGGCATTGGTATAGGCAGTGCTTTATTTCTTTCCTGGCCAGCTTTCTCAGCACACACCTTCAGCAAGCTTTCTTTCTTTGCTCAGGAACTCTTTTCCTTTGTCACCTTGGCTGTACATTCTGGATGCAGGTGGTATTACAGTTTTCTGTTTGAAGTTTTTACATGCAATGTCCTCGATTGCCAACAAAGGTATGCCTTCTGGGCAACAGGTGATCAGTTAGCAGCCATTGTTAGCTATTCAAACACATGGCTTTTATGTAGCTCTCTTTCTCTCTTGCTCCTGCACTAGTTTTCCTTCGCAAGGAATGAATTTGTGTCACCTTTGTCCAACGCCAATACGGACAAGTCTTCCGCCCATCCAATCCAGCATGGTTGCATTGGAGTAAAAGAGATTGCTGTAGCCTTTGTTTTGGCAACACCCTATGGGCTACAGAGTCCGTCTATGGACAGAAGACATTACTGCCAAGTTAACAGTAGTAAGATTGATAAGAATATTTGGGGTGTGCAAGTATTTTAAAGGAAAGATTAGAGTGTTGCCATTAGCTTCTTGGGTGAACATTAGCCCATCCTATTTGGTTGACTGTTGGATCAAAGTTTTGTTCATTAAGGCTGCTAATTTTTAATTTTTGAGCTACAGCTCTTTGTTCCATTTAGATGGTAACTTGGAGAGCAATCTCTGGGATGTCATTTGGCCTGCAATTGATCATTTTATCAGCTGAGGTTGTTAGAAAGATCAAAACTCTTTAGTTGTCATTAAGAGCTTCTGGCAGGGGCTTTTTAAGCCAAGGACTTGAATTCCAGCCATAGCAGTTAGGTAGTGTTAGGTTTAGTGTTGAGATCTGTTAAGTTTTACCCCATGAAGTGATTACATTGTAACGGCCGACCCCTTATTCCCAGCCGGCAGCTACACCTCCAAGACCTGTGGCCTGGATAATTTACTGAGAAACCTTTCCTGTCAAGCCTTACTCCTACACAGATAAACTTTCCCCACAATCGACGGTTTGAAAGGCAAAGACCCGGTAGGCAGAATGTAAAATTAAACAGGAATAAATGTATTAAATGAGACAAGACACGCCACAAGACAAATGCACACCCAAATATTCCTCCACCCCAACAATCCCAAAGCAAAACTGAACATATATATATAACTCCCCTCCCTTGTCCACGTAACATATAACACACACCACACAAACGACAAATGACTAGCAAACAGAATGATCGTGAACTTGAGTCCGAACGTGAATAAATGTCCTGAATACAGATACTGATTAGCGGCAATTGTAGTGTTTGTATTTCCCGGCGTTTGGAACAACCTCACCGTGATTCCTCGGCGTGTGGCGAATGATGATTCGACCCCGGGGTCTTCAGCGGCAAGCAGGTTGAAAGGCAGTCCGGATGAATGAAAAACAAACTGGATCAAAGCGCAATGAAAATGATTCAGCAGGCAGGTTGTATTCGTGAATGCGATATTGGTTCGGTTCTCCTCTTTCTCTCTCTCTCTCTCTCTCTCGTGCTAGGTCTCCTTCTTTTCTCCTTAAATAGTCAGTGACGGCAGTAATTGATTGATTTGACACAGGTGCTTTCCAGATTAGTGGTTGTGAACTCCTCCCATCATCCGTCCTCCTTTACGGGGACAACATTAACTGATACACATACACGCAGTCAATGGGACAATGAAACGAGACACACACAGAACTGACATTTAAACACTAACTATGTGGCACCGCTACAACATCTTGCCTTTACTGCAGTCAATAATGGTTTAGCATACTATTTTTTTGTATTATTTATTTTGGGGTTGCTAAGCCCCCACAGCAAAGAGCTTTGACATGGGACTCAGAACAAAAAGGTGCTTTATAAAGTGAGCGGTTTTTTAAGGATAGTGTGGGTAATGCAGTGGTTAGAACTCCTGTCTCATGGATTCAGCATCCTGAGTTTAAATCTCGTGCCAAGTTGTAGTCTGTATTTAGTTTGCATGTGCGTCTGTGTTACTTGATGATATTTTAAACGAATTAGGTGGATAGGATTTATGAGCTTTGTTGGGTTGAACAGACTGTTCTTGTTGAATTTTCTTCTAATGTTGTATGCACTAAAAGGACAATTCATAAATAGAGTGAGATGCTAGGTAAAATATTTTGGATGGGATTAACTATTGTTACTGTTGTTTATATTTTTGTTGCAATGTAATTATAAGAGTCAGATATTATTTTGAAATGCTCCGTGTTCTGTTAGGCTTTTGTTAACTTAAGCCTTGTAGCATTAGACAACTTTTCTACCAATTTCAGTCTTAGTCTTCATTTACATACTCTTAATGTGTTGGTTGCAGACAGCAGCACACTTCCTTGAAGCCCGTCACTTAATGTGACAAACTGTATAACTCACCACAACTAGTTTGTGACTTGTTAAGTTAAAATCCAACAGGTTTGATTTTGTGTTTAGTCAGTGTGGCAGGCTCTGCGCAGGAGTGCTGAGAGCAAACGAATGCTAATCTGGAAGAGCAATTCGCAGAATGCAGCAACGAGGAATAAGGAACCTGCGTGTTTTGAACTTCACAAATAGAAGAGAAGCTCGTCTGTTTGATGTTCTCATGTTTTATGTACTAAAATACAACAAAAAAAAATAAAAAAGGCTGAGAACTCACTGTACTCGTTAACTCTTTGTGCACTACCGGCTATTAGGCTATTGGTAGTCAGAAAAAGGCGCAAGCATAAATCTGCTGGAAGATCAGCATTCAGTGGGTAAATGGGCTTCAATTTTCAGTTGTGTACTTTGATGTGGTGCATCAATAAGATCTGCGAGTGCGATCAACAAATCTGACTTACTTCATGACAAAAAGTCTTGTAATATGATATCAGCTTTAGTAATATGCATTGTGAGGTAGTCCAATAAAGAAGTAGGGCCTCCTTTTGACCCTCTGTGGTCAGCTAGGTTATTACATTTTGTCACTCAGTTAGTCATTGTCCAACCCACTATATCCTAACACAGGGTCATGGGGTTCTGCTGGAGCCAATCCCAGCCAACACAGGGCGCAAGGCTGGAACAAAGCCCGGGCAGGGCGCCAGCCCACTGCAGGGCACACACACACCCACACACCAAGCACAATTTAGGATCGCCAATGCACCTAACCTGCATGTCTTTGGACTGTGGGAGGAAACCGGAGCACCCGGAGGAAACCCACACAGACTCGGGGAGAACATGCAAACTCCACACAGGGGGGACCCTGGAAGCAAACGTGGTTCTCCTTATTGCGAGGCGGCAGCGCTACCACTGGACCACCGTGCCGCCCGTTACATTTTGTAATACTGTCAATTTCTTTTTAAATGTTATAGTAACCCCAGGCAACAATTATTATTAGTGAAGTTGCTGTTAATGTTTCATAAATAAATCCATCAGCCCAAACCTTTACAGCTTTCTAGGTTGTGTGGTGTAGCATGAACACATTTCTTTATTAGATGTACTAAGGCACGGTACCACATATCGAGAGTGCACAGCCAGCAACTTCCTAAAATGCTCTTTCTTCATTCTTAATTGGCTCTGCCAGCACTAAAACTCCAGGCTGACATTCTCTCTCTGTGCATATTATGAATACAATCTAGTTGAGCCTCATGGGATCTCATGGGGACCTGCTGTTCATGTAAATGGGACAGGGATCTGACCTCCCAGTCACCTACCCTAATGAAGTCAGCGAATGTTCATAAGCTGCTTTAAGCCCTAGGGGTGCGGAGGAGGAGAATGTGATTCTGTAGTTGGGAAGCTTCCATTTGCTGAGTCTGTGTTGTCTAGCCCTTTGTGCATTTATATCCCATTTCGTGCTGCTGGTAGTTGGTTGTGTTCTTTTCTCTTCAGAAGTTATTCTGAAAAAAAATCTGCAAGGTCTTTTTCCATGTGTGTATCCAGTACTTGCAGTTTTAGATGAGCAAGTCATTCCATTTACAGGGCTGCTTTAAAACTACAACTGCAAAAACATGACAACAGCAACATAAAACAGTCATGGTCTAAGCCAACTGGCTGGCCACCTCCTCCTGGGATTTCTGTGGTATTACATAGGTTTGCACTGGGCAGTCTAACAAGACCAACAAATCCTTTCACCCTCAGATTACACGGCTACCAGTATGTCTGGTGCCTTTCCCATGTGCAGGAAAACAGCTTGGAAGTGAGGAAAATTGTTTCGAAGCTTTAAGATTTTGTTATGGTACATTAAACCTATCAGTGTCTAACTGGCAACTTAGTCAAGCCTCCCTTTTTCTCACTATCGTTCTTGCCATTTTTCCTGACAGATCCGAAAAAATTATTTGTCACAGCATAATCCATCCATCCAGTAACCAACCCGCTATATCCTAACTACAGGTTCACGGGGGTCTGCTGGAGCCAATCCCAGCCAACACAGGGGGCAAGGCAGGAAGCAAACCCCGGGCAGATCGTGTCACAGCATAATAATAAAAACAAAATTAAGAATGCATAAGAAAGAATGTAGGCCATGGGAGATGCAGTTCTCTTTCTGAAGTTACTGTTGTCAGCCTCAGGAGACACTCAATAAGAACTGTATCTTCCTTAGGGGAATTGCCACTTTTATGAGCTTGCCGGACCACATGCCTTCTCTCCTTCTTTTCAGTCTGACCTTCCCCTTATGCTCTTCCAGACGTGCTGATCAGCGAAATTCACCAAAGTATTCACCAAATATTTTCCTGGAAACTTGCCTTGTGGCTGGTGTGGTCTACGACCAGCTTGTGACCACGGCCAATACCCCCAGGCTGCCAGATGGTGCTCTCCCTGCAGCATGGAGGTGCCCCGGATGCTAGCAGGGAATCGTGGACCATGGAGTTTTCCCTTAAAAACCTACTGGATACCCCAGGGGCCAACAGAGGACGCTGCAGGGAGGAATAGAGAGTCATATGTGCCCTATAACCCGGAAATGCGTCATAGGCAGAGCGACAGCAGAAGTGACGTACTTCCGGGATGAAGAAAAGGACTTTTTATCTGACCCAGAAGTGATAAGGATCACATGAACTGGGGATTGGAACACTTCCGGGTCAGGGACTATAGAAAGACTGTGACAGCTCCCAGACGACGAGCTGAGCTGGGTGGTAGGAGGGCAACACGTCTGGGAGTGGTGGAGAGTTTATTATTGATTGTGATTGGTGAATTTATGAGTATTGTGGAGAGGAGGGTGCTTTGTGCACTGTGCAATAATAAAAAGTCAAATATTTGGATTTTTACTTTGTGTCTGGAGTCTTGGACAAGGGCTCAAGGGAGCGATAGCGCCCCCTATCTGTCACACTGAGCTTAGACAAACATTTTTTTCCCAGCGCCCCATGATGCTCTGTGAGGCTAACATAACATCACAGAACTATAGCAGCTGTGTGCAGAATTTTCATGCATGCGTACTGTAAAATCGTTGCCAATCTGCTTTGGGCATGTGTGATGTCATTATTATCAGTTCTGCAGTCTTCCACTTCGCATGTGTTTAAGGAAAACAAAAAAAACAAAAAATGTGCTGTTTTTTCATTTGGATGGTGTATTAGCTGACCTTAATGAGAATATTATGAGTACTGCCACCGGATATATAACACTGATCCCTGTGTCCTGGCAGGACAGCACACCCTGGCTAATTTGCATACATAATTAGTCATGTGATACAGCTACAATCCAAAACAAGCCGCATAGGAGCCCTTCCCCTCTCTGAGAAAGAAAATAAATGTAACCCTGTGAAATAATAATAGTAGCAAAAGATTTATTACTACTTACAAGAGGTTTCCTATCATCTTCTTGGAAGAAACAAGTGCAAAGCATCTGCACTTTTAGATTGGAAACAAAAGAAATGTCGCAGCTGAGCCTGGAGCCGCAACTTCAAACAGTGGAACGAGCGAGTCGTACACTGCCACTTTGTCATATGGCTAATGTGTGCCCCAACATGGAACTCTGTGAGCACAAAGATATGTGCTTTTTGATGAATGAAGACGCAGCGGTTAGCACTGCTGCCTCACAGCTCAGGTCACATTTTTGGCCACAATAAGCAGTCCAGCATAGTTGTCAGATGCTTCTCTAGCCTTCAGGGATACTTAAAAACATATTGTGCCATTATAATCCACTCAAAACTAGTTCAGTTCTTCCACCCACATTGTCATCAATGAATTTTGGGGAGTTTGGTGAAGTTTCCAAACATTTCCATGATTTAGCCGAACTGGCATCAAGGCTTTCTCAGCAGGGTGCGCTCATCACTGTCCTCCAGCGTACATGGCTACGCCCCACCGGCACACTCTCACCCACGTACTTACTAACAGATCAGACTTACTACAGTACGTTAGCAATTTCTTCATGATTATGCTTGTGAGTTTCTGCTATTCTTTGTAACCCAAATTTATCTGATGGTAATTTATTTTTGTATATCTTTTTTCCATACAAAGTCATTGGTTAGATTCCATAAAGCCAATTTTGATCAAGAGGCAAAATAGAGTTAATGGCAAAGACTGACATTGAGCTGTCTAGAGAACGCTGGGTTCATTACACAATCTTATTGGAGTCCTATGAGAAATTAAAATGTTTTCATCATATGCTATAATTATATTTAATAGGCACTATATGTGAAAAATGAATCCTGAAGTCTGTCTTATTGAGCTCAGCAGTAATGCAGAATCATTTGAATGACAATGACTTAAGCAGTTTTCCTGATTTTTAACAAAGCTATTTTTTTAAGCTTAAAAGACTTTTGAGCATCTGGTATTCAGAGTATAACAAAGGTTTTAATAAAATATTGTTAAACAGTCCTAAGGCTCTGCATGCTAGAGAAAGTGACATTTGCAACACTGGGTTGGTCACACTGCATAGGTAGTGGAATCACAATAGGTAGAGATCCACCAGTATCTCAGATGCAGAACCACCTATGGAACAGGTCAGGCACCATATGCCAAACTCTGCCATGTACCTTAGTGCTTATACAGCAGCAAATTAATTTATAGACATTTGACTAAAGATTGGTAGGTGGCATAGTGGTTAGTGCTGCTTACTTTTTACTTGGCAGTCTGTAGTTGTTACTGTCTGAAATGTGGATTATAATTGGTAGGACTGTTTTGAGCACAGTGGAGATGAGTAAACATTTTCTTAAAGAGGTTAGGCAGGGAATAGTCAATAATCATACAGTTAGGTCCAAAAATATTTGGACAGAGGCAACTTTTTTCTAATTTTGGTTCTGTACATTACCACAATGAATTTTAAATGAAACAACTCAGATGCAGTTGAAGTGCAGACTTTCAGCTTTAATTTGGTGGGTTGAACAAAACAATTTCATAAAAATGTGAGGCAACTAAAGCATTTTTTTAACACAATCCCTTTATTTCAGGGGCTCAAAAGTAATTAGACAAATTAAATAACTGGAAATAAAATGTTCATTTCTAATACTTGGTTGAAAACCCTTTGCTGGCAATGACAGCCTGAAGTCTTGAACTCATGGACATCACCAGATGTTGGGTTTCCTCCTTTTTAATGCTCTGCCAGGCCTTTAATGCAGCGGCTTTCAGCTGCTGTTTGTTTGTGGGCCTTTCTGTCTGAAGTTTAGTCTTCAACAAGTGAAATGCCTGCTCAATTGGGTTAAGATCAGGTGACTGACTTGGCCATTCAAGGATTTTCCAATTCTTTGCTTTAATAAACTCCTGGTTTCCTTTGGCTGTATGTGTTGGGTCATTGTCCATCTGTATCATGAAATGGCGCCCAATCAATGTGACTGCATTTAGCTGGATTTGAGCAGACAGTATGTCTCTGAACACCTCAGAATTCATTCGGCTGCTTCTGTCCTGTGTCACATCATCAATAAACACTAGTGTCCCAGTGCCACTGGCAGCCATGCACACCCAAGCCATCACACTGCCTCCACTGTGTTTTACAGATGATATGGTATGCTTTGGATAATGAGCTGTTCCACGCCTTCTCCATACTTTTTTCTTGCCATCATTCTGGTAGAGGTTGATCTTGTTTTCATCTGTCCAAACAATGTTTTTCCAGAACTGTACTGGCTTTTTTAGATGTTCTTTAGCAAAGTCCAATCTAGCCTTTCTATTCTTGAGGCTTATGAGTGTCTTGCACCGTGCAGTGCACCCTCTGTATTTACTTTAATGCAGTCTTCTCTTTATGGTAGACTTGGATATCGATACGCCGAACCCCTGAGAGTGTTGTTCACTTTTTTGGCTGTTGTGAAGGGGTTTCTCTTCACCATGGAAATGATTCTGCAATCATCCACCACTGTTTTCTTCTGTGGACATTCAGATCTTTTTGTGTTGCTGAGTTCACCAGTGCTTGCTTTCTTTCTCAGGATGTACCAAACTGTAGATTTTGCCACACGTAATATTGTAGCAATTTCTCGGATGGGTTTTTTCTGGTTTCGCAGCTTAAGGATGACTTCTTTCACCTGCATGGAGAGCTCCTTTGACCGCATGTTGTCTGTTCACAGCGAAATCTTCCACATGCAAGCACCACACCTCCAATCAACTCCAGGCCTTTTATCTGCTTCATTGATAAGACATAATGATGGAGTTGAACACACCTGCCCATGAAATAGCCTTTGAGTCAACTGTCCAATTACTTTTGAGACCCTGAAATGAAGGGATTGTGTTAAAAAAATGCTTTAGTTGCCTCACATTTTTATGAAATCATTTTGTTCAACCCACCAAATTAAAGCTGAAAGTCTGCACTTCAACTGCATCTGAGTTGTTTCATTTAAAATTCATTGTGGTAATGTACAGAACCAAAAAGATAGGTCTTAATTTTTTAATGTTGTTTAATGCAACTGGCCATCTTAATTATATATGATAGCTGCCAAGAAATGGTGGATTCATACAGCATGTACATTACATGCTTAGCAACCATGCAGCTTTTTATTGATCAGAAACCAAAATGGGGGAGTCCGTGGAAAAACAAGCACACACAACCTGCTTAATGCCTGATTGATACTCTCTCTTCAGAGATGTTCCATTCCGTTATTTTTGTTTATGGTTACATTGAGGAAAGTGTAGAGAAGTCTGTTGACACACAATGCGTCTTTGGTACATTGCATGAATTTCTCAAACACATTTAGCATTAATTTCATTGTAAGCAAGCTGGTGCCACTGCTCATGTCTGACACTGTAATAAGCACCTTGTCAGTGAGGTGCCTAGAGCCTAATGTACTGTAATATGCATACTGCTCTGTACTGGGTGCTAATTTGAATGGCTGACAGTAAATGGAAAAACATTCCATTAGAACTGATGTCTCGGGTGGAATGACCTGCTACTACATGAGCTTCACTTGTGGATTTTTTGCATGCTCTTTGCGTAAGCAGTTTATTATTTGTATTGCTACTGTTGCATAAATCTCTCCAGTCCTTCTCTCTGAAGGTTTTCATTTTCTAATTAATAGTATTCATTTCAATTGCTTGGTGTTACCACAAGTCTTGCATTCACTGCTATATTAGTTAAGCTTGAATGCCTTAATGCATAAATTGAAGACAATTGCTATTTTTGCCATGGAGGAAAAAAATAAAAATAAATTGAGCTTCTTGTTTCTTGTGAAGGTGACAGAAATTGTAGCTGACTGGCTAACAATCTGGACTTGTTTGCTCAGTCAGCTGTGCTATAGTAAAATGGATATTTTGAGCCATGCTTACATTTATAGAATTCACAATTTGTACTATTTGCTATTAATATATGGATTTACAGTTATTTGGTAAATTTTAGGATTCAGGGTTGTTCAGTGGTTTTTATTCTGCTTTTTCCAGAAGCTATGCTTGATTAAAATATCAGACGTACATTCTTAGAAATTCTGGTCCTTGAATGGCACTTTATGGGTCTTTACTGGGTTGTGTGGTTCCTTGAAGAGCCATTGCTTGTCAAAGCACCATTTAATTTTGGGATTCGAACTTGCCATATGAAGTTGGTTATTTGTGCTTTGAAAAACCTTGTAATATGTAGAAAAACAATGAAATCTTTAATGTGTGGTAGGCTGCAGGACACCAACAGATTAAGAAAATCTGGATTTAGCCTGAGTAACTAGACCTATGCAAGAGGATTCTTTTAAAATCATGACCCATTAGTATTTCATAAACCTGTTACCATCTATGCATTGTTATTTATTGTAACAGAGCCTGTTATGGATCTAAATAAATAAAGGCTTTTTCTGGAACCTTCATGTGAATGGGTCTTTTGGGAACCAAAAATGGTTCCCTTATGTATCGCTCTGAAGAACCGCTCTGGCACCTTCATTTTAAGGAGTGTACAAGGACCTGGTTAAAATAATACATGAGTAACAGGCCAAAAAATCCAAGAAAAGGTATATACTCCCAGCTTCTTGATTTGATAATGGTGAGCTGCTGATGTGGATTTTACCTTTTAATGTTAATTACGGATAAGGTAGAGGTAATAAGAAAAGGAGGTCTTATCTAGCACCAACATATTTGAGAAGCCCATGTGTTTATTTAAATTCTCAGAACTGGGTGTATTTATCTGGCCCGCTAGCAAACACCTGTTTTAAACCAAAACATCTTTATTTGTTCTGCATTAGACTGGAATCCATTTCAGGAGTAATTCCTGCATGTTGACTGATAATGCATGGTAGTCAAAAACATGCAGTAAAATAAGTTGAGTCCTAGAAAATTGAATGAAGGTGTGAAATAGTTTTTTTTAAATAGAAAATTTTAGAAGAAAACTTCTGTCATGGCAATAACATTCTCAGTGAGATATTATGCAGGCTGTTGGTATAAAAGAGCCCCGGTTGTGCTTCTTGACACTTCTGCTGAATAATTTGTTGGCTGAAAGTCCTGAGTGTTAGTGTGTCAGAGAGAGGATGTACAGCATTGTTCATAATGGCACTCAGTTTTGCTTTCATTCTGTCCTTTGTTACGACCTCCAGGGAGTCCAGAGTATTTCCCATAACTGAGCCTGCACTTTTTAATCAGTTTTGTTTTGTTTTTTTTATTCAGTGGGCCTCTGTTGAAGTGCTGTAACCATCCCAGCACACTACAGCAGAAATAATCTCACTGGGTGTGACAGTTATAGGATGTGTGAAGGATATCATTACCCACATTAAAGAAACACAATCTGCTATTCTGCTATTTATACACTCACCTAAAGGATTATTAGGAACACCTGTTCAATTTGTCATTAATGCAATTATCTAATCAACCAATCACATGGCAGTTGCTTCAATGCATTTAGGGGTGTGGTCCTGGTCAAGACAATCTCCTGAACTCCAAACTGAATGTCAGAATGGGAAAGAAAGGTGATTTAAGCAATTTTGAGCGTGGCATGGTTGTTGGTGCCAGACAGGCCGGTCTGAGTATTTCACAATCTGCTCAGTTACTGGGATTTTCACGCACAACCATTTCTAGGGTTTACAAAGAATGGTGTGAAAAGGGAAAAACATCCAGTATGCGGCAGTCCTGTGGGCGAAAATGCCTTGTTGATGCTAGAGGTCAGAGGAGAATGGGCCAACTGATTCAAGCTGATAGAAGAGCAACTTTGACTGAAATAACCACTCGTTACAACCGAGGTATGCAGCAAAGCATTTGTGAAGCCACAACACCCACAACCTTGAGGCGGATGGGCTACAACAGCAGAAGACCCCACCAGGTACCACTCATCTCCACTACAAATAGGAAAAAGAGGCTACAATTTGCACGAGCTCACCAAAATTGGACAGTTGAAGACTGGAAAAATGTTGCCTGGTCTGATGAGTCTCGATTTCTGTTGAGACATTCAAATGGTAGTCAGAATTTGGCGTAAACAGAATGAGAACATGGATCCATCATGCCTTGTTACCACTGTGCAGGCTGGTGGTGGTGGTGTAATGGTGTGGGGGATGTTTTCTTGGCACACTTTAGGCTCCTTAGTGCCAATTGGGCATCGTTTAAATGCCACGGGCTACCTGAGCATTGTTTCTGACCATGTCTATCCCTTCATGACCACCATGTACCCATCCTCTGATGGCTACTTCCAGCAGGATAATGCACTATGTCACAAAGCTCGAATCATTTCAAATTGGTTTCTTGAACATGACAATGAGTTCACTGTACTAAAATGGCCCCCAGAGTCACCAGATCTCAACCCAATAGAGCATCTTTGGGATGTGGTGGAACGGGAGCTTCGTGCCCTGGATGTGCATCCCACAAATCTCCATCAACTGCCAGATGCTATCCTATCAATATGGGCCAACATTTCTAAAGAATGCTTTCAGCACCTTGTTGAATCAATGCCACGTAGAATTAAGGCAGTTCTGAAGGCGAAAGGGGGTCAAACACCGTATTAGTATGGTGTTCCTAATAATCCTTTAGTTGCTGTTTGTCACCCAAGTTCTTATAGCAGTGCACCAGCTGAATAGTAACTGGACGCAGAGGCCCTTTTGTACAATGAAAGTCAGTAACTAGTTCCTTGAATTTGATGATGTTAAGTTGCTGACCATTCACTTTACAACAAGAAACAAAGTGCCCAACATGAGTCTTATAAATGTAAAGGATGCCACTACCCATATTAAATGAGTACAGTCTCCTATAGAAAAAATAGGCTGCTCTGCCTTTTCTTGTATAGTTCCATGTGTTACGACACCAGTCCAGCCTGTCATTGATGTTAACTCCCAAATACTTGTAGCAGTGCACCACCTCCAAATCCCATTCCTGAATAGTGACCAGACATAGAGGCCATTTAGTGCAGCAAAAAGTTTTGCTGATGTTAAGTTGCAGACAATTTTCTTTACTCTCAGTAAACAAAGTTCTCCACCTGACTCCTATGCTTTGCACCCAATCCCCCATCAATACAACCCTTAAGTGCAGAATCATCTGGGAATTTGTTCAAACGACATGACCTGGTGTTATATTTGTACAGGGTGAACAGCGGAGGAGACAGGACCATCCCTTGTTTTGCTTCTGTGTTGCTCATATCCACATTATCCAGGACACTGGGCTTATCCACCAGCATATCTCTAGACCTTACCCCTTAAAAGCGATGATTGGATGGTATTGAAGGCACTAAAAAGAACTAATCTTTACAATGCTGCCAGCTTTGTGCAGATGGGAGTAAGCCTTGTAGAGCAGACAGATACTTGCATCTTCCATTCCAATATTTGTCAAATAGCCAAACTGCAGTGGGTCCAAGTGGTATTTCACAAGAGAACAAACATAGTCTAAGACCAACCTCTCGAAGATCTATGTAATCTGGAACATAAGGGCCACTGGTTTGTAGTCATTAGGTGAAGAGGTGCCTGCCTTATTTGGAACTGGAACAATTTAAGGTGTTTACCACATCAGTGGGACTTTATGGAGCCTTAGTGACACACTGAACTGCTTGCAGAGGACACCACAAAGTTGGTCTGCCCAGGCCTTAAGAACTTGAGGTCTGCCTCCATCTAGATACATGGCTTTTCCTGGCTATAGCCTCCACAGTTGTCTTCTCACTTGGCCAGCAGTTATGAATAGTCCATAATCACAAGAGGGTGGATTCACCGCTATGCATACTAGCTGAAGTGGTCATAGCAAAGGGTCTGATTGCTTGTGTCAATGTGATATTTCAGTTTTTATTTTTAATAAATGTGCAAAATTTGTAACGTCGTGTTTTTGCTTTGTCATTCTGGGGTATTGAATGTTTCTTGATGTGGGGAAAAAATTCATTTTAATGATTTTAGCACAATGTTGCAAATTAGTAAATTGTGAAAAAAAAGTTAAGGGGTCTGAATTCTTTCTGAATACAGCGTATGTGTATATATACACATACATTAAAAAATTAATTCAGGTTGTCAATGATATTTCAGATTCTCACATGGAGCGGCTTGCCATCGACGAAGGGCAAAGCTGAGCAACACGGAAATGCTCCTACACTAACTGAACAAGTGGGCTTGTGACTTATCATATTGAACAGCGACTGGCTCAGTCTCTTAGTCTTGCTGCACTTCCTTACAAGGGTTAACTTGAACTTGCCATTGATCTAAATGTTCAGTACAAACAAGATACATTTTTGGTGCTGCATGCAAGTTTGGAGGCAGTTTCTTGTGGAAATAGAAGACCTCTGTCTTGGAAGGTTCAATTTTATTTGCCAAATGCAGCTTAAGCAACTATTGATATTGTTTCAGTAATGTTATAATCATTACTTAACATAACTTGTAAGCTCAAGTATACTAAGTGTTTGACTCTGTCTGCTATCAAATTTCTCTGTGGTAAGCACGCAAGTACAATGTCTGCTATACAGTAGATGTGGCTGCCTGAGGAAAGAGGCAATACACATTTGCTCTTCTAAACCTTCTCGGCCTGTTGGAAGTTTTTCGAACATCATCACATATATCTAACAGATGTGAATCTATTTGCTTGATGTTGTAACGAGTTCTACTCATGGTTCACACCTGTGTAAAGCAGCATCTGTTGTGACTTGGATTAAAGGTAACAGTGAGCTACAAATAATGAAAGGTGTTTTTCTACATAATTCTGGATGTATATACTTAAAAAATAATTACATTTCAGTTGTAAATGAAAACATAATGCTTAATGTTTTGCCTCACAGGTTTCCATTTGTTCCTCACAGGTTTTCTCAAGGGTGTCGTGTTTCCTCCCACATTCCAAATACATTGAGGTTAGTTTATTGGCCGATTATATATTGTCCTGTGTGGATGTGTGCATTAATGTACCTTGTGATGAACTGTTGTGTCCTCTAGACTTTTTACTTACCTTTTGGCTGCTGTTGCTGTTGTGAAGTAAGTGGGATGAGAACATGGATAAATAGATGGGCAAATCAAATTGTGACATACAGTTACTTAGTGCATTGTGGTCTGTGGTTTAAGTGATAATCCTCCCGTTACTTCCTGATTATATCATGACATAAGACACTCATTTCAAAGAAATGGCATTCTTACATCAGCTCTTGCATTGATAGCTGCCCTTCAGGAGACATTGTCCTAGGCAGTATTCACAATGCCATTTGCTTTTTGTAGGCAACCCAATCTTCATTTAACCACAAAACGAGAACAAAAAATGGGATGACCAAAATAATTACTACAAGTAAATCTCCTACTATAACTTGTATAAAGGGAAAATGGTATATCCCTGTTTAATTTTACAGCAGTGCAGTGGCTCACAATGGGAGTTCCAGATCTCTATCACTACAATATATTCTTTAATTTAGTCCACTTTTGCAGATTTCAGGAGAAAAAAAATCAAATTTTTCTGAAATCTAATAGTTAAGTGGAATCTTTTGCCTCAAGACAGAAATACAGAATTGTAACTTACAAATAAATCAGAGTCACAGAGGTTAATAGCCAATAGCTCACCTCATCTCATGACTTTATGATCCAGAATTTGATGATTCTACGCAAGATACTGAAGAGTTGAAAATTGTATTCTGCTGTGTCTCATTTCCAACAAATAGTTACTTAGCACAAAGCGGGGATTGCTGTTTGGTGCTAATTGTTTCATTCACTTTTATAATGCATCTCACCACATCTATTTTCATTTTTTTGTTATTTTTACAAACCAAAGTATGTATAATCTGTTTTTACAGAATGGTTTCCTCTTGCAACAGGTTATGGTTGTGTTCTCCAAACATAAAACACACGTTTGTTTCTCATTTATCATTTTAAGAGACTTTTCTCCTCTCCTATACATACAAAACCATTTTTCTTAACTTTCTACAGCCTTTCAAGGGCTTCCACATGTCATCATTCCACTTTCTATTTTTGATTCTCTAAGCAGAGTCAGGAAGAAGACTTTTCCTTTAGCTTGTGGCCTGTTCTTTTACTTGACATGGAATCACACAGACTTTTAGTGTTAAACTGCATACAAGGCAGTATTTTATCAAGGAATTAAACAAGACAGCTCCTAACCTCTGACGTTGCCATATGACCATCACATTTTAGTGACACGAAAAGAGAAAATGCAGATCACACCAGGTATTTAACGGTTAAGCCCTTGAGATTAAAGCATGAAGTTCAGCCAAAGCTAATAAAACTTGTGCTGTCAGATGATTTGTTAGCAGTGTTTGTACAGCCACCCGATGCAGTGTTGCAGTCGAGTGATTCTGGAATTTTCATATTTGCTGGCTACATAAATTTGTAATAGATGAAGATATCAATGTGTTAGACAGCAAAACTGTCAGCTACTGTTGTTTTTTTTTTTGGGTATGAATTGTTTTTCAGGTTAAATTGAGTCTTGTATTTTCCTCTGTACATTTAGTCAAGTCAGTTTTATTTCTAAAGCATATTTAAAAGAACAGAATTTACCCAATGTGCCACAGTTTCTATAAATACACCAATAAATACACTAACTGCCCACCTTATTTTATGTACACCTTGCTGGTACCAGATTGGACCCCCTTTTTCCTACAGAACTACCGTACTTCTTTGTGGCATAGATTAAACAAGGTCCTAGAAACATTCCTCAGAGATTTTGGTCCATATTGACATGATGGCATCAAGTAGTTGTTGTAGATTTGTTGGCGGCACATCCATGATGCAAATCTCCTGTTCCACCACATCCCAACGGTGCTCCATTGGATTTAGATCTGGTGACTGTGGAGGTCATTTGATTGCTTTGATTGATTTGATTGTCATGTTCAAGAAACCAGTTGGAGATGATTTGAGCTTTGTGACATGTTGCGATATCCTGCTTGAAGTAGCCATCAGAAGATGGGTACACTGCAGTCATAAAGGGATGGACATGGTCAGCAACAATATTCAGGTAGGCTGTGGCATTTAAACGATGCTCAGTTGATACTAAAGGGCCCAAAGTGTGCCAAGAAAATATCCCCCATGCCATTAGACCACCATCACCAGCCTAAACTATTGATACAAGGCAGGATGGATCCATGCTTTCATGTTGTTGTCTCTAAATTCTGACCCTACCATCCAAATGTCACAGTAGAAATCGAGACTCATCAGACCAGGCAACATTTTTCCAGTCTTCTGTTGTCCAATTTAGGTGAGTTTGTGTGAATTGTAGCCTCAGTTACCTGTTCCTAGTTGACAAGAGAGACACCTGGTGTGGTCTCCTGTTGCTGTAGCCCATCTGTTGCACCCAGTGTGGTCTCCTGTTACTGTAGTCCATCTGCTTCAAGGTTTAACAACTGCAGCTCACTGGATATTTTCCCATTTTATGGCCATTCTCTCTAAAACCTACAGATAGTTGTGTGTGAAAATCCCAGGGGAATAGCTATTTCTAAAATATTCAGACCAGCCCATCTGGCACCAACAACCATGCCGTGTTCAAAGTCACTTAAATCACCTGTTTTTACCATTCTGATGCTCAATTTGAACTTCAGCAAGTTGTCTTGACAATGTCTACATGCGTAAATATATTGAGTTGCGGCCATATGATTGGCTGATTAGATATTTTTGTTAACAAGTAACTGTACCTAATAAAGTGGCTGGTGAGTGTATATAGATACAGTAAATAAAAACACCAAAATATAAATACATACATACATACATAAAACATTAAAAATGCCTAAAAATCCTATAAAAGGGTGGACTATTCCAAAGCTTTGGGCCAGCTATTGCAAAATCACAGTTGCCTCTGAGCTTAAAGTTCAGACCTCAGCACGATCAGTAACTTCTGGTCAGAGGACCCAAGTGATGGGGAGGGAGAGTAAGGGTGTAAGAGGTCAGTAAGATAAGAGGAGGCTAAACCATTCAGACACTTAAAAACAAACAATACAATTTTAAACTCGGTCCTGTAGTGAAACAGGAAGCCCATGAAGAGAAGCTAAGATTGGTGTGACATGATTGCTTTTGTGCGTCTGTTAAGGAGCCTGGCTGCAGCGTTCTGATTAATTCCAGTGTATAGTGAGTTGCAATAGTCATTCCAAGATGAGACAAAGGCATGAATTTGTTTTTGAAAATCATCTGCAGAAAGGAAAGGTTTGACCTAATACCCTGAGCTGACAGAAACAGGCATTTACAATGGAGTTGATCTGTATTTCAAATTTGGGGGCATTAATCAAAAACCACGCCAAGATTTTTTGTGATGGGTTTACAGCAGGTTGTTAAAGGGCCACTATTACTTGCAAAAGCACAAGTAAGGTCAGAAGGTTCAAAACACACAAATTCTGTTTTTTGACATTTAAACTAAGGAAATGTAGTGACATTCATATGTTAATGTCCTTGTTAAAATATCCATCCATCCATCCATTTTCCAACCCGTTGAATCCGAACACAGGGTCACGGGGGTCTGCTGGCGCCAATCCCAGCCAACACAGGGCACAAGGCAGGAACCAATCCCGGGCAGGGCGCCAACCCACCGTAGCCTTGTTAAAACAGAATTTATAATATTCTTTTCTTTATCAATATAAATATTATTTACAATGTTGTATAATGTATGCTGCTTATAGAACTGGCCAGTTTTACCAATTTAAGGAGAAGGAAAATATTCAGGATTGTGGAAACTATAGATGAATAAAGCCAATCTCACACACCATGAAAATGTAGGAAAGGGTTATAGAGACAAAGCTTGGGGAAGAGACCACCATAAGGGAGGAGGAGCAGTTTGGTTTTATGCCAAGAAGAGGAACAACTGAGACAGTCTTTGCAATGAGATAACTTATAATGAAACAGCAAGAAAAATAAAGGTTTGCCTATGGTGTTTATTGATTTGGAGAAGGCTTATGGAAGGCTGCCACATCAAGATGTCTGGAGGTGCATGATGGTGAAAGGAGTACCAGAGAAGTATTTGAGAATTGTGCAGGATATGTATGAGGTAGTGAGGACTTGGGTTAAAAGCAGTGTTGTGGTAACAACTATGATCTCAGTTAGAGTAGGACTGCACCAACGATCTTCTTTAAGTCCTTACCTCTTAAATCTTGCTATAGATGTGTTGACTCATGGGAGAAAAGACCAATCCCCATGGTTCATGCTTTTTGGTGACAACAATGCACTGATCCAAAGCACAATGCAAAGACAAAAGAGGAGAGGCTTAGAGTCAACTCTGTGAATGTCCTTGAGTAGAAAAGGCCCAGACTTGAACTTAGTGAAGGTGTGGGAAACTTGTCACATTATACCAAAGAAGATTTCAGGCTGTAATTGCTGCCAAAGGTGCTTTAACAAAATGCTGTGCAAAGAGTCTGAATACTTGTATCAAAGTGATATTGCAGCTTTTTACTTTTAATACATTTGTAAAAAAAAAAAAAATTAAAATCCTGCTTTCACTTTATCAAACTGGAAGACTGAGTTTTGCTTGATGTGGGAGAAAAGTGAATTTAAGTGATTTGGTACAAGTCTGCAACATAACAAAATGTGAAAAAGGTCTGAATACATTCTGAATCCACTGTAAATACACACAGTGTACAGAAGCAATCAAGAAGGCTAATAGGATGTTAGGTTACATGATACGATGTATAGAGTAAAAGGCAAAGGATGTTATATTAGCTATATAGCGTAGTAGTGATGCCTCATCGGGACTACTGTGTGTAGTTTCATTTCCATATTGCAAAAAGAAATAACAGCACTAGAGAAAGTACAGAGAAGAGCAACTAGGTAGGCAGTGTAGTGTAATGGTTAACACTTTGGACACTCAAATCCTGCTACTGACACTGCGTGGCCATTGGCAAGTTACATCACCTGCCTGTGCTCCAGTTGGAAAAAGTAAAAGAAATGTCATCAATTGTCTTTCAAATGTAAGTTGCTTAGGAAATGACGCCAGCCAACTAGGCAAAATTCTAGGACTGTGACTTATGTGGAAAGATTAAAGGAATTGGGCCTTCAGTTTAAGTTAATGGACATTAAGAGATGGCACGAATGAAGTGTTTGAAATTTTGAAATTAACTAGTATTGTGGATCTCAATTATTACTTGAAATGAAGTTTTTCAGAAAGAACACTGGAAATGAATAGGAACTTGGTAAGGGTACACTGTTTTTTTTCTTCACTCAGAGAACCAATGGTATATGGAATAAAGTACCAAGTAGTGTGACAGAGTGGTAGTTTTAAATTCGACTCATTGTTATATTGGTAAAAATTATGGCAATAGGTTTGGTGAACTTTTTTGAGCTGAATGACACGTTGGCATCAAAATTGTTCCAATGTCATTTTCTTTGTCTAATACCTTGATATTTTTACTTCTTTTTGCCCTTACAGGTTTCAAACAAGCCTATCATCTGACCTAGAGTGGCAGCAACGCGATCGATGCATTGAGACGACAATAGTAACTGAGGTGCAACGTGATCCTCGAGCTGGCTCGATGCCTATCCTAGAAGAAGCACAGGTGGATCCACGCAAGTACTCCCACAGCAGCTCAGAGCGTTTTCTAGAACATTCACATTCTTCATTGGAACGAGCAGGAACAGGAGACTCTGATTATGGGAGATCTTGTGACTACAAAGTGGGTTCACCTTCCTACCTGGACAAGCTGCTATGGCGAGATGGAAAACTTCATCACTACTCTGAACCCAAGCTTATTCTGGACCTCTCACACTGGAAGCGCAATAATTTTCCAGAGTCGGGTGGCGGAAGTGACAGAAGTGGAAGGAGACAAGGTGGAGGGATGGTTGATCAAAGTGATCACACTTCTGACCTCTTTTCAGAAATATCTCGTTGGGTGGAAAGTACCCAGGATAGATTTGAAATCTCTAGTCCTCCACCACTTATGCCTGCCCCGGAGATCCAACATGAAACAGTCCAGACTTCCTCGGACTCTCCCTTCTTGACTTCATCTGCGGCAACTTCAAAACTTGCTAATGGGACAGAGGCCGAATTTGACTTGGATGTATTCATTTCCCGGGCTCTGAAGCTCTGCAGCAATCCTGAGGAACATACTGATAACCGCTTGACAGATATAAATGGCTCTTGCATCCAAGAACACCCACAAGAACTGGTACCAACTGATGTCTTCCAGAGAGAGCGATGGTAGAAAGGTTTTGGGGTGTGTTTGATTCTTTTGCGGGTGTGTTTGAAAAGAGCCATTCAAGTCTTGGCTGGTGTCAGTATGTGTTGAGACAAAGTATGGCCAAGACAGATACAGAATTAGAAGCAGTACAAGCAAGGCACATTCTGAAAGTGAATAAAAAAGTTTGAACACAAGAATTGTAATGATAGCAAAAATAATATCCATTTGTGGAAAATGACTTAAAAGGTAATCATCGTGATGCTTCAAAATTCAGGCTGGCCTGTAAATAGAGCCACTCGGCAAGATTTAAAAATTTGCAAGACTATTCTGAAGTTTAGGAAATAAACTGTTTATGAAATGCTTGCTAGCTCTGATATACCCAGTTCTATTTTCGGGAATCTTTTACATTTGTAACAATAATTTTATAAATTATGTAAGTGGTTAAAAAAGGATTTGAGGGCCTTTTACTATGTGTGTAGTTGAGGATCACATGAAGACAGGGCCCCACTACTCTACATGTACCGCTTGACATACTGTGAAGGAAGGCAAATATACTCAGTATGGTAAACTTGAAAAGTAGCTGAATAAAATAAAAACGCTACCTCCTTTATGATGCAACATAAAAAACAGATCTGCAGATACTTTGAGCCAGGGCCGGAGATGTCCTTTAACTATCATGCAGAACAAAATTTCTTCAGAGTTTTCCTAAGCAGCTTCATTGTGAAGCTTTTGATCTTCTTTCATCAGTTCAGGTACAGTAAATGAGCTTTTTATAACCTTTCTGAGCATGGATGGTTGAGGAGGTCATTCCAGATTTGTTAGACCTTCTTTAGATGCTGCTTTCAGGAGTGCCAAAGCATGTACTAAATGCACCTGCACCAGTAGGCCACACTACATTTGCTGTCTTTCTTGATTGATGTGTTTATTTAGTTCATTGCAGGGCTTATATGCTTATTTATTGGAAGTTCTTGTTCCCAGCACCTGTGGACTTACCGCGTTGAGACAGAAATTATTTTCCTGTAGTTGATACCACAGAAGACTGAATTACTGGGGAACTGTAGAAAAGACAAGAAAAATGAAGATTTGTTTGGTTAAACTGTGACAGTAGGTCAGAGTACATGGCTTGATTCTACAGAGATGCCTTCTTCCACTAGATCATCGCAAAATGATTGTATACAAGAACAACTTAGCCACCCGAGGAAGATACGCTTCCAAGATGGACTAAGCTTTACTGTGTGTTTTTATATATTCTTCAAATTTCTCACAAATTATTATATATGCCTAACTCCAGACGTGGCATTGCTGGAAGAATCTCTGACATTGTATACAGGAGAATTATAACCAGTATCCATTTTATTAGACAACATGTGTTAAAGAGCCTTTAATACAAAAGCTTATTTCTACCACTCAAAGAAATTGTTTATTGCCTTATCCACCACCCCCCATTCTATAGAAGTATCGTGTTACTTTGCTAAAATATTACATTATTTTGCAAACGAATTTCCTTATTTTGCAATAAATATTGAATTATTTCACAAAGATATTACCTGGTGTTGTCAGTAACATCGTGCAAACAAGAAATGAACAAATATTATAGGTATACATTTAATTCTTCATATGCTGAGGGATAAATTGAACCCACCCAGTGTAGGGTCACAGAGAGCCAGTAATCATCACAGCAGCACTGGGTGTAAGGCAAGAAGCAAATGCGGTGGTTGGTTCACCTGTCCATTTGCAGGGCACAACCTTACAGCCAATCAGAAAAGAGTGTGCTGTGTGCAATCCAATAGCAGGAACCTATAAATAAAGTGTCAGTTTAGTCTTAATCCAGCTATTTAATAATAATAATTCTTTACATTTACATAGCGCATGTGAGATGTTACTTAGAGCAGTTGGCAATAGCTTTGTGAAATAAGGCAATAAATATTGCAAAGTAATGAAGTACTTATTGTAAAATAACACAATACTTTTGCAAAACAATGCAATAATATACTGTGTATTTTTTATTGAGAGCCGGGAATAAGCTTCTGTACCTTACTGCTATAACACGTTGATTATAAAATTTGTCATTCTAGTCAGTTTAACTAGTTTAGTTTCTTTATAAATTTCCAATGTTTTATGTAATTAAACAGATGTTTAAAAACTATTTTTCCTGATGGACAGGGCTATAGTTTAACAGTTTGCCAATTGTGCCATGTAAGATTAAAATTAATTGAAGTTAATGTATAGTAAGGAGATACAAATTTCAAAATATTTTAATACCTGAAGTGAACACTCAGGACACAGTTTTGAGCACATTTGTAATAGTATAGTCTGTATCAAAAAGTGGATCAATAATACATTGCCATGGCAAAACAGCTCACATAACTTATTGGATATGCTATTTGTTTGTTTCCTTGAACATTCACTTTTATTTGTTGTGGTCATCCAAGGGAACGAAGGGTCGGAAGACAAGATAAACATTGGGGTGTCAACTCATCTTTACCAATTTACTTGTGAAATTGAAAAATAAACAGAGCTCAATAGCTCAAGTGCTAACAAAAATGTCACCCTCTGCCATTGTAACAAAAAAGGTCACTGCAGTGGCTCTGCAGGCGCTCTGCCTCCTCTGTTCCCCAGTCAACCAATAACACCTCCTTCTGGGCAGTTGGGCTTTTAAAGGTCCTGCGACCAAAAGGGGTGGAGTCAGTTGCCCTCACTGGGCATTTTGTTCTGCATTGTGGAGGCAAACAAAGACATCACATTTAGCAGCAGTGCCCATTCTCAGCCCGGGGTGGTATTACATACCTGGGAGGAACCACAGTGGTGACCCTCTCAGTCATGGGTTACACTTTTTCTTTTGTAGCAGAATTTCACATTTTACCAAAATCATAGCATAATGATTTTGGATTAGGTGCTTTGGACGTATATTTATAATAAATAAGTAGATTGAGTTTTCAGCCATTGGGTCCCCAGTTCAAATCTGTTTGTGGATGTTTCCTTAAGGAGTCCCAGCTTCCCCTTTCTGTCTGGAGACCTTGTCCTTGTTGTTCAGTCTCTGCATTTCCAACACCCCAAATGTTATAACAAGAGTTTGAAAGTTGATGCATTTAATACATTTGCTGTTGAAAAACAAATAATGATAGCTTCGTCGAGTGACTGGCACCTCGTCTATGGCAGCTCCTTACATTATGCCCAATGCTGCCTGTGCTCTGGGTCCATGCAGCCCTTAAATTGGATTAAGCAGGCTTGAAAATTGGATACACAGATAAGTTAAAGTTAATAGGAGAGTACCTAATAGAAAAAGAATCAAACTTTCCCTAAATAAACTCATTAAAAAGTTCAAGTGCATGGTAGCTCAGAGATTCACACTACTGCTTAAAGGCCCCAGTGGTCTGTGACTCCAGTGCGCTGTCCCTGTCTGTGTGAAGTTGGCACAATGGCTTTTTCTCCACAATTCCAAACACATGCATGGCACATTAGCTGATCATTTCAGCTGGCCCTGCATGTGCGAGGAGGGCTGTCAGTGGACTGCCATCCCACCAGGGTTGGTTCCTACCTTACAGATGATATTACCAGTGGAAGCAGCAGTGGCACTGATTGGGATTAAGCAGAAAAAAATCCTGGAGCTTATTTTAGTAATATTAGTTATTTTATTTGTGCAAACTAACATTTTTTCATTGATTATATATTTAAATGCTTTGAAGATTTATGATTCTTTGCATTTTATGGAAAGATATTTTGTAGTTCTTAATATCATAGTATTGTCGCTTGCATCTCTGCTTCTCTTCAGTATAAAGGCCATGTCACACTACATTCAGACGTTCTGTCCATCCTTCCATTATCTAACCCGCTATGTTCTAACTACAGGGGAACGGGGGTCTGCTGGAGCCAATCCCAGCCAACACAGGGTGCAAGGCAGGAAACAAACCCTAGGTAGGGCACACACACACACACACACGCACACCAAGCACACGTTAGGGACAATTTAGAATCGCCAATGCACCTAACCTACATGTCTTTGGACTGTGGGAGGAAACCGGAGTACCCGGAGGAAACCCACGCAAACATGAGGAGAACATGCAAACTCCACATAGGGAGGACCCGGGAATCAAACCCAGGTCTCCTAACTGCGAGGCAGCAGCACTACCACTGCACCACCGTGCCGCCCCAGATTTCATTTACATAATCTTAGCGACTCGGAGTCAGTCGCCGGTGCTCACCCATGAAAGTTAGTCGTGCAGTTTGACATTCCCAGGAACTCGGTCCACAATTCGCCCAGACAGAAGTCGTAGGGCTGACAACCAGTGGCCACTCAGGCCAAAGTGCAGTTCATATAGTGCAGATATGAAGAATCTGGAACTTTGGGCCTGACAGATTGAAGAGAGACTCATCTGTCTAATGTCTTGTGTTTTACATAAAATAACAGAATAGAAAAAGAAGGACAGAGATTGCAGCTGAACTCCTCATAAGTGTTAAGCCTTCACACAGACGCCAGTCAGTTCTCTCAGATAGCACGTTATTGGCTATCAGAAAAAGGGGCCAGCTTGCAAAAAGTTAGAAATGTGAAATTGCGCATGGAAAGTCATCACGGAGTTGCGTCATTTATCATGTCCTGTGATTTTCAGTCATGTAATCTGACAGTGAAATTAGCAGCCACAGTTGTCAAGTTTGACATCCCCCCTGACTGGAAGTTGTGTGATGTTTAACATAAGACAGGCATGTTTTCCAACGTGTTTAATCTAATTCAGGGCTTTAGAGGGGTGTCCGCCGGAGCCTATCCTGGCAGCATTGGCTGCAAAGAGGCAGACGGCTGGGCACCATTTCATGACAGATTTTAGATTATATACACATTATATTCAGCCAACAAACTATGCAGAGGAAATGGCTTCATATGTACCCAACTAGGTGTACTGTATGTCACTCCAGTGTGAAAGGAAGTTTCAGATAAAGAAATGCTTTTTATTGTGAAGAACTAGAAATGTAAACCCACTGTGTTTTCATAGCAGCCAAGAATGTCGTGAACTAACTTCAAATGACATTTTACCAGAAATAAAGGAGAGAACAAAAGGGTGGCCGTGAGTTCACTGAAAAATAAATGAGGTGAAGCTTTGGCCTACAGTCGCCAACCCGGAGAAACAGCAACAGCATCTCACTTTATTTCTGAAGGCTTCCCAAGAGATGAAGTGCCTCTGCTAACCTTACTTTTGTTCTCATTTGAGTGCCATTTTCATTTATATTGATCGATTAGCTCAGCAAACACTCTTACTGGTTTCTTTAAGTATTTTTTTCAGTTTACCATCTTAGATGTACTGTATGTGTGTTGCCTGTTTTATTCATTACATATCCTTTATGCTTTATTCGTGTATACAGTTGATAATGTAATAAAAAAAAAACAAAGACATTATAAATCTTTGGGGCACCCCAAGGCCAACCCTGTAAACTGTGAAGAAAACTCATGTTTAAAATACATTAAAAAAGCAAAAGAAAAACATTATAAAGATGTGAGTCTCAAAATAAACTGCTCAAGATGACTCAAGTGACATCAGCGATGTCATGGTCATCAACTTCCAGTCTGCAGAAAGAGGAAGAGAACAGGCATCAGTAGACAGCGCCATCTGGCTTTCTAGTGGGAAATTACAATTATCTGAGCCCTTAAACTGTACCCCATGTGCACAGAGTGACAATATATACAAACTTGAAGACCGCTGGAAAAGTTCCCGGGGATTTCAAAACCTTGTCCTTAAATCATGGGCCATGTTTAATTATCTCACAGTCCATCCATCCATTTTCCAACCCGTTGAATCCGAACACAGGGTTATGGGGGTCTGCTGGAGCCAATCCCAGCCAACACAGGGCGCAAGGCAGGAACCAATCCCGGGCAGGGCGCCAACCCACCACAATTATCTCACAGTGCCTAAACAAATATTCACCCCCTCACAGGTTTTCCCATTTTATTGTTATACAACACTGTCACGTCAGGTTATTTTCTAACCCGCTTCATCCAGACCAGTGTTGCTTTGGAGTGTATCCCAGCTAGCTGAGCATGCATGGCAGGAACAAACCCTGGACAGGGCGCCAGCCCATCGTAGGACGAACTCACACACACACAAACACACACACAAGGGTCAATTCACCTAACACTACTGGTCTTTGGACAGTGGGAGGAAACCCATGTAGACACAGGGAGAACATGCCAACCCCACACAGGGGGGGCCGAGGACGCTACCCCTGGTGTCCTTACTGCGAGGCAACGGCACTACCGTGTTGCCCTTATACAAAACTGTATAATGTATAATATATTATTCATTATTTTCTGTTTGCTATTTGTAATTCATTTTGATCACTTTACAGAGATCTGTTTTCACTTTGACATTAAAACGTTTTACTGTTGATCAATGAGTGCATTTACATGAACACACAAAACCGGGATAAGGTAAATTACCTTGTTACTTAAAAAAAAAACATTTACATGAGCAAGTCCACCTATAGATTTCTCCCTTGACAAAACGTTCCAATGTCACTAAAATGCAAAAAAAAAAATGATTTCATGTCCTGATCAGTCACCATAAATCCGAAAAGAAGCAAGGTGCCCGTGTTGGCACATTTTGAATGGGTCTGTGTGGGCTTTTATTCACAAATTCCAATCACATGCATGTTAAATTAATTGATCATCTCAGTTGCCCCATAAATACGAGGAGGGCAGTCAATGGACTGACACCCCACCAGGGTTGGTTCTTACCTTACAGGTGATTTTGCCAGTAGAGGCTGCAGTGGCCTGAACTGGATTAAGTAATTGTAGTTAATTTAAACATATTTCCATTGATTATATATTTAAATGCTTAACATATTGAATCAGTCTTAGCATTTGCAATAAACATACATGTACACACAAAGCCCAGGATAAAAAGTTTACAGGCGCAAGTCCACCTATGGATTTTCCCCTTGCCAAGACGCTCCAATGTCATTAAACTTTCAAAAACTAAGAATTAAATGTCGTCATCCAAAAACGAGCTTGAAGTCTCTTTCTCCCAGGCAGTGTGGTGAACATTACTTTTAAAAGAAACTAAGTTATATAACTGATTACTTACAAGTGAACTGTTATATAGTTATTTATTATAAAATGTAATGGGTAAACAGTGCATTACTTTTGCATTACTTTTTCTTCTTCTGTATGAAAAACTGCATGTTTGACTGACCAGCTTTTGCTATTAAATCCTAAATCCATATATGAGCCTTCATTAAACCGACCAGAAACACATCGTGGCCTGCAGGGGGCAGCACCAGCTCCTCAAACTCGACCCAGACAGACACAGCAACATTTTTATTCAGCTGGGAAACACTTTTCAAATGTTTCCCTCCAATGCACAGAATAATAAAGCACTCAGTAATAAACGGCCCTCAGCAACGCCTTCTTCTTCTTCCCTGTCTCTGTCCTTCTGCCTCCACTCCTTGGATGAAAAGCTTCATCCCTCTTCCTCCCGACTCGGGCTCCCGGAATGAAGGCAGCGGGCATCTTCCATGTTATCCCTGGAAGTACTTCTGGTGTTCCCAAACCTTGGCCCGGGAGCACTTCTGGCTAAGGCCGGAGCCCCACGAAGTAAGACTCCTCTGTCCATGCAGCTCCCACTGAACCCAACAATTTCTGTGCTGCCATCTAGCAATCCAGGGGAATTAATGCCCAGTGCATGCGCATTCCATTATGAAGGCATCCCAGCCAGGTAAGGATCCTGGCTGTCCGCCACAACAGCCAGACGTGAGCATTGTTTTGTGTTTTATAAATACATTTAGCCCTTCTTGTGCTGAGAAGTTTGTCACATTCATACCCTTTACGTTCCCAGCTTACACCTCCAATGATTCGGGGTTCAAACACTGGCCGCTGCATTACCCGATCTCTTTATTTCGACGTGTCTATAGCAGATAGCTAAATGAAAACTTTATTAATATGTTTCTGTTACTGGATTGCATGCAGCACACTCTTTTTTACTTGGCTGCATGACTGAGGCCTGCAAAGGAGCAGCATAGCTGTATGGGTGCTTTTTGTTTTGCACTCAGTGCTACTGCAAATTCAACAACAACGCAGGGGTCTTTAGTTCAATAGAATAAGCAGTGCATTAGGATACTCGTTACTTTAACAAGCAACCAGACTACTTCACACACATTACTTTCATTAGTTTACATGGGCAAATGTGCAGATACCGCATTTAGTTGGTGAAATATGTCGTCAAACTTTGCAAATACTTTGTTTTGACTTTACAATTAGGATATGTAAGTTAAGCATGGGCGGCATGGTGGCGCAGTGGTAGTGCTGCGGCCTCGCAGTTAGGAGACCCGGGTTCGCTTCCCGGGTCCTCCCTGCGTGGAGTTGGCATGTTCTCCCCATGTCTGCGTGGGTTTCCTCCGGGCGCTCCAGTTTCCTCCCACAATCCAAAAACATGCAGGTTAGGTGGATTGGCGGTTCTAAATTGGACTTGGTGTGTTTGTGTGTGTCCTGCGGTGGGTTGGCACCCTGCCCAGGACTGGTTCCTGCCTTGTGCCCTGTGTTGGCTGGGATTGGCTCCAGCAGACCCCTGTGACCCTGTATTCGGATATAGCGGGTTAGAAAATGGATGGGTGGAAGTTAAGTATGCCATGGTCAGCCAGTTCTAGCCATTTACCTCTTGTGGCCAAAATAGACTCCAGCCCCCCTTGGTTAGATAACAACAGAATGGCTGTTTTTGTTAGGACAGGTGAGACAGACTCTCTATTTAAATGGCAAAGAAGATGGCTGATGTTAAATTTGGAAAATAGGGTTTACATGTGACAGAATACCAGCAGCTGCCGTTACCTTTTTTTTAGCCTTCTCCAGATAAGACACTACACAAAAGAATAGTTGAAATGATACATTCATTATTAGGAGAAAGGGCCAGCCTGTGTGGCACATGCCATATATGACAAAGGAATACCCACGTGCACTGACTCCCCTTCATCACCAATTGCTCACCATGTATGTTTTAATTTTTGTAGCACTATATAACTGTGTGCAGTGGGCTGGCGCCCTGCCCAGGGTTTGTTTCCTGCCTTGTGCCCTGTGTTGGCTGGAATTCTCTCCAGCAGACCCCCTTGACCCTGTAGTTAGGCTATAGCAGGTTGGATAATGGATGGATGGATATAACTGTGGCCAACATAGGATCAACATTTAAGCAAGTAGAGGTCTCATTTTGTTCCTCTTTTGTATTTTTCAAGTCATCGGTAAATCTACAAAGAGTAACACTGGAGCTTCTCAGGAGCAAACAATGAAGTTAAACAATGCTGAAAATCGTCCCAGTAAATCGACATCACTACTTTCAAGTAATCCATCCATTGTCAAAGCTGCTTCATGTTTTCAGAATTTTCAGCATGGAGACTTGGGTAGAAAAGTGAAGGCAGTGTCAGGCAGTGAAAGGATCAGGGACAAGGGCAGCAAAACCAGAAGGATTGAGGAGCAGACCCAGGCGTGCAGAATGAAAGAAATGGTCTGTCAGCATCATCATCTTCATCTTCAGTAGATTTCATCCCCCTGTCTCTGTTGGTTTCCTTCATCGCTCGCACTCGTTTAATGGTTTTCCTTAAGTTCACTCTGTCGCTTCTTCTCAAAGCAGAGTAGGTCTCAGTCAATTATTTAGCTGTTCAAAATTGGTTCAATTGTTAGTATTGCCCTTTTTGTTCTGTGAAGTAAAATGAAGAGTCATTGTAAAGCAGTAAAAGGCAACCTTTTTCGAGGTGCGGCGCACTAAGTCCAAAAATTTTCTTTTGCGGCACACCTGAGGGACTGCCCATAAATAAAGTCGTGACGACACAATCTATGGACAATCGCCAATAAAACAGTTCATTTTACAAGTTTAAAAGACATTTTATTAATAAAGGAATCAAAGGATAAATCTTAAATTTAATTAATGTGAACGTTGAGATTGTTTTTCAGCACATATGAGATTGATGCGAGGATCAATTTTCGAAAGACAGACGCGCATTTCCTTGTCGATCATTTGAAGTCTCTTGTGTTTCTTAGACTTCATTTCTATAAGTGTTCCATTATCTGTTTTTCCAACATAAAATATTTTTTTTAAACATTATCTTTTTAATCAACCAAAAGTTCAAAAACACTAGCAATTTTAAATATTTTACAAAAGTTTTCGCAGCGCCCCTAGAAAATTCCACAGCACGGCGCACCGGATGCCCGACAATGTTAAAGGATTTTTCTCCAAGAGGCACAAACCACTTTTTGGTGCATCTGTTTCTTACTTTATTTGTTCATTTATTTGATTTGTTAGGCCAGCTTTTAAGCAGGCTGTTGAATTCACTTTGGGTCCAGGGGTCCTGTCTGCCTGAAGGTTTTCATTCCCACCCAGTGTCTCTGTTGTTCACCATTGTTATAACGTCTTGCTGCAGCTCTCTATCTGTATTGTCAAAAATCAGTGGAACTTAACTTCTCTGTAAATAGTTGGTTTGTCGTGGGGGTGTCACAAAGGGACCCCACTTCACCTATAATATTCCCAATTTACCCTCTACCCATTTGTCATTTAATCAGGTGTCAGATGGTGACATTGTTCATTGACACCGACAGATTAAAGTAGGACTGACTGCACGTGTCATTTATCATTAACGTACTCAGAGACAGTAAACGGAGTGGACGGCAGTCAAGCACCAGAGTGAGTCTAACTCTTTATTCACTAATTATAAGTCTTAAACATAAATGTTATTAATGTCTAAAATGTGCCTAAAGCTGAAGCAAAGCAACTGCATAAGTGTGCGGCCTTTACCCCAAATACACCCTGGATGGATAGCAGCACTTCTCATCAAAGGGCTCAGTGCAGGGTCTTCTGTGTTACGCAGTGAGCTGGTCTGTCTTTCTGTCAGGGCCTTCCACTGCAATGGCTGGGTCAGTTACGGTTGTTTTCCTGTTCTGAGATGCTCGATAATTATGGACACAGATCAGTATTTCTCTGACCCTCATTTTTTTTTGGTTCAGATATTTTTTCAAGACACCTCACACTGTCCCACTCCATTCAAACTAGTGTGGTGTTGAGGTGTCACCAAATGCACGGCTGCACTCGGGTCCTAATTTGGGATCCTGAGGTGGTCCGTCTTGTGGTGGGTGCAGTAATGCGCTGTAGCAGTGCAGGCTCCCAACCTGTATTGTATGAAAGACGGCATTGCAAATGTAATCGAAGGTAGCCTGGTGGCTCACTTTGCACCTCGATATTGTCTAGCTGCTTGATAAAGAAAAAAATGAAGCAATTAAAGTGAAAGTCAATGACAGTTTGTGCCGTTAGCATTGGTAATTGTTTAATGATGAAGAAACTAGCTGGAAAGAGAAGCTGCAGCCACTTTGGCCCTCCTGGATCTGAGTTTGACAGCCCTGCCTTACACTTTATTGATGACCCTGCACGCCATCTTTCTGATAACTCTGGTATAACCCATTTGGGATGCCAGCCCTTCCTCATTTCTTCTTTCAGACTATTTGTTGAATTGCAAGGTGGCCATCATCAGAGCAGCTCACTCCTTACCACAAGTGCATCCCCATAAAGAACAGCAGCTGCTTCCTTTGGGTGTTCAGACAGACTTTAAAGAAGGTTGCGGGCTGATGGGTTGTAATGCCGTCACTTCATTTAATGCATTTTTGTTTGTCTCGCAGCATTATAACACGCAGATTTGTGAAGCTGCAAAATCAGAGCAGGAAAGAGCCGTCAAATGAAATCTCTGGACCTCTCAGATACTTATTGAACAAGACGCCTGTCGGGATGAAAAGCAATGACTATGATGCATATGAATGAAGACAGCTTAAGTGTAAAAAACATGAGGTCCACATTGGGTTTGGCTTGGCGTTAGCATTTTCTTGCATGTTTACTCAATACTTGAATTAAGTGTAAATTTTAAAAACATATTAATAACCTGGAAACTGTTTGATATGGAAATCCAGATGTCTGGGATTTGATGCCTAATAAATACCTTTGAGACCACAGGACACCCGATTTCATTTCTTTTTTTTATAATCTATATACAGTAAATATATGGTAAATGACACAGGGGGTTGACCACCATCCCAACCAGAGAAGGGGATGATTCCTTACCCGGACGAGAGGCTCCGAGCAGGCAGATGGGCATCCTGGCCAGGAGAGAGGAAGGAGCCAGGCCCAGAAGAGATGGCCAGAAAGGACGGACAGACAACTCATCAATTCTTAAAGATAACTTATACCCCCAGGACACGAGATGGCAGCAGCCTTCCATATCAGCTCCCATTTGGGAACCAGCAGGGAATGCTGGGAGATGTAGTCTGGCAACACAGCCCAGCCATGAATGCTGCAAGGGTGTGCCAATTTGTGGAACTTCAGTGTGACCCGGAAGTAATTCCATCAGGCCATGGCCCAGGCACCGGAGGACCCCCTGGGTCCATAATAAAAGGACTGCACTCCCTTATCCAGGTGAGTCGGAGCTGGGGGGATGTAGAGCAACACTCGACTGGAGGAGGGCAGTGCGGTAAAAAGAAGAGAGAGAGAGAGGAGCTGTGATTTGTGCTGGTGCTACTTTGGAGGTATTGTGGGGAAGAAACCACTTGAATATTATCAAATAATTATTTGATCCTGGCACTCTTTGTGTGTTCATGTTTGGAGTTTGATGTATATATATATATATATATATATGTCACGCAGGCGCGAGTAGGAGACCGCGGACGGACCTTAACCCGCTTCGGAAGACGTTCGCCGGCAGGGAGTGGCGGGGTACTAACCTTTCTCCTTTGCTTTCTTGCAGAAAAGACGCTCTGCCACCATAAGCCTCATTTTCCCGCAGCACGTTACTTCCGCCCTTCCTCCGCCATTGTTCCTAACGTCATCCATCCCATCTTCCCTCACGGTTCCTTCCCAGCATTCCTCCACTTCCGGCTCCTCCTCCATAAAATGGCCGCCATCTTTGGTGTCGTGCATATGAACAATTTGTTTTTATATTTTGACCTTGTTTTGTTTACTGAATTGTGGATATTTCTACAGTATATGGGGCCGGAAACCCCAAACCTTTATGCTGTCTGCTTTTGAATCTTTTACAATATATATATATATATATATACTGTATATATATATATTGTCACGCACGTGCGAGTAGGGGGCCGCGTACGGACCTAAACGGTATCGTAAAGTCATATGCCAGAAGGGAATGGCGGGGGACTAACCTTTCTCTCTTTATTTCCTGCAGAAAGATTGCAATCAATCACACAATCAGATTGTGATTCAGACTACGCATGACATTAATGTAATTACCCCGATCTACATGCTGTCAAATGAACGAACTACATGCTGTGGTGCAATGTTAGAGGCTTTGCCTCTGGCCCTGATGTCCAAGGTTCGGTTCCCCGAGAGGGGGGTGCAGTGAGTGTGTACGCCTGATGAGCCCAGAATTAGGGCGAAACACATGTCACGTACTCTTTGCATTATTTGACAGTAAAACTATTTCAACCATATATATATATATATGTGTGTGTGTGTGTGTGTGCATGTATATCTCTTTATTATAAAAAAATTTTGGAAGGCTTGGAAGGAGATGAGACATGATTTCCTTGGAGACACTTTAACGTCCTGCGAGACAAGACAGTGAGACAAAAGAACAGCCGCTGTACAGGCTTTTAAATATTTGAAGTGCAGATCACGCAGCATGGCACAAGCAGCAGCAGCAGCAGCAACAGCAAGCCAGCTGATCGAGCATAGAGGAGGTAAAAACAATGTATTTGTTTCCCATTGTATCACCGTTTAAGAGGGGGTTTCGGAGGAACGTGCTTTCACAACGTGGCTGGCACGTAGTGCAGGTTGGGGGGGGTGAGCAAAACGAGCAGGGGGCAAAGCCCCCTAGTATACATATATATACAGTATATATATATATGTATATAAAACTCTATTCAGATTCCACACCCATTGTAATACGGAGGAAATAAAAATGAATGAGAGACACTATCTCTTCCATCTTTTCACTTCAAACGAATACTCAAAGACATTCATTAATCGAAGCCTACACAGAAGACGCCAAAAAACTCCGCAAACAATCGACTTGAATCAGAACCCCCACCCCACCTGCACTCACTTCCTTATCACCACAAGGTGTCTGAAGGTGCAGCGCGCATCCTGGCCAAGTCAGGCGTCAGAATAGCACACAAACCCATGAACAATCTGCGCACGGTCCTCTTTAATGCTAAAAAGAAGAAATCGACAGCAGAAACACGAAATGCAGTGTACAGCATTCCATACAGTTCGTGCTCAGCGGTATACATAGGACAAACTTCAAAAAGAATCGCAACACGTATACAGGAACATCGCAACGCCGTCAGAAGAAAGGACTCACGATCACTGACCTATACGCATACTAAATCAACAGGACATACATTTAACTGGGACACTGTACAAGTAAAATGTAAGGCCAATACTAAAAGTGCCAGAGAGTTGGCCGAATCCTGGTGATCAAATGAGAACGCCATCAACAGACGCTTGGACATAAATCCAGCATATGCAAACTTAAGAAGAATACATTCATAATAAACAAGACTTTACACACAATAACCCCCATGTAATTTTTTGCTATATATTGCCTTTGATTCTTGTAAGTCTAAGCATTATTCTCTGATGAAGACCCCTGGCAGGGGTTGAAAGCTCGGGAATAAAAACTACTTTATGATACGTGATTCATTTTTCTCCCTTTGTGGATCTCCAGCTGCAAATATGCAAACCATATATATATATGTGTGTATATATACAGTATATGTATGCAGATATTTGTGTATATATGTATGTATTTATATGTGCCCAGCCAGGATGCCCCTGCAGCATATGTACCAGGGGAGCAAGCATGGGAAAGACAATATCTGCCCCTGGATGCCAGATGGCAGCCTCAATGGGTTGCAGCGGCCCCTCGGACTCCCGCAGGGCTTCATGGGAGATGGGCCCTGTTGGGTTCTGCAGGTGCTGCCAGGGGGTGCTGCAGCAGGAGCTGCTGGCCCCTTTAGGGCACTAGTTTCACCACACCCGGAAGTGCAGCTAGATGTCGGCAATCAGCCACCTGGAGCACTTCTGGGTACCCAATAAAAGGAGCCAGTGACCACCACTCAGCAGCCAGAGTCGGGTGGAAAGTGGACGAAGCTAGGAGAAGGAGTGGTGGTAAAGAAGAAGAAGAAAGTGTGTGGTTGTTTGGAGGTGCTTTGGGAACTGTGTTGTGGCTGGGGGACACGGGGAAGACGTACCCTCCAGCTGAAGAAAAATAAAGTTTATTTATTTTACCTGTGCCTCTGTGTCCATCTGTGTCGAGTCAGGCATTTATATAGCACCTTTGTTACTATATATATATATATATATATATATATATATATATATATATATATATATATATATATATATATATATATATATACTGTATATGAATATATGTATATGTGTGTGTGTGTGTGTATATATATATATATATTATATGTATGTGTATATTCATCCCTTGATGATCACATTGTACTCATCTTCTGATGGCTACCTCCAGAAGGATAACGAGCCATGTCATAAAGCTCAGATCATCTCCAACTGGTTTCTTGAACATGACAATGAGTTCACTGGACTCAAATGGCCTCCACAGTCACCTGATGTCAATCCAGGCCCACTGCCAGTCCCTCTGCGTCTACAAGACACCAGACCAGGTGTCCCTCATCCAGTGCTTCTGTGTCTAAAGGGGGATAATGTGGCCGCTCCAACTTCCCCAATGTTACTCCACAGGAGTGCTGCTTCTTCAGCCCACTTTTTGAGCACGGGCCTTCCTGAGGCTTACTCCTGACCACCTTTCCCCACTCCATACTGCGCAGGCTCCTAATCATTCTGCCTCTTCTTCTACTCTTGTACCCTCCTCATTCTCCCTCTCTTTTCCTCAGCTCCCCTTTCTACCCGTGGGTTTGGTGTCGGCCATCCCTCGGACGCCGGAGCTGTGCCTTCTGTGTGTGTTTTTGTGTTCTCGCTGCCATCTTCTGGCTCCCCTCCCACAAGTCAGTACCATGTTGTCAGGTCAACTATCCTCTTTAAACTACCACAGTGCCATCCAGGTTCCACTAATACTTTACACACAATTAAAGAAGTGTATAACTGAGTGAAAACATGTAATGGATAAATCAGATTCCTAGTTTGCTTTGTTTCTTAAATGGCAGGACAGCCACCTAATCCAGTGCTCAGTTTCTCACTTCTCAGTTCAAAGCTTTTCAGAAAAGAGGATCCGCCACTGGTGGTTTTTAAATTATGTATTGAATGCAAATGTGGCTTTTCTGATTCAGTTGTTGCCAGATTAGCAACCTTGGGCAGAAAACAAAACAGGAATGGGAAGTGAGAGAATGTATAATAAAGTTGGATTTTCTTTATGCATTGTCACACATGTGCAAATAGGAGACAGCTAAAGGGCCTAAATAATAATAATTCCAAACCAGAGCAGAGGCCACTTAATGAGGTGCACTTAACTGTCGCTCTCAATCCCTTGCAGACCATTCTCGGAAAATCCCACCTGGTTCCGTCGCCTTAGAATGATGTCACTTCTGGTCCTGGCACTAATGATGATGTCACTTCCGGCCCAGATGATGTCACTTACGGTTCTGGTGCTGTCAACGCCGTCACTTCTGTCCTGATGGTGTCACTTCTGGTGCTGGCCCCGATGACATCACTTCCTCCACTGGCCTTTAAAGCCGCCATCTTACCTCCACATCATCAGTTCAGTTGTGGACTCTGATCTGTAAAGGTCTGTGATTTATTTTCAACCTTTTGCAGCCAGGACATAACATAACAGGTGGCTGCTCCAAACCTTCTTGATGTATTTGTGTGATATTTGTGACAGCATGTTGAAGATGTTTTGATCTGCACTCAGAGAGCAAATTCATAGGAACACTTGGTGGGCTTCCTTTTGCCCTCAAGTTCTTCATGGCATGGATTCTTCAAGATGTTGGAAACACTCCTTTGAGATTCTGGTCCATGTTGACGTGACGGCATCACACAATTTCTGCGGATTTGTCAGTTGCCCGTTCATGCTGCAAATCTCCTGTTCCACCACAGCTCAAAGGGAATGCCACTGAAGAGCACTGAACTCCTTGTCACGTTCGTGAAACCAGTTTGAGGTGACCTGCTGCATTGCTATGCTGGAAGAAGCCTTTAGAAGATGGTGCTGAAGAGATGCACATGGTCAGCAACAATACTCATAAGGTTTGTGGCATTCAAATGATGATTGATTGGTATTAATGGGTACAAAGTGTGCCAAGTAAACATTCCTCACACCATTACACCCCCACCACCACCAGCAGCCGTAACTATTTACAAAAGGCAGGTAGCTTCATGCTGTTGCCAAGTTCTGACCCTACCATCTGTGTGCCTGAGTAGAAATTGAGATTCATCAGACCAGGCTACAGGTTTACAGTCCTCGGCTGCCCAGTTATGGTCAGCCTGTGTCCACCACAGCCTCAGCTTTCTGCTATTAGCGGACAGAAGTGGAACCTGACGTGGTCTTCTGCTGTTGTGGCCCATCTACCTCGAGAGTTGACATGTTGTCCATTCTGAGATGCTTTATTGCTCACCGTACTTACACAGAGTGGTTACCAAAGCCTTTCTGTCGGCTCAAACCAGTCTGGCCATTCTCTTCTGACCTCTCTCATCAGTAAGGTGTTTTCATTTGCAGAACTGCTGCTTACTGGATGTTTTTTTGTACCATCCCGAGTCAACTCTAGAGACCGCTGTGCATGAAAATCCCAGGAGGTCAGCAATTACAGAAATACTCCAACAATCACACCACAGTCACATTTTTTCCCCTCCCATTCTGGTGTTTGATGTAACTGAAGCTCCTGACCGAATTCTGTCTGCAGGATTTTATACATTGCACTGCAGCTCCGTGATTGGCTGATTAGAGAGTTGCATGGAAAAAGCAGGCGTTCAGAATAATCTGATCAGTGAGCGTACAGTTTATAAAGTGAAAAACCCTCTGGATAATCTGCAAAAGTATTGGCTGTTCAAAAGGAAAGATGCTTTTAAAAGTAAGAATGTAGAAATGTGAACAGAGCACTGAATTCTATGGAACGTCATCACCAGCTGTTTGTGCCCCGATCTCGAGGTCAGGCTGATCGGCCTGTTCTGAGCACTCTGAATGTTCTCACGTCACATGGCCTCCTCCTGCTGGGTTTCATCTTCGCAGCTCTTTTCCAGGTCAGCTCTTTCACACTTCTTGTCTAAGTTAAGGACATCTCACTTGGAATTCATACTCGACTGAAAGTGACTTCCAAACAGACGACTCCCCCCGCTGTGTATGTGACATAGCTTGAGACCTACAGAATATTCTCTATCTCACTTTGTAGAATTCGGGGGCCGCGTGAGTTCAGGGCTTATCCTGGCAGCACAAGGCAGGGTCCAACTCTGGATGGGACATCAGGTTGTCATGAGACCCCCAGCTTAAACTCACACAGGGCCAATATGATGGTCCGGGTTGGCTCCATGCTCCAGTTTGGATTTTGAGGAGTCATTTGCACCTGGATCACTGAAACCATAACCGTTGTGACCTGTGGAGGGCACTCCTGCCGCCAACCCCTGACACAAACACAAGTCTTGGCACACAACACAGCTTTATTTAAGTGAGGGAAGTGCTTTTCTGTATAACAAACACACAGTCCCTTCTTGTCTCGCCTCCTTCCCCACCCAATCTCCACTTCTCCTGGTCCACCTCTTCAAGTAGTGGCAGCTGTCATTTTTTGGGGCACCCGGAGGTGCTCCATTACCTTATTCCAGCATCACTTCCAGGTGTGGCGGAAGCACTGCCACAAAGGTACCTGCAGGACCCCCGGAAACCAACTGGGCTGCTCCAAACTCCAATTCCCAGCATGCCCTGCAAGAATCCATCAGACAGCAGCAACCCAGGAGAAGATAATGTCCCAAACGTGCTCTCTCCCTCCCAGCTGGCATCCCAGTCAGGTAATGGCCCTGGCCACCCATCACACCAAGATGAGCTGAGCAAATGAGGACACATACATACAGCAAGGGTTAGGTAAATTAAAACAAGTGAATAGTGCTTTTATTAAAATTTATTAAAGGAAAAACAGTGTCCAAATAATAATAATAATAATCCATTAAAACAGTGTTTCTCAACCTTTAAGTATTTGCGACCTGAGTTTTCATAACAGTTTTAATTGCACCCCCTAACATTTTTTTGAAATGTAGATGCATACTTTATTATACCTACTTAACTTTTATCGACATTTATCTAACTCTATATTTATTGTTCTAGTAGCAGAATTTAGTTTAAGTTAATTTGTTTTGGTTCCAACAGATGTTTTTTTCATATTTTTGATTCTTGTTTTCTTTTTTTTCACATCTTCGCGCCCCCCTAGGGGGGCCTACCCCACAGGTTGAGAACCACTGCATTAAAACTTTCCAAAATGTGAAGGCTAAAATCAGGTAAGGTCAGTTTGAGGAGCATTCACCAATACAGCACAATGTCGCACCCACTACACGACGAAACAACTCGGGATCCCAGTTAGCAACCCTCCAGGCAGACAAGCGGTCCAGTCCCACCCTCCGGAAATGACCCTCTATCCGCTGGAGCCAGGTGTTACATGGTTGTCCCCTTGGCCTGGTCCAGCCACTCAGGTCCTCAACAATGTGGATCACCCTCGGGGTATCACGTCACATGGTCGTAGTGCCGTAACTGACGCTCCTTCACAATGCAGGTAATGTGCTTCCTTCAACCGCTAGTTCAACACAAAGTCAAGCCAACGGTACCCAAGGATTCTCCAAAGAGACACAGTACCAAAGGAGTCCAGTCTTCGTCTCAGGTCACTGGATGGCGTCCATGTCTCGCAGACAGATAGCAAAACAGGAAGCACCAGGACTCTAAAGACTTTCGTCCTTTTGCATAGATATCAGAAGCGCCACACACCCCTTTCCAGCGACCTCATGACCCCCCATGCTCTCCCAATCCATCTACTGACATCATAAGAAGAGTCACCAGAGACATGAATGTCACTGCCAAGGTAAGTAAACCTCTTGACAAGGTCAACACTCTCTCTGCAGACAGACACACTGCTAATGGCTGTGCCCAAGAGGTCATTAAAAGTCTGGATCTTGGTTTTTAATCAGTACACTCAGTCTATCGCCTCCCTTAACTCCATGAAGATGACAGCATCATCGGCAAAGTCAAGAGCAGTGAATATTTATTGGCCAACAGATGCCCCATTACATTCCAATATTCCATTTAAAGCGAGATTGAAATGTCAAAGGCAGGAGTCTTCTCTTTAAAATCACGACCCCCTTTAAAACAGATGACTCCTCTGTGAACTCCGAATGGGACCTTGCAACAGAGGAGACGACAAACTGCCAGTCACTGCCACCCATCTCCGCCAGGTTCGGGTCCCTGCTGCCCATGTCTCCCAGCAGGGTGCCATGCTGAACCTCAGTTCTCCTAGACTCGTGTCCCAACAGTCGTCTGTGGTCCCGGTAGGGCTCCACGTCCAGCCTCCCTAAATCTCGCGGCCACGTCTGGGACCCTACGGTCCATGGCTTCCTGACAGGACACCACGCTGAGTCTTCCATCACCTGCAACTCCTGTTGCCGCTCCCCGGACTTACGCGGGGAGTCGTTTCAACAAGCACCGTGTCACTCCAAGTCCCTGAGCCGCTCAGCTGGTGTGATGCACTTCAGCAGCCCCAGTGCGGCCTCACGCTCCCCAAAGTGCTCTCACTGTCTCTATCCTGCCTGCTTCTTTCCATTTAACTTCTGTACTTTCTTCTCTCCGCCATGCAGGTTCCTCTTATTTCACCAGCCTAATCGGGCACAGGTATGATGAGCCGTTTCCTCCGCGACGCCATTGAAGCACATGACTGATCCACCCGCCTCTACACGTGTATGTGGTCCGATCAGCCAGCACTTCAATTAACTGCCGAGTGAAACACACTCAGGCACACCCGCGCCCTATTGGAGCCTGCGGTTTTTGAAGTGTCATCATTTCTTGAAAGTTTGATGACAACACGGAACCATCTATCACATCCAATAATCAGTACAAATGAAACAATGCAATGAGACCCAAGACTATCACATCTTACTGCAATAAATACACGATATTGTGAGACCTGCCGTGACCATAAGCAGGTGATCATACAAAAATGTATTATCGAAAGGCAGAGACTTAAAACAGTGGCCAGGTGCAGGAATGACAGATCGCGCAACAGTGAAAAGTTGGAACACCAACCAGATCATCCCGTTTAAGGCGAATGTCCATAATAAAAATTCCCACCTTTAAGCGGCGTTGGAAATGGCCACAATAATAGAATAAAACAATAAGCTCTCTCGGCCCGTCAAAAAGCAGGTCTCGTTCTGTGGGGCTCCGTCCGCCGGGTGGCTCTGGAAGGGGCGGGGCTAAGTGCCCTCACTGGGCGGTTTGTCGATGCCACGGGCAGAGAAGGTGAAGTGAACTTTAGCGACAGCGCTGCCTCACAGCCCAGCTGGTTAACACATAATCTCCATCAAACCTGTGAGAAGATCCTCAGACGCACATAAGTGACAATTAGCGGATTAGGTATATAACTCGCCTGTTGACGTTCATTTTAAGGGCTTGTCAGTTTTCTGTCGCTTTGCAAAGATCTGTTTTCACTTTGACATTACAGGGTGTTTGTAATTGATCAGTGCTCAAAAAAGCCAAATAAAATGCATTGTGATTTATAACAACAAAATGGGAAAACTTCCAAGGTGGGATGAATACTTTTTACATGCACTGTAGAATCGTGTTAATTGCATTTTTGGGCATCTGTCAGACTCAGTGCTGAATGAATTGAGGATCCAGGGCTGATATTTCATTCGAACTCTCGGTTCAGATTTTTAGGCTGTGGAGACAATAACAAGCTCATGGATACATTTTTCTAAATATTTAGCTGTTGATTGGAAACATTTGCCCTATTTTAATGTGAGACTTAAAAGGTGGCATGTGCTTTCTGCATACATTACTGTGAAGATGTATAACAAGGGTTGGACTGAATATGGATTAATCTTCTCTCCCGTTTCCTTTT